>NC_083345.1:75583756-76224841 GCF_019175385.1 Lycium barbarum
TAAAGATAAGTTCGCCACCTCACTTTGACTCGAGGTGGGTCCGCTACCCTGAAACGCCCTATTTGCCTTATTGGGCTATCTCTGTGAATAAAGTTGGATACGATACTTTCGATTGTGAAACTCCCTCCTATGAGATGTATTTTGAATATTATGGTACGCTAAGTTACGTTTTGAGCTATACGTACTATTTGGAAATGTTTTGTGAAATGAAACTTTATATCGGCTAAGTATCCGACTATTTTGCATTATGATATGACTTATGGGTTTACTTCGTTTTGGAAAACTATTTTGAAGTACGAATTGCATTGGTTTGCTCACGACTCCGCTCGTGCCTTATTATGACTTCGTTCACCGGTTCCCGGGCCGGTTTTGATTCGTGCGCCTTATGATAATTCGGCCGTATGCTGTGTTACGGTTCCCGAGGCTTCGCCATAGGGCCGGGTTCCGTTTGGAGTTATGCTGTGATATGGCTCGTGATGCGATACGCTCACCTATGATTATGTTTGTGTTTGGAGATGTACGGAGATTTGAAACCTTCTGGTGTTATGCTGTGTGTGGCGCCAGCGTCGGAATGGCGACCACGTTCCTAAGCTTTTGCATGATTTCGTTTGCATTATATATACGTATATGATTTCGATACAGATTTTGACATACCAGTTTGTACTCCACTTTGACATCTGATTCGCTTTCGGTTTTGATCCATATTTCTGTACTCCGTGCTTTACATACTCAGTACATACTTCGTACTGACCCCCTCTCTTCGGGGGCTGCGTTTTATGCCCGCAGGTGCAGATATCGGTGATCCTCCGCAGTAGGCTTCACTTCTTGCTATCTCGGAGTACTCCTATTTGATCCGGAGTCCACTTTTGGTACAGACTCCTTTTGCTTTGTATATATTTGGTATGTTTGACTATTTGGGTACGGCGGGGCCCTGTCTCGCCATATGTCTTTGTTTTGAGTTCGTAGAGGCCTGTAGTCATATATGTGGGGTGAGGGTCCTGTATATGTTGGTTGATTTCGTTTTCTGGTCTTAAAGCGGTCTGCTTGTTATGATGGCCCCAAATGACCCCTATGCTTATATTTGCACTTTTGACCGGCGATGTCTATTCCGCCGCTCAGTTTGTATTTGCTATGGCATTTTGATTTGACACGACCGCTTAAGACATATTTGATATAAGTTATGTTCGATATGATTTCGAAAAATTATGAAATAAGTTTGGATTTGAAAATGAACGTGTGATTCGGTCTGGGTACCCAGGTAGGGTGCCAGTCGCGGCCCACGGGGCTGGGTTGTGACACTAGTGTTGCAGGACTCCATTAGCAGGTTATGGGAGAGGCACATTACTCCCGCTATCCTATTCATCCAGGCTCAACAAAGATGTACCATGATCTCAAGAAAGTTTATTGGTGGGATGGTATGAAAAGAGCTATAGCAAGGTTTGTCGCTCAGTGTTCAAATTGTTAGCAGGTCAAAATAGAGCACCAGAAGCGTGGAGGTCTATTGCAGGCTATGGAGATTCCGACATGGAAGTGGGAGGTAATTAATATGGATTTTATTATAGGGTTGCCCCGTACTCAGCGGAAGTGTGATTCGATATGGGTCATAGTTGATAAGCTTACAAAGTCAGCTCACTTTCTGCCTGTCAGAACTGCTTATGTAGCTGAGGATTATGCAAAGCTTTACCTCAAGGAGATTGTACAACTTCATGGTGTTCCTTCAGCCATTATTTCAGATAAGAGAGCACAGTTCATAGCTAAATTCTGGAAATCTTTTCAGCAGGGATTGGGGACTCAGGTGAGTCTTAGTACGGCGTTTCACCCTCAGACAGATGGACAAGCATAGTGTACTATACAGACCCTTGAGGATATGCTTAGAGCTTGTGTACTTGACTTTCATGGCATTTGGGATGATCATTTGCCTCTTATCGAGTTTGCATATACCAACAGTTACCATTCTAGTATTCCGATGGCTCCTTAAGAGGCCTTATATGGGCGAAGATGCAGATCGCCCATAGGTGGTTCGATGTCCGGGATAATTAGTTACTAGGCTCAGACTTAATTTAGCAAGCAGTTGATAAGGTGAAAGTGATTAGAGAGAGGTTTCTAGCAGCTTAGAGCCGACAGAAATCCTATGCGGATAATCGGCGACGTAAGCTAGAGTTCGAGATAAGCGACTGGGTGTTCCTGAAAGTTTCGCCTATGAAGAGAGTGATGAGGTTTGGTAAGAAGGGTAAGTTGAACCCTCGATATATTGGGCCATATAAGATCATTCCTATAGTGGATACAATGGCATAGGAGCTAAAATTTCCTTCTGAGTTAGAATCGGTACATCCAGTATTTCATGTATTAATGCTTCGTAAGTGTATCAGAGATACTTCAAGAGTGATACCAGTGAATGAAATCCAGGTGACCGAGTAGTTATCATACGAGAAAGTTCCAGTGGCTATATTGGACAGACAGGTCTGTCGGATGCGGACCAAGGATGTAGCTTCGGTTAAAGTCTTGTGGAGGAGTAAGAATGTTGAGGAAGTGACTTGGGAAGTGGAAGAGGCAATGAAGACGGAGTACCTACATTTGTTCCCAGCAGTACAGGAGGTTCGGTCTGAGACATTATCGCCCCAGGTATTATTTCATTTCAGTTGTCGTGATTCATCGTGTGACGCCATGGCATTGTTATAGTATGTGTCCCTCTGTGGCATTATTTTAGGTTGTTGCGTGCAGGGTGGATTGGTATAAGTATAGGGAAAACTCTGCCAAAATTTTTATAACCCAGGATTGTTCGCACATTTGAGGACGAATGTTCCTAAGGGGGAGAGAATGTTACACCCTTCGTGTTCGTAGTGGTAGAGCCTATGGTTTTCTAGTCGGGTATGCCCTTGGAATAGAGACCCGACCTCGCGTTTCGAGGTAGAAATTTTCTTACCCCGTGTACAAGGGTACCAGCAGATACTCTTGGCAATTTGTAGAGTTAAAAGTTGAGCGAATCGAATCGACGCGAACTGAACTGAATCAGAAAAATCCGCAGAACATCAGTCATCGTCGACGGGTCATCGACATGCTCGAGGGCCGTTGATATGCGGTGTCGATAGGATCCCGCAGCCTTACATCTGCAGGTGCAGGTCGACGGAGCAAGCCGACGGGCCGTCGACATCGACCTACTCGTCGAACCGGACGCTGTAGCCTTTTTGGATTTCAAGTATAAATATGTGGTCCACGACCCTATTTCATATTTTCCTCCTTCCAAAAATAAGAAAATCTTAAAATAGTCTCTCCCAATATTTTCCATCATATTAGTGAAGACATGACAAGACTCGGACCCCGTAAACCCGGGATGGTGAAGAGAAAGGTTGCTTCTAGGGTTTCTTCAATGTTGTGAAGTTAGGGAGTTGAAGTTGGAGTGAATCTTGGGATTCTTGACCCCTCAAGGTATGTACATGATTTCTACCCTTATATTTAAGTTGAGTATCAAGAGTTTTAGTGATTCAAAGTAAAGAGGGGATAGTGGTGGAAGTGATAAGTGGATGAAAGACAAGATAGTAACTTAGGGCTATTTTAAGAGATGATTGGGAAGGGATTTGAATATACTTTTGATATATATATATATATATATATATATATATATGTGTGTGTGTGTGTGTGTGTTGTCATTGTTAATGTGAGTATTGTAGTTGATGTGGGATCGAATGAGAAGTTGGAGAGTTGTAAGCTTACAAGGACATTATTGTCTATAGTTCGTTGAGCTTTATACGCATTTGAGGATGGTTAGTAAGCGAAGTAAATAGCCTAATTAAGCCCTATGCTATCTTAATTGTAGACTTGAAAGTTCAAGAAGTAGAAGTTGGGCGATTGCGTATACTTTAAGGTATGATAAGACTAACCTTTACTTCTTTTGGAATGATCCCATGATATGATCCAGCAAGCGAGTAAGAGAGATTTCGTATTGCTCTACTCTTAGAAGTATTAGGAGTACTTCTGCCTTTGATGTTCATGTACCCCATTTATGAGTGACCTTTCTGTTCATGGGTCCAGTCTTACATAGCCAGTTTTGTTCATACAGTTCATTCATGCATTACATTATTATATATTTAGGTACATTGACTCATGACTAGAAGGCATTATATACGCATTACTACTATGATGATGATATTGATTATGGCCACAGAGGAGCCAATATGATATGACGAGATGCCATAGAGGCTTACAGGCGTTATATACGCACATACATCAAGCTTTATACACTCACACATATCAGGCGTTACATACGCACACATATAGATGCACGACCATCATTGAAAGGTATGAGCATGCATATTATGTGCTCATAGAGGCATTGTCAGTTATGCAGACTTATGCAGATTTAGGTAGATATTAGTTCATACAAGTACATGCAGTCAGTCATTTCAGTTTACGAGTTCAGATCTTATCCATGATTCTCATGTATATATATATATATATATATATTGTTGTTCTTATGCTCAACATGCTCGGTACATTATCCGTACTGACTCCCCGTTGCTCGGGGGCCTGCGTTCATGCCCGCAGGTATAGGGACATAGACAAGTGGTCCAGCTCAGTAGGACCTCTAGATCTAGCAGCGGTCAGTACGCTCCATTCGATCCAGAGCTATAGTCAGTTTTGGTTTGCCCCTTTTGAGATGTGTATGCATATGGGTATGACGGGGCCCTATCCCGTCCTTTCTACAGCTTTTATTCTAGTAGAGGTCTGTAGACAGTTGTATGTAGCAGTCAGATGATACAGCCTTGTCGGCTTCTATTCTTTTGTGTATAGTTTATGTGGCAGCCTTGCTGGCTTGCACTGTTCTTCCTCATGTTGCGTATGTGTATGTTGATTGTACAGAGTTCTGATGTTTCCTTCTTATGAGATTAGTTTAGGCCGTTTATGGGCCTTGATGTTCAGTAGGTCTCAGATAAGTATTTAGGGTTGTTTGGTCGCTAGAGGTCAGACTCCTGTCACGGCTCGTCGGTTTGGGTCGTGACAATATGGACCCCCAGGATTTCATTAATGGTACACAGAGGACCTTGAAGGTTATGCATGCGGATGAGGTCGAGTCAGTGGAGTTGGCTTCATATAGGCTTTGTGATATTGCAGTACAGTTGTATCAGACTTGGAAGTTATCTAGGGGAGAGAATGCCCCTCCAGCTATTTGGCGAGAGTTTTCAGATGCTTTTATTCGCCATTATTTACTTCGTGAGGTCAGGCGAGCCCGAGCAGATAGGTTTCTACGCATTGAGCAGGGCAGTATGAGTGTCTAAGAGTACTCTGTGCATTTTGATTCTATGGCAAGATATACCCCAGCCAAGGTGGCTGAGATGGAGGATAGAGGTCATCGCTTTGTGGCGGGTCAGGCGCCACATTTGATAGATGCTTGTACGACTGCCGCATTACATCCAGGCATGGACATCTCCCGTATACAGGCATATGCACGGAATTTGGAGGACCGCAAGCGTCAGTGGAGGACAGACCATGACCATGACCTGGGCAATGGTCAGAGGGCCAGATCTCTAGATATCGGGGGTGAGTCTAGGGGAGGACAGAGGCAGCAGTATTCCAGATGTCCTTTCCATTCAGCAGGGAGTTCATTTTAGCGGTTTTCAGGTCCGAGATTTTATCGGTTTCCTTATTCCAGAGCGGGCCAGAGTTCTAGAGCATCAGGCTCTCAGCACAGACCAGAGTTAGGCCAGATGAGACCCCCTTTTTGTTACACCCCGTATCTTGGAAGAGCACTTATCAAATTTGAAGCATAAGTACGTTGGGTTAGGGTTAAGTAAAACCTTTGGAATATAAAGAGCGAACATTATTAAATATATTTAATGAGTTAAGGATGTATATAAGGTATATAGGAAGGTTTTATAAGGAAATGAGTGGAAGAAACGAAGTAGTACGACTTTGGAGAAAGGATGGGTAATGTTTTGTGTGAAAATTTTGGTCGAACATGGGGGATGATTATCTCTTAGCATATTAAGTTTTTTAAGGTGAAACAAAATCCTAAAATGAAGTTCGTCGAGTCTAGTTTCTAGCGCAACAAACTGCTCGTCGATAGGACATCGGAGTAGAGAATTATGGACATTACAAGTTCGGCTGACAGAGCAGAAACGCGTGCTACAGTAAAAACTACAGTGACCCCGACCCGAATTTGACCCCTATATAAAGGGTAAAAGCCCCATTTTTTCACCAGATTTGCCCAGAAAATTCTAGAAACTTTGAAGAGGGAGTGAGGGAATAAAAAAGTAAGCAATTTTCAAGTGGTGGAATATTAATCGAAGCTCAGATAAACGCATAGATGTGATTCTAGTATGGTTTTGCGGTGGATTCAAGGTTGATATTGAAGATATCGCTGTTTTAACAAAAATAAGGTACGAATCTCTCCTTATTAATATTTCTTTTGGTTTATTTACAAAGATAGAGTGATGAAATAGTTGTATAATAAAGTTGTTGGTTGAGAAATTGGAAAAACATCGCATGGGATGTTTTATGGAATATTTTGGTATTTATGATGATGTTGTTAATGTTGGTGCTTTTGTATTTGTTGTTTTGTTGGTATTGTGATTTCGAGCTAGGCATATTAACAAGGGAGGTGCTGCCCGAATTTCGGCAGATTCTAAATGGATTTATTTGAAGGACTAACACAAGCGTATAAAGGTGAGTCTAACAATAGTATAAATTTTCTTGAATATAGATTCACGAGCCTGGGAGGACAAGCGTTGAGTAGTTAAAGTTAAGGCGACCAAAAAAGATATCTTAAGGCTAGTCCCTTTCTTTCTAAAGGCATGATTCTTCCGTTATAAACCTTTGTGCCATATCTATAATATCCTTGCTTCCACAAATGCTAGAAGCCTACGAATCTCATGATCCTTATGATATTTTTGAGCTTATTCATGATCTTTGAGACTATTCTTGTGATTGATCTCGCCTCATAATACTTGTTCTTTCGAGGTGAGATATAGCGATGCCGATGCTATTTCCAGTGCTATCTAAGTTCATGATTCTCGAGACTCCCGTGACATTATCGATTTCATCATACGATGGTTAATTCTTCAAGGAATGATATAGTGACGATGGTAATGCTAATGATGACGTTGATTTCATTTATGTATTTTTACGTGTATGTATGTATGTATATATGCATTGCATCCCACTGATCAGCTGGGGATAACACCGCGCCAACATGGCAGGGCAAGATGATACCGCGCCTATATGGACGGGCAAGATAACACCACGTCTATATGGCCGGGCAAGATAATACCGCACTTATATGGCCGGGCAAGATAACACCGCGCCTATAGGGTCGGGCAAGATAATACCGCGCCTATATGGCCGGGCAAGATAACACCGTGCCTATATGGCCGGGCAAGGTAATATCGCACCCATATGGCCGGGTAAGATAACACCGCGCCTATATGGCCGGGCAAGATAACACCGCGCCTATATGACCGGGCAAGATAACACCACGCCTATATGGCCGGGCAAGATAACATCGAGTCCCGCAAGGGCCGAGTACGGATATGACAGATGTATGTATAGTAAGTGAATGTGAATGCATATGTATGTATGTTGTGTATGGATATGTATGAAATGATTTTTTCCTGTAGACGAGTAGTTTACATGACAGAGATCTTAAGAACAGTACGAGGTATAATTACTTACTTATCTTATGTTATCTTCATTCTGATATCGTACTACTATTCATGCCTTACATACTCTGTACATTGCTCGCACTGACGTCCCTTCTTGTGGACGCTGCGTTCATGCCTACAGGTATGGATAGACAAGACGAGGATCTTTCATCGTAGGTTGCCTTCAGGTACCAGTTATGATTGGTGAGCTCCCCTTCTTCCTGGAGCGCTGCCGAGTGTGGATGTATATATGTTTGTATGATTTTTGTTCAGGGCATGTCAGGGGCCCTGTCCCGACTTGAATACTTCAATCATGTTCATAGAGGCTTTGCAGATAGTTCCTATGTATAGCTTCGTTATGTTCTGTCGGTCGTTATATTGGCGTCGTGGGTACACTAGACATATATTTATACATGATATTACGTTCATATCTAACCTTAGCCTTATTTTTTCATTCGAGACATAAAGAATACAAGTTAGAATTTGGTTCGCTCGATTTCTGTAAGGTGTCGGGTGCCAATCACGCCTTACCAAGGGTGGGGTGTGACAAATTGGTATCAGAGCAGTTATGTCCTAGGGTTATCTTCAAGCCGGATCTAGCAGAGTCCTGTTTGTGGGTGTGAAGCCGGCCATACTTATAAATAGGAGGCTGCAGGGCATTTAGGAATCATTGACCTTTCTTTCTATCTTAGATCGTGCGATGAGAGCCAAGTCATAGGAAATGAAATTCCTTGTACTAACCCTTAATTTCAGTGGAAGAATGGTGTTGACAAAGGAAGAGGATGATGATATTGGGATTACAGAGGTAGGTCACTTTGTTGAAATTACGTCATCAAGATGCGCATCTTCTATGAGAATAAATTGGTCATAATCAAGATAAGCTGATTGTATAGTAAAGCAAGGGGAATTAGTTACATGTATAATTTAATGATAAGTTCAGTTGTAAGATTGTAGACGACAGAAGTTGAAGGAATCAGTACAGAGGTAAGTAATGGTAAAAAGGATTATAAGTCAGATATGGTAAGAATGTTGTAAGTATTATTGAAATATATAGCCAATGAATGGAAGAGAAAGTGACCAGGAAATATACAAGGACGATTGATAAAAGTTCAAGCATATTCCGAGTTGTGACGCATGAGGTAAGTTTCGTCATCTTTGCATTTTTGTTCGATATTGAGGGCATTGTGAGGCATTGCATGTATTTTCTGGGCTGCGTGTAGGTTTGGATAGTAAAAAATATAGGGAAAATTCTATCAAAATTTTCCTAAAATTTACGGACGAGGACCAAGGATTTAAGAGATAACAAAGATTATACGTCTATGATTGCTACAGATTGATTAAAGGGAAAGTATAGGACACGTTGATATGGGATGATAAAATAAAGACGACGCTACAAGTGGACATCGGGCATCAGTTATTGCAATCAAAAGTACTATTCTGACTGGAAAAATAGTTGGGCACATCACTATTTCGAGTATCCCCATAAATTCCGATCGAGAATGGCAATGAAGTACAACACCATAAGGTAAAACCTTTAAGGGGGGAACCAAGTAAGCTTGAGTACGAACACAAAGACAGACCAAGGTATTGGAGGAATTATGACACCCGACAGTGGGGTAATCAAAAAGTAATAGGAGCTATGAAGCTAGATGAGCTAAGGAAATGCAAGGAGAAGCCATGAAAGTAGACGGGGATAAGATCACAAGAAAAGGATACAAGGATATTGCGTTGGTCGAAACAAGCTGGTGACAATGAACCCTCGTGAAATTTTAAGTTGCTAGTCATATCAGTTGTGAGAGTATATGATATAGAACCATACAAATAATCGCCATGATGAGATGGCTAGCACGATAAGGAGGATACTTCACTCTACAGCCCTCCAGACCGAGAGGAGGATAGGCCAACTACAGGTATATGAGTCTTTTATTGGAACTTCTTATGTGCGTACAGCTATTGCAGGATACCATTGATAGTTGACAAACGGAAGTTTTGAAGGGACCGATAACCAAAGTATTTATAGATAACTGCGGCTAAGAAGTTTTACCGCTACAAAGAATCTTAATATTTAGGAATGGAAAGCAGTTGTATATGTTGATTGATGGCTTGTCATCGGGAGTTCCAAAGGCTAAAATAGCATTTGCTTCGTTGGAAGAGTAAGGAATCCTTTTAATCTGGGGGGAGATGCATCACGAGGATTTATCGGAATCCGTTAAAATTTCAGCTTATTCTAGGTTATGTGATAAAAGTCACGCAGTAGGGTGGATGCGATCATACTAGCACTAACGCACCAGATCCTATCAGCACTCCAAGGTTAAGCGTGCTGGGGTGAGAGTAATACTAGGATGGGTGACCCCCCCGGGAAGTATACTAAAAGTCTTACAAATTTAGAGATAGGGGACAGATGAGAAACTAGAGTAGCCTAAGGGAAACTGGAGTATACGGAGAGGTTGGAAACGTCAAGAGGCCGCGAAGGAAAAGTCCCACTAGATCGGTGGCGAGAAAGAAGGTGCATCACAACTCTAGAATTAGGATGAGTTCGAATTGTATTTGGAGATACTTTGTAAATGAGGGGATAGTAACCACATATATGTATAGGTATGATATCCCATATGTGACTGCGCCAAATTGGTATTTGTGGCCCAGCAACAGGCGTTGCTATATACTGAAGGCATTGATCGAACAAGGTAATGAAGTTCAAGTGACAAAATTGAAATGACAAAAGTGGTACAAATGTTACAAGGTAAGTTGATGTTATTTTCACTACAGATTAGAGTTGGAAAGTCCTAACGCAATAACGTCAGGAAAAGGAAGGGAGTGAGTATATAGAAAGTAAAGGGATTAGATTGTCTTTAGAAAAGGAAAAAGTGTAAGAAACGAGGGTGAGTGAAGCATCCAAGAGAGATGACGGGCAAGGCAAGGGATTATTTGGATAAAAATTTGAAGGTAGGCAAGCAAAGGAGATAAAGGATGGTAGTATGGAATAAAAGACGAATGTGTAGGGTTAGAGAACAGACTTTGATAAGTAGGACTTAAGGAGGGAAGTATACTCGCATTAAAAGGAAGTCATGACTAAGTGTGTATGAGATGAAGAACGTAAGAAACAGTAATCACTGAGAATAATAAGTCACTAGCAAGGAAATGCTATTGCAAATCATCTGGATGCTACCATAAGTGGAACTATGATGGTATTGTAAGGGATTAATGAGTCCGACCAAGGGAAAAAATAAAGAAAGAGGTGATATGGTATATATATAAGGTCGATTAGTACAAAACGGGAGGATCTAGAATAGCACCAAAGAAGTAAGAAAGAAAAGGTGCCATGTTTGAATAAGAGAATTTGTCTACTAGTAGAGAGATAAGGAGCAAGGAAAAACAGTACAAAAATTAAGGGTGCTCATATATCGGCTGGGGGCCGTAACATTCATGAGTTAGGACCATTTTAATGACAACATGTCCCAGGACGGTAACTAGATATCAGTTGACCACTGAGTACATACATAAGAACATGAGGATAAAAAACTAATGAAGGCACCGTAAGCTTGCAAGCAACAACATTCATGGACGAATGTTTTTAAGGGGGAAAGGATGTTACACCCCGTATCTTTGAAGAGCACTTATCAAATTTGAAACATAAGTATGTTGGGTTAGGGTTAAGTAAAACCTTTGGAATATAAAGGGCGAGTATTATTAAGTATATTTAATGAGTGAAGGATGTATATAAGGTATATAGGAAGGTTTTATAAGGAAATGAGTGGAAGAAACGAAGTAGTACGACTTTGGAGAAAGGATGGGTAATGTTTTGTGTGAAAACTTTGGTCGAACTTGGGGGACGAATATCTCTTAGAATATGATGATTTTTAAGGTGAAACAAAAGCCTAAAATGAAGTTCGTCGAGTCTAGTTTTCAATGCAACAAACCTCTCATCGATAGAAAATCGGAGTAGAGAATTATGGACGTTATAAGTTCGGCTGACAGAGAAGAAACGCGTACTACAGTACTGCTACAGTACCGACTTGCTACAGTGACCCCAACCCGAATTTGATGTCACGACCCAGCCCCGTGGGCCGCGACTGGCACCCTACCTGGGTACCCAGACCGAATCGCACATTCATTATCAAATCCAAACTTATTTCAGAATTTTACGAAATCATATCGAACGTAATTTATATCAAAAATATGTCTTAAGCGGTCGCAACAAATCAAAATGCCACATCAAATACAAACTGAGCGGCGGAATAGACATCGCCGGTCAAAGGTGCAAACATAAGCATAAGGGCCATTTGGGGCCATCATAACAAGCAGTCCGCTTTAAGACCAGAAAACGAAATCAACCAACATATACAGGACCCTCACCCCACATATATGACTACAGGCCTCTACGAACTCAAAACAAAGACATATGGCGAGACAGGGCCCCGCCGTACCCAAATAGTCAGATATACCAAATATATACAAAGCAAAAGGAGTCTGTACCAAAGGTGGACTCCGGATCAAATAGGAGTACTCCGGAATAGAAAGAAGTGAAGCCTACTGCGGAGGATCACCGATATCTGCACCTGCGGGCATAAAACGCAGCCCCCGAAAAGAGGGGGTCAGTACGAAATATGTACTGAGTATGTAAAGCACGGAGTACAGAAATATGGATCAAAACCGAAAGCGAATCAGATGTCAAAGTGGAGTACAAATTGGTATGTCAAAATCTGTATCGAAATCATATACGTATATATAATGCAAACGAAATCATGCAAAAGCTTAGGAACGTGGTCGCCACTCCGACGCTGGCGCCACACACAACATAACACCAGAAGGTTTCAAATCTCCGTACATCTCCAAACACAAACATAATCATAGGTGAGCGTATTGCATCACGAGCCATATCACAGCATAACTCCAAACGGAACCCGGCCCTATGGCGAAGCCTCGGGAACCGTAACACAGCATACGGCCGAATTATCATAAGGCGCACGAATCAAAACCGGCCCGGGAACCGGTAAACGAAGTCATAATAAGGCACGAGCGGAGTCGTGAGCAAACAAATGCAAATCATACTTCAAAATAGTCTTTCAAAGCAGAGTAATCCCATAAGACATTTCATAATACAAAGTAATCGAATACTTAGTCGATATAAGGTTTCATTTCACAAAACGTTTCCAAAATAGTACGTATAGCTCAAAACGTAACTTAGCGCATCGTAATATTCAAAACATATCCCGTAGGAGGAAGTTCCAAAATCGAAGGTAGCATGTCAAACTTTATTCACAAAGATAGCCCAATAAGATAGTTAGGGCGTTTCGGGCTAGCGGGCCCACCTCGAGTCAAATTGAGGTGGCGAACATATTTTCCGAACATTTATAGGCCAAAGGGTCATACATAATCATTTCTAGGTTACCCGACCACATTTCGATAGGTTCCGGACGAGTGATGGCATTCTAGCCAAAATAGAGCCCTTAGGCTTCAATTGAATTGAATGAATAGTAACTTTTCTGTGGATCGGGTTTCGAGGAGCAGAAATGCTCCGGAAGTTCTCATATTCGCCTATCATACTAAGATATGCCAAACGAAGGAGTGGGAAGCTTTACATACCTCACAGACGTCGTATGCTCTCCCAAAAGTCCAGTCCTGTTTCGTCTGAAATCTGCAAATGGTCAAAGTTACCAAATTGAGATTCTTAGGCTTAAAATGCCTTTAACTTCATTTTTGCCTACCGAAATTTCGGCAGCATTTCCCCTATAAATCTAACATCCCCGAGGCTTAGCTCGGCTCAAAATACATCAACCACAACAGCCCACACATCAACAAACAACACAAGCCACAATCAAACCATTCTAGCTTCAAAGTTCTACTTTATTACCTAAGTTGGCAACTTTCATTCAAACTTTCAAAACTCCAATTCTACATCTACTTACTTGTATTCATTTCCGCATTCAAACTTATACAATCACATCCTAACTACAATCCAAGCCATACACGAAATTGCCCCAAAATCCATTACTTTCCATAATTCTTCAAAACATCAAAAATTCACGACGAACATTCTAACTCACGTCGTTTCATTCTGAATTCATTAACATCATTATAAATTCATATTTAAAGTCTCTAGCACCCTAAATATACAATGATATACATAATGATACCTAAGGTATACGCTTTCCGATAACATCCAAAATCATTTTCCAACGTCAATTTAATTCATCAACCAATCATTTACGACACAAGGATCACAACAACACATTACACAAACTAAACAAGATCAATTCACCTCACTTTCTCCTCCCTATGGCTCACGGCCAACACACCATATACACACACACCCAAGGCTTTCTATTTACATCAAAGTCACGGAATTCTCGTCTATTCACAATCCTTAACATAATCACATCAATTCTATAACATTAAAGGGGCAAAATTCTTACCTTTTCTTAAATTTCCGACTTGTCGTAAACGAGGTTCTTGTGCCAAACTAATTATACCCCGTTGAAGAGGGTCTTGAGTACTTCACAACTATGTAGAAATTAGGATTTTTGGATCACAAACAAGGCTTGGAAATTTTCCTTTCCTTTCTTTCTCCACTTCGGCCGAATGCCTATTTTAGGGGTGTTCTTTAATTTTGATCTATTTTCTTGATAAGTGCAAGTGTAACATGATATATATCCATATCCTTGGTCATGTGCCTTGCACATGACATTAAAGGAATGGGTTTGGGCCATGGTTATGGCCGCCTACCCTTCACATTGGGCTTCAAATTTTTGTATTATATTTTTCTTGGCCCAATTCACAAAATGCCCCGTTTTGTAATTCCCGAAACTAATTTCCGAAATTCCAAGTTTACCCTCGGCCTTCCCCGATGTCTTAACATTAAAGATTCCATAACCAACATAGTCATATTCACTAAAATCAAAATATGTCCTTATAACCCACAAGTCGTAATTATTTCTCGATTTCCAATTATACGAAAACACGGGACATAACATTCTCCTCCCTTAAGAACATTCGTCCCCGAATGTTAAATTAATCTTATAAGGTCTTATGATCAAGGCAGGAGTGTCCCTTTTTAATAATGACATACATAATTCATTTTATCAATCAACACAACAAACTGAAAAAAAATTAGATTACCTGTGGACCTCGGGAACAAGTGAGGGTATCTCCTTTTCATCTCGTCCTCCGCCTCCCAAGTCATCTCCTCCCGATTATTGTTGCGCCACAGGACTTTGACGGAGGGCACTTCTTTAGTGCTTAGTCTCCGCACCTGTCGATCCAGAATAGATACAGGCTGCTCGTCATAAGATAACTGCTCCGTCACCTGAATGTCATCAACTGGGAATATCCTGGAAGGATCACCAATACATTTCCGCAACATAGACACATGAAACACCGGGTGTACGGCTTCCAAGTCGGATGGTAAGTCTAGCTCATAGGCGACCTCGCCTATCTTTCGAACGATCTGATACGGCCCAATGTACCGGGGGCTCAACTTACCCTTTCTACCGAATCTCATGACACCCTTCATGGGCGACACCTTCAGGAATACCCAGTCGCCAATCTGGAACTCTAACGGTCGACGTCGTCTATCTGCATAAGCTTTCTGTCGACTCTGAGCAGCCAATAAACATTCTCGAATAAGCTTTACTTTATCTACGGCTTCCTGGATCACATCTGGCCCAATCAGCTTAGTCTCGCCCACGTCAAACCAACCAATAGGAGATCTGCATTTCCTGCCATACAGGGCTTCATACGGTGCCATCTGGATGCTGGAGTGATAACTGTTATTATAGGCAAACTGAATAAGCGGCAAATGATCATCCCAGCTGCCCCTGAAATCAATAACGCAGGACCGCAACATATCTTCGAGCGTCTGAATAGTGCGCTCGGCCTGCCCGTCGGACTGAGGGTGAAAAGCTGTACTGAGACTCACCTGAGTCCCTAATCCCTCCTGAAATGACCTCCAGAAATTTGCTGTAAACTGGGTACCTCGGTCAGTAATAATAGATATAGGGACTCCGTGAAGTCTGACTATCTCTCTGATATACAATCTGGCATAGTCCTCAGCCGAATAAGTAGTCCGAACCGGAAGGAAATGGGCTGATTTCGTCAGCCTGTCAACGATAACCCAGATAGAGTCGTACCTGCGTGGAGTGCGCGGTAACCCAACAACGAAATCCATATTAATCATCTCCCATTTCCAGGCTGGAATTTCCATCTCCTGTAATAAACCACCGGGCTTCTGATGCTCGATCTTAACTTGCTGGCAGTTCGGGCACTGACTAACAAACTCAGCAATATCTTTCTTCATGCCGTCCCACCAATACAAACACCTGAGATCACGATACATCTTAGTGGAACCAGGATGAACAGAATACCGTGCATTATGTGCCTCGCCCATAATCTACCGTCGTAAGCCCGCATTGTCCGGTACACAGAATCTGCCGTCATACAATAATACTCCTTCAGGCGAGATCTCAAACTGAGTCTTTGCTCTATTAAGGGCCACATCTCTGTACTGAATCAAAAGAGGATCCTCAAACTGGCGCTGCTTTACCTCCTGAATAATAGATGACTCAGCAACTGGACGAACAGAAATCCCAGAATCTCCAGAATCCGCCAAACGAACTCCGAGGCTGGCCAGCTGACGAATGTCACGAACCAAATCTTTCTTACCCGACGGTACATCAGCCAAGCTGCCCATAGACTTGCGGCTAAGTGCATCCGCTACCACATTGGCTTTCCCCGGATGGTACAGAATATCAACGTCGTAATCCTTTAGTAGCTCAAGCCATCTCCGCTGCCGCAGATTTAGTTCCTTCTGCCTAAAAATATACTGGAGACTCTTATGGTCCGTATAGATATCAACATGGACCCCATATAGATAGTGCCGTCAAATCTTCAAAGCATGAATCACCGCGGCCAACTCAAGATCATGAGTGGGATAGTTCTTCTCGTGCGGTCTGACCTGCCGGGAAGCATAGGCTATGACTCGACCGTGCTGCATCAATACACATCCTATCCCAATACCAGAGGCGTCACAATAGACAACATACCCGTCAGATCCCTCTGGAAGAGCCAAAACTGGTGTTGTAATCAATCTCTCCTTCAGGCATCTGTCCACTGGAATTTTGCTGCTTTCTGAGTAAGCCTCGTCAGTGGTACTGCAATAGAAAAAAAATCCTCCACAAACCTGCGATAATACCAAGACAATCCCAGAAAACTGCACACCTCTGTCGGTGTAGTAGGCCTGGGCCAATTCTGCACAGCCTCAATCTTCTGCGTATCGACCCGAATACCGTCTGCGCCGACAATATGGCCCAAGAATGCCAGAGAAGTTAACCAGAATTCACATTTGGAGAATTTAGCATATAACTTCTGCTGACGGAGAACGCCAAGTACCGTCCTCAAATGATCTGAATGCTCCTCGGCTGATCGCGAGTAAATCAAGATATCATCAATAAACACAATAACAAACATATCCAGAAAAGGCTGAAATACCCGGTTCATCAGATCCATAAATACTGCTGGAGCATTAGTCAGCCCGAAAGACATAACTCTGAACTCATAATGCCCGTATCGGGTCCTGAAAGCAGTCTTCGGGATATCTGACTCCCGTACTCGCACCTGATGATAACCTGAGCGCAGATCTATCTTTGAAAAATGTCTAGCACCCTGCAGCTGGTCAAACAAATCATCAATCCGGGGGAGGAGATATTTATTCTTAATAGTCACCTTATTCAGCTGCCGGTAGTCGATACACATCCGCAATGACCCATCTTTCTTTCTGACAAACAATACCGGCGCTCCCCAGGGTGATGTGCTGGGTCTGATAAAACCCTTATCCAACAAATCTTTCAGCTGCTCCTTCAATTCCTTCAGCTCAGCTGGTGCCATCCTGTACGGAGGAATAGATATAGGCTGCGTATCCGGTATCAGCTCTATAGTGAAATCAATCTCCCGCTCAGGCGGGAGGCCAGGAAGCTCGTCAGGAAATACATCTGGAAACTCACTGACGACCGAAACAGACTGAAGGGTAGATACCTCCGCGGCAATATCGTGCACCCGAACCAAATGATAGATATACCCCTTCTGGATCATCTTCTTAGCCTTGAGGTATGAAATAAACTTACCCTTCGGCGATGCTGTAGATCCGAACCACTCTATGACTGCTTCCCCTGGAAACTGAAAACGGACTACCTTCTTCTGGCAGTCGACATTAGCATAACAGGAAGACAACCAGTCCATACCCAAAATAACGTCAAACTCAAGCATGTCTAACTCTATCAAATCAGCCTTAGTGCTACGATCATAGATGGTCACAGAACCATCCCTATAGATCTGTCTCGCTACAATAAAATCCCCAACTGGCGTAGCTACCTCAAATGGCTCTATAGGCTCAGACACTATCCCAATCTTACTAGCAACGAGCGGGGAAATATATGATAAAGTAGAGCCAGGGTCAATCAAAGCATATACAGATCTGGAGAAAACCAGTAATGTACTTGTGACAACGTTTGGCGAAGCCTCCTGATCCTTGTGGTTGGCCAAAGCATATATGCGGTTCGAGGGACCGCTAGAACCTGAAGCGCCACTGCGGCCTCGACCGCGTCCTGCCGGTGCTGGAATACCCAGCCCTCCAGGGCGTGCAACAGATGGAACAGATGAAGAACCGGCGGCTGACCCTGTCTGCTGAGCAGCACTACCAGAACCGCTAGCCAATGGACAGTCTCTCATAAAGTGGCCCTGACCACCACAAGAAAAGCAAGCTCCAGTCGCTCGGTAACACTCCCGGGATGAGACTTCCCGCAATGAGGACAACGGGGCCTGGGTGGTCTGGCATGGCTGGGACCCCTGGACAACTGTGAACCTGCCACTCTGGAGCTCTGACCGGCCCCAGACGGTCCCGTACTATCGAATCTCCGGCTGCCTGACTGAGCACTCCGGCCGGACGAAGGAAAATGTCTATCTGACTGCTGCTGCTGAGGCTGTCCGCCTCGAGAATCTCCAGAATAACCTGCGGACCTAGCCCTCTTGGGCGGCCTCCTATCTCGATCTCTGCCAGCAGGATCAGACCTGCGACGGTCCTCCATACCCATCGCATAGGCCTGAAGTTGGGCAATGTCCATGTCTGCCTGCAATGACACTGCCATACAGCTATCAACCAAATACCGGTCCAATCCCATAACATATCTGTGCATCCGATCGGACATATCTGCTACCACGGTCGGTGCATATCGGGCAAGAGAATCAAACTCAAGGTTATACTCGCGAACACTCCGACCCCTCTGCTGCAGACGTAAGAATCAATCAGCCCGTGCCCGCCGTAACTCTGGGGGCAAAAAGTGGCGGGTGAATGCTATCACAAACTGATCCCAAGTGGCTGGAGGGGCACCCTCTCCTCTAGACAGCTCCCAAGTCTCGTACCAGTGGGTAGCCACATCACGAAGCCTGTGCGAAGCCAGCTCCACCGACTCGGTCTCTGAAGCCCTGACCAAGTCCAGTGAGCGTCGCATCCCCCGAATAAAGTCATGGGGGTCCTCATCGGGCTTGGACCCGAAGAACTCCGGAGGGCCACATAACAGAAACTCCCGAACTCTCAGGCTGTCCCGCCTGTCATCGTCATCATCATCCCTCCGCCCGCGTCTGCGAGCCTGTCCTGCTACCAGTGTAGTCAACAGCTGTACAACCTCCCTCAGGGTCCTATCCTCCGCCCCTAGCTGAGGAGCTGGAGTCTCAGGTGCGGGTACACGGACCTCTGGAGCTGCTGAAGGTCCTGCTCCAGGCTGTACTAGTGGGGGTGTAGCAGACCCCTCAGAATCAGGCACATCCTCAGGAAAAATCATAAACACGAGCCCGGGTAGCTCGCTGTGCCTGGCTAGTCTCTCCAATTCTCGTCTTGCCCTTCTGGGCCGCCGTTGCCTCCTTCGGAGGCATCACTGCAAGCACAATAGCGAGTCAGATCAAAATCATCCTAGTAGCACAGCTCTATCGCACGATCTAAGATTCCAAAGAAAGTAACATCCTTAATGCCCTGTAGCTTCCTGTTTATAGGTGTGGTGCACAACACATCGATAAACAAGACTCTACGAGACACGGCCTGTAGACATTCCGAGGACAAACCGCTCTGATACCACTTTTGTCACGACCCAGCCCCGTGGGCTGCGACTGGCACCCTACCTGGGTACCCAGACCGAATCGCACATTCATTATCAAATCCAAACTTATTTCAGAATTTTACGAAATCATATCGAACGTAATTTATATCAAAAATATGTCTTAAGCGGTCGCACCAAATCAAAATGCCATATCAAATACAAACTGAGCGGCGGAATAGACATCGCCGGTCAAAGGTGCAAACATAAGCATAAGGGCCATTGGGGCCATCATAACAAGCAGACCGCTTTAAGACCAGAAAATGAAATCAACCAACATATACAGGACCCTCACCCCACATATATGACTACAGGCCTCTACGAACTCAAAACAAAGACATATGGCGAGACAGGGCCCCGTCGTACCCAAATAGTCAGATATACCAAATATATACAAAGCAAAAGGAGTCTGTACCAAAGGTGGACTCCGGATCAAATAGGAGTACTCCGGAATAGCAAGAAGTGAAGCCTACTGCGGAGGATCACCGATATCTGCACCTGCGGGCATAAAACGCAGCCCCCGAAAAGAGGGGGTCAGTACGAAATATGTACTGAGTATGTAAAGCACGGAGTACAGAAATATGGATCAAAACCGAAAGCGAATCAGATGTCAAAGTGGAGTACAAACTGGTATGTCAAAATCTGTATCGAAATCATATACGTATATATAATGCAAACGAAATCATGCAAAAGCTTAGGAACGTGGTCGCCATTCCGACGCTGGCGCCACACACAGCATAACACCAGAAGGTTTCAAATCTCCGTACATCTCCAAACACAAACATAATCATAGGTGAGCGTATCGCATCACGAGCCATATCACAGCATAACTCCGAACGGAACCCGGCCCTATGGCGAAGCCTCGGGAACCGTAACACAGCATACGGCCGAATTATCATAAGGTGCACGAATCAAAACCGGCCCGGGAACCGGTGAATGAAGTCATAATAAGGCACGAGCGGAGTCGTGAGCAAACAAATGCAAATCATACTTCAAAATAGTCTTTCAAAGCAGAGTAATCCCATAAGACATTTCATAATACAAAGTAATCGAATACTTAGTCGATATAAGGTTTCATTTCACAAAACGTTTCCAAAATAGTACGTATAGCTCAAAACGTAACTTAGCGCATCGTAATATTCAAAACATATCCCGTAGGAGGAAGTTCCAAAATTGAAGGTAGCATGTCAAACTTTATTCACAAAGATAGCCCAATAAGACAGTTAGGGCGTTTCGGGCTAGCGGGCCCACCTCGAGTCAAATTGAGGTGGCAAACATATTTTCCGAACATTTATAGGCCAAAGGGTCATACATAATCATTTCTAGGTTACCCGACCACATTTCGATAGGTTCCGGACGAGTGATGGCATTCTAGCCAAAATAGAGCCCTTAGGCTTCAATTGAATTGAATGAATAGTAACTTTTCTGTGGATCGGGTTTCGAGGAGCAGAAATGCTCCGGAAGTTCTCATATTCGCCTATCATACTAAGATATGCCAAACGAAGGAGTGGGAAGCTTTACATACCTCACAGACGTCGTATGCTC
Organism: Lycium barbarum; assembly: GCF_019175385.1. Lineage (NCBI taxonomy): Eukaryota > Viridiplantae > Streptophyta > Magnoliopsida > Solanales > Solanaceae > Lycium > Lycium barbarum. The sequence goes on from NC_083345.1 coordinate 75,605,073, forward strand.
TCCCAAAAGTCCAGTCCCGTTTCGTCTGAAATCTGCAAATGGTCAAAGTTACCAAATTGAGATTCTTAGGCTTAAAATGCCTTTAACTTCATTTTTGCCTACCGAAATTTCGGCAGCATTTACCCTATAAATCTAACATCCCCGAGGCTTAGCTCAGCTCAAAATACATCAACCACAACAGCCCACACATCAACAAACAACACAAGCCACAATCAAACCATTCTAGCTTCAAAGTTCTACTTTATTACCTAAGTTGGCAACTTTCATTCAAACTTTCAAAACTCCAATTCTACATCTACTTACTTGTATTCATTTCCGCATTCAAACTTATACAATCACATCCTAACTACAATCCAAGCCATACACGAAATTGCCCCAAAATCAATTACTTTCCATAATTCTTCAAAACATCAAAAATTCACGACGAACATTCTAACTCACGTCGTTTCATTCTGAATTCATTAACATCATTATAAATTCATATTTAAAGTCTCTAGCACCCTAAATATACAATGATATACATAATGATACCTAAGGTATACGCTTTCCGATAATATCCAAAATCATTTTCCAACGTCAATTTAATTCATCAACCAATCATTTACGACACAAGGATCACAACAACATATTACACAAACTAAACAAGATCAATTCACCTCACTTTCTCCTCCCTATGGCTCACGGCCAACACACCATATACACACACACCCAAGGCTTTCTATTTATGATGATTTTTAAGGTGAAACAAAAGCCTAAAATGAAGTTCGTCGAGTCTAGTTTTCAATGCAACAAACCTCTCATCGATAGAAAATCGGAGTAGGGAATTATGGACGTTATAAGTTCGGCTGACAGAGAAGAAACGCGTACTACAGTACTGCTACAGTACCGACTTGCTACAGTGACCCCAACCCGAATTTGATGTCACGACCCAGCCCCGTGGGCCGCGACTGGCACCCTACCTGGGTACCCAGACCGAATCGCACATTCATTATCAAATCCAAACTTATTTCAGAATTTTACGAAATCATATCGAACGTAATTTATATCAAAAATATGTCTTAAGCGGTCGCAACAAATCAAAATGCCACATCAAATACAAACTGAGCGGCGGAATAGACATCGCCGGTCAAAGGTGCAAACATAAGCATAAGGGCCATTTGGGGCCATCATAACAAGCAGACCGCTTTAAGACCAGAAAACGAAATCAACCAACATATACAGGACCCTCACCCCACATATATAACTACAGGCCTCTACGAACTCAAAACAAAGACATATGGCGAGACAGGGCCCCGTCGTACCCAAATAGTCAGATATACCAAATATATACAAAGCAAAAGGAGTCTGTACCAAAGGTGGACTCCGGATCAAATAGGAGTACTCCGGAATAGCAAGAAGTGAAGCCTACTGCGGAGGATCACCGATATCTGCACCTGCGGGCATAAAACGCAGCCCCCGAAAAGAGGGGGTCAGTACGAAATATGTACTGAGTATGTAAAGCACGGAGTACAGAAATATGGATCAAAACCGAAAGCGAATCAGATGTCAAAGTGGAGTACAAACTGGTATGTCAAAATCTGTATCGAAATCATATACGTATATATAATGCAAACGAAATCATGCAAAAGCTTAGGAACGTGGTCGCCATTCCGACGCTGGCGCCACACACAGCATAACACCAGAAGGTTTCAAATCTCCGTACATCTCCAAACACAAACATAATCATAGGTGAGCGTATCACATCACGAGCCATATCACAGCATAACTCCAAACGGAACCCGGCCCTATGGCGAAGCCTCGGGAACCGTAACACAGCATACGGCCGAATTATCATAAGGCGCACGAATCAAAACCGGCCCGGGAACCGGTGAAAGAAGTCATAATAAGGCACGAGCGGAGTCGTGAGCAAACAAATGCAAATCATACTTCAAAATAGTCTTTCAAAGCAGAGTAATCCCATAAGACATTTCATAATACAAAGTAATCGAATACTTAGTCGATATAAGGTTTCATTTCACAAAACGTTTCCAAAATAGTACGTATAGCTCAAAACGTAACTTAGCGCATCGTAATATTCAAAACATATCCCGTAGGAGGAAGTTCCAAAATCGAAGGTAGCATGTCAAACTTTATTCACAAAGATAGCCCAATAAGATAGTTAGGGCGTTTCGGGCTAGCGGGCCCACCTCGAGTCAAATTGAGGTGGCGAACATATTTTCCGAACATTTTTAGGCCAAAGGGTCATACATAATCATTTCTAGGTTACCCGACCACATTTCGATAGGTTCCGGACGAGTGATGGCATTCTAGCCAAAATAGAGCCCTTAGGCTTCAATTGAATTGAATGAATAGGAACTTTTCTGTGGATCGGGTTTCGAGGAGCAGAAATGCTCCGGAAGTTCTCATATTCGCCTATCATACTAAGATATGCCAAACGAAGGAGTGGGAAGCTTTACATACCTCACAGACGTCGTATGCTCTCCCAAAAGTCCAGTCCCGTTTCGTCTGAAATCTGCAAATGGTCAAAGTTACCAAATTGAGATTCTTAGGCTTAAAATGCCTTTAACTTCATTTTTGCCTACCGAAATTTCGGCAGCATTTCCCCTATAAATCTAACATCCCCGAGGCTTAGCTCGGCTCAAAATACATCAACCACAACAGCCCACACATCAACAAACAACACAAGCCACAATCAAACCATTCTAGCTTCAAAGTTCTACTTTATTACCTAAGTTGGCAACTTTCATTCAAACTTTCAAAACTCCAATTCTACATCTACTTACTTGTATTCATTTCCGCATTCAAACTTATACAATCACATCCTAACTACAATCCAAGCCATACACGAAATTGCCCCAAAATCCATTACTTTCCATAATTCTTTAAAACATCAAAAATTCACGACGAACATTCTAACTCACGTCGTTTCATTCCGAATTCATTAACATCATTATAAATTCATATTTAAAGTCTCTAGCACCCTAAATATACAATGATATACATAATGATACCTAAGGTATACACTTTCCGATAATATCCAAAATCATTTTCCAACGTCAATTTAATTCATCAACCAATCATTTACGACACAAGGATCACAACAACACATTACACAAACTAAACAAGATCAATTCACCTCACTTTCTCCTCCCTATGGCTCACGGCCAACACATCATATACACACACACCCAAGGCTTTCTATTTACATCAAAGTCACGGAATTCTCGTCTATTCACAATCCGTAGCATAATCACATAAATTCTATAACATTAAAGGGGCAAAATTCTTACCTTTTCTTAAATTTCCGACTTGTCGTAAACGAGGTTCTTGTGCCAAACTAATTATACCCCGTTGAAGAGGGTCTTGAGTACTTCACAACTATGTAGAAATTAGGATTTTTGGATCACAAACAAGGCTTGGAAATTTTCCTTTCCTTTCTTTCTCCACTTCGGCCGAATGCCTCTTTTAGGGGTGTTCTTGAATTTTGATCTATTTTCTTGATAAGTGCAAGTGTAACATGATATATATCCATATCCTTGGTCATGTGACTTGCACATGACATTAAAGGAATGGGTTTGGGCCATGGTTATGGCCGGCTACCCTTCACATTGGGCTTCAAATTTTTGTATTATATTTTTCTTGGCCCAATTCACAAAATGCCCCGTTTTGTAATTCCCGAAACTAATTTCCGAAATTCCAAGTTTACCCTCGGCCTTCCCCGATGTCTTAACATTAAAGATTCCATAACCAACATAGTCATATTCACTAAAATCAAAATATGTCCTTATAACCCACAAGTCGTAATTATTTCTTGATTTCCAATTGTACGAAAACACGGGACATAACATTTGACCCCTATATAAAGGGTTAAAACCCCTTTTTTTCACCAGATTTGCCCAGAAAATTCTAGAAAATTTGAAGAGGGAGTGAGGGAATCAAAAAGTAAGAAATTTTCCAGTGGCGGAATATTAATCGAAGCTCGGATAAACGCATAGATATGATTCTAGTATGGTTTTGCAGTGGATTCAAGGTGGATATTGAAGATATCGCTATTTTAACAAAAATAAGGTATGAATCTCTCCTTATTAATATTACTTTTGGTTTATTTACGAAGATAGAGTGATGAAATTGTTGTATAATAAAGTTGTTGGTTGAGAAATTGGACAAACATCGCGTGGGATGTTTTATGGAATATTTTGGTATTGATGATGATGTTGTTAATGTTGGTACCGTTGTATTTGTTGTTTTGTTGGTATTGTGATTTCGGGCTGGGCATATAAACAGGGGAGGTGCTGCCTGAATTTCGGCATATTCTAAATGGATTTATTTGAAGGACTAAGACAAGCATATAAAGGTGAGTCTAACAATAGTATAAATTTTCTTGAATATATATTTACGAGCCTGGGAGGACAAGCGTTGAGTAGTTAAAGTTAAGGCGACCAAAAAAGGTATGTTAAGGCTCGTCCCTTTCTTTCAAAGGTATGATTCCTAAGTTATGATCCCATAAATGTTTTCATAACCTTCTTGTTTTCAAAAGCTAGAAGTTCATGAATCTTAAAGCTTCTTATGATGTTAAATGAAATATGTTCTATGAAGATTATGACAATGATGATGATTCTCGTCTAGCAACTCCGAAGCTATGATTTGAGAGCATTATGAGATTATTGAGCCATTCCATGAATCTATTAATTTTACATATTGTTGATGGTCTCACCTCATGTTACTCGTTCCTTCGAGGTGAGATATAGCGATGACGATGCTATTTCCAGTGCTATCTAAGATCATGATTCTCGAGACTCCCGTGACATTATCGATTTCATCATACGATGGTTAATTCTTCAAGGAATGATATAGTGACGATGGTAATGCTAATGATGACGTTGATTTCATTTATGTATTTTTCCGTGTATGTATGTATGTATGCATTGCATCCCGCTGATCAGCTGGGGATAACACTGCGCCAACATGGCCGGGCAAGATGATACCGCGCCTATATGGCCGGGCAAGATAACATCGCGCCTATATGGCCGGGCAAGATAATACCACGCCTATATGGCCGGGCAAGATAACACTGCGCTTATATGGCCGGGCAAGATAATACCGCGCCTATATGGCCGGGCAAGATAACATCGCGCCTATATGGCCGGGCAAGACAATACGGCGCCTATATAGCCGGGCAAGATAACACCGCGCCTATATGGCCGGGCAAGATAATACTGCGCCTATATGGCCGGGGAAGATAACACCGCGCCTATATGGCCGGGCAAGATAATACTGCGCCAATATGGCCGGGTAAGATAACACTGCGCCTATATGGCCGGGCAAGATAACATCGAGTCCCGCAAGTACGGATATGAAAGATGTATGTATAGTAAGTGAATGTGAATTCATATGTATGTATGTTGTGTATGGATATGTATGAAATGTTTTTCCTGTAGACGAGTAGTTTACATGACATAGATCTTAAGAACAGTACAAAGTATAATTACTTACTTATCTTATGTTATCTTCATTCTGATATCGTACTACTATTCATTCCTTACATATTCAATACATTGCTCGCACTGACGTTTCTTCTTGTGGACGCTGCATTCATGCCCGCAGGTGTGGACAGACAAGACGAGGATCTTTCATCGTAGGTTGCCTTCAGGTACCAGTTATGATTGGTGAGCTCCACTTCTTCCTGGGGTGCTGCCGAGTGTGGATGTATATATGTTTGTATGATTTTTGTTCAGGGCATGTCGGGGGCCCTGTCCCGACTTGAATACTTCAGTCATGTTCATAGAGGCTTTGCAGACAGTTCCTGTGTATAGCTTCGTTATGTTCTGTCGGTCGTTATATTGGCGTCGTGGGTCCATTGGACCTATATTTATACATGATATTACGTTCATATCTAACCTTAGCCTTATTTTGTCATTCGAGACATCGAGAATACAAGTTATAATTTGGTTCGCTCGGTTTCCTAAAGGTGCCCGGTGCCATTCACGCCTTACCAAGGGTGGGGTGTGACACTTTTGCCATGGTGTGCCTAGTGTGGCAAGTTACATGCCGGTCAGTGTCGACTGGGCTCAGATGGTTGCTATGCTTGTGGCCAGCTAGGTCAAAGGATGCGACAGTGTTCGATGAGAGAGAGTGGGGTTATGGTTTAGCCCACAGGGTCCGTAGCTGGTTCATCTTCTATAGTGCACCCTTCAGGGCAATTTCCTCAGACACCAGCAGGGTGAAGTAGAGGGAAGAGTGGAGCATCCCACTCGAGCGGTCCTCAGCACCGCATATATATACTAGCTGGTAGGTAGGATCGTGAGTCGTCTCCTAATGTCGTCACATGTATATTATCAGTCTCTTACTATGATGTGTATGCACTGATTGACCCAGGTTCCACTTTATCATATATTATGCCATTTATTGCTGACATGTTTGGGATAGAGCCCGAATTGATTAAACCTTTTGAGGTGTCTACGCTAGTTGGTGATCTAGTCATAGCTAGGCGAGTACACCGAGGCTGTGTAGTGATAGTTTGCAATCGCCACACCCTAGCAGATTTGATTGAGTTAGATATGATTGGCTTCCTGTTACGCTAATGTTGGTTGTAGAATGAAGATAGTTCGATTTCAGTTTCCAAGCGAGCCAGTCTTAGAATAAAAGGGTAAGGTTGTTTCATCGAGGGGTAGGTTTATTTCCTACCTTAAGGAAAGAAAGATGATCAAAAAAGGTACATCTATCACCTGGTTCGGGTTCGAGATGTACGAGCAGAGTCACCGACCTTTTAGTCCGTTCCTGTGGTGAATGCGTTTCCAGAAGTGTTCCCAGATAAGCTTCCAAGCATTCCGCCAAAGCGGGAAATCGATTTCGCTATTGACTTATTGCCAGATATGCAGCCAATATCTATTCCTCCTTATAAAATGGCACCTGCGGAATTGAAAAAGCAATTGAAGGATTTACTTGAGAAGGGATTTATTAGGCCTAGTACATCGCTTGGGGAGTGTCGGTAGTGTTTGTAAGAAATAAAGACGGCTCATTATGAATGTGTATGGATTATAGGCAATTGAATAAAGTGACTGTGAAGAATAAGTATCCACTTCCGAGAATTGATGACTTGTTTGATCAGCTGCAAGGCGCCAAATACTTCACGAAGATAGACTTGAGATCGGGATATCATCAGGTTAAGGTGAAGGAGGAAGATATTTCGAAGATGGCATTTCAGACTAGGTATTGTCACTATGAGTTTCGTGTTATGTCGTTTGGGTTAACTAATGCTCCAGCGGTGTTTATGGACTTGATGAATCGTGTATTCAGACCCTTCCTAGATCTGTTCGTGATTGTGTTTATAGATGATATTCTGGTTTATTCACTGTCAGAGGCTGAGCATGCAGAACATCTACGAGCAGTGCTTGGGGTTCTCCGAAATAGAAAGTGGTATTCAAAGTTTTCCCAGTGTGAGTTCTGGTTTAACTCCGTGGCTTTACTTGGCCACATTATTTCAGATAAAGGCATTAGAGTAGATGCTCAAAAGATTGAAGCTGTGAAGAATTGGCCAAGGCCCACGACGCCAACGGAGATACGTAGTTTCTTAGGTTTGGCTGGTTTTTACTGAAGGTTCGTAGAAGGATTTTCTTCTCTTTCAGCCCCGTTGCCCAAGCTGACTCAGAAGTCAGCTAAATTTTAGTGGACGGATGCGTGTGAGCAGAGTTTCCAGATATTGAAAGACAAGTTGACCTCAGCGCCTTTTTTGACTCGTCTTGAGGGGGCAGAGGGTTATGTGGTTTATTGTGATGCTTCAGGTGTTGGGTTAGGCTGTGTATTGATGCAGCACGGTAAGGTTGTTGCTTACGCTTCTAGACAGCTGAAGAAGCACGAGAAGAATTATCCAACCCATGACCTTGAGTTAGTTGCAGTGATCCATGCTTTGAAAATGTGGAGGCACTATTTATATGATGTTCGTGTCGATATCTATACTAACCATAAGAGCCTCCTATACATCTTTAAGCAAAAGGACTTGAATTTACGTCAGAGGCGATGGCTAGAGTTACTAAAGGATTATGATGTTGATATTCTGTACCATCCTTGGAAGGCCAATGTAGTAGCTAACGCTTTTAGTCGTAAATCTATGGGTAGCCTATCACATTTGCAGCCAAAGAAGGGGGAGTTAGCCCGTGTGTTTGTCAGTTAGCTAGTTTGGGAGTCCGGTTGATAGACTCAGGTAATGCAGGAGTTACTGTTCAAGATACAACGACATCATCTTTGGTAGTTGAGATAAAGGAGAGTCAGTACGAGGATCCTGTTTTAGTTCATTACCGAGATACAGCTCCACAGAAAGAAAAGACACCCTTCTTGGTCACAGGAGATGGAGTACTCAGATATCGAGGTTGGTTGTGTGTTCCTAATGTTGCAGGCCTCCATCAACAGGTTATGGGGGAAGCCCATTATTCTCGTTATTCTATCTATCCGGGCACAACAAAGATGTATCAGGATCTCAAGGATGTGTATTGGTGGGATGGTATGAAGAAAGATGTAGCGGAGTTTGTTGCTCAGTGCCCAAATTGTCAGCAAGTCATGATAGAGCACAAGAACCTCGAAGGTTTATTGCAGGCTATGGAGATTCCGACATGAAAATGGGAGGTGATTAATATGGATTTGATTACAGGGTTGCCCCGTACGCAATGGAAGTATGATTCAATATGGGTCGTAGTAGATAGACTTACAAAGTCTGCTCATTTCATGCCTGTCAGAACCACTTATGTAGCTAAAGATTATGCAAAGCGCTATCTTAGAGAGGTTCTGCGATTTCATGGTGCTCCTACAACCATTGTTTTAGATAGGGGAACACAGTTCACAGCTAACTTTTGAAAATATTTTCAGAATGGATTGGGGACTTAGGGGAGTCTCAGTACTGCATTTCACCCGCAGACAAATGGACAAGCGGAGCGTACTATACAGCACTTGAGGATATGTCAAGAGCTTGTGTACTTGACTTTCAAGGCAATTGGGACGATCATTTACCTCTTATCGAGTTTGCCTATAATAACAACCATCATTCCAGTATTCAGATGGCTCCTTATGAGGCTAATATGGCCGGAGATGTAGATCCCCTAGAGGGTGGTTTGATATTGGAGAAAACCAGTTAGTGGGCTCAGATTTAATTCAGCAAGCAGTTGATAAGGTGAAAATGATACGGGAAATATTGCTAACAGCTCAGAATCGACAGAAATTCTATGCGGATAATCGGTGACGCAAGCTAGAGTTTGAGATAGGCGATTGGGTTTTCCTGAAAGTGTCACCTATGAAAGGAGTACTGAGATTTGGAAAAAAAGGTAAATTGAGCCCTCGATACATAGGGCCATATAGAATTATTCGTACAGTGGGTAAGGTGGCATATGAGTTGGAGCTACCTTCTGAGTTAAAGTCTATACATTCGATATTTCATGTGTCCATGCTCCGTAAAGGTATAGGAGATCCTTCGAGAGTCATACCGATAGATGATATCCAGGTGACTGAACAGTTATCATATGAGGAGGTCCCCAATGTTCTATTGGATAGACAAGTCCGTCGATTAAGAACTATAGATGTATCTTCTGTTAAAGTGCTTTGGAGGAATAATAATGTTGAGGAAATGACTTGGGAAGATGAAGAGAAGATGAAGACAAAGTACCCATACTTGTTTCCGTCATCCTAGAAGACTCAGTGTGAAGCATCATCATCCCAGGTATTGTTTTAAGTATAGTTATTGTGATTGGTCGTGTGAGGTCATGGTCTTGATATTAGTTGTTGTGATTGGTCGTGTGTGGACATAGTGTTATATATTATTGAATGTGGCCCTGTGTGGCATTATTGGGTTGCTGTGTATAGGATGGATCGGTACATTTACAGGGGAAACTCTGGCGAAATGTTTACATAATGCTTGAGGGTTTAACATTCGGGGACGAATGTTCTTAAGGGGGAGAGAATGTTACACCTTGGAGTTTCGTGTCACTCGCATTATGAACTTGCCAATGTGAACCTAGAGTGGATATGAAGCCCTTATAAGTTAAAAAGGATGATTGAGGATATTAATGAAGATTCCAAAGGCATTTGAGGTAAAAGAAGCAAGTTCGTCGGAGGAGCTTAAGGTTGAACTATGATTTGGAAATTTCGTATCATTGAGCTATGCTTTGCCTAGAATCTCCTTGAGGAAGAGGTATGAGGCCCCTTGGATGGTTAATGAAGTTATAGACGAGTGTCAAGGAGGTTCCATAAGGATTGGAGATCAAACGAATCGAAAGGATCGCATTTTCGAGATGTCGGAAGAAAGTGAGCAGTGTTGCGGTCACACACTCAATGTGCTTACCCGCACATTGGGTGCCAACTTACCAGAATGGCTGGCCTTTCTGGCCAGCCCGAGGGAGGAGTGTGCGGCCGCACACTCAGTGTGCTGTGCCGCATACTCTTCACAAAGTTGGTCGGGGTGTATTTTGACCACCTTTATAAAACCCAAACGACCCCAAATTCATTTCCACCTTTTCTCACTTATTTCCTTACCTTTTTAGAGGCCTCTTGAGAGCTTTTGAAGGTTCTAAAACCCTTCCCACCTTTTCATATCATCAAGAGAGAAGATCAGCATCAAGAGCTTGAGGTAATCCATGGAAGGTGAAGTTTCTTGCTCCTCTTCAAAGTTGTGTTGAATGTGAGCTTGGAGGATGTTGAGTGAATTTCTTTGATTATAAGTTATGTCCTTCATCGCATTCTTATGGTTGAGTTGATATAAAGGTTTAGTACCCCCTAAAAAGGAAAAGAATGAAAACGGAGAAGCCATGGATGGTGTAATAAAGAAGATGACTACGAGTGAACTTAAAAAGGGTATTTTTGCTAGACTTGGGATTTAATTGAGTATGACTTCTTGATTGTGATATTATGGATGTTATTATTGTTGTTTGGGAGTTGTTTCGCCATTTGGTGGAAATTGATGATATAGGGGAAATGCTGCCCAAATTTCGTTAATTCGTTAACGATGCTAGTGTGAGCTTAAGAGTGTTTCTTCTAGACTTAACTATAGTGTAATTCCTCTTTAATGTAGACTTGTGATTTGGGAGGAGGACATTAAGCGATTAAAGAGTCGTTAAGGTATGTTAAGGCTTTTCCCTTCTTCATTTTGGCGTGATCTTATGAAATGAGCCAACAAGTGAATAAACGAGCTTCCATATTACTCTACATATGATCCTACTTGGCACACCTCATTTCAAGACTTACATCCAAGGCTAAGGTATGGAACTTCAAGCTCTACAAGCGGCATGGATGATAAGGATGGCGTTGAAGGACTTTGGAGGCCCATACAACCCCAACAATAAGGCCTATGATGTATAGGAGGTGGCTTGGGCGAGGCTTAAAGAAAAATCTAATAGAAAGAGGACCAAATGCGCAAAGTGGCCAAACGTGCAAGTAGGGACATTTATGTAAATTGGCTACATGTGCAAACTTGGACAAGGTCGAGAGTTGGCTATTTGTGCGAACAAGGTTATTCTTGCAAGAAGACCGTGCATGCAAGGTTGATTAGAGGGCCATCTATGCAAGGAGGGGCGTGTTTGGCCCTTGAAGGCCAATTCTTGAATTGAAGACTACACTAACAAGACTAGCCAAACAAGGCCCTTACTTCATTAAGGGTAGCATTGTAATTGCCAATTAGTCTTCTTTACTTAGCTTGTATATATAGCTTGTCTTTCATTTCATTACTTAGATTTTGGATGATGAATTATGATACTCTCAATTGAGTGATAGATTGTTAGGTAGATTCTAGGGCTATTATAGTCAATATGATGGTGGAATCCATTATTGGTTTGTGAACCTTTTATGTCCATTGATATTCATGAAGAGATTGCGATTTGTGGATTCAAAATGAATCACTTGCCTTGAGGGTAAAATAGTTGTGGTTCTTTTAGGATCGGATTCGATTGGAAGGGTCTAAGTTTAATATACTTAGGTTTGTCCATAAATTCGCCCTAATTGGGTCTTTCTTTTATCTTCTTTTCTCATCCCTTTTTTTCGTATCCTTTATTTTTCCGCATTTTAATTGATTTGGCTTCATGCCCAAATCGATTCGTATCATTTGGTATTAGAGCATAGGCTAAGAGATTGTTCCTACAATTGCTAATCCTAGGCTCAAAATTCGAAAACCCCAAAAAAATCAAAAAATCTGAAAATAAAAAAAAATTGAAAATTGTTTTTGTGGTTTGATTTTGTTGTTTCTGAGGTTGGAACTGAGCTTATTGAGCTGAAAACTAGCTAGATACAAAGTTTGAAGCTATTTGGTTAAAGTTTGAATCAATCACCATTGTTGACCTTGAAGAACTTGAAGAACTCAAAAGTGGGTTTGGTGATTGAGTTGAAATTGAAGCTAATTAGTTAGTGGGATTTGTCCTCCAAATCAAAGGGATCTTAGATCTGAAATTTGAGTAAAAAATGAGTTGATTTGGGGTACATTGAAAATTTGAATGTTCTTGGAGATCTTCATATCTTCATGAGGAAGAAGATGACCCAAGGGTGCGTTTGATCCGAAATATTTTTCCAAAGTTGTCAAAAGGTGTTTTCCTACCCCAAAGGGGAAAATATTAGGTTGTGTGGGTCCAACAAGTCAAGAAAATTCAGAAAATCCAACAGAAGATCGAGTTGAACAAGTACAAGACATCATTGTTATGGGAAATACGGTCTAAACATACGGACCGTATAAAAATCCACAGACTGTATATTTCCATCGTTAATTGGGAGCCACGAATTTGAGCTACTATAGCTAAAATACGGTGCCAATATACAGACCGTATAAAATTTCACGGTGCTTATAATCCCTCCGTCAATTGGACGCCAAGTTGCCCACTTACTGTTCCTATTCTATGGTTACAATTTCACGGTCCGTGTAAAAATTAGCGGACCGTGTAATTTTTTTTGGCCAACCGTATAATTGAAGTCCAAATTTGCTACATACTGTTACTGTTTGACAGGCCATTCTACGGTCCGTAAGAAATTTTACGGACCGTGAAAATACAAGTGCCACCGTACAATTGGTCCGTATAAGTCAAGTTCCAATCGTATAATCCAAGTATCAATAGTACATTTCAAGGTATTTGTATCTCGATTCAACTTCGATACTTTTCACTTTCATCTCATTCTCAAGCCTCAAATCTTGTTCTTAATTCATTTTAATTCCAGAAAATTTCTTGGAATTGCTTGTTGGTTTTGTGTCCCTAATCCATTGGTAGGGAGCAAAAAAAAAATCCATTATTTCAAATTGATACCTTGGATCAATTGGGGCTTCACGGTCGTGTTTTCAAGTTATCACCTACCGGGGCCCGAAATTTTATTTCGTTCCCGATTTTCGCATTTCGTTTTCTTGTTCCCTTCAACTAGTGTGCATTTAGTACTTTTCCTCTTGTGTATGCTAGTTCTTGAGTCCGTCTTTCATTCGTGCCAATTCTTTTCAAGCTTTTCTCGTTCTGATGTCATTGAATCTTCTTGGCTCAAGTCCTTTTGCTTTATCGAGTCGTCCGTCTGTCGATTAACAAGAATCTATTCCTCCATAAAGGTTAGCAATCTTATGAATTGATTTGGATTAAAAGGGTTCTTGACCAACCTTGGAAGAAGCTTAGGTTAAGAGGTAAGTTTGAGTGCAAATATGAGTGACGTGAGGAGTTTTTGCTACTAATCTTGTTTGCTCATTTTGTAGGTACACAAAGAGGAGACATAAGGAGAAGGAGAGATAAGGATGTCATCCATAGCTTCCGAGTCTTGTGGAGATGATTTTGAAGGTTATGCCTCTAGCAATGGAAGGTATGACAGTAATGAATATGGGGGCTATAAGGGAGATGACATGGGATACGAGTATCCCTATTCTTACAATGAATATGATGGTGATGGTGCTCATGAGTCGTATGAAGAATATGGTCGAGATGATCATAACCCATATGAGGGTGAAGAATACTACTCTGAGGACAATTGTGAGGCAACACCTCATGAAGCTTATGAAGAAGGAGTAGATAAGTATGACGAATAGTCCTATAGTGGATATAAGCATGAAGAGTCTCATCCTACACACCATCGACATGGGTGGAATTTAGGTATGCTCCTTCCTCACACTTTCGATATGAACCAATTGGTGGGAATTTGCAAGAATGGGAAGAATGTGATGATGATGAGCCTAGTGGCTATGCACTTCATGGTGAATATGTTTGTGAAGATAATGGGATTGCATAATAATTCTTATGAGGGGTCTTCTAGTAGATATTCACATACATTGCCTTGTAATACTTCCTATTCAAAGCAAAATGGTGTAAGTGTGTGGATTGGTCCAAGTAGGAGTAGTCCGAGGAGGAGCAGAGAGTATACATTTCCTACTTCAAGAAATACAATGAACCATGCTTCTTATCCTAGAACGAATGTGCCATGTTCTCATGGTTATGGTGTGGATGCTAGGAGGGGAATGTTGATAGGTGAAGGAAGTAGAGGGAATGCAAGATCTCAAGTGAGAAATGACCCGGAGAGGCGAGTACTCGAGACAAAAATCACTTTGCTTGGTAGTGCGGAGTATGTTCTTGTGTTGGATGATTAGAGTTATGGCAACTACCTTGCACCTCAAGCGGTTGCAGAATTGGGTATAGAGTGTATGATGAAACAAGACCCTTACTATGATTCACGAGGGTTCTTGGTTGATAAGAGCGCGAAGGTGTTCTTTACCCGTGGCGACTACCAAGAAGAAGAGGTTTGGTGTGATATACTCCCACTAGACCATTGTCACATGTGTTTGGGTAATCCTTGGTTCCAAAAGCATAGGGTTTCATTTGGGCAAAGGTGACGTGAGTTTGTTGTGGACAATGATGGAATGCCTCTCTTTCCAACCGTACTTGCTATAGGTGGAGGGTCTAATCCTTCGGTAAGGCGCTAGGAGCAATTAAAAGAAATGCACCGCATAATGTTGGGACGCTTACTCAAACAATGGGAGGAAGATAAAGTAGAGGAAGAGAATGAGGTGGAGAGTTTTACCAACCCTTCTAAAGAAATACTTGACACTCGTCCCAACTCTAATAAAATTAAGAGAGAAAAGATTGAGAGGAGTAAGGGAGCGAAAAGTGACAACTCTAGAGAGAAAAAAGGAGAGGATGTGAGGAGTGATGTGAGAGAGTTGTCACAAACTCTATCTAGCACTTGTAGCTTTCCTTTCTTTTCTAATGGTCTTGATGATAGTGCAAGTATTCTTAGGAGCAAGCCGGATGATGAACCTCAACCTTTGAACGTCCTTGAGGTAGTTGAGAGCTCCCAGAGGAGCAAACAAGCTCCAAAATTGAAACCCAAGGCAAAGGAAATGAATGCGGATTTCAAGGTACAATAGCTAATCTTAACTCTCTAAGTAATGGGAATGACCATGTTGTTGAACTGAGTGTGAATGATGGCTTTTCCATAATTGAGCTTAAAGAGTCTTTGCCTTATGATGATCTTAGTGTTATAATAACAATTGACAATGTAGTTGAAAAGGATGGTCCAACACTAGTTGATCCTATTGATGACTATCTTGACTCTTCTTTTGAGTTCAAGTTGTGTCCACCTAGTGTTAATCCTCTTGATATGCATGTTAGTACATTGTCATGTGAATTGTTAGTGCACCCACTAGTTTATCCTAGCGATGACCGAATTGATTCTTCTAGCAAGATCAATTTGCGTCCAACTAGTGTGATTACTTGTGTTGATCAATTTGTGTGCTATGAAAATCAACTATTTGAGGAACCTTGTGATGTGTTTAATGACCCTCAATTTACTGATGATGTTGATATAATTGATCATGTGAATAGTCATGTACCTAGTGGAAAGTTTGGTCATGTTGAGCAAATGGTTTCTTTTGGAGACTATAATGTGATACGTAACCCACTATGGAATGATGACACTCTTTCCCATGATGGAGATCTTCCTTTGAAGGATTGTGTTCCATTTGTGGGGAAGGAAAGTGTTACAAAGGAAGGTGATTCTTGTCTAGAAATGGGAAATTCTTCCTTTCATGTCCAACTTCATAGTAGCCTATTGGGTGGTCTTGTTCTAGATTCTAGTAGTGAGGTTACACATGAGGATGACATAGAAGAGGAAGTTGTTTTACGTAATACCTTTCTTTACTACTTGTTTGCATTTGATGATGCTCATGTGTATGTTTTGGGTGCATCTTATGTGAAGGGAGGCTCTTATAGGGTGAATGAGTGTGTCTTTGACCATACTAGGTGGGTAATCTACCAATTTGATCCGGGTGACACCTTGTGTGATTTGAGAGCACTATCTTGGAAGAGTCCTTGTTTGAATAATGAGAGTGTCCTTGTTTGGACATTGTGCTACATGTCAAATAGAACTAATGTCGAGTTGCATACTTCGTATTTTGAATCCATTGGTTTTATTACTCAATCCTTATGTCATGAACCTTAGAGGAATCAACTTCTAGATACCTCATATGTGCAAATGTTAATCATGATTGTCATAGATGTGTGGTTGTACCACAAATTTGTTCATCCTTGGCATGAATAAGTGACTATTGCTTTGTGTGCTAACCCTCAATCCTTGAGGAGTATGTTTTCGTATGTCTTTCCTTGGGGTTTGCTAGGTTCGGATTCGAGGACGAATCCTTTTGAAGAAGGGGAGGATGATATGATCCTACTTGGCACATCTCATTTCAAGACTTACATCCAAGGCCAAGATATGAAACTTCAAGCTCTACAAGTGGCATGGATGATAAGGACGACGTTGAAGGCCTTTGGAGGCCCATACAAGCCCCACAATGAGGCCTATGATGTGTGGGAGGTGGCTTGGGCGAGGCTTGAAGAAGAAGCTACTAGAAAGAGGACCAAATGTGAAAAGTGGCCAAACATGCAAATAGGGACATTTATGTAAATTGGCTACATATGCAAACTTGGACAAGGTCGAGAGTTGGCTATTTGTGCAAAGAAAGTTATGCTTGCAAGAAGGCTGTGCAAGCAAGGTTGATTAGAGGGCCATCTATGCAAGAAGGGACGTGTTTGGCCCTTGAAGGCCAATTCTTGAATTGAAGACTACACTAAGAAGACTAGCCAAACAAGGCCCTTACTTCATTAAGGGTAGCATTGTAATTGCCTATTAGTGTGCTTTACATAGCTTGTATATGTAGCTTGTCTTTCATTTCGTTACTTAGATTTTGGATGATGAATTATGATACTCTAAATTGAGTGATAGATTGTTAGGTAGATTCTAGGGATATTTTAGTCAATATGATGGTGGAATCCATTGTTGGTTTGTGAACCTTTTATGTCCATTGATATTCATGAATAGATTGCCATTTGTGGATTCAAATTGAATCTTTTGCCTTGAGTGTCAAATAGTAGTGGTTCTTTTAGGATCAGATTCGATTGGAAGGGTTTGATTGGAAGGGTCTAAGTTTAATATACTTAGGTTTGTCCATAAATTCGTCCTAATTGGGTCTTACTTTTATCCTCTTTTCTCATCCCTTTTTCTTTGTATCCTTTATTTTTTCGCGTTTGACTTGATTTGGCTTCATCCCCAAATCGATTCGTATCACTAGGAGTACCGCAGTCTTTGATATTCATATATCCCGTTGTTCCTTCTGTTCATGGGTCCAATTTTATGTATACAGTTTATTCACGCATTACATTCACTCATATATGCATATTGACCCGTGACCAGAAGGCGTTATATACACTAGTATATCTGTATATGGGGTATGGGAAATGAACAGGCGTTATATACGCATTACCACTTGATCAGTTGGTGCACCAAATGATGAGATAAGGATCGGGTTGCACGTACCGCAGCAACATATATGATGATGATGGTCGCCAAGAGGCCGATATGATATGATGGGATGCCCATAGAGGCTTAACAAGCGTTATATATGCATATATATATGTATGACCTACATTGTTAGGCATGAGTATGATTATAGTTGAGAGCATGCATATTATGCGCCCACAGAGGCATTTCCAGTTATACAGTTCTATGCACATGCTTACAGATACTGGTTCATACAAATATATGTGGACAGTCAATGATATTTGAGTTCCAGATTTAGTCCATGATTCTTATGCTTATGCTACTTTTATGCTTTATATGCGAAGTACATTATCCGTACTGACTCTCCTGTTGCTCGCGGGGGGGGGGCTGCGTTCATGTGCACAGGTTTAGGTAGTCAGCCAGGTGGTCCAGTTCAGTAGGACCTCTATATCCAGCAGTGGTTAGTGCGCTCCATTTGATCCGGAGCTACAGTCTATTTTGGTATGCTAGTCTTTTGAGATGTACATGCATATGGGTATGACGGGGGCCTGTCCCGTCCTTTCTGCAGCTCTCATTCCAGCAGAGGTCTGTAGACAGCTGTATGTAGTAGTCAGAGTATGTAGCCTTGTCGGCTCCTATTCTTTTGTGTACAATATATGTAGCAGCCTAGCTGGCCTGCACTGTTCTTTCAGCATGTATGTATATATTCTTATTATACACGGTTCATGATGTCACCCTCTCATGATGCAGTATGAGTTCAGTTTCGGTTGCTTATAGGCCCTTGATGTTTAGTATTATCCAGAGATAGCGTAGGGGTGTTTGGTCACTAGAGGTCAGACACCCGTCACGACTCATCGACTTGGGTCGTGACATTTCCGAACCTACTTCCTACCTTTTTTGTCAAGGAATCTTTATTTACGTTGGCATCAGATGTGGGCAAGCCAATTTAGTTTGATGCTGCTACAATAAATAAAACTAGGCCAAATACTGCAAGAGTAAAGGTTCAAGTGGATTTGCTTGCAGATTTGCCTAAGTCTGTGTGGATGGAAATTGAAGACGATATTACAAAGGAAACCAGGACTATTCAAGTTAATATTCAGTATGACTATTTACCAAAGGATTGCACAAAATGTTTGTTGCAAAGTCATTCAAATGAAGATTGTTGGATGCTTCATCCAGAACTGCTGAAAAATGATCAACAAAAGGTGAAAGAAAAGGAAGAAGTGGCTCAGAACAATGGAAAGGCTATAGTTGCAACAGAGGTGCCTGAAACAAGTAAACAAGGGGGTATAGGGGGTGGAGACAGCCAATGCAACAATATCTTCCAAAAGTTTTATCTAGTGGTACTGTCATAACATATCCTAGAAACAAGGGTCTGGATAAGAACAAAGTGATTCCAACTGGGAAGTATGATGGAAACAAAGAAGTTAGGGTTTCAAATAAATTTGAGGTCTTGAATCAAAGAGTAGATGATATTGAAGCTAGCAAGTTGAATAATGGCAATAAAAGTGATGTGGAAGATGTAGTAGGTAATAAGGATGATCTTGATAATAATGCAAATAAATTGAATGATGGCTCTGTAGAGAAAAGGGTTGCAGTTGTTGCGAATTTAGGTGAAAATGGTGGGATAACTATAATAATCACGAGGATTTGAATATTGCTGATAATCATGTTGTACAAGAAACTGTTCAAAAAGAGATTGGTAAAATTGTTGATGATATGAAGGATCATGTTCAAGTTAATATTGTACATGATTGTGTAGAAGGTGCAATTTTGTCTCAGGAAACTGTCCAGGCAAAGAACAAGGTCATAACTTTGGAAGAGGGTGAAATTGATCATAATGAAGTTTATGAGGTGCAAAATAATGAGGCTGGTAATCAAAGTGTAGTAGCAGTTGATACAACACAACAAGTTACTGGTGATCATGTTGAAAAAACTCTTAATAATCAACAATAGGTGGATGACAATGCAGAAACTCAGGTGGATATTGTGGATTATGAATCAATATAGGCTCATGATTATCAAATACATGAGAATAATGATGTTTTGGAGAATAACAATGGTGTGGTGGAATTTGCTAAGCAAAAAAAGATAGAGTTAGTATCTGATCACATAGATGATGTGCATGAGCTTGTTAATGTGCATGGAAGTACTGATGAAGATCCTGATGATGTAGAAGAAGTTAGTAAATCTATAGAACAATATGGGGGCAAAAATGAAGTTGATCAGAATAAAGGTGCTTTGGAAGTTATGCATGCTCCTGGTGATGGGGTGTATAGGTTGGTTAATGAGGATCAAATAAAGGTTGACAGTATACCAACACTTGTAGTTACAGATGTTCAGCAACAATGAGAGCAAGATAGGGGTGATAGAGGTGAAGATAAAGATAGTTCTACTCTGATTACATAGAATTCTAATGTAGTAGATGTGGAAATTAAGCAGATAATTAATGGTGGAGTTCACAATTTAGTAGAATGCAAGGAAAAAGTTTGTGATAATAGCATGCATCATGATAAAGAGGAGGCATTTAATAATGAAGATCTCCAGGAGAATCAGATATCTGAATGTATTAAAGCTGGTACTTTGAATGTGAAAGATGTTTCTAATGAGGAAGTTCAAGGTCAGGTTGGAAAGTATTCTATTAGCTTAGAGAATGAACGTAAAGTGGTTATTGGTTACTTTCCAAGTAAGAATGTTTCTATGGATCATGAGGCTGGTACTCAAGATCTAATTTTGAAGGATAACACTAATGCTGTATATGCACATAGGAAGTCTTCTCCTAAGAGCCCATTTGGATTGGCTTATAAGTTGCCTATAAGCTGTTTTCAGCTTTTATGAGTGTTTGGCTGGCCAGCTTAAAGTTATTTTGTTCTTAAAATAAGCTCAAAAAATAATTGAACCAGTTTGATTTAGCTTATCTAAAGCAGCTTATAAGCCGCAAATAGCTTATAAGCCAAGAAAAATAAGTTGGGCTACCCCAACTTATTTCTTTTTAGCTTATAAGCTGTTTGCAGCTTATAAGCTGCTTAAGTTAAGCCCATCCAAACAGGCTCTAACAAAGAATTGCATGATCTGGTGTCACATAATCTGCAAAATTTGGAGAATAAAAATTGCATTGCTGAATTGAAAGGACCAATCAATTCAGATGTGAAGCAAGCTGAGAGTAATCTAGTATTGGAGGAGTGTGTAGGAACATATTCACATAATAATTCTAAAGGTAATAAGAAAGGGAAGAAGTGTAAGCCTGATGTTGAATTTTTAGTTACTAGATTAGCTCCAAAAAGAAATACAGGTGCAAGTAAGAAAACTGGAGAGCAACCATCCAGAATTCTGCCAAAGAGGGGTACAATTATGTTCTTAATGATGAAGGCATTTATTTGGAATATAAGATCTGTGAATACTCAGAAGGCTTTTCATAGAGTTCAGATGTTGCATAGACATCATAAATTCTTTTTGATAGCATTCATGGAGCCATTTCAAGATTCTAGACATATTGACAAATATAAAAGGAGATTGGATATGCAAGTGGCTAGCTTTAACTGTAATGGTAAAATCTGGTTTTTCGTTAAAGATGGCATTGATGTGGAAGTACTGATGAATATTGATCAACAGGTTACTCTCAAGCTTTCTTTGTCAGACAGTGGAAAAATATTAATCACTACTTTAGTTTATGCAAAGTGTGATGCTATGGATAGATTGGAATTGTGGGATAATATGTATTCTTTATCAAGCAGTATGAATTCTCCATGGTTGGTAGGTGGAGTATCAATGTCATTTTAAATGAAGAAGAACAGATAGGTGGATTGCCAGTTTATCAGACTGAGATTGAGGATTTTGCTTTTTGTATAAATTCTTGTGACCTTCAAGATATTAACTTTAGGGGCAGTCCTTTTACTTGGTGGAATGGTAGAGCTGGGGAAGATTGCATATTCAAAATATTGGACAGGATTTTAGTCAATAACCAGTTGCAAGAATGGTTTGGTAATTTACAGATGGAGCATTTGTCCATAACTGGATCAGATTATGCACCTCTTGTGCTTACAGTAGGAGAACAAGCTCAGCAATTCTGTAAGCCTTTTAGATTCCTGAAATTTTGGGTAGATCACGAGTTTTTCTTGCATACAGTGGAGGAACATTGGAGTACTGAGTTTGTTGGAGATGCTTTTGTTACTTTCAAGTTGAAAATGAAGAAGTTGAAAGCTGCTCTATCAGTTTGGAGTAAAGAGACTTTTGGTGATATCTTTAAGAAATTAACTATCAGGGAGGATATTGTTGAGATGAAACGACAGTTATTTGATGAGGATCCTTCTGAAGTCAATAGAATGCTGTTGTAACAAGCTCAAGATGAATTGAAAAGATATTTGCATTTTGAAAAAGAGTTTTGGAAACAAAAGGCTGGAGTAAAATGGCAATCAGAAGGAGATAGAAATACAAGGTTTTTTTCACAGCTTGGTGAATGGAAGAAGGAAGATATTGCAACTTAATAGAATACAGAATGATGAAGGTGTTTGGTTGGAAGATAGGGATCAGATTGTAGCGACAACTATAGATTTCTATCAGCAACAATTCTCATGTGAGCCAACATCATCAGATTATAGCATTTTAGAGCATGTGCAGGAAGCAGTTTCTCAGGATCAAAATGAGTTATTTTGTTCTATTCCATCTTTGGAGGAAGTGCATAAAGTTGTGTTTGAGTTAGCAGGTGATCGTGCATGTGGTCCTGATGGTTTATCAGGAATTTTCTATCAGAAATGTTGGGACATTATTGGTGAAGATGTATACAATGTAGTTAAGGCTTTCTTTAATGGTCAAACTCTTCCAAAATTTGTCACTCACACTAACTTGGTGTTACTACCAAAGAAGGAGATTATTCACAGTTTTTCTAATCTCAGGCCTATCAGTTTAAGTAACTTCATCAACAAGATCATTACTAGAATTATTCATGATAGATTGGAATTTATTCTACCTTGCTTAATCTCTCAGAACCAATCTGGTTTTGTAAAAGGAAGGAATATTATAGAGAATGTGTTACTTACTCAAGAGGTAGTTGCAGATATTAGAAAGTGGGGGAAGCCAGCAAATGTGATTCTCAAACTAGACATGGAAAAGGCATATGATAGGGTCTCTTGGAATTATTTGTTTCAGGTGATGAAGAGGATGGGATTTTCAAATGTGTTTGTGGATATGATTTGGAGAATCCTAGCTAATAATTTGTATTCAGTTCTTATTAATGGTTAGTCTAATGGTTTTTTTCATCCTACAAGGGGAGTAAAGCAAGGTGATCCACTATCACCTGCTTTATTCATCTTGGCTGCTGAAATATTATCAAAAGCTTTAAATAGCTTGTTTGATGAAGGGATGTTCAGGGGATATGGATTGCCTACATGGAGCTCTAATCTGAATCATATGTCATTTACTGATGACACTATAGTTTTTGCTTCTGCTGACAAATGGTCATTACAAAGGATTATGAAGATTCTGCATGATTATGAAGCTATTTCTGGTCAGAAGATTAATGTTCATAAGAGTGTTTTCTATATGTATAAGAAAGTATCTAGTGAATTGGTGCATGAAGTCCACCAGATTACAGGATTCTCAAGAGGTGAATTTCCTTTTATTTACCTTGGATGCCAGTGTTTCATGCAAGAAAACAGAAGATATTCTATAAAGATGTGAAGAAAAAATTTAGAGATAAATTGCAAGCATGGAAAGGAAAGTTACTGTCATTTGGTAGAAAAGTTGTACTGATTAACAGTGTGCTGCAAAGTTCTTGTATATCTGTTATCAGCAATGGTTCCTCCAAAATGTGTCATCAAAGAGTTGCATAAACTGTTTAATAGATTTTTCTGGCAAACAAAGGAAGATGGTAAATGTAAGCATTGGTCTGAATGGATCAAATTGTGTTATCCTAAAGTGGAAGGTGGTTTAGGATTCAGATCTGTGAATGATATTTCAAGAGCTATTTTCTCAAAGCTTTGGTGGAGGTTTAAAACAAGTGTTCTTTATGGTCAAACTTTATGTGGAATAAATACTATAAGAAGGTTAGACCAACTCTTGTTCAATGGAAGGGTGGAACTCCGACATGGAAGTACATGTTAGAAGCTAGGAATGATATGGAGCATCATATCTGGTGGGAGCCACATCAGGGTTCTACATCAATGTGGTATGACAACTAATTGAAAATAGGTGCTTTGAATGAACAAGTTCAGTTTCAGGCTTACAAGGATGATAGTGTAGAAGATCTAGCAAAGATAATGGAGGGTGATCAGTGGGATATGACAAAAGTACAGCATTTGTTTTGTGATGAAATGGTGCATCTTATCTGTAATAAGCTTGGAAATCTGGTTGAACCTCAGGAAATTGACAAACCTCATTGGATGCTTACTAGTTCTAGTAAGTTTTCAGTAAGTAGTGCATGGGAGCACATAAGGCAAAGAAGGCAGGTTTCTTCTTATTGTTCAAAGGTTTAGATCAAAGGTATGCCTTTTAAAATATCTCTTCTCATTTGGAGAGTTTGGTTTTATAAGTTACCTGTTGATGAGGTATTACAAAGGATGCATATTTCTGTAGCTTCAAGGTGTTGTTGTTGTCTCAGTCATCAAGAAAGAACGGATCATTTATTCTTAACTGGTCCATTTGCAGTGAAAGTTTGGAAATATTATTGTGATGCTCCTGGAATTTCAGGACCTCTAATTCAGGTAAAGCATGCAATCTTGAAATGGTGGAATACTCTTGTTAAACCTAATTTGAAGACCCTATATCAAGCAGTTCTAGCTTTTATTTTATGGCAACTTTGGAAGGGTAGAAATACAAGGAGACATGGAGGTACTATCATTGTGAACAAGGTTATCTATGAGATCAACAGAGGTATATTGTTATTGGCACAAAGTCTATTTCCTGGCATGAAGAAGTTACCAAAAAAATGGCCATTCATTATGCAACATTTAGAGAACTTGAGAATGAAATTTACTCACAAGAAAGTAACCTGGTTACCACCAGAGAAAGAGAGATACAAGTGCAATACTGATGGTGCTTCAAGGGGTAATCCAGGTCCAAGTTCAGCAGCTTTTTGTATTAGAGATCATAAAGGAAATCTAGTGTATGTAGCAGGAAAAAGATTGGAGGATACTACAAATGTAATAGCTGAAGCAGTTGCAATTGAAGATGGAATACAATATTGTGTAGACCATCAGCTATTACCTTTGATAGTAGAAACTGATTCTTTGACTATGTAGAAAATATTAGATGGAATATGGGAAGTGCCATGGAGTATATCTTTAGTAGTTAAAAGAATACAAAGGCTGAAAGAAGGAAAGCAGATTGGTGTGACTCATGTGTTGAGAGAAGGAAACAACTTGGCAGATTTTTTCACTAACCTTGTTTTTGATTTTGCAGGTACCATGCAGTTTAATAATTTTTAGGAAGTTCCATCAACAGGTAGAAGGCAAATCAACATGGAAAAAGCACAAATTCCAAACATTAGAATAAGAACAAAGGACCAGTTTTGAATGAAGACAACATAGGGACGGAATAAACTGAATATAGTGTAGTCTTCAGTGTGTGGTATTTATGTTATGTTCAATCTACTAAAGGATGTACTATATTTAGTTGGTAGTATATTGGATTAATATTGGACTGATATGGATTTGGATGGCTGGATCAGTACTATTACAATGGTTACAAGAAGTGCAATACAGAATTTGCATGGAAACTGAACAATTTGCAATCATATTGAAGGATCAAGTATGGAGGAAGAGTTATGAGCAGTATATGCAGACCTGTGCGTTATGATCTGAGAGCTTGGATTGATATGGTGAAGCTGTGCAAATCTTACAAAAACACTACTGGAAGAGGATTATCATAACCAAAATCCTAAAGTTCTACTTCATGTGTCATGACCCAACCCACGGGTCGTGCGGCCACCTACCATATGACGAGATAGTAGGCGAACCCGTATCAAAATAAACACAACACTTAAAAGAATGTGGACAATCACCCTCAAAAGTTATAAATTAAACGTGAACATTTATTACAGACTTGTTTTAATATAAATAAATCTGAAATAACACCCCGGGATCTAGTCTAGGCGGGTACAAGAGCTCCTACAATACAAGAATACAAGATAAAAGACACAGCCTCCATCGGGAGTGAGATAGACGATGTTGGAGGAGAATATTCGATAGACCCATGCGACGAACTTCAACTAAAACCTGCAACACATCTACACCCAAAAAGGGTGTAGCAAGAGTAGTATCAGTACACCACACGTACTGGTAAGCATCATAGGTTGACTAAGAATAGTTCACGCAACACAATATAAAGTTAATAGATTAAGCAGATAAGTCAATGATTCTCTAGATTCTGAATAAAGACCATTACCATTACCGCCCCCTTTACTTATTTACTCCCGAATGTTTGCTTCTTTTGTTTTCCCCAACCACAGGGTATTCTACTAAATTCCCACCTGTTAACTCTCGTGCCTACAATTGTCGCATACTATACCTTTGCACTCATTGTTTAAAGAGTCCACCAATTCACCTTACTACTATGTTACGGTGTATCTAGGGAATTAAATCACTATCTACGACCACCACTACACTTATCTTGTGTAACCCCTCCTCCGCCAGGCACTAAAAACACACACGGTTTAATGGACAATGTTAACGATAGAAATACACAATACATAACAATAAATTATAGGGATGCAATGCAATGCAGCTGAGATGCAAGACCCGACACACTGTACATACATGCTATCTGATGTCTTTGCTCAGTAGCCATGACCTGCAGGGGACCCATAGTGTCCATGTACCACTCGTTCTGGAATACTCCTCGGAACCGAGCACAACCTCCGCTCCTAAAAGAACTTCAAATGCGGGCCACATTAATTCGTAAACACATATGTAATCCAAATACTCGATCCCACGGCCACAAGGCCGGATAACACCATTACGGAGAAGGAGTTATTAAATTGTTGTAAATTAATTATGTTGGTGGAAATATGGGACAAACACCATATGGGCTGTTCTATGGAATAATTTGATATGGGAAATGATGTTATTTGATGTTGGTATTGTTGTTGTTGTGGTGGTTGTTGAGATGAGAATTCGGGCTAGGCATATAAACAAGGGAGATACTGCCCGATTTTCGGCAGAATATAGAATAGTTTGATTTGAAACATGGAATAAGTGTGCGATAAATAGGATAACGTTAGTGTAAATCCTCTTAAATTTAGACTTGCGAGCTCGGATGAATAAGCGTAGCTAATAAGAGGTGGAACAGTTATGT
This sequence comes from Lycium barbarum, assembly GCF_019175385.1. Classification (NCBI taxonomy): domain Eukaryota; kingdom Viridiplantae; phylum Streptophyta; class Magnoliopsida; order Solanales; family Solanaceae; genus Lycium; species Lycium barbarum. Next base: position 75,632,115 of record NC_083345.1, read on the forward strand.
TAAGGCTCGTCCCTTTCTTTCAAAGGCATGATTCCTATGTTATGATTCCATAAATGTTTCCATAACCGCCTTGTTTTCAAAAGCTAGAAGTTCATGACTCTTAAAGCCACTTATGATGTTAAATGGAATATGTTCTATTATTATTGTAACGATGATGATAATTCTCTTCTTTTGAAACTCCGAAGCTATGATTTGAGGGAATTATGAGACTATTGAGACATTCCATGAATCTCTTAACCGTACTTATTTTTGATGGTCTCACCTCATGTTACTCGTTCCTTCGAAGTGAGATATAGCGATGATAACGATTCTATTTCCAGTGCTACCTAAGTTCATGATTCTCGAGACTCCCGTGACATCGTCGATTTCATCTTGCGATGGTTGATCCTTCGAGGATTGATATGATGATAATGGTAATGCTAATGATGACGTTGATTTCATTTATGCATTTATATATATGTATGAGTTGCCTCCCTCTGATCAGTTGGGATAACATCGAGTCCCGCAAGGGCCGAGTACGGATAACATCGAGTCCAGCAAGGACCGAGTATGGATAACATCGAGTCCCTCAAGGGCCGAGTACGGATAACATCGAGTCCCGCTAGGGCCGAGTACGGATAACATCGAGTCCCGAAAGCACCGGGTAAGATAACACCATGTAAGATGCTATGTATATATATATATATTACTGCGCCTTAACGGCCAGACGAGATATTATATATGGATATGTATGGAAAAGTTTTTCTTAAAAAAGCTGAGCATGCACGACATTCGCCTTAATAGGGCGTTCAGAGGCACAGGCTGATCCCTTTTATGTTACTTATCCTCATACGTTTATTATATTATTTTTCATGTTCGGTATCTCTCAATATGTTACCATTCATGCCTTACATACTCAGTACATTGTTCGTACTGACGTCCCTTCTTGTGGACGCTGCGTTCATGCCCGCAGGTGTAGATAGACGAGACAAGGATCTTCTATAGTAAGCTGCCTGCAGGTACCAGTTCTGATTGGTGAGCTCCATTTCTTCCTGGAGCACTGCCGAGTCTAGATATATATATATATATATATATATATGTATGATTTTGTTCAGGGTATGTCGGGGGCCCTTTCCCAACTTGTATACTTCAGTCATGTTCATAGAGGCTTTGCAGACAGTTCCTGTGTACAACTTAGTCATAGTGTGACGATAGTAATGTTGGCTTCGTGGGTCCATTGTACATATACTTATGCATGATATTGTGTTCGTATTTAGCCTCTCGATCCTATTGTTTCCATTTGAGACACGAAGGATGTAAGTTATGTTACATCCCGTGTTTTCATGCGTTGGAAAGCGTGCGAGTTAAATGACATTAGTAACGAAAATGAGGTTATCCCCCGAGCTTATAGTGGTTATAGTGATGGTACAGATGTGTTGTAAATATTAGAAGTTAAACAAATTGAAGAAAATAAGTTTCGTCGAGGTTTAAAATTTATTTGAATGAAATACGGTCCAAGCTATAATATCCTGTATTTTGGACCGGGAAATTTAACCTTCCAACATGAGCAAATTTACCCAGGCCTAGAGAATTTAGTCATATTAAAGCATGAAAATCAAGAACTCGGTGTATACAAGGAATGAAGTCTCGAAATGATTTAAGACGAAAAAGTGTCACGACGATGATGTGCAAATAATATTTTATGTGTGGCAAATGAGGTTATGGACTAGTGCTATGTCACATGATCATGCGAATGATTATATGAAGTTTATTAAAAATGATTACTATTTAAGTGGATTGAGATCAAGGGATTAATTATGGGTGTAATTTATTAACTATTGGATTTAAAGGGGGACAAGCATTAAATGGTCTTTATCCATTCCTTATATATTATATTGGTTGCCACATTTTATATATTATATTTTACCAAATGGAGTAAATTAAGGTTGAAGGGTGAAACTAGTGGCTCACAAGATGACTACGTTTTTGTATTGATACAGATATATATATTTGTGGCTTACAAGATAGATACAAAAGGAAATATAGTCATTTATAGTTGGAATGGAGAGTGTGGAAGCCAACCACCATGTATGCACAATCATGGGTATCTAACGTTTCAGCCATTTATTACCCCAAAGGCATAGCAACAATCTTTATTCAACAAAATAGCAACAACGTTGTCCTATTAAAGGTCAACCCAAGTTCAATTCTGTTGATGTGGTGATTCCAATATTGATTTCCTCCGAATCCAAGTAAATTGGAGATTTCTTCAAGTAAACTAAGATTGAAGAAGAGTAGTTGTTGGCATATAAGGTAAGAATTCTCCTATTCTTGATATATTTAAATTCATCCAAGTCATAGCTAAATTGTGAGATGGGAACTACAATATTAGTTGCGGGAAATAGGATAAGTTATTGTTGTTGTTATGTGGGACTGATTTGAGTTATATTTCTTGGTTGTGTTGTGGCTGGAAATTATTGGAATAACATAAGTATATTGTTGTGTTGTTGTTGTTAATATTGTTGAGAAATTCGAAATGAAGATGGGGTTTAAAACTATTGTTTAACTGACAAACCGAGCTTGCCGCTTGTCACATTATTGTTTGAATTATTGAAACTATTTTTATATTGTTGAGGGGCTGGATCGATGGGATTAATTGTTGATGTTGTTAATATGGTTGTTGGTATTGTTGCAGATGATTTGGCCGAGTTGAATTCACGGGGTTTGTTGAATTTATAAAGGATATGCTATCCGAATTTTTATAAGTGCAGTGCTAGCTCAGGGTGGGATTCCTAAGTACCTATAGCTAATGTTTGGTATCTACTGACGTTGTTGTAGATCTTGGGAAGCCCGAGACTTAACATTGGATTAGCTTAAGAAGCAGACAAGGTATGTTAAGGCTATTTCCTTTTCTTCTTTTGGCATGATTCTATGAAACGGACGACAACGCATAAACTCCAAATGTGACTCCTACTCTTAGAACAGCAGAATGACATATATCCTTGTTTTCAAAGGCTGTCTTATTGTGTATTATTTCATATCTATTATTCCAAAGGCTTCACATATTGATATTAGTGCTTCTTAATGGTACTTAAGGATCTTACGTTCCAATATCATATCAAGGGTCCCATAAGAGTCTTATGAGTCTCACTTGCATTCATTTGCATCTATATATATATGTATGCACTATTTTATATTTCACCGAGTCCCTTACTAAAGGGCCGGGTACGGTATATATTTACATTTCACCGAGTCCCTTACTAAAGGGCCGGGTACGGTATATAGTTACATTTCACCGAGTCCCTTACTAAAGGGCCGGGTACGGTATATATTTACATTTTACCGAGTCCCACTAGGGCCGGGTACGTTATATAGATATGATGATGATAAAGGCCTATGGATACTTATGCATTGATAAATGGTTTTACATGAAAGCATGCATGATTCTTTGCCTTTGGGGATATTTACATTATTGTTCTCTGCCTTCAGGGCTATTCACCATACAGGTTGTTTCTCGTACTTTCGTTATGATTTATGATTCATTCCTTATGATTACTGCTGCCTTACATACTCGGTACATTGTTCGTACTGACGTCCCTTTGCCTGGGGGCGCTGTGTTCATGCGCGCAGACCCAGATTATTTTGCAAGAAAGATTATACAAGAGACTGATTGTAGGGTATTCCTAGGCTATATCAGCTGGATTGGTAAACTCCATTTCATTCGGAGTATAACCGAGTCAGAGTATTTCTTTATGATTTGAGTCAGATGCATTATGGGTATGTTGGGGCCCTGTCCCAAATTATGTTTTGATATCATGTTCTACACTAGAGACTTTTGCAGACAGAGTCATGTATACAGTATGTTAGTCTTGTAAGCGGCTATGTATGTCGGATGTATCATTATGCATTACTTTACAGATTTCATATGATTACAGATTTTGCTTGATTTGAGAAAGACGAAAAGAATGTTTTTGAAAATCTTTCATTGTGCATTTCATTTCATGATTTAAAAGTCCAGTGAAATTATGAGTATAACAAGAACCAGTGGGTTCGCTCGACTCTAAGTAATGGTCGGGTGCCCATCATGCCCTATCAGAATTGGGGTGTGACAAAGTGGTATCAGAGTAGTTTGTCCTAGGGGTTGTCTGCAAAGTCGTGTCTAGTAAAGTCTTGTTTATGGTGTGTTGCGCGCCACATTTATAAACAGGAAGCTACAGGGCATTTAGGCTAGTTACTCTTCTTTCATATCTAGGATCGTGCGATAGAGCCAAGCCATAGGAAATGAGATTCCTCACACTAACCCTTGATTTCAGCCGAAAAACGGTATCGACAGAAGAAAGTGAGTAATGATATTGGAAGTCACAGAGGTAAGTCGGTGTAAGTACAATAGAGGAATTAATTAAATGTATCTCTTGATGATAAGTTCAGTTATAAATTTGTGAACTAAACAAATTGAATGAAGCAGTACAAAGGTAAGCAACGGTACGAAAGATGTATGTTGAGTAAGGTAAGAATATTGAGGTATCATTGAAATGTAAAGCTGAAGAATGAACGAGAAAGTAAATAGGAAGGTACAACAGGGCAGATCGCTAAAGGATCAGGTACATCTCGAGGTGTGATATATGACGTAAGTTTCGACATCTTTGTACTTTTACTTGAAATTGGGAGCCCTGTGTGGCCGAGATATGTCGTGTGTATATATATATATATATATATATTAGCCTTGTGAGGCATTGTTGGTATTTGCTGCGTGCAGATTTTGGATAGTAAGAAATATAGAGGAAACTCTACCGAAATTTTCCTAAAATTTAAAGGAGATAAGATATAAGCTTGTAATATGTCCTAACGGGAAAAGATGTTGTGAAAAAAGTAATGGCAGGACGGGATTATGTTAGAAGTATCGTTGACAACTACAAGAGATGAGTTAAATGTTGTTGAATTGAGAGTAAGAATGATTATAAGATCGACATTGATATAGTAAAGAGAAATGCTAGAGTAGATTAGGGAGACTGGTAGTACTAAAGCATGACATAGAAGAGAAAGGGTAACTCCAATAGAGTGTGATATTGAAGTATTGATTGGATGGATAAGCATAAGTAAAATACGACAAGTCTATTAGCAAAATAAAGTAACAGCATGACTGAGACAGGGGTACAAAATACAAAGGGTTATAACGAATGTGAATACATTGGTGAGACAACTTATGTGGTAAATGTAATAGGGCTGATCAGAAAGAGTAACAGTTTAAGTATGCTTACTTCACGAGGTTTATTCTATTTTATAAGTAGGCTTGCCAATGAGATCAAGAAGTGGCACTCTATAGAGTTGATTATGATCAGGATATAATGAGAACATAGCAAGAACTGTAATACAAAGTAAGTAAAGTATAACAAGGAAACGACTAAAGATGTGACATGTTCTATATGAATAAAGAGTGAATGCAAGTATGAAACCAATAAGCGAGCCATGGGGAAGTAGATAAGAAAGCTTATACCTTGTTAGAGGAAAGTCCATCATAGAGGTTTCGGAATAACAGAAATGATAGCAAGCAAAAGGAAAAAGGAAGTCAACTTGAAAAACAAATCAGAGAATAGTGACATGGCAAAGTAGTAACAGTTTGTGATTTGTATAATCGAGATCATGAGGGGTATCTTTGGCTGGATGTGAAATACCAAGACTACGGAAAGATGAATAATGAAATAGAACGTTGTTAGGAAAAGGGATCAACATAATAAGGATGAGAGGGGATGATCAGAATTAATAGAATAAGTTTTGGAAGCGAAGAATGGATTGTATAGAAGTAATATATTCTAAAGAACAAAGCAGTACTGAGTTAAGAATAGGGTTCCTTCTGCGAGGGATAAAGGATTGATTATAAAAACGGGAGGTAATAAGATAAATTGAGGAGGAAAGCATAGACAAAGGAATGAGTATGGGTATAGAAAGAAAAAAGAATATGCGAAGTGCGCGCGCTTAAAAAGTAGTCGTATTATGAGAAAAGGAAGATGCATCTCCTACGAATATCCTATACTAAGACAGAACGAGTAAAGTATATAAAGGAATAAGTTGGAAAGAAAAATGTGGCCATGAGTTATGAGTTTACCGTATGACGATAAAGGGATAAAGCAAGGCTATCATCACCGACAAATATGATATGATTATGATTGGTTTTGAAATCAACGTTGAGTGTAACACAAGAGTAAAAGAGTGTGAGGCATAAGGGGTATTAGTTGCTCATGAGACTTAGATCCTTGAAAACAAAGATGGCGGGTTTAAGAGAAAACACATTTACGGTTTCTATAAGTCGATCACAGGAAAGAGAGGAATAACTTGAGATGTGAAGAAAAGGGAAAGATGATGCTATAAGTGAAATCTGAGTATCGAAGAATGGGATAAGTGACACTACATGGATGGTACGGAAAGCTAGACATACTACTATTTTGAGTATCCCTATGGGGCAAAAGATGTTAATTGGAGCGGATGTAGACATTGACTCATAACTAACGGTTGAGGTAAGTAAAATACATCCTTGTTTGGAAATATATGTTGGTTGTATAACTTGATTACAAAACTGCAAGATGATTATGTTAAGACTTCACACATGAATTACTGTAGCTATAAATTATGGGAAATGGCATGTATTGATGCAGTCTAATAAGGAAATTAACGAAAGGGATATATGAATTCGAGATTGGAAGTGAGGTAACGGAGATAAGTAAGACCCTTAAGGGGGGGGGGGGGAAGCAAGTAAGGAAAATACAAGTGTAGAGATTGGAACGATGAATCCTAAGATGTGACAAATATAGACTCTAAAAACAAAAAGTGAGAGTTAGGCAGAAATGAGTGTAATAGCTAGTAAATAAATGAAAATGAATCGAGCGGGTATCTGAGATTGTACTGAAAATCATTCATGAAGACCTTGAATAACATGACATTGAGAGAAAATAACTCAAGGAATATTGTAAAGGATGGCAATGCTAGTCTAGAATAGAGGCAAAAGAATTGACAGTAGAGTCGTTTGTTAATAATATTGCGATTTATAAGTGACAAATAAGATGGGACATAAAGTTTTCTATAGTAGAATGTATGATGTGATAATCAAGGGACAAATAAAGGAAAGAAAAGAGTATAACGAGATAAGTTACAACAAATAGACAAAAGAGTTTTGGTGTGTATGAGATACGTACAATAGAACGAACCAAAGGAAGGGAAGTTTATGTATAAGATTAGATGTTCATACCCAAATCACACAAGAACGGCTATGTAACCTGCAAGTATTTATATGTCGAGAACGAAACCAATTTGGTACTTAAAAAGAGGAGTAAGAGGTAAGCAAGAATAATGTGTTTGTGATACTCCGGGTCAGTTGGGGGAAAATATATGGTAAATTGAGTTGAAATGTTGATTTGGAATAGGGCAACTACTCAGAATATGATATAAGTATATGTTATATGTTTCCTACGATAGCCTTGGGGTGTGTTAGATTACTTACGAATTTGATAGGATCATCGAATAAAGGGGGCTTTACCAGAAGAATATTACGCCTTGGAACTCTCATTTTTGTATCATTGTGGTTATAGTGAATTTCTAACAGTTTACCAGAGGGTTATGAAATTCTCGAAAATTATGAAGCCTTTAATGAGTCGACGAGGGACACCTACGATAGGACATCTCGTATTGAATTTATCTAGATTCTACAGATGTGAATCAATACAATTATCATGGTCATATGGAAGAAAGGAAGTGGGAGAGATTTTCAATGAGAGACTTAATACCATTATTGAGCAATAAAAAGGATCGACGAGTCCGAGTATCAAGGAGGATCATACCAGGAAAGTGAATCACTTATATCTCTTGAAAGGATATCCCTAAGGAATCAAGGGAGTATTGCAACCGAGAGTCATTACTAAGAAGGAAACTCATTTTTAATTATTCAAAAGGAATGTTATAGATAGTGCATGTCAAAGGATAAAAATGACAACTCCAAGAAGGATATACGCTGCGGGCTATGCGACTTAAATAAAGGGTGGAAGTAGACCTATAAGAATTAGAAGAGAGAACAAAACAAAACAACATGCGATGGTAAACCTACCCAAAGGAAAAACAACTCCTATTCTACAATGTTACTGGAAAGATGACTCCAAAACAAGAAAAACTCGACCTAAGCTTCAAACGTAGATGGATATAGTAAGTTGCAGTCAATTACGAAAGTAGTGGAATTATGACCACTTTCTTTTGAAATTCAATATTAACAAATGTCAAGTGGAGAATGGCATTAGGCTAAGTAAAGATAGGCACAACATGATAGATGAGTTCGAGTTACAATTGATTCGTTATGAGATCACCATAACCAGTATACTTATACAGGACTAGTTTAACATTCGAGGACGAATGTTCTAAAGGGGGGAAGGATGTTATGTCACGACCCAACCAGAGGGCCATGACAGGTACCAGTATTGGCTACTGAGCACCCCTTATCATACTATCTATCATTCAACCTGTACTGTCACGACTCAGTCAGATGGACACTTAACATACTTGCGTTTAGCATATTAAGAGCTTTTATAAATGCAAGACAAAATGCCATGTAAAACTGTCACGTATAATGTCACACACAAGCCGGTCAAGCCATCGTAATATAGGGAATTGCCAAAACGTAATCCATACTGACATAACTGAACGATAACCACCCATGACCCACATACATGTCTACAGGCCTCTAAGCGAAACTACAGTGTCATATGGCGGGACAGGGCCTCGCCGTACCCTAATTAGACATATATATATATATATACAACAGAAAGATCTGTACCAAAAGTATAGGCTCCGGAGCAAGGGAGCACTTCAAAGTAGCAGAATGGATATCCTAGGCTGGCGGGTTACCACAACGAGCGTCTGTACCTGCGGGCATGAAACGCAGCCCCCGAAGAAAAGGGGGTCAGTACGGAATATGTACTGAGAATGTAAGACATGAAATGCAATTAGGTAGATCATAACTGAAATAGAGATTCCAGGAGGCAAGTATGATAATCAAGAAATCTCTGTACCTGTGCATTACGAAACAAAATCATGCATATCATTATCATATATCGTACCCGGCCCATTATGGGACTCGGTGGATAAAATCATGTCATCAAGTCAGCATACTATCATATCATCATGTATATATATATACCAAACCCGGCCCTCTAGTGAGGGACTCGGTGAATAAAGTCATCATATGCCCTCCTGGCCGCCATAACATATGATCATCTCATCATCTCATCAAATATATGTATATATATATATATATATATATATATATATATATATATATATATATATATATATATATATATATATCGTACCCGGCCCTCTAGCGAGGGACTCGGTGAATAATGCAGTGACACTGTGCACGATAACATACCCGGCCCGGGAGTCGGTGAAAGATGTAACAACAGTATGCACGAGCAGAGTAGTGAGGAACCATATGCATATAAATCAATTTTTGGGACTCAATAGGTAAGTACACTAATCGACACTTGAAGGATCATAAACCCGTTTCGAGTCAATCCGAGTTTGCATAAGAAAGTTATGGACATTATTCATTACAGAAACCTCTACGAACGTTTAAAAACAATCTGAGACCGCCTATGAAAGTTAGGGACATTAATCCTTATAGAACCCTTTTAGGAACAGGGGATCTTTTTGCTTTGCTCGCTATTCAATCATACAACAGACTCGACTATACCGAGTATGCTCGTGTCAAGAAGTGAATAAGAATCGTAAACAAGCTCGGAGTTAAAGAATAGAGTTACCCCAAGATGCGTGTCATACCTTACTTAGCTCTAGGACATGCCAAAAGAAAGAAAGGGTAAGCCTTACATACCTTGCCCGCTTCCTAAGCTAATCCGAACTTAAGTCTCGGCTTTCCCAAGATCTACAACAACGTCAAAAGATATCAAACATTAGCTATAGGTATTTAGGAATCCGGTTCTAAGCTAGAAATTCACCTACAGAAATTTGGGCAGCATCTCCCCTATAATTTCCACCAACCCCGAGAATTCAACTCGGCCAAATCATCAACAACAATACCAACAACCACATTAACAACTTCAACAATTAATTCAAAATGCATTCTAACGTTAGCAACCCTTTACTACATAATTCGACGACATTTCATTTATATTCCGATTAACCACAACAACCCAACTTACAATCTTCCAAACTCAATAAGAACAACAACAACACATTCCTCGCTTCTAAGTTCATGAATTATACCAACAACCACACGTTAACAACATTATTCATACAAATATAAGAAACCATGCTAATGTCACATTAACTTCTTCAACAATCCCACAACGATTACAACTTCATTTCAAGCCATCAAACCTTCATTTTTGTCATGGAATCCACAACAACAACAATCAACATACTAAATAACATCAACTCATCACATCTTACCAACACAACCCTTATTCGGCCATAACCTACACACACATATTTCATGAATTTCATCCATTTCTACATACTACAACACTCACAAATCATCCCTAACACATAGAAAAGAAGATTAAATATTACCTTTACCCTTTAACTTCTCAACTTGGCTAGGGTTCACAACTTGCCCAATGAATGCTTTGCTTGCTCGAACAACTACTACAGGATAATAAGGGCCTTCCAATTGGTTCAAAATACTACAGGAATATTATTTTTTTTGATCAATTTCTATGGCATCAATTTTCTTATTCGAATACTACTATGTTTCTTTCTTGAAGTTTCTTGAATTGTGAAGATGAAGAATGAGTCTTTCTTTGTCATCACTCATCTATATATATAAATACATAGCCCATAAAAGGTGGACACATGCCCCCACTCATAGCTCAAGGCAATTGGCCAAGCCATGGGTGGGAGCCCACCCCAAGCCACACGACCACTTGTGGCCTTTTTCATTTCATGAAATAATTAACATGAATAAATTAACTTCTAATTTCCCTTAATATTTCCACACGAATAAAATTCATAAGCGACTTGTGCATTAAAACAAAATTGAAAAAAATAGCCTTGTCCTTAACTTATCGCGGTTGGCTTAAAATGTCCCAATGCACAAAATACGGGATATAACATCCTCCCCCCCTTTAGAACATTCGTCCTCGAATGTTGGACTAGTCTTATAGGGTCTTATAAACACTTCGGGGGATTCTCTTTTATAGCTACCACATACAGTTCATTCATCTATCAACGTAACCAATTTAGGAGTTTAGATTACCTGTAGATATAGGAAACAAGTGAGGATACTTCTTATTCATCTCTTTTTCGGCTTCCCTGGTCATCTCCTCCCGGTTATTGTTTCGCCACAATACCTTGACGGAAGCTACGTCTTTCGTACGTAATCTTCTCACCTGACGATCCAGTATGTCTATAGACTGCTCTTCGTAGGATAACTCCTCTGTCACTTGGATATCCTCTAGGGGAAATATTCTAGAAGGATCGCCTATACATTTGCGAAGCATTGACACGTAAAAGACTGGATGCACTGCTCTCAAATCAGATGGTAGGTCCAATTCATAGGAAACCTTTCCTACCTTACGGATGATCTGATAAGGTCCAATATCCCTTGGACTGAGCTTTCCCTTCCTGCCGAATCTCATTATACCTTTCATGGGTGACACTTTCAGAAATACCCAATCGCTAACCTGGAACTCTAAGTGTCGACGTCGATTATTGGCATATGATTTCTGTCGACTCTGGGCTGCCAGTAACCGTTCCTGAATGAGTTTCACTTTATCAACTTCCTGCTGAATTATATCTGGGCCGATTAGCTTAGTTTCGCTAACATCGAACCAACTGATCGGTGACCTGCACTTCCGGCCATACAGGGCCTCATACGGCGCCATCTGGATGCTAGTATGGTAACTATTATTATAAGAAAACTCAATGAGTGGTAAATGATCATCCTAGCTACCCTTGAATTCAATAACACAGGCTCACAGCATATCTTCTAGCGTCTGTATAGTACGCTTGGCCTGTCCATCAGACTGCGGGTGGAATGCGGTACTAAGATTTACTTGGGTCCCCAATCCTTCTTGAAATGATCTCCAGAAGTTAGCTGTAAACTGAGCCCCTCTATCGGATATAATAGCTGTGGGAACTCTGTGAAGTCTTACTATCTCCTTAATATATAACCTTGCATAGTCTTCAGCTGAGTAGGTAGTCCTGACTGGAAGAAAATGGGCTGATTTTGTCAGCCTATCAACAATAACCCATATGGAATCATACTTCCGTGGAGTACGTGGTAAACCTGTGATGAAATCCATGTTAATTGCTTCCCACTTCCAAGTCGGAATCTCCATCTCCTGTAACAACCCACCAGGCTTCTGATGCTCGATCTTAACCTGTTGGCAATTTGGGCACTGAGCAACAAACTCTGCTATGTCCCTTTTTATACCATCCCACCAATATAAGCATCTGAGGTCATGATACATCTTTGTTGATCCCGGATGGACGGAATAACGGGCATAATGTGCTTCTCCCATAACTTGTCGCCGCAGCCCGGCAACCTCAGGTACACATATTCTGCCTTTATGTAGTACCACTCCATCAGGTGTAATCTCGAATGGAGTCTTCTCCTTTTCAAGGGCTGTCTCTATACTGTGCCAGAACAGGATCCTCATATTGGCGTCGCTTTATTTCTTCCATAATAGAGGATTCAGCAACTTCTCGGACAGAAACCCCAGTGTTTCCAGAATCAGCTAAACGGACTCCAAGACTAGCTAGCTGGTAAATATCACGAACCATTTCTTTCTTTCCAGGCTACACGTCCGTCAAGCTACCCATAGACTTACGGCTGAGTGCATCCGCTACTACGTTGGCGTTTCCAGGGTGATATAGAATATCAACATCGTAGTCTTTCAGCAACTCTAGCCACCTCCTTTGCCGCAAATTCATCTCCTTCTGCTTAAATAAATACTAAAGGCTTTTGTGGTCCATATAAATATCGACATAAACGCCATATAGATAATGTCTCCATATTTTTAAAGCATGAATTACTGCTGCTAGCTCCAGATCATGAGTAGGATAATTTCTTTCATGCTTTTTGAGCTGCCGGGAGGCATAGGCTATAACCCTGCCATGCTGCATTAATACACAACCTATCCCAACACCGGAAGCATCGCAATAAATGGCATAACGTCTGGTCCCTCAGGGAGAGTCAGAACTAGAGCTGTAGTCAACTTTTCTTTCAGCAACTGGAAGCTTCGTTCACAAGCATTAATCCACTGGAACTTAGCTGCCTTCTGAGTCAGCTTCGTGAATGGCGCTGCAATCGAAGCAAACTTCTCCACAAATCTCCTATAATATCCTGCCAATCCCAGAAAACTACGTACCTCAGTAGGTGTCGTCAGTCTCGGCCAAGCCTTTACGGCCTCAATTTTCTGTGTATCCACCCGAAGGCCATCAGCTCCAATGATATGCCTCAAAAATGCCACTGAAGTCAACCAGAATTCACATTTAGAGAATTTATCATACAGTTTCTGGTGCCGGAGTACCCCAAGTACCGCCCTCAGATGATCTGCATGCTCCTCTTCTGATCGTGAATAGACCAGGATATCATCAATAAATACAATTACGAACATATCTAAGAACGACTTGAATACTCGGTTCATCAGATCAATAAACACTGCTGGGGCGTTGGTCAACCCAAAAGACATTACCCGAAACTCACAGTGCCTGTATCGAGTCCTGAATGCGGTCTTTGGAATATCTGTCTCTCTTATCCGCACCTGATGGTAGCCTGACCGCAGGTCTATCTTCGAGAAACACTTAGCGCCCTGCAATTGGTCAAATAAATCGTCGATCCTGGGGAGGGGATATTTATTCTTTATAGTCACCTTATTCAGCTGCCTATAATCAGTACACATCCGTAGCAATCCATCTTTCTTCCTCACAAACAATACCGATGCTCCCCAAGGTGATGTATTGGGCCTGATGAAGCCCTTCTCTAACAAATCCCTCAGCTGCTCCTTCAATTCTTTCAGTTCTGCAGGTGCCATTCTGTAGGGAGGAATAGATATAGGCTGAGTATCTGGCAGCACATCTATCGTGAACTCTATTTCCCGCTCAGGTGGAAGACCTTGAAGCTCGTCTGGGAATACATCCGGAAATTCATTAACTACTGGGACTGACTGAAGAGTGGGTGCCTCTGCTTTCGTTTCATGCACACGAACCAGATGATAAATATACCCCTTCTTAAACATCTTTCTGTCCTTGAGGTATGAAATAAACTTACCCCTCGGTGATGCTGTACTTCCTGTCCACTCTAAAATGGGTTCTCCTGGAAACTGGAAGCGAACTACTTTCTTCTGACAGTCGACATTAGCATAACAAGAAGCTAACTAGTCCATACCCATAATAACATCAAATTCAGTCATATCTAGCTCTATCAGATCCGCTTTGGTGGAACGGCCACATATATCTACTAAACAATCTCTGTATACTCGCCTTGCTATAACGGAATCACCTACCGGTGTAGCTACCTCGAACGGTTCTATCGGTTCGGGTTCTATTCCAATTCTACTAGCAACCATAGGGGGAGATATATGATAAAGTAGAGCCTGGATCTATCAACGCATATACATCTCGGGAGAAGATCAATAATATACCTGTAACCACATTTGGTGACGCCTCCTGTCCTGTCGGCTGGCCAAGGCATATATGCGGTTCGAAGGACCGCTAGAACCGGGAGCTCCACCTTAGCCTACTGTCACGACCCAACTAGGGGCCGCGACGGGTACCCGATACCACTATACCGAGCACCTCTTATTTCGCATCTTACTTTTACTACTGAGTGGGCCGTATAGACGATACCGTCATTTCTTTACTTAACACCATTATTAACAGCGTACTTGTAAACAAGTGGTAATAAACTTTACTAACATATTATACGGCGACAAGGACAAACAGGGTTGTGAAACATCTGACTGTACATATCTGTCTACAAGCCTCTAAACAAGATACATATATTTACAAGGAGGGTCGGGTTCTGCCGCGCCCAAGTATATACACAAAAGTAGTACCAATAAACTGAAGCTCCGGAACAACTGGAGCGATCTCAATGTACCGCCGGTGGAGCTCCTAGGAATCAAACCCGTCTACCTGCTTACCTGCGTGGCATGAAATGCAGCGTCCACAAGAAGGGACGTCAGTACGAGTAATGTACCGAGTATGTAAGGCATGAATAATAACGTATGAGAGATACATAGCATGAACAATGACATAAGGGAAATATAGAACATATAATGAGATAGAAGAGCAACCTGTACATGTGAGTGCCCTTTTGGCGGGTACCATGCATGCTTAGTGCTGCGGAACGTGCAGCCCGATCCATACATATATTATTTTGCTGCGGAACGTGCAGCCCGATCCATATATATTGCTGCGGAACGTGCAGCCCGATCCATACATATATTATTTTGCTGCGGAACGTGCAGCCCGATCCATATATATTGCTGCGGAACGTGCAGCCCGATCCATATATATATACCATACTTTACTTTCTTTGAAAACATTTCTTTTTCATATATATAGAAAGTAGAACATATCATATTGCCGAGGCGTCAGCAGCCGATCCATTTAACCACATATGTCCAGTGTTCGGGCATCTCGCGTCCGGGATGATATCATGTCATATAATACCAGCTGATCAGGTGGATACACGTATATAACGCTCTGGCCCTCTTTCCCATCTTCCCCATATACATATGCATGCATCATGTACATATACCAGCGTCTATAGCGCTCTGGCCCTTTTTCCCATATTCCCCATATACATATATATATCATATGCATATATCATGTAAGCAGCATGTAGGAGAGCACAAGAAAGTCATGTATCTATCGGAGTGACATAAGGTCGGTAACCTCCGATTACATTATGGAATAATCATCCCGACTTGTCTCACCTTGAAGGAACAATTATTATAAGATGAGACTAGCAACGAGTAACAACGTACATAAATCGACACTTAAAGGCTCATAAACAAGTTTCAGGTCAATCCGATTTAGTATAAGGAAGTTATGAGTTTTTGAAGTACAAAACCTTTTGCGAACATTTCAGAAGTCATTTTTGGAAAATCATCCTTATCATAGTCATCACATAAATATTCTCATCCTCGACATCATCAATATCGTTGTAAAACATATCCATCGTTTCTGTCATAAAAGCTTACAATACCATAGACCTTTGTTTTGGAAAAAAAATACGAACATTTTTGGAAAACATTGACGGGTTGTCGGAAAAGAATCATGCCTTGAAATCATAAACATCTATCTTTTGAAAACAAAGAGAGTATGGAAACAATTATGAAATCATAACATCGGGATCATGCCTTTGAAAGAAAGGGGCGAGCCTTAACATACCTTGTCCGCTTCCTTAGTCAATCCAACTTAACTCTTGGCCTTCCCAAAATCTATAACAATGTTAATGAATACGAACATTAGCTATAGATATCCAAGAATCTCATCCTAAACTAACACTTTGTCTACCAAAATTTCGGCAGCATTTCCCCTGTAAATACACCGTCCCCGAGAATCTAACTCGGCCAATTTTTATCAACAATAATCCGAGAATTTAACTCGGCCAAACTATCAACAACAATACCAACAATCATACTAAAAACTTCAACAATCAATTCAAAACGCATTCCAATATTAACAACTTCTTTCTACAAATTTCGACGACGTTCCATTTATGTTCAATTCACAATTGCTCACATATTCAAGTATTAATCCGAAACCATTCCAACACGATTCAAGAATACTTCAAACAATTCACATAATATTCCAAACAACCCAATCAACATACTACTTTCCCCGAGACCTTCCAACTTCAATAATAACAATAACAACCTAATTCCTTCTTTCAAATTCAATCACAACAACCCAACTATTTACACACTAACAACATTATCTTCCATAAATACAAGAAGACTATTTTCAAATCACATTAATTTCTAAAACAACTCTCCAACCATCACAACCTCACTAGAATCATCCAACTTTCATTAACAACACAGCATCCAAAACAACAACAACCAAACACTAGATAAAATAATTAAATCATTATTCCTACACATACACACATATGCACGGCCACAACATGATTCCATATTTTCATGAATTTCATCCACTTTTACCTACTACAACATACATAATCATCCATAACATATAAGAAAAGGATTAACTTTACCTTTTTCCCTTGACTTCTCACTTGGCTAGAATTTGTAACTTGCAAGAATATGTGCTTTTCTTGCTCCAATGACCACTTCACTTTGCTAAGGACCCTTCAATGGATTATTTAGCTAGAAGAAAATAATTTTTGATAAAAAAATTTCCAACGTTTTTGTTGGTTTGGACATAGCCGAATGGCCTTTGGTGTTTTTTTCTCCTTCTCTTTTGTTCTTTAAGGTTCTTGAAATGTCTAAAGATAAAGATGAATAATTTGATGACTTAGTCATCTTTTATTTTGTCCATTAGGCTCCTATGTGGTCCTAAGCCCACCACCATTGGCCGGCCACCTTGGCCCAATTAGTGCAAGCCCATTTTTTTTTTTGTTTTGCACTTCATGAAAAATTATTCTCCAAATTCCAAGTTTGCCCTTAGCCTTCCTCCATATTTCCATGAGTCATATTGCGAATTTCCCTTTTTACCCCTAGCTTCTCTTAATATTCCCACTTCAAAAAATTTCATAAGCAACTGGTGTGTTAGACAAAATAAAAATATAGCCTTGCTCTTAACTTCCCGCAATTTTCTTGAATTATCCGAATGTACAAAATGCGGGATATAACACCTACGCGACCTCTTCAAGGTTTTTAACCACTCCGCATACTCTAATTTCCTTTAGACTTGCCTAACTTCTTATTTGTCTCTTATGTTTACATTTATGGAACCTTTAGTACACTTCCCCGGGGGTCAACCATCCTGAAATTTCCCTCGCCCCACCACGCTTAACTTTGAAATTCTGATGAAATTCGGTGCGTTAATGCTGGTATGATTGCATCCACCTCGCCACATGACCTTCATCATGTAATCTAGAGCAATTCGGTGTCTTAACAACTTCCAAAATATTCTCGTAACGTGTCTCCCTCCGAACTACAGAGGTTCTTTTACTTTTCTGACCATACAATTATCGCGTTAACGTTTTAAATCCTCAATATTCACTTTTCATCTGTATGTATGACTACCTTTCATCCGGGGTTTCCAGCTTCCTACTGCTGGCGGAGACACCTTAGTCGTCGTTACTTATAAATACTGGGTCATCGGCCTCTTTGGGTTTCAACTCACTACCATTAAAATAATACTCTACAGAAGTTACACATACATAAAAATTTCCATAGAGGACTCTATACCTGTAGCCGACCTGTCTCTAGTCTGATCTGGTGGGCTAGAAAGTGAAGTGTGCTTCTCATCATCGTCTACCCGCCATCTGCTCGTCTGACTTTCGTCATCGTTCGTATCTGAATCTGAGGAGTATAGATAACCAGGCAATTCCTAGTTTACTGACGGCCTGGATAGGGGACTGGAGTAGTCTGTAACACTCACCGGGGAGGCCTGTCTAACGTAGTGCTCCACCACAGGGGCAGCTGGCATGGCCCCAGAAATCTCCTCCTCCGGTGTCCCAGAAGAGTACTCGGATGGATCTGTATCGTAATTGTCCTCTGTGGGGTCCTCCTCCCTGGGAATCAGAAACTCTGGAAGAATCATCGTCGGATCCTCCGAAGGATCAGTCTCAATAGAATAGCTGAGGCTCCTCCTACTCGGTCCTGAAGATACTCTAGGGGCCTTCTTAGCACCCCCACTATCTGAAGCTAACCTTTTCATCTTTCGTCAATCTACAATCACCTGCAGGAAAAAGAATCAGAAGCGATCTTTCTAGACACTGACGCTATCACTCTCTTTAGGGAATCGCTATAGACACAACGATACGTTAGAGAGGAACCATCCTGATAATACAGCTCTATCGCACGATCTAGAGTAAGAATGAAAGATAACATCCTAAATGTCCCGTAGCTTCCTGTTTATAGATGTGGTGCACCACACACCGATAAACAAGACTCTACTAGACACGGCCTGTAGATATTCCGAGGATGAACCGCTCTGATACCACTTCTGTCACGACCCAACCAGAGGGCCATGACAGGTACCCAGTATTGGCTACCGTGCACCCCTTATCATACTATCTATCGTTCAACCTGTACTGTCACGACTCAACCAGATGGACACTTATCATACTTGCGTTTAGCATATTAAGTGCTTTTATAAAGGCAAGACAAAATGTTGTGTAAAACTGTCACGTATGATGTCACACACAAGCCGGTCAGGCTATCGTAATGTAGGGAATTGCCAAAACGTAATCCATACTGACATAACTGAACGATAACCACCCATGACCCACATACATGTCTACAGGCCCCTAAGCGAAACAACAGTGTCATATGGCGGGACAGGGCCCCGCCGTACCCTAATTAGACATATATATATACAACAGAAGGATCTGTACCAAAAATATAGGCTCCGGAGCAAGGGAGCACTTCAAAGTAGCAGAATGGATATCCTAGGCTGGCGGGTTACCACAACGAGCGTCTGTACCTGCGCGCATGAAACGCAGCCCCCGAAGAAAAGGGGGTTAGTATGGATTATATGTACTGAGCATGTAAGGCATGAAATGCAATTAGGTAGATCATAACTGAAATAGATATTCCAGGAGGCAAGTATTATAATCAAGAAATCGCTATACCTGTGCATTACGAAACAAAATCAAGCATATCATTATCATATATTGTACCCGGCCCATTATGGGACTCGGTGGATAAAATCATGTCATCATGTCAGCATACTATCATATCATCATGTATATATATATATATATATATACTGTACCCGGCCCTCTAGTGAGGGACTCGGTGAATAATGTCATCATATGCCCTCCTGGACGCCATAACATATCATCATCTCATCATGTCATCATATATATATATATATCGTACCCGGCCATCTAGTGAGGGACTCGGTGAATAATGCAGTGACACTGTGCACGATAACATACCCGGCCCGGGACTCGGTGAAGGATGTAACAACAGTATGCACGAGCAGAGTAGTGAGGAACCATATGCATATAAATCAATTTTTGGGACTCAATAGGTAAGTACACTAATCGACACTTGAAGGATCATAAACACGTTTCGAGTCAATCCGAGTTTGCATAAGAAAGTTATGGACATTATTCATTACAGAAACCTCTACGAACGTTTAAAAACAATCCGAGACCGCCTATGAAAGTTAGGGACATTAATCCTTATAGAACCCTTTTAGGAACAGGGGCTCTTTATGCTTTGCTCGCTATTCAATCATACAACAGACTCGACTATACCGAGTATGCTCGTGTCAAGAAGTGAATAAGAATCGTAAACAAGCTCGGAGTTAAAGAATAGGGTTACCCCAAGATGCGTGTCATACCTTACTTAGCTCTAGGACATGCCAAAAGAAAGAAAGGGTAAGCCTTACATACCTTGCCCGCTTCCTAAGCTAATCCGAACTTAAGTCTCGGCTTTCCCAAGATCTACAACAACGTCAAAAGATATCAAACATTAGCTATAGGTATTTAGGAATCCGGTTCTAAGCTAGAAATTCACCTACAGAAATTTGGGCAGCATCTCCCCTATAATTTCCACCAACCCCAAGAATTCAACTCGGCCAAATCATCAACAACAATACCAACAACCACATTAACAACTTCAACAATTAATTCAAAATGCATTCTAACGTTAGCTACCCTTTACTACATAATTCGACGACATTTCATTTATATTCCGATTAACCACAACAACCCAACTTACAATCTTCCAAACTCAATAAGAACAACAATAACACATTCCTCGCTTCTAAGTTCATGAATTATACCAACAACCACACGTTAACAACATTATTCATACAAATATAAGAAACCATGCTAATGTCACATTAACTTCTTCAACAATCCCACAACGATTACAACTTCATTTCAAGCCATCAAACCTTCATTTTTGTCATGGAATCCACAACAACAACAATCAACATACTGAATAACATCAATTCATCACATCTTACCAACACAATCCTTATTCGACCATAACCTACACACACATATTTCTTGAATTTCATCCATTTCTACATACTACAACACTCACAAATCATCCCTAACACATAGAAAAGGAGATTAAATTTTACCTTTACCCTTTAACTTCTCAACTTGGCTAGGGTTCACAACTTGCACAATGAATGCTTTGCTTGCTCCAACAACTACTCCACGATAATAAGGGCCTTCCAATTGGTTGAAATACTACAGGAAAATTATTTTTTTTGATCAATTTCTATGGCATCAATTTTCTTATTCGAATACTACTATGTTTCTTTCTTGAAGTTTCTTGAATTGTGAAGATGAAGAATGAGTCTTGCTTTGTCATCACTCATCTATATATATAAATACATATCCCATAAAAGGTGGACACATGCCCCCACTCATAGCTCAAGGCAATTGGCCAAGCCATTGTTGGGAGCCCACCCCAAGCCACACGGCCACTTGTGGCCTTTTTCATTTCATGAAATAATTAACATGAATAAATTAGCTTCTAATTTCCCTTTATATTTCCACACCAATAAAATTTATAAGCGACTTGTGCATTAAAACAAAATCGAAAAAAAATAGCCTTGTCCTTAACTTATCGCGGTTGGCTTAAAATGTCCCAATGCACAAAATACGGGATATAGCATGTTACATCCCGTGTTTTCATGCGTTGGAAAGCATGCGAGTTAAATGACATTAGTAACGGAAATGAGGTTATCCCCCAAGCTTATAGGTGGTTAGAGTGATGGAACAGATGTGTTGTAAATATTAGAAGTTAAACAAATTGAAGAAAATAAGTTTCGTCGAGGTTTGAAATTTATTTGAATGCAATATGGTCCAAGCTATATTATCCTGTATTTTGGACCGGGAAATTTAACCGTCCAACATGAGCAAATTTACCCAAGCCTGGAGAATTTAGTCATATTGAAGCATGAAAATCAAGAACTCGTTATATACAAGGAATGAAGTCTCGAAATGATTTAAGACGAAAAAGTGTGACGACGATGATGCGGAAATAGTATTTTATGTGTGGCAAATGAGGTTATGGGCTAGTGTGATGTCACATGATCATGACAATGATTATATGAAGTGCATTAAAAATTATTACTATTTAAGTGGATTGAGATCAAGGGAATAATTATGTGTGTAATTTATTAAATATTGGATTTAAAGGGGGACAAGCATTAAATGGTCTTTATCCATTCCTTATATATTTGTATACTTGTTGCCCCTAAACTAATTGGTTGCCACGTTTTATATATAATATTTTACCAAATGGAGTATATTAAGGTTGAAGGGTGAAACTAGTGGCTCACAAGATGACCACGTTTTTGTATTGATACAGATGTATATATTTGTGGTTTACACGATAGATACAAAAGGAAATATAGCCATTTATAGTTGGAATGGAGAGTGTGGAAGCCAACCACCATGTATGCACAACCATGGGTATCTAACGTTTTAGCCATTTATTACCCCAAAGGCATAGCAACAATCTTTTATTCAACAAAATGGCAACAACGTTGTCCTATTAAAGGTCACCCCAAGTTCAAATCCGTTGATGTGGTGATTCCAATATTGATTTCCTCCGAATCCTAGTAAATTGGAGATTTCTTCAAGTAAAGTAAGATTGAAGAAGAGTATTTGTTGGCATATAAGGTAAGAATTCTCCTATTCTTGATATATTTAAATTCATCCAAGTCATAGATAAATTGTGAGATAGGAACTACGATATTAGTTGCGGGAAATCGGATAAGTTATTGTTGTTGTTAAGTGGGATTGATTTGAGTTATACTTTTGGGTTGTGTTGTGGCTGGAAATTATTGGAGTAACTTAAGTATATTGTTGTGTTGTTATTGTTAATATTGTTGAGAAATTCGGAATGAAGAGGGGTTTAAAACTATTGTTTAACTGACAAGCCAAGCTTGCCGCTCGTCACATTATTGTTTGAATTATTGAAACTATTTTTATATTGTTGAGGGGTTGGATCGATGGGATTAATTGTTGATGTTGTTAATATTGTTGTTGGTATTGTTGCTGATGATTTGGCCGAGTTGAATTCTCGGGGTTTGTTGAATTTATAAAGGAAATGTTGTCTGAATTTCTATAAGTGAAGTGCTAGCTTAGGGTGGGATTCCTAAGTACCTATAGCTAATGTTTGGTATCTACTGACGTTGTTATAGATCTTGGGAAGCCCGAGACTTAACTTTGGATTAGCTTAAGAAGCAGACAAGGTATGTTAAGGCTATTCCCTTTTCTTCTTTTGGCATGATTCTATGAAACGAGCGACAACGCATAAACTCCAAATGTGACTCCTACTCTTAGAACATCAGAATGACATATATCCTTGTTTTCAAAGGCTATCTTATTGTGTATTATTTCATATCTATAATTCCAAAGGCTTCACATATTGATATTAGTGCTTCTTAATGGTACTTGAGGATCTTACGTTCCAATATCATATCAAGGGTCCCATAAGAGTCTTATGAGTCTCACTTGCATTCTTTTGCATCTATATATATTTCACCGAGTCCCTTACTAAAGGGTCGGGTACGGTATATATTTACATTTCACCGAGTCCCTTACTTTCATTATGATTTATGATTCATTCCTTATGATTACTACTGCCTTACATACTCGGTACATTGTTCGTACTGACGTCCCTTTGCCTTGGGGCGCTGTGTTCATGCGCGCAGACCCAGATTATTTTGCAGGAAAGATTATACAGGAGACTGACTGTAGGGTATTCCTAAGCTATATCAGCTAGATTGGTAAACTCCATTTCATTCGGAGTATGGCCGAGTCAGAGTATTTCTTTATGATTTGAGTAAGATGCATTATGGGTATGTTAGGGCCCTGTCCCAAATTATGTTTTGATATCATGTTCTACACTAGAGACTTTTGCAGACAGAGTCATGTATACAGTATGTCAGTCTTGTAAGCGGCTATGTAAGTCGGATGTATCATTATGCATTACTTTACAGATTTCATATGATTACAAATTTTGTTTGATTTGAGAAAGACGAAAAGAATGTTTTTGAAAATCTTTCATTATGCATTTCATTTCATGATTTAAAAGTCCAGTGAAATTATGAGTATAACAAGAACCAGCGGGTTCGCTTGACTCTAAGTAAGGGTTGGGTGCCCATCATGCCCTATCAGAATTGGGGTGTGACAAGTTATAAGTTTGTTCGCTCGGTTTTCGTAAGGTGTCGGGTGCTAATCACGCCTTACCAAGGGTGGGGTGTGACAAATTGGTATCAGAGCAGTTCTGTCCTAGGGTTGTCTGCAAGCCGTGTCTAGCAGAGTCCTGTTTATGGGTGTGAAGCCGGCCACATTTATAAGCAGGAGGCTGCAGGGCATTTAGGGAGATGCATTACGAATATATTTTGGAATCTGGTAAGACTTCAACTTGCTCTAGATTATGTGATGAAGGTCATGCGGTGAGGTGTATGCGATCATACCAGCACTAACGCGCCGGATTTTATCAGAGTTTCAAGGTTAAGCTTGCTGGAGTGAGAGAAATATCAGGATGGGTGACCCCCTGGGAAGTGTACTAAAGGTTCTATAAATTCAGACATAAGAGACAAATGAGAATCTAGAGTAGCCCAAGGTAGATTGGAGTATGCGGAGTGATTTGAAACCTTAGGAGGTCGCGTAGGACGAGGCGGACTAGACCGGTTAAGAGAAAGAAGGTGCATCACAGCTCTAGAACTAGGGTGAGTCTGAATAGCGTTTGGGAATACATTGTACGCGAGGTGTTAGTAATTAGATATATATATATATATATATATATATATATATATATATATATATATATATATATATATATATATATATATATATATATATATATATATATATGAATGCGTATGATATCCCCTATGTGGCTATTTCAACGGGTATGTGTATCCCAGCAATCGGTGTTACGGTATATTGAGGGCATTACGTTACGGTGTTACGGTATCCCAGCAAACGTTACCATGTAAACTGATGTTATTTTCACTACAGGTTAGGTTTGGAGAGTTCTAATGCAATGACATTTGGAAAATAAAGAAAGTGAATATATGGAAGGTAAGGAGATCAAAATGTCAAAAGTAAGAAATATGAGTGAGTGAAGCCTCCGAGAGACACGACGGGCAAAGCACGGGACTATTTGGGTAAAAATTCGAAGGTAGGCATGTGAAAGGGGTGTGATAGTATTGAACAAAAGAGGAATGTGTGGGGTTAGAGAACAGATTTAGATAAGTGGGGCTAAAAGGATAGTGACCACGACGAGGAATGTGAAGTAAGAGAAAGGATGAGTAGGCCTTGCTATGATGCTAAAAGATTTCCAACTCTTGAAAGATATATATATATATATATATATATATATAGATATAGATATATATATATATATATATATGTATATATAAAGGGATAAATGTGTAGTCATATTGATATGGTTGCCTCGGACATGGAGAAGCTTTCCTAAAGGATGACTTAAGAATAGAACAGATATTCACATTTAAAGGAATATTTCATGAACTTCAGGGGCGATACAATAAATAACAAGAGGAGAAGAGCGCTCGAGAAGGAAGGAACCAGAACCTAAGGAAGGCTAAGGATGAAAGTAGGGAAAGTATATTAATAGGTTGATCGAAGGACGAGGAGAGCATTAAGGAGTAAGGTAACTGGAAATCTTTAACCACGGGGGTAAGAAGGATATTTCAACAATTTGGTTGTAGGAAACCGATCAATCACCAAGATAAGACTGAGGATGATGGGGCGACACATATGATTAGAAATTTAATGACATGAGTCAAGAATTGTTGTAAGACCGAGAGATTCGATTACAGAGGAAATAGAATGAAATGTGAGGAACGTGCATGGAAGACAACCTGGCTGTGGCATTAGAAAGACGGCTGAAGGCTCAATGAACGAGGATGGAGAGAGTGTAAATTGTAAGAATCCCGTGCTAAGAGCAAGAAGCAGCAGGACACTAGGAAAACCTTGAGGCACAGCTGCAACGCAAACGCGTAGTTAAGAAGAATTATGAGCAAGTGAGCTAGACGAGCGAAAGGACTAGCAGTGGATCGAAGGGTATGGAATATTGACAAAATGATGTGGTATAGACATAAATGGAGAAAAAACTCAGGGTAAGAAGTCTTGGAGATATTATAAGCAAAGTCAGGAAGAAAGACGAGGAGTAAGGTATAATCGAAGACTTCATAAAGGACGTGGTGAATCTCGATGTCACCATTAACTTGTGGGTCCAGAAAATCGTTAGTTATCAAAGATAGAGGTGTGAAAAGACGAAAACGAAGGCATCGGAATTGGATCTAACCCTTATAAGTATTCCAATTGAGTAGAAGAGTGTAACCAGTAAACATATAGATAAGTCAGACCATACGATAACAGAACCCCAGCCTTAAAAAGGTCGTGAAGGGCGGCAGATAATTATCGAAGACGATGGATACTCAAAAGCTATTGGTGTATTAGGACCTCCTCAATAAGGGGGAAGAACATATTATACTTGAAAGGAATTATGACGTTCTCAAGTTCCGGAAGAAGAAATTTATTAACTCAGGGCTAGAGTTCGAGGTGTATTGGCAGATCAGGAAGGTATAAGAAAGAAGCTGAAACGAACTGACAATAAGTGTACCATGAGGCAGACATAGGAACAAAGTATGGAAGACACCTTAAGAGAATGCTTCACGCCGACATGAGCTACGACATTTCTAGACCATGGCTTGAAACCCCCGTATCGGGCAAAAATTGCGCCGTACCTAAGTATGCAGCGACACGTCCTAAAAGGGTAGTAAAGGGAGCAAGAATGGTTTCCATGTCAAACTCAGAAGGATGACAGAGAGGATGACGGATCCAAGGATGATAAAAAAAGGGATTTTACCACCAGAAGGGATAACAATTGTAGCAAAAAGGACAGCGATTGGTAGTTTGGTAATTTTTTGAAGAAAGGAAGAACGCTGCTCTTATGAATGAAAATAAAAGAGTTCACTGGATATTAGAAAACATTTCATGGATTGCTAATTATACTGAACATGAGAGCATATGCTATGGAGTTAAACGAACTATCAACGTGAAGCTATGCATGACTATAATTGCAAAAAGGCCATATCAGAAAGCCAATAAGGAATAACAACGAGTGAAGTGACCGCTGGTACAAGGAAATCGAAGCTAGATATATATATGTTGTAAGAGGGTCGTAATGGAGTAAGAATTGTCGTAGCCCTATGCTTCTGGGTTGTATTGTGAGATTTGAGGCAAGGAGGTTAAACAAACAGTTGTGGCAGGAGCTTAGAAATGTGGCGAGCTACAAATTTAGTTGAACTCGGATTATGAGTTTTCCATAAGTGTAACTATACTGTGAAGGATAACAAATGGTGAAGAAACATTACGTACATACGTATTTCAGCTATTGATATAACTGGCCTTGGAAAGAACTGGGAGGAATAGTTTAAGGAATATAGCCATTATGCACATTAGCGACAAAGTAATGTTGAATAAGCAATTTGAATGTAAGGCTAAGAGAGACAGTGACAGGAATGTAAGGGAATAGGGAGCCTGACTAACGAGCTACCAGAAGTCGGTACAGTGCATACTTAAAAATCAACGAGTATAAAAGGATAGCCCGAGATGGTACCGAAGGAGTAAACGCAAAGAGGACGCCATATATGAGAAAGGTAATTGCCCACTAACAATGAAACAAGAAGCGAGAAAAAGATAATACTTATAGGATGATGAATAGTTATGGCACGGCAAGTCAAGGCTATAATAATGGAGATAGAGCGAGAGCGAGATACTAGTTAAATTCCGATCATGTACATGAGGGCAAAGAAGTGAAAGAAGTTGACTGAAGGCAATAAAAAGGTTAAGGAAGAATGAGAAGAGACTGACCCAAGTTCTAGTTTAAGCAACTGGTAATCAGACCCTAAAGGGAGAATAACTGTTCTAAGGAATCAAAGATGATGTCGTGGGTGTTATATCCCGCATTTTGTACATTCGGATAATTCAAGGTAATTACGGGAAGTTAAGAGCAAGGCTATATTTTTATTTTATCTAACACACCAGCTGCTTATATAGTGTTCTTGTGATTACGGGAGATAATGTTGTTAGTGTGAATTGTTCGTGTAATTCATGAAGTTGAAAGAAAGAAATGTGTTGTCTTTGTCCTTGTTGAGTTTGGAAGATTTTAGGTAGTATGTTGGTTTGGCCGTTGGAAATGTTGTGCGGGTTGTTGGAGTGTTCTTGAATATTGTTAGATGGTTTCGGATTCGTATTTGAATATGTGAACAATCATGAATTGAGTATAAAGGAAATGTTATTAAATTCTGTAACGTAGCTATTAATGTTGTAATGTATTTTGAATAAATTGTTGAAGTCGGAAGATATGATTGTTGGTGTTGTTGTTGGTAATGTTCTCAATACTTTGGCCGAGTTCCATTCTCGGGTTCATTGTTGTGTTTTTGGCCGAGTTGAAATCTCGGGGATGGTATATTTACAGGGGAGATGCTGCCGTAATTTCGGCAGAATATAAGTGTATTTACTTGAAGAATTAAGACAAGTGTTGATTCAAGATTGAATTCCTAAAGGCTTATAATCATGTTTGGTATTTGTGACCAATTGTAGATTTTGAAGAATTTGGAACTTGAATTTGGAGAAGCTTAAGAAGCGGAAAAGGTATGTAAGGCTTTACTTTTTCTTCTTTTGGCATGTCTTAGACATATTAGGTTTGGATACGAGCCTCGGGGGTGATCCTATTCCTAGAAATCCGAGTTTGAATTTGACCCTTTTTCATTCAATAGAATTGAATCAAATTCTTCATGCCTTGTTGGAATAAGTGCTTAAACATCTATAACTTGCCCAAATGGAACCGAATGACACTAAGACTTTCATAAATGACTCCATAAAGCTTAATGTACGTAATTTGTGTACGCCACCTCGATTTAACCCGAGGTGGGCCCACAATCCCCGAGACCTATTTGTCTCGTCCTATCTAATTCATTTCCGTACAATAATTAAGGAAAACTTTTGGATATCGTTTCGAGTTTGTTGTGATTCGTATGCATCCTCTGAAATAAGCATCTAGAAACTCCGATATAAGTATTCTGATTTGACTGTTTTGATATAAACAGTCCGATACAAGTGATTTAATATGAGTGTTCCCAACTCTGATATAAGTATCCTGATATGAACATTTTGATACGAGTATTTCGATATGCATATTTTGATGTAAGTATCTTGGTATAAGTGCTCTAAGATGAATATTCTGATATGGGTATGTAATCTGATATAAATAATCCGCTATGAATATTCTGATACAAGAATTCTGACATAAGTATTCTGATATAAATATTTTGGTATAAGTATTCTGTTATAAGTAATCTGCTACGAACATTCTGATGATACGTCGATTATTGCATCGAATCTTGATTTATTAGCATTTTTTTTCTCACTACTCTGCTCGTGCATATGTTATGACCTCCTTCGCCGAGTCCCAAGCCGGTATGTATCGTGCGGATGGTTCGCCGAGTCCCTTGTTTGAGGGTCGGGTTCCATATACATAATTCCGGAGCATGAGGTGTTCGGTTTCGGGGTGCTGTGGTATATTTCCGTCCCCGGTTACCGTGTATATGGAGTATGATATGTCCGGTTCCGGAGTACTGTGGTATATGTCCGTCTCCGGTTACCGTGTGACCGGTCCCCGGGTTCTCGTGGTATCTGTCCGGTTCCCGGGGTACCATGTATATGTATATGGAGTATGATATGTCCGGTCCCCGGGTTCTCGTGGTATCTGTCCGGTTCTCTGGGTACCGTGTATCCGGTTCCCGGGTTCTCGTGGTATATGTCCGGTTCCCGGGATACTGTGTATATGTTATGATGTGTGACGGAGATGTTCGGAGATATGAGATCTTCTGGAGTATGATGTGTTATGGCGCCAGA
Source organism: Lycium barbarum (assembly GCF_019175385.1). Classification (NCBI taxonomy): domain Eukaryota; kingdom Viridiplantae; phylum Streptophyta; class Magnoliopsida; order Solanales; family Solanaceae; genus Lycium; species Lycium barbarum. Next base: position 75,662,176 of record NC_083345.1, read on the forward strand.
GACGGGAGTGGCGACCATGTTCCTGTGCCTATGCACGACTTTGATATACATCATCTATGATTGAAAAGCAAGTATTCTGATATTCTGGGTAAGCTACTTACCTTCTGTATTTTTCCTGACATATGATTTTGGCATACATGATTTGTGTTCTGAAAGTAAGCATTTTGATGTATCGGATAAGGTACCTACCTTTTGTATTTCTGATTCTGATTATGGTTCTGTCTGTTATACTTCTGTGCTCCTGACTCCGATTATGATTCTGTTTACTGCACTTCTTGCCTTACATACTCACTACATATTCCGTACTGACCCCCTTTCTTCGGGGGCTGCGTTTCATGCCGCGCAGGTACTCCCAGATGAGTTGAAGACATCATAGAAGACGTTCCAGCGAAGATGGCAAGCTCCATTTGCTACTGGAGAATTGCCGAGTCAGAGGATATGTGTTAGGGGTTCTGTTAATGTTAGAGACTTTGCAGATAGAGTCGTGGGTATGGTATGTCGGTTTAGTAAGCGACTCCATCAGCCGATGTGTCGTTTTGTATTATGCTATAAAGTCCGTATGATTACAGATTTGTTTGACTTGAAAGCTACAAAATATATATATATGTTTTAGCAAGTTTTACTATGTACTACATTCTATTTGATTAAAAGTCCAGAAAGATTATGTACGAAATGAAAGTCTGTGGGTTCGCTCGGCTCCGGATATGGGGTCGGGTGCCCATCACACCCTAGCGGGATTAGGGTGTGACAGTGGGTTGGCAATACTGCAACGTTCGAGGACGAATGGTCCTAAGGGGGGAAGAATGTTACACCTCCGAAAATTTTGCGCTACCAAGGTCGTAGACAGCTTAGTATGGGCCTGAGGAAGAGCAAAGTTATGTGAGTATTAAGGAGAAAGGTTATATTATAAGAGTGTAATAATGGTATACATATGACATTTGGAGGCCACATGGGGTGAATTGGTTCATATCTCACTTGACGGAAAGTCCTCATTGCTGTAAGCTAAGTGAGGCCCACACGCCGGAGTTTTATATAGGACATATGAAGAGATATATGAGTATTACATGCAAAGTTGATCAACTCTTAAGAAGGACCCATAAGCCAAATATTGGCATAAGCCCTCCAAAAGGACGATTTAAGGAAACATTTTCGGATGATCTGAATTGGAGGGGCCAAAACGCCATTATAAGTTTGGAATTTGGAAAAACACCAAATATGAACATTGTAGATAATTTAATTAGATTTCCAACCATAGGTTTTGGTCCCTCATACCATAGCGATATCAAGAGTTATGACCTTTTTACTGAACGAACGCACAGTCAGAAAAATTAAGGTTGCGCGAACGGGTCCAAAGGGGGCGCGAACGCGCTGAAGGAATTTTAAGTCAGTCCAGGCAGAGCCTGGACCGCTATTTAAAGGGGGATACCCCCTCATTTTCGTCCCAAACACACCAAAAACCCCTCAAATGTTCCAGAAAACTCCCTAACTTTCCATCATCAACTTTTTAGCCCAAAACTAGGTATAATTCCCAAATCCTGGTCCAGACGGCGTATAGTTGCGATTACAAAATTGTGTATTGAGGCATTGTGTCTTAAGCTCAAGGTAGAGGAGTGAAGATATGGTATTGCTATCGAGATAAAGGTATGAATCGCTTGTTATTAACGTTAATCTTGGTTTAATTACAGAGAAAGAGTTATTAAATTGTTGTAAATTAATTCTGTTGGTGGAAATATGGGACAAACACCATATAGGCTGTTCTATGGAATAATTTGATATGGGAAATGATGTTATTGATGTTGGTATTGTTATTGTAGTGTTGGTTGTTGAAATGAGAATTCGGGCTAGGCATATAAACAGGGGAGATGCTGCCCAATTTTCGGCAAAATATAGAATAGTTTGATTTGAAACTTTGAATAAGTGTGCGATAAAGATGCTAACATTAGTGTAAATCCTCTTAAATGTAGACTTGCGAGCTCGGACGAATAAGCGTAGCTAATAAGAGGTTGAACAGGTATGTTAAGGCTCGTCCCTTTCTTTCAAAGGCATGATTCCTATGTTATGATTCCATAAATGTTTCCATAACCGCCTTGTTTTCAAAAGCTCGAAGTTCATGACTATTAAAGCCTCTTATGATGTTAAATGGAATATGTTCTATGATGATTGTGACGATGATGATGATTCTCTTCTTTTGAAACTCCGACGATATGATTTGAGGGCATTATGAGATTATTGAGCCATTCCATGAATCTCTTAACCGTACTTATTGTTGATGGTCTCACCTCATGTTACTTGTTCCTTCGAGGTGAGATATAGCGATGATAACGATTCTATTTCCTGTGCTACCTAAGTTCATGATTCTCGAGACTCCCGTGACATCGTCGATTTCATCTTGCGATGGTTGATCCTTCAAGGATTGATATGATGATAATGGTAAGGCTAATGATGACGTTGATTTCATTTATGCATATATATATATATATATATATATATATATATATATATATATATATATATATGTGTGTGTGTGTGTATGCGTTGCCTCCCTCTGATCAGTTGGGAATAACATCGAGTCCCGCAAGGGCCGAGTACGGATAACATCGAGTCCCGAAATGGCCGGGCAAGATAACACCATGTAAGATGCTATATATATATATATATATATATATATATATTACCGCGCCTTAATGACCAGACGAGATATTATATATGGATATGTATGGAAAAGTTTTTTTAAAAAAACTGAGCATGCACGACAGTCGCCTTAACAGGGCATTCAGAGGCACAGGCTAATCCCTTTTATGTTACTTATCCTCATGCGTTTATTATATTATTTTCCATGTTCGATGTCTCTCAATATGTTGCCATTCATGCCTTACACACTCAGTACATTGTTCGTACTGATGTCCCTTCTTGTGGATGTTGCGTTCATGCCCGCAAGTGTAGATAGACGAGACAAGGATCTTCTATAGTAGGCTGCCTGCAGGTACCAGTTCTGATTGGTGAGCTCCATTTCTTCCTGGAACACTGCCGAGTCTAGGTATATATATATATATATATATGATTTTGTTCAGGGTATGGCGGGGGCTCTGTCCCGACTTGTATACTTCAGTCATGTTCATAGAGGCTTTGCAGATAGTTCCTGTGTACAGCTTAGTCATAGTGTGACGATAGTAATGTTGGCATCATGGGTCCAATGTACATATACTTATGCATGATATTATGCCGAGGACATCAAGGCCATTCACGGGCTGCCCAACCCTCTACAGGATGAGTTTCAGGCCAAGGATGGTGACGGTTGTGGACCGTGGCTGGTACGGATGTTGGTGCGAGAATCAAAGAGGAAGAAGGTTAATTTGGCTGTCTCGCGATTGGCTTTTAAGAGCCAGAAATTCACTACAGAGGCTCGAAGGTGGCTAAACCTTGTTAACCGGCGGGTTCGCCCCTCGAGCAATAACTATTGATGTCACTTACCCGCGGGCCCTTGTGGTGGCTTGCATTCTGGATGGTGTACCCGTGAACGTAGGTATGCAGGTTATTGAGGAGTGGCGGAGTTTCATGGCTAAGGCCGGCCCGAGCCTGATGTTTCCCTCCCTGATTACCCATCTCTGCCATAATGTCGGGGTGCCTACGGAGCTCGAGGACCGCATTATGGAGTGCGATGTTGCTTTTGACCCACTGAAGGTCTAGGGGTCACAGGGCAGGGGCAAAAGGAAGAGGACAAGCTCGGATGACAGCGAGGACAGTGGTGGTCCACCAGATGTGAGTGGACAGTGACAGGCTCCAGGTACTTTAGAGCGCATGGAGGCTGATATGGCTGCGGTGAGGGCAGCCATGATGGGATTTGCACGACCTTCCATAGAGGCCGGGTCGTCTAGCAGAGCTACGGGCACTGGCTACTTTACACTTGAGCAGATGAAGGCTTACATGGAGACCCAGACTAAGATGGGAGAGGCTAAGTATGCCTTACAGGGCGCCTATAGATCTCTGGCCCAAGCTAATGTGGATCTTCGTGAAGATTTGGACAAAGAGAAGACGAAGATCCGGGCTAGAGACAAGCTATTTGTGCGGATGTGGAAGGGTGTAAAAAGGCTTCTGAAAGCCCTAGTTCCGAAGACGAAGCCCCCGAAGGTAACTACCAAAGATGCCTCCCAGTTCTCTTTTCTTAGCGGGTCCGGACTTGGTAGCGAGGACTCTAGTGATTCGGATGGTGGCGATGAGGTGACTAGCCATGGAGTGGCTTAGAGATTTCTCTTCCCCTCCCCCCCCCCCCCCCCCCCCCCCTTCCCCCTTTTATCTGCTTTGGTTTATATTTGCCCGCATTGGGCTTGGATGTTTAGACAGCTTCTAGCTGTGGTTAGGTTTTTATTTGTTTAGATAATCTTTGTTTTGGTCGGTTGGCGTGGGTGCCCCGATTTAAGGGTGCTCGTAAGACAATTGCCCTTGTTGGGCAGATGTTTTTATGCATGTGTCTACTTTTGGAGATTGATCTATTCTTGTTTTGTGGATGGACTACAAAACTTTGGAGAACAGGGGAGGGAAGGGGAGGCTATTGGTCAGGGAGTACCGCTGTGGCGGTCACTCGACCGCTGCAGCGGCACCGCTATGGCGGTAGGAACACCGCTATAGCGGTCCAGACGGAAATCAATGGGCCGCTGTAGCGGTCCTTTTTCCGCTATAGCGATCCCGCTGTAGCAGTCCCATGCCACTACAGTGGTGCTATAGTGCCAATGACTTTTTCCAGTACTTCAGCTCATATCGCGTAGGTGTTTACTTAATCGCTTAGCACGTGAATAGGGAAAATGCCTTTGACTTCCTTAATGGTCCTAGAATAACTACCTAGTCTATCATGCCACCTTACTACAGAACTTTTATTTGTTCACACAATTAATTACCCACCTCCGTATAGAAGGTTTCCCTTGGATCAAATTAGAGGAACAGCAATTGGAATCGACAGATACCAATTTGCCCGTCAAGATACCAATTGAAATCGACCAAATACCAATTGGATCCAACTAGAGGATGACGTATTGGGGTAGCGCGAAGGAATGAACGGAGGGAAACTTCTAGATATCTTGTAGCCTTTTGCGGAGGGGTACGGACGTCATCGTACCATTCCGTAAGACTCTACTAGACATTTGCTCTTGTACTCGTGAGACTGGTAACCTAGGGCTCTGATACCAACTGTCACGACCCAACCTACGGGTCGTGCAGGCACCTACCATATGGCGAGCTAGTAGGCGAACCCTTATCAAAATAAACACAACACTTAAAAGCATACGGACAATCACCCCTAAAAGTTATAAATTAAACGTGAACATTTATTCCAGACTTGTTTAATACAAATAAATCTGAAATAACACCCCGGAATCTAGTCTAGGCGGGTACAAGAGCTCTTACAATACAAGAATACAAGATACAAGACACAGCCTCTGCCGGGAGTGAGATAGACGAGGCTAGAGGAGAATATCCGATAGACCCATGCGACGAACTTCAACTAAAACCTGCAACATATCTACACCTAAAAAGGGCGTAGCAAGTGTAGTATCAGTACACCACACGTACTGGTAAGCAAAACAGGTCGACTAAGATTAGTTCACGCAACACAATATAAAGTTAATAGATTAAGCAGATAAGTCAGTGAACCTCTAGATTCTAAATAAAGACCATTACCATTATCGTCCCTTTACTTCTTTACTCCCAAATGTTTGCTTGTTTTATTTTCCCCAACCGCGGGGTATTCTACTAAATTCCCACCTGTTAACTCTCGAGCCCACAATTGTCGCATATTATACCTTTGCACTCATTGTTTAAAGAGTCCACCTATTCACCTTACTACTATGTTACGGTGTATCTAGGGAATTAAATCACTATCTACGACCACCACTACACTTATCTTGTGTAACCCCTCCCCCGCCAGGCGCTCAAAACACACACGGTTTGATGGACAATGTTAACGACAGAAATACACAATACATAACAATAAATTATGGGGATGCAATGCAATGCAGATGAGATGCAAGACCTGACACACTGTACATACATGTTATCTGATGTCTCTGCTCAGTAGTCATGACCTGCAAGGGAGCCATGGTGTCCATGTACCACTCGTTCCAGAATACTCCTCGGACCCGAACACAACCTCCGCTCCGGAAAGAACCTTGGACGCGGGCCACATTAATTCGTAAACACATATGTAATCCAAATACTCGATCCCACGGCCACAAGGTCGGATAATACCATACGACACTCATGCCTTGCCTATTTACCTGTATTCCCTCCTGAACACGACGGTTGCAATGCACAAAACTACCTGACAATCAATCGTAATCCCAGCCCTTGATGGGTGCAATGGAAAACAACTTTATATAATATTTAATTAATACGACCTCCTAATTTCAAGGAAATGACCGCATGAACAATATACAATAATACATACACACAAAATTTACTTCCCCCTTCTAGGGTAGCATTAATTAATTACAAGGTATCTCCATGGCGACCACATCACTCTACTTTTAGCTAAATTCTTATTATCGTAGTCCTGACTATACCTTATTCTAATCATATTACAAGTACATCTCTAGAAACTCCGGTGCCCGAAGACCTAAGGGCGCATTCCCCCATCAACTCTAATGTATATACGATTAGCTAATCAAAGTCTAACTAACGTAAACCGTAACCTACCTCTTTCGCAATCAGATATATGATTCTTCAAGAATTGCTTGTCTTCTTAACCTCCATCCGAATCCATGAGCGGGTATCTTTCGTAGGGAAAGGTGGAAAAGGGGATTGGAAGGGTTTTTTTTTTCTTGGGGGAAATGTTTTTTCTTTCATGAGGAACCCTAGGAGCAGCCCTTGGGAGTCTTATGTTTGAAAAAGGAGAGAAAATATACTACATACTCGTTTTTGGGTCATTGTTTCCGCGTGGAGTGCTACAGTGGTCCTCAGGCCGCTTTAGCGGTGCCGCTACGGAGGTCCACTGACCGCTATAGTGGTCCGCTTTTTAATTTCTGGCCAGACATTTTCTAAACCCCTTTGAAATTGATTTTTCCCACTCCTAACCCTGAAAACATATTATGAAGCCCATTAAATATGACCCTAGACTTAAATTGGGCATGGTTTCGCAAAATGTTAAATAACGATCGGAAGGGTCGTTACATCATGAGTTCTTAATTTATTCCATCTGTGAGACTAGTTGATGTGAAAAATGGATTTAAGACAAGTCCTTGGAACTAGTTAGTTTCCTCTTGTGGTGTTATTAGGATTAGTATAGTTTTAGCATCACTTTACACTTTGAAGTTTCTTCATTTTTTTTTTCCTTTTCTTTGTCTGTACAGTTTGATTTTTATTAATAAAATTACCACCTTTTATGGTGGCTTTAATTAAAAAAGATTATGGTCATAACTAAAGCAACTAAATAATTAAAAATCAATTTGCAATAATGTCCCTCTAATTGACTAATTATCCTAATTAAATATTAGAAATAATTATGACTAATTTCATCAAATTATGCCAATATACAAAATTAAGGGTTGAGGGGCAGAATGGTCAATTCTTTTAATTAGTCAAATTCCTTGGATTAAAGAGAATAATATATTTGCTAATTTGATTTTTTACAATTTAAACAATTAAATGGATGATTATTTAAAATTGGTTTTTCTTTTATTAAATCTAATAAATATTCTATAAATGTCATAAAATGTACCAATTAATTCCTAAATTATTTATAATACTATAGAAATTATTTTGCCAGTTAGAAGGGTTAAAATATTGACCTAAACAATTTTATAAGAATCATTTTGACCTCTAAAAATGCCCTGTTCACTTTGTTTTTTCATCCAAGGATTCTGAGTAATTAAAACTAATTACGGGAGGTTAAAAATTAGGTGTTAACTTGATCATGGGGATTTTACAGGATTATGAGGCCATATTTGGTTAGTTGATTAACAAGAGGAAAATTTACTTTTAAATGTTCTCCAAGGTTGCAAACAGTCTGGTCCAGCAACTGAAATCAATCACTAGCTTTTCTAGAGGTTCTTTTCCTTTTATGTACTTAGGATGTCCAATCTCTCATGCAAGGAAAAAAGAAAGCATATTACACTGAATTAATCAACAAAGTGAAAGATAAACTGCAATCATGGAAAGGAAGTTGTTATCACTAGGTGGGAAAGTTGTATTGATTTCTATTGTGCTTCAAAGTGTTCCTATACACTTGTTATCTGCAGTAAAGCCTCAAAAGTGTGTAATCAAAGAAATCCACCAAACTTTTTCCAATTTTTTTTTGTAGTAATAAGGAAGATGTTAAGTCTAGGCATTGGTCTGCATGGCTTAAAATGTGCTTGTGTAACCACCCATTTGATCGTTTAGGATTTTTGACCCTTTTTCCCTGTTGACTCTTCCCCAAGCCTCGTTATAGCGTGGTTGACTTGTGGGGATGGGAAGCATGGTTCTTGAGGTGATCGGACGAGCTTTGGTTGATCTTTAAGGAAATTAGAAGTTCTAAGTTGAATATGTTAAAAACTTTTGACCAATAGTTGACTTTTGGGTAAACGGACCTTTTTGTGATTTTTGTCGGTTCCATTAGGTCCGTAAGGCTGATTATAACTTGGTAGGATGATTAGTTAGGTTCCCGAGGCACTCAGAACCGTTTTGGTCCTTTGGTTGGAAACTTGTTTTTTGTCGTTTGGGGGTTGACCGGGTCAAGGTGACCTCCGTTGAGAATTTCCAGGACACGATTGAGTTTGTAGCTTGTTTTTACATATGTCTGCATATCTGGTTTGTATCCGGGAGGTCGCGGATGGATGATGGGTCTTGGGGTTAAACTTGGTAACCAAATTTTTTAGTTTTCTGGTGTGTCGCGCATGCGGTGGTTTCGCTGTATTTGCCGGCCCGCCTCTGTGGTGCCTGGTCCGCAGATGCGAGATTGTGTTGAGTTAGGAAAACCCGCACCTGCGAAGTTTCTTATGCAGGTGTAGTGTCTCTATAGCGAGGGGTGGTCCGCTTCGGCAGAATGTCGCGTCATTTAATGAGCCCGCATCTATGGATACTTATCCGCAGATGCGGGATCACGTAAGTGGGCTTGGTTCCCGCTGAAGTACAAATCGCTAAAATCATAAACCTTATATTTCCCTAGTCCGAACCCATTTCTTCCATTCACAAAGTTAAAAATCTAGAGAGTATTTAGGGGCTATTTTGAGGAACTTTGGACTGATTCTTCTTTAGTAAGCTTCTTTGACTCCTTTTTTTGATTATATTATGGTTTAGGTTTGGAATCTTTGCTAATTTTATGCGTTTAGTTGAGGAAAATTGGTTTATGAACCCAGTGATGATTTTATAAGTCTTGTTCAATTTAAATGGGTATGTTGGTTAATATTCTTAAATCCAGTTATGGAATCATTGGCATAACTAGATACTAAGCTTGAATTTCTTGTCTAATTAAAGAACGGTTTATGGAATGTTAGGGTTTTATCTAAAATTGGGGGCTTTCAATTAATGATGAAATTGAGACTAATTTGGGGTTAGTTTATGTTGATAATTAGAGTTTGAACTTCATAAGCCTTTGGTAAACCATTTTCCAACTTGAAATTCCAATTTTTCCTTTGTGGGCTTGGTTCTTTTTTTAAAAGTTGTGTTTCTAATTTGAATAATTTTGTGGCATTATGGGTATCGTTAGTTTCAGTTTCTAATGTAGAATAATTATTGATTAGACTTTTATTGTTCAAAGCTATTCGGAAAGGAAAGCCTCAAGTGGATTGGTTTGTGGCACCTATTCGGATTCGAGGCAAGTTACGACTTACTTATGTTTAGACTTCGATTAGGGACACGTATGTAGATGGTAGTTATTTACAGGGAAAGCATAATAGGCCTTTTGGCATGGTGTGGAGGTGAATTCCAATTAGTTTGGTATTGTCAGCTGATATGTGGGCCTGTTGCCGTCGTTGTGATATTGATATGTGAGCCTATTTCCGTCGTTGTGATATTGTTGTGTAAGATTGACGCCATCTTCGTGGTATTGTGATGGGGGCTTGTCACTATTGTTATAATATTCATGTATCTGACATACTTTCCTCTCTCTCATGTTTTTACATTGTCATATGAAAGAGGAAGGGTATTATTGAGGAATGGAATGTTGATTTTCATATTATAATATGAATATGACGAATTTATGATTTGACGTGATTAATTAAGGCTGAGGTAGTGCAATGCATGCAACCCATACTTCTTATGTGATTTGTTACATTTGTGTGCATTCATCTCTCTCTTGATATTTCCCTTATCATCGGAAAAAGGAAGGATAACGAAAATGGCTTGAAATTGTGATATGCACGTTATGACAAGTCACAGATGAGATCTTAATGTGATTTACTACTGAATTTTATTCCATGCATTGATATATCATCCATCCACATGCATGATCGGTTATAACAGAAAAAATGATAGCCTGTGTGGCAAGTGGTAACAATGATAGCCTGTGTGGCAAATGCTAATGATGATAAAAGAAATATGGCACTAATGATGAAAGTAATATGGAAACTGTGATCCAAGGTCTTTATTGGAGTAGTTCGAGTACCATCTGCCTGAGGTTTCTTGCCAGGATGAGGATGTATATGGACTTCGCGGGTCCCCTATGGGTCATGGCTATTAAGACGGTGAGGTCTCTGTCCTTAGCATGTGTGTACAGTATGAAAAGTTGGCCAGTGCATTGTGTAGCACTAGCATAGCATTGCGTTCCACTTGTATTGTTCTTCATATCATTGTATCGCACATTACCTTATAGACTTCTTCATTGATGATTTATTTGAGTTGTTGCCTGATTGTTAAGTGAATACTTGAGACTTGGTGGACTTGTGGATTAGAAGCTTGCACCTACGCTATGACCAGAATATTAAGACTTACTCTGCTTATTATTATTGTGTAATATTATCTGAACATGCTTAGTGACTGTACATGATAGCTTATTTGTGCTACTTGTTGATTTCTACACATTAATATCAGTTAGCTAATAGTTTTGCCTATGATACCTACGAGTATGTGTGTTTGTACTCATGCTTCTCTTGCTACACCTTTTTTGCCGTGTAGAGTTGTTCCAAGTTGATGTTCGAGATATCAATTAGATTCTGAGGGTTTTCACGGAGATGTTCTGCAGGAGACATTAGCCGAAGTTGCATTTCCAGTGTCACTATTTCTTAAATTTTTGTTTACTTCTTATCCTCAAACAGAAGTTGTATTCAGTCTTGAGTCTGTAATTTTATTCAAGTTGTAGATCTTTTAACAGCTCTTGTACGAGTCTAGACCCGATTTTGGGAAATGGTTTTAATGAATAAAGTGTTTTCTTCCACTTGGCTTATTCATTACACTGTTTAATTGGGTTTACATGTGATGTCTCATAATTCAATTGTCTTGATAGAAGTTAATGTTTTGGGAGTGGTTCGCCTACTAGGGGGATAGTGTAGGTGCCACCACAACTCGTAATTTGGGTCGTGACAGCTTGCCTAAGAGAGAAGGTGGTTTGGGTTTTAGATCTCAATTTGATGTCTCAGAGGAATTACGTGCTAAACTATGGTGGAGATTTAGAACTTCTAACACACTATTAGCAAAATTCTTATGAAATAACTATTGCAAGAAACTGTATCCCCAATATGTTTAATGGAAATGTGGTTCACAAGTCTGGAAAATGGTACTGGAGGCAAGGGACAGTATAGAGCATGAGATATGGTTGGAGACTAAGAGTGGTAATGTAAATGTTTGGTTTGATAACTGGACCAAATTTGGAGCTTTGTATCATGTGTTACCCCCTTAGTTCCATATTGATGAAAGGGTGGAAGATATCAAAGAGTTTTTAGATGGGAATGGATGGGATATTAACAAACTGCAGCAATTGTTACCAGAGGATATAGTCAATCATATTAATGAATATCTGGAGATTAAAGAATGCTCTAACACTCTGGGATAGGGCATGATAGATGATCACTAGTTCAGGCAAGTTTACAGTTTCTAGTGCTTGGGAACTACTAAGGCAAAAGGAACATACTTATGAGATTTTCAAACAGATGTTGATAAAAGGTGTTCCTTTCAAAATATCCTTTTTCTTATGGAGGATATGGAAATTCAAAATTCCTATAGATGAACTATTGTCTAGCATTGGCAGTAATGTTGTATCTAGATGTTGATGTCCAGTCTTCCATCAGAAGACCATAGATCATTTATTCCTAACTGGTGATTTTGCAAAAGCAGTATGCAATGTGTTCAGTAGTGCTGCTGGCATACAGTTGAACTGTTACTAGGTGAAACAGACAGTGCTGCTTTGGTGGAATGCATCTTGCCATTACAAACTGAAATCTGTTTATAAAGCAGTACCTTCAATGATAATGTGGCAAATCTGCAAATAGAAGAATACACATGTGAAGCTCCAAACCTGACCTTGGATGTAACAGACATCCGTTGCAATGGATAACACCGGAAGCACCTTATGGAGCTTCTAAGATAAATAAATGAATGGACTATCTTCGGCACGCAACCTGGGAACTTAAACAATAAAACTAGATAGATGGGGTGTCCTATGAATAAGAGTGTGGGCTCACCAATAAGTCTAGAAAGCAGCAAGTTCTCCTATTCCGTGCGCGTATCACTATTACACCTAGGACATTCCGTGTTGTCGTACTGTGAATAGACTAATACAAGCTCAAGGCGAACTTGAAGTCCTTATGACGTTAAGGAGAGTATTAAGCAGCTTTGAAGTATATACGATAAGATGTTGAAGTCATATGACTCGGAGAAACTAAGTTTGTCGAGGAGAAGCGAAGTATAAGTTGTGTTCGGGAAAGGTCTCGCAAGTTATTGAGTTAAGGATTATTTAGTAATGTCTTGAGGGGAAGTTATAAGGCTCCTTAGATGGTTAATGAAGTATTAAACAAGTGCTAAGAAGGTTCTATAAGGATTAGAGATGAAATGAATCGATGAGAACAAATCGAGAAGAGGGTGAGTTATAAGACCAATTATATGGTCCGTATAACAGTCACAGTGAACGGTCATCACTGGAAGTATTATACTATCACTTCTACGGACCGTATAAGATTATACGGACCATACAAGTGTCCGTATAATCCATTATGAGCAGCTTCAAAATTTTTATAAATATAAGACCCAAGTCCTTATTTCTCATTTTCCACCTTCTCCACACTTCATGAAACCTCTAGAATATTCCATACACCTTATTAACATAAATTCAAGAGAGATCAAAGATTTATCATCAAGAACCAAGAGAATCAAGTGTGGAGAAGATCACTAGGGTTTGTGGAAGCCAAGGTTCCCTTTGGAATTGAAGTTGGAGGTTTTCTCAAGCGGGGTATCTTCATTCATTGGTCATTCCTATATAATCAAAGGTGAGTTTTACAACTATCTCATTTTATTAAAAGTATTGAGTGGTTGAAAGACTTGGATTAGAGAAGAAGGTAGAATATGAGCTCAAAATATGGAAAAAATGGTATTTTGAGTAGTAAATTAATTTGAGTCATGATTTTTAGTATGAGATGGGTATAATATCGTTATGAATGATGCTAGTGACGTTGAGGGAGTATTATGTGAAGAACGAATATGGTGTTGTATTGTACTCATAGTTATGGATGGTTTGAAGGTGAATTTGAGAAATCAACAATGTTTAATGTAAAGAAGATTATTGATTATGATATGATGGGCGTGCTATTGATGTTTGGGAGTTGTTTATTATATGGAGAAAGTTGTCAAAACAAAGGAAATGCTTCCCAATTTTCGTTAGCCCTTTAGTCGCTTTAGCTTAGCTTAGGCATGTTTCCAATGGCCTAACCTTGGTACGAATTCTCTTGAATGTAGAGTTTTGAGCTTGAAAGGGGAACCTTAATCGTTAAGAAGACATAAAGGTATGTAAGGCCAGTCCCCTTCTTTCAAAGGCATGACTTCTATATCAGGATTTCTTTTCTATATTTCCTTGATTTTGCTTACATCCCAAAAGATTAAAGTTAAAGATTCTTAAGAGCTTCTTATGAGATAGAGATAAGATATGTTCTATGATAATGATGCTTTCATGAATTTGATAATCCTATCTTTATGATTTCATTGATGTTACTTCTTGTTGTTGTCTCACCTCATGGTATTGGTTCCTTCAAGGTGACACCTAGCGACGATGTTTGATCCATATTATAGCTTTTACTTGAGCTCTCATGCATGCTTCATATTACACCGCGCCTATTTGGCCAGGCAGTCACCACTACGATGGGTGTCGTGGGCAGCTATGATGATGATTACACCGTGCCTAATTGGCCGGGCAGACACCACTAGTGGGTGGCTTGAGATGTTTACCCCGGACGCGGGCTAATGATGACCACACCGTACCTATATGGCCGGGCAGTTTATATATACATATACATGATATGATGTTTTTTTTTTGTTAGCATGCATGAGTCCGCCTTAAGAGGCAATCAGTTACAGGTTATTTCTCTATCTCATGTCTATCATGCCCCAAATCTGGAGGGTCGCGTCCTGCACCCGATGCCTACCTGGACCGGGCGAACCTACATTTAAACTTACATTTAGCTAAGAACGTGGATAGGCCTAAAGTGGCTACCTGCACTCGGAAAAATCCCAACACAGATATATACATATAACTCTCTGCGGTCTGGTCGCCTCCTCAAGGAACAAAACATAACTGTATGCTGTCCGACCGCCTCATGGAATATATGTGAAACTGCTCAAACCACTTTAGGAGCCGAAACAACTCTCACAAGTAACTATGCATCAAAGGATGGACTACAGGGCCACGGACTGACTGCCTGTACAGTACATGTGTCTACAAGCCTCTAAAGAAGCATAACTGAGTCATAGGCAGGACAGGGCTCCAGCTCATCCATCGTCCATAAACACAAAAGAAAGACTCCACATAGACCTGGCATCTCCGAACAAGAGGAAGCTCACCACCAGCGAATGTCAAATACTGTCTACTGAGGAGTTCTGTCAATCTGTCGATCTGTACCTACAGGTATGAACGTAGCCCCCCCCCCCCCCCCAGCAAAAGGGACATCAGTACGAAAAATGTACCGAGTATGTAGGGCAGAAGAGCAACATACACATAGGAGTCATGAATGAAATCTGAAAATCATAAGCTAAACTGACTGACTAAATACATATGTATGTCTGACTGTCTGAACATATCAGAATAAATGCATCTATATGTCTGACTATCTGAACATACCTATATTAATACATCTGCTTACTGAAAATGCCTCTGAGGGCGTATGATATGCATAGGTCATAGTGCCGAGGAAGGTACGGCCCGATCCATATCCCATATAGGCCCCTTCAGGCATAATAACATAATGGCCCCTTCAGGCATAATAGCATAATGGCCCCTTCGGGCATCATAATCATCATCACTGTGCACCAGATGATCAGGTGGTAATGTGTATATAACGCCTCACCTATTTCCCCATACCCTATATATGTATATATACACACATAATATACGCGTATATAATGCCTTCTGGTCACGAGTCAATATGCATATATGTAAATGAATGCAATGCATAAATGTGAACTAACATAATCATGATATAAAACTCAGGACCCATGAACAGAAGGAACAATCATAACAAGGGGTATAGGATCATCAAGAACTGAGATACTCATAGTACATCTAAGAGTAAAGTAATATGGAGACTTGATTACTCGTTGTTCACTTGCATCGTAGGATCATGCAAAAAATAATGAAAGGGAAATGTTACACCCCTCGTCTTCGTAGTGGTAGAACTTACGATTTCCTAGTTGGGAATGCCTTGGGAATTGAGACCCGAGCCTGATTTTTGGAGATAGAAAGTGTCCTACCCCTTGTGCAATGGTACCAACAAGCATTCCTAGTGAACTACGGGGTTAGAAGTTGAACGAATCGAATTGACGCGATCTGAACTGAATTGGAAAAGTCTGTAGACACCAGTCAATATTGACGGGTTATCAAACCTGTCGATGGGCCATCGTTGTATGACGTCGACAAGATTCGGCAGCCCTGTATTCTGCAGCCGCAGGTCGACGAGCACGTTGACGGGTTGTCGACCCTCTCGTCAAACCGGACCACTGAAGCATTTAATTCTCCGAGTATAAATACATGGTCCACGACTTTATGTCTTATTTCTCTCATTCCCAGTTCATAAAACCCTAATATTTTGCTCTCCCAACATTTATGGCATAATAGTGAAGATTTGAGAAGACCTGGACCCCGTAAACCTGAGCTTGTGAAGAAGATGGTTGTTTCTAGGGTTTCTCCAAGAATGGGAAGCTTAGGAACTTGAAGTTAAAGTGATTCTTGACCCCTCAAGGTATGTAAATGATTCCTACCCTTGTATTTGAGTTTACTATCAAGAGCTTTAGTGATTTTAGGTAAAGAAAGAGTATTTGTGGAAGTGATAGATTGATGAAGGGTAAGGTAGTAGCATGAGACTATTTTAAAGAAATGATTAGGGATGGATTTACGTGTATTTGGATACATATATAGGCGCTATCATTGTAAGCTTATAAAGGAGATGGTCGTCTATGATTCGTTAAGCTTTATACGTGCTTAGGGATGATTAGTAAGCCAAGCAAGTAGCCTAATTAAGGCTTATGTTATCTTAATTGTAGATTTACAAGTTCAAGAAGTAGAAGTTGGGCGATTTGATATACGTCATGGTATTTTAAGGTTATTCCTTCTTTTTTTGGCATGATCCTATGATATGAACCGATAAACGAGTAAGGGAGTTTCCATATTACTCTATTATTATAAGTACTAAGAGAAATAATGTTTTGATGTTCCCGTACCCCGGCGATGGTATTTTCCCCATATACATATGTTATGATTTCCTGTCCTAGTAGTATGAGTTCAGTAAGGCCCATGAGAGGCAAACTATCATTCTATTGTTTGAGAATCCTGTCATTCAGTTTTACTTGTACTACGCATTTACTTCCAGTTCTCATGGGTATGAGTGAAAGGCGCACTAGACAGGGGGTGAAGGTGTGACCTATGATATTACGTTCTATGTGAGAAAGGCACACTTGACAGGGGGTGAAGGTATGGCCTATGAATGGTCTATGAGTGGCCTATGATGTTGGAGTACTTACATGAGAAAGGCACACTTGACTGGGGGTGAAGGTATGGGGCCTGTGATGTGACAATGAGGTGTGTACTTACTAGATATATATATTTATGCATGGCCATACTTCCCGACATATAGATTCAGTCAGATGCAGATAGATACTAGTTCATACAGATTTATGCAGATAGTTATTTTAGCTTATGAGATCAGATCTTGTTTATGATTTCTAGATATATGAATGTTGTCTTTATGCCTTACATATTCAGCACATTATTCGTACTTACTCCCCGTTTCTCGGGGGGCTGCGTTAATGCTCGTAGGTACAGGTAGACAGGGAGGTGGTCCAGCTTAGTAGGACCCTTATCCAGCAGCGATCAGTGCACTCGATTCGATCCGGAGTTGCAGTCTATTTCTGTTGAGATGTATATAGATGGGTACGACGGGGCCCTGTCCTATCTTTTCTACAGCTTCCATTCCAGTAGAGGTCTATAGACAGTTGTATGTAGCAGTCAGACGTTGTAGGCTTTTCGGCTTATATTCTTTTGTGTACAGTATATATAGCAGCCTAGCTGGCTTGCACTGTTCTTCCGCATGTTGTGTATATATATGCAAATTGTACAGAGTTCGGATGTTTCCTCTTTATGATATTAGTTTGTGCTATTTATGGGCTATTGATGTTCAACATGTTTCAGATAAGTGTTTAGAGGTGTTTGGTCGCTACAGGTCAGACCCCTTGTCACGGCTCATCGGTTTAGGTCGTGACAGAAGTGGTATCAGAGCAGTTCTGTCCTAGGGTTGTCTACAGACCGTGCCTAGTAGGGTCTTATATATGGGCGTGTTGTGCACCACATTTATAAACAGGAGGCTACAGGACATTTAGGATGATGTCATTCTTTCTCTCCTAGATTGTTCGATAGAGCTATGTGTTAGGCGTTCGATTTCTGATGAATCGTTATGATTTCAGCAATGCCTCCCAAGAAAGCTACAGCTGCCCAGAAAGGCAAAAAAAACCACAGAAGAGGCCACTAGCTGTACTCAGCAGGCCACTAGGGCCCAGGATGAGATTTAGAGTGAGAGCCCATCTGAGACATCGCATACAGCATCTCCAGCACCCGTCCCAGTTCCTCAGCCAGATGCACCAACCCAGGATGTGCGGGATGCTGTACAGTTATTGACCAGATTAGTAGTCGCTCAGGAACAGCGGCAGGGAGCTGGTAGTTTGAGGGTTAAGACCTTCCTTGAGTTAGATCCTCTAGAATTTTTAGTGATAAAGCAAAATATGGATTCCCAAGATTTCATTGATGGTATGCAGAGGACTTTGAGGGTTATGCATGCAAGCGAGGTTGAGTTGGTAGAGTTAGCTTCGTATAGACTTCGTGATATTACAGTATAGTGGTACAAGACTTGGGAGTTATCTAGGGGAGAAAATGCTCCTCCAGCTATTTGGCGAGAGTTCGCAGACAAATTTCTACGTATTGAGTAGGGCAGCATGAGTGTCCAAGAGTATTGTGTGTATTTTGATTCTATGGCTAGATATGCCCCAGCCATGGTGGCTGAGATGGAGGATAGAGTTCATCGGTTTGTGGCTCGTTTAGGGCCACATTTGATAGATGCTTGTACGACTATTGCATTACAGCCAGGCATGGATATCTCCCGTATACAGGCATATGCATAGAATCTAGAAGATCGCAAGCGTCAGAGGAGGGCAGAACGTGACCATGACCGAGGCCATGGTAAAAGGGCTAGATCTTTCGACATTGGAAGTGAGTCCAGGGGAGGATAGAGGCAGAAGCATTCCTAGTATTCATATCATTCAGTAGGGAGTGCACCTCCGCGGTTTTCAAGCGCGAGGTTTGATCGGTCTTCTTATTTCGGAGCGGACCAGAGTTCTAGAGCATCAGGCTCCCAGTACAGACCAGAGTCAGGACAGATGAGGCCACCATTACCATGGTGTGCCCAGTATGGTAGGTTACATATCGGGCAGTGCCGATTGGGATCGAATGCCTATTATTCTTGTGGCCGACTAGGTCATATGATGAGGAATTATTCGTTAGAAGGTGGCATGGGCATTGTTCAGCCTACAGGGTCTATAGCTGGTTCTTTTTCTTTTGTAGTGCGCCCTTCGGGGCAAGCTTTTCAGCCATCGACAGGACGGGGTAGGGGGAGGAGTGGAGCATCCAGCTCGAGCGGTCCTCAGCACCGCGTATATGCATTAGCTGGTAGGCAGGATCGTGAGTCATCTCCTGATGTTGCCACAGGTATATTATCAGTTTCCTCCTATGATGTGTATACATTGATCGATCCAGGATCTACTTTATCATATGTTACTTCATTTGTCGCTGGTAAGTTTGGTGTAGAACCCAAGTCGATTAAACCATTTGAGGTGTCTACACCAGTTGGTGATCCGGTCATAGCTAGGCGAGTATATGGGGATTGTGTTGTTATAGTTTGTGACCGCCACTCTGTAGCAGATTTGATTGAGTTAGATATGATTGATTTTGATGTTATTATGGGCACGGACCGGTTAGCTTCTTGTTGTGCTAATGTTGATTGTAGTGCAACGATGGTTTATTTCAGATTCTGGGCGAGCAGTCCTAGAGTTGAAGGGTAATGCTGCTTCTCCTAGAGGTAGGTTTATTTTCTACCTTAAGGCCGAGAAGATAATCAGAAAAGGGTATATTTTTCACCTAGTTCGAGTTCAAGATGTGCAAGCATAGTCGTCGACTCTTCAGTCTATCCCTGTAGTTAATGAGTTCCCCGAAGTGTTTCCAGATGAGCTTCCAGGCATTCCCTCAGATAGGGAGATTGACTTCGCTATTTACCTATTGCCAGACACTCAGCCAATATCTATTCCTCCTTATAGGATGGCACCTGCGAAGTTGAAGGAATTGGAGGAGCAGTTGAAATATTTGCTTGAGAAGGGCTTTATTAGGCCTAGTACATCGTCGTGGGGAGCCCCGGTGCTATTTGTGAGAAAAAAGGATGGTTCTTTGCGAATGTGTATTGATTATAGGAAATTAAATAAAGTGACAGTAAAGAATAAGTATCCGCTCCCGAGGATTGATGATTTATTTGATCAGTTGCAAGGCGCCAAATATTTCTCGAAGATAGACTTGAGATAAAGATATCAGCTGGTTAGGGTCAAGGAAGAAGACATCCCGAAGACGGCATTCCAGACTAGATATGGCCACTATGAGTTCCGTGTTATGTCGTTCGGGCTAACTAATGCCCCAGCCGTATTCATGGATTTGATGAATCGTGTATTCATGCCCTTTTTAGATTTGTTCGTGATTATGTTCATAGATGATATTCTGGTTTATTCGCCGTCAGAGGCCGATCATGCAGAACATCTACGAACAGTGCTTGGGATTCTTCGAGATAAAGAGTGGTATGCTAAGTTTTCTAAGTGTGAGTTCTGGTTGAACTCTTTGGTTTTTCTGGGTCACATTATTTCAGAAGAAGGCGTTAGAGTGGATGCCCAGAAGATTGAGGCTGTGAAGAATTGGCCAAGGCCCACGGCACCAACTGAGATACGTAGTTTCTTGGGCTTGGCAGGTTGCTATAGAAGGTTTGTAGAAGGATTTTCTCTCTTTCAGCCCCATTGACCAAATTGACTCAGAAATCAGTTAAGTTCCAATGGACAGACGCTTGTGAGCAGAGCTTTCAGACGTTGAAGGATAAGCTAACTTCAGCACCAGTTTTGACTATTCCAGAAGGAGTAGATGGCTATGTGGTATATTGCGATGCTTCAGGTGTTGGATTGGGCTGTGTATTGATGCAACACGGTAAGGCTATCGCCTATGCTTCTAGGCAGTTGAAGAAGCACAAGAAGAATTATCCAACCCATGATCTTGAGTTAACGGCAGTGATTCATGCCTTGAAGATATGGAGGCACCACTTGTACGGTGTCCATGTTGATATCTATACTGATCATAAAAGCCTCCAGTACATCTTTAAGCAGAAGGAATTGAACTTGCGTCTGAGGCGATGGTTGGAAAGGTTAAAAGATTACGATGTGGATATTCTGTATCATCCCAGAAAGGCTAATGTGGTAGCCGATGCCCTCAGTCGTAAATATATGGGTAGCTTGTCTCATGTATCACCAGGGAGAAGAGAAATGGT
Source organism: Lycium barbarum (assembly GCF_019175385.1). NCBI lineage: Eukaryota > Viridiplantae > Streptophyta > Magnoliopsida > Solanales > Solanaceae > Lycium > Lycium barbarum. The sequence goes on from NC_083345.1 coordinate 75,683,391, forward strand.
ACATGAGGTTCATCGATTGGCTAGCCTCGGAGTTCGATTGCTAGACTCAAGTGATGCAGGAGTTACTGTTCAAGACACAGCGGTATCATCCTTGGTAGTTGAGATAAATGAGCGTCAGTATGAAGACCCTGTTCTAGTTTATTACCGAGCTATAGAACCTCAGAAAGAAAGACACCCTTTGTGACCACAGGTGATGGAGTACTCAATTATCGAGGTAGATTGTGTGTCCCTAGTGTTGCAGGACTCCGTTAGCATATTATGGGAGAGGCATATTACTCCCGTTATTCTATTCATCCAGGCTCAACAAAGATGTACCATGATCTCAAGGAAGTTTATTGGTGGGATGGTATGAAAAGAGATATAGCAGAATTTGTCGCTCAGTGTCCAAATTGTCAGCAAGTTAAAATAGAGCACCAGAAGCCTGGAGGTCTGTTGCAGGCTATGGAGATTCCGACATGGAAGTGGGAGGTAATTAATATAGACTTTATTACAAGGTTACCCCATACTCAGCGGAAGTGTGATTCGATATGGGTCATAGTTGATAGGCTTACAAAGTTAGCTCACTTTCTGCCTGTCAGAACTACTTATGCAGTCGAGGATTATGCGAGGCTTTATTTTAAGGAGATTGTACGACTCTATGGTGTTCCTTCAACCATTATTTTAGATAGGGGAGCACAGTTCACAACCAGATTCTGGAAGTCTTTCCAGCAGGGATTGGGGACTCAGGTGAGTCTTAGCACCGAATTTCACCCGCAGACGGATGGGCAAGCAGAGTGTACTATACAGACCCTTGAGGATATTCTTAGAGCTTCGTGCTTGACTTTCTGGGCAATTGGGAGGATCATTTGCCTCTTATCGAGTTCACATATAACAACAGTTACCATTCCACTATTCAAATGGCTCCTTATGAGGCCTTATATGGGCGGAGGTAGAGATCGCCCATAGGATGGTTTGATGTTGGGGAGAATCAGTTAGAAGGCCCAGAATTAATAGAGTAACCAATTTATAAGGTGAAAGTGATTAGAGAGAGGTTGTTAACAGCTCAGAGTCGACAGCAATCCCATACGGATAATCGGCGACGTAAGCTAGAGTTCAAGATGGGTAACTGGGTGTTCCCGAAAGTTTCACCTATGAAGGGAGTGATGATGTTTGGTAAGAAGGGTAAGTTGATCCCTCGATATATTGGACCATATAAGATCATTCGTATAGTGGGTACAGTGGCATATGAGCTGGAATTGCCTTCGGAGTTAGAGTCGGTGCATCCAGTATTTCATGTATCTATACTTTGTAAGTGTGTCGAAGACCCATCAAGAGTTGTGCCAGTGAAAGATATCCAGGTGAGCGAGCAGTTATCGTACGAAGAGACTCCAGTGGCTATATTGGACAGACAGGTCCGTCGGTTGCGGACCAAGGCTGTAGCCTCCGTTAAAGTCTTGTGGAGACATAAAAATGTTGAAGAAATGACTTGGGAAACGGAAGAAGCAATGAATATTAAGTACCCGCATTTGTTCCCAGCAGTACAGGAGGTGGGCATCACTTTTCTCAGGTATTATTTCATTTCAGTTATCGTGATTGGTCGTGTGGGGCCATAGTATTGTATGTTATAGTATGTGTCCCTGTGAGGCATTATTTTGGGTTGTTGCATACAGGACGGATTGATATACGTACAGGGGAAACTATGCTGAAATTTGTATAACCCAGGATTGTTCGAACATTCGAGGACGAATGTTCCTAAGGGGCAAAGAATGTTACACCCCTCGTCTTCGTAGTGGTAGAACTTATGATTTCCTAGTTGGGTATGCCTTGGGAATTGAGACTCGAGCTCGAGTTTTGGAGAGAGAAAGTGTCCTACCCCGTGTGCAATGGCACCAGCAACAATTCCTGGTGAACTACGGGATTAGAAGTTGAACGAATCGAATCGATGCGATCTAAACCGAATTGGAAAAGTATGCAGACAGCAGTCAAGATCGATGGGTCAATGAACCAGTCCACGGGTCGTCGTTGTGCGGCGTCTACATGGTTCCGCAGCCCTGCATTCTGCAGGAGCAGGTCGACGAGCACGTCGACGGACCGTCGACACGTTGACGAGTCGTCGACCCGCTCGTCAAACCGGACCACTGAAGCATTTAATTCTCCGAGTATAAATACTTGGTCCAAGACATTATGTCTTATTTCTCTCATTCCCAGATTAGAAAACCCTAATATTTTTCTCTCCTAATATTTATGGCATAGTAGTGAAGATTTGACAAGACCCAGACCCCGTAAACCCGAGCTTGTGAAGAAGAAGGTTGTTTCTAGGGTTTTTCTAGGAATTGGAAGCTTAGGAACTTGAAATTAAAGTAATTCTTGGCATTCTTGACCCCTCAAGGTATGTAAATGATTCCTACCCTTGCATTTGAGTTTGTTATCAAGAGCTTTAGTGATTTTAGGTAAATAAAGGGTATTTGTGGAAGTGATAGATTGATGAAGGGTAAGGTAGTGGCATGAGCCTATTTTAAAGAAATGATTAGGGATGGATTTACGTGTATATATATATATATATATATATATATATATATATATATAGGCACTGTCATTGTAAGCTTATAAAGGAGATGGTCGTCTATGATTCGTTAAGCTTTATACGTGCTTGGGGATGATTAGTAAGCCAAGCAAGTAGCCTAATTAAGGCTTATGTTATCTTAATTGTAGATTTACAAGTTCAAGAAGTAGAAGTTGGGCGATTTGATATACGTCAAGGTATGTTAAGGTTATTCCTTCTTTTTTTGGCATGATCCTATGATATGAACCAATAAACGAGTAAGAGAGTTCCATATTACTCTATTCTTATAAGTACTAAGAGAAATACAGTTTTGATGTTCCCGTACCCCGGCGATGGTATTTTCCCCATATACAGATGTTATGATTTCATGTCCTTGTAGTATGAGTTCAGTAAGGCCCACGAGAGGCAAACTATCTTTCTATTGTTTGAGAATCCTGTCGTTCAGTTTTACTTGTACTACACATTTACTTCCAGTTCTCAGGGGTATGAGTGAAAGGCGCACTTGACAGGGGGTGAAGGTGTAACCTATGATATTACGTTCTCTGTGAGAAAGGCACACTTGACAAGGGGTGAAGGTGTGGCCTATGAGTGGTCCATGAGTGGCCTATGATGTTGGAGTACATACATGAGAAAGACGCACATGACAGGGGGTGAAGGTGTGACCTATGATATTACGTTCTATGTGAGAAAGGCACACTTGACAGGGGGTGAAGGTGTGGGGCCCGTGATGTGACAATGAGGTGTGTACCTACTAGATATATATATCTATATATATATATATATATATATATATATATATATATATATATATACATGTCCATACTTCCCGACATACAGATTCAGTCAAATGCAGACAGATACTAGTGGTAGGCCATTCTATTGAGATGTATATAGATGGGTACGACGGGGCCCTGTCCAGTCTTTTCTACAGCTTCCATTCCAGTATAGGTCTATAGACAGTTGTATGTAGTAGTCAGACATTGTAGCCTTGTCGGCTTATTTTCTTTTGTGTACAGTATATATAGCAGCCTAGCTGGCTTGCACTGTTCTTCCGCATGTTGTGTATATATATGCAGATTGTACAGAGTTCGGATGTTTCCTCTTTACGAGATTAGTTTGTGCCATTTAAGGGCTATTGATGTTCATCATGTTTCAGAGAAGTGTTTAGGGGTGTGTGGTCACTAGAGGTCAGACCCCTTGTCACAGCTCATCGGTTTGGGTCGTGACAGGAAAGCCTTAACATACCTGGAAGCTTACTTCTCGACGTTTCCAACTTACTTTCTGTGTTGCAATCTACATAAAATCATTCGTAATCTCGTTATCTACATATAAAACCATTCATACTATTGTTAGACTCATTATCATATGCTTGTCTTAAGCCTTCAAATTAAACCCTCTTAAATTTTGCCGAAATTTGGGCAGCATCTCCCTTGTTTATATCCCTAGCCCGAAATCACAATTCCAACAAAACAACAACAATAACAGCGCTAACATAAACAACATCATCATCAATACCAAAATATACTCAATAAAACATGCCACACGATGTTTACTCAATTTCTCAACCAATCAATCGACTTTACGATGCTTTAACAACTAAATCTCCTTGATACAATTCGTAATATCAATAATAAGGAATATCCTTACCTCAATCAAGGTTGGAAGAACTTGAAATCTTATTTATATTGTATAGGCTCCTTTGATCCGTCAAGATTTTATGTATAAAACAAGAACTACAAAACTCTCTACGCTTCCAGAGCCTCGGATGTAGTCCCGTTACTTTAATCCATTAAAACAAATGATTCTTCAATGTTTCTTGGGTCTCTTGGAAGATTTTTGGTGGAGAGGAGTGGATAAAATGACGCCAAAGACAAGATTTTTGGTCTTAAATAGGAGCTCATGGTCGGTACTGTAGCAGTACTGTATCAAGTCGGTACTGTAGCACACGGTTCTGCTCTGTCAGCCTAACTTGTATCATCCATAATTCTCTACTCCGATGTCGTATCGACGAGCGGTTTATTACATTGGAAACTAGACTCGACAAACTTCGTTTTAGGCTTTTGTTTCACCTCAAAACTCCTCATACTCTAAAAGGCATTCCTTCCCCAAGTTGGACCAGAATCATCGTACGAAACCTTGCCCATCTTTTCTCCATAGTCATACTAAATTTCTTCTACTCATTTCCTTATAGGATCTTCCGGTATTCCTTATATACATCCTTTACTCATAAAATATACTTAATAATGCTTCGCTTCATATATTCCAAAGTTATTTTACTTAGCCATAGCTCGACAGACTTACGCTTAAATTTAACAAGTGCTTCTTCAGAAGTACGGGATGTAAAATCCTTCCCCCCTTAGGAACATTCGTCCTCGACTGTTAAAATAGAGATCATTCGGACGTTGTTATCAATATTCTAACCGGTGTTTGCTGGTATTGACTTGATTTACTTGCAGTCTTGCTCACGCATTTAGAGCTGAACTTATTCAAACTATGCAACTTATGATCCTCTTTGCGGTTCCTAGGAGGCTATACACCTTAGATTAATAAATCGCGACTATAATTTATAGACTTATGACGCTGTATCATTTTCCTGAAGCGACAGTCCTCCTTTATTCATTTCGGGGTCGAAACCTTTCTACTTATGGTCCTTTCAATCTTCCCTCACATTCTGCTAACGATTTTCGATAACTTATCTGTTAACCCCATCATTCATATACATAGCGATCAACCTGATATTTAGTTATCATCACCAAGAGTTCCTAAAATACTCTGAGCTTTACTCTTTATTAACCAAATGATCGCCAGTTGTATTGTAAGCTCTTCTGATGAAATGTTACTCTATCTCTCGTTTGCATACCGTTCAGTTGTGTCGGCACTGATTGATTCTGCTCAACTAGTTAATATTACTTACCCCGTTTGGGTTTTCTTACACTGAATCTGTGGCATTTCTAGTCTTACTGCAATAGTACTCGATAATTCCTTATACTGGAGCGCCTCAATTTCTGACGATTAATCTTCCTTGGATTCCTTGGTATGAGAAATAACATGGTTTCTTCTTAACATATACAGTTCTTTCTTGTGCAATTACTAGCTCATCGTCCTCACATACGTGTAGACTCTATATTCATGGTTTCACAATTCCTTTGGTGTTTCTTGACTACTGTTGATTTGCTATCAATGGGTGTATTCCCAGGTTCACTGAATTCCTTGCCCAATCAATTCTTGGGGGTACTATTCTCCTCCTTTTGTGGCTAAAATTTATGTTCGTACTCACGGTCATCTCTTTTTCATATCACTCGTCTGCCGACTAACTCCTCATACTTTATCATCCTCGTTGTCTCTTCGACTTCTGTTGTTTACATCCTCATATACTCGTTTACCTAATACTTATCATATACTTTTATCCAATTTTGGTCTTATCTTCCCTTTTATCCCAATATACCAGAAATCCTTGTTTCTCTTAATCTCCACGTAGCCTTCTTACGCTTCACAGATGTTCCGTGCCCTCATCTTCTTGGGATTTAACTTATTCTTCCCCCCTTAAGGATAACCTCAGAAACTGCTGATGTAGTATCCCTAGCTTTCCTGTAGCAACTTAATTGATCCTTGCGGTATTTTATCTTCCAGCTAATGTCACGCCAAAATTTTCTTTCATCCATACACTTTACTTGATTCTCTCTTGTTCTTTAAAGTCTTTTTATGCTCGGTCTGGCTATCGATAATTATTATACCTACTCCAAGAGTTTCTCAAATCTCTTCTTCAAGGATTCTTTTCTTTCAATTTATTCTTAAGGTTACTAATCCCTTAATCCAGCTGATAAGTTAGGGATAAATTTGGAAATTTGCCTAAATGGGAACCAGGCTCCTTATCATGCAGCGAATTCAAATCATTTCACTCTTTCCTTTGTCTGCAGTTTTCAATCATAGACATTTCCTTCCTAGAAGAACCATTATTTTGCTCGTTCCATGAGAGTTCATTATCACTAGCTTTGTTCCAATCAGGCGCGTCATCTCTTTATTACCTCCTTTGAGGTTCTTCTTTGACTCTTGGCCTTTGCTTAATTTTTTACCTGATAAGTCTTCCCCATAGTCTAGCATACCCTATTTGTTGTTTGAGTTTATCAGTCGCATAGATATCTAAAGTTCTTAGATACTCATTTCCTTTGTTTACCTTTGCGATTTAAGGCCTTTGTCTGTTTCCCTCTCTTACACTAACCTTATCCTTTAGGCAACCAAATCTGGTTTCTTCTTTCAATACCATCGTAAGTCAATGTACTATCGCATCTATTTCCCATGACCCGCTCTTGCTTTGCCCACCTCATACTGTTCTGTAGTTCTTCTTTACTAAGTGGTTGTACCATAGTCAGGTGTCATAGTTCCCCCAACATCTTGTCGATCCTTGTCCTAATCATAAATACCCATAAAATATATCTTTTTCTTCCTCCTTTCATCCCTTTCTTGACTTCCCTTTTCGATGCCGTAACTTGTTCATATTCATGTATATCCCTCGCCTATTCATCCTATTTCCTTTGGTATCATATCTCTGCACTCCCTATCAAGACCATTGTTTTATGGCATCAATGCTTGCTTTTAGCCAAACCTGCGAACTTTATTAATCGCGTCACTTATTTAACAAATTCATTAACACACCTTCTCTTACTCTTATCCTTATAGTTTCCCTGAATTTCCTTTTACTCAATAAATGCCCTTTTCCCATTTGCCATTCTATAATAATTGCCTGGGACTCTATAGAACATTCCACTATAAGTACAAATCCGTTCTATTGCAAAGATCATTTCTTGGGGCGTTTTTATATTTTCTAGGTGAGCGTATCAATATGGCTTCATATTTACCCCTCCAGGTATACTTTAAGAGTCAGAAATCCCTTGACACTTTTTATAAAATCTTATTATTCTTCCTCAGGTTACCTCCATATCCATCATTATTATACTTCGATCCTATCTACCAAAATCTGTTTTCGGGATTTTCGCATTCGCCCTTTATCACCTTTTGCCACACTTTATCCTTCCTGCTCGTTTATTTTTAAAATTTATCCGAATGGCTTTCCCTCTTTACCGCCGCCTTAACCCTTCCCTCGAATACTTTGCTCGATCCTTAATAGGAACATATTTGTCCTGCTCACGTTTCTTTTCTTATCTTGACATCACCAGCTTCTCCTTACTCTTATGCATCATGATTATCTAACTTTTAATATTCAGAGGAAACCAATCTCGATCTGCCCTGTAGGACTTGCTACCTTAGCTTTAATATCCAGCCCAATCAATTCTTTTAGCACATCATAAGATTGATCATAAGGGCACACATAATATTTAACACAGCCACACATGACTTATCATTTGTGTCGCTTTTCAATATCTTACTTACAAAATACTCCCTTTACTTTTTAACTCTGTCCTGAGTCTGTGACTTATTACATCTCCTCTCTTTTTGACTAGCTAGCCAGACTCCTACCTTACAATCATTTTGAAATTCTAATCGTAAGGCGCATATGCTCCTAATTTTCCCTCAGCTATTCTGATTTCTCATACCTTTCGCATGTCTAAATTTGTAGGACTCCTTAGCATATTTTTCTAAGTCCTGATTATGAGTTTCTGGCGATATAGCCTTAATGAATAATCTCCACTCAAACTCCTACTCTACTTTTTTTTTCATAATCCAATATTGCTATTATTTTTCTGTCGTCAAGTGACCTTCACAACATTCGTCTGGACAAAACAAAATCAAGGTGAAACCTTCTCATAAGGATCAACTATTGCCTAAAGTTGGTATGATCTTCATTTCTTTAATCGGTCAACAACATTGCATATTAGGAATTATATAAATAATCCAGAAGGCAATCATAGTTGTAGCCCAGTTTACATAACCACTTCTCATTTCTGTGTCCGAGTTCGTCATTAGTATCAAAAGTAACTTGGTCATATTGATTCTTAGAATAGTACCAACTATCGAATACTCAGAATCCCTTTGGAGTCAAATAACTAGTGACTTCTGAATCCTAATGCGGACTTACATCATATAGGGAAGTTCAATAAAATGAGTCCATGTGCCTGTCATCAATCCGTCCTGATCCTATATATACATACTTCTAAAATGAAACCTTCCCCTACTCATTAACTTCTTTATTTCCATTACTCACCAGCCAATAAATCGTAATACTATACTTGAGTTCATAAGATCGACTTTCCCTATATCTCAATGAGCCTAAGTCCTTTGAAATCTTAAATGTAACTCATTCCAGTTCCTCTAGCTACTAATCATTTTTCCCTCCAGGGTTCACCTCTTAAATCAAATTAGAATCATTCTAAAACCTCTCTTTGAAAACATCTCATAATTTTTCATTCAATCATAAGTTACCAAACGTCTGACTATGACATTTCCCCTTTACTATTTCTCTATAGCATAGACATTCAAAATATTCAGTTTGTAAGAATTTCGGCAGAGTTTCCTTTATATTGCTTACTACCTCAACCCTGCACACAGCCCAGAAAACACATCCAATGCCTCACAGGAGATCACAAATACACATGGCATCCCACTCATGTACTAGTCGTCCGTATCAATATTAATAAAGCAGGGAACATACCTTTCGGGTCAATAAACTGCAATTCTCACCAATTTCCTCCAAGCTGTATAATCAACTGCTCGTTCTCAACCAAAATATTCAGGGTTAGAATCAGCAACTTCATATCCTATGGCTTAGCTCTACAGCACGATCTAAGATAAGAAAGAAGAGTAACCATCCTAAATGCCCTGTAGCTTCCTGTTTATAAATGTGGCACGAACACACCATAAATAAGACTCTACTAGACACGGCTTGTAGACAACCCTAGGACAGAACTGCCCTGATACCAAGTTTGTCACGCCCCAAATCTGGAGGGCCGCGACCGGCACCCGGTGCCTACCTGGACCGGGCGAACCAACATTTAAACTTACATTTAGCTAAGATCGTGGATAGGCCTAAAGTGGCTACCTGCAAAAATCCCAACACAGATATTGTTACACCTCAGAAACTTCCCCGTGAACGTACAATAAATAGACCAACAAAGAGTATGAGTGTACGATGTTTTACTCAGGAGGGGATGACTACTTGTGGGTTTTGAAAATGCCAAAGTTGCAGATTTGCACTTCGACCCAGTTGGTCGTAAAATAGAATACAGCCCGTAAAGTGGTTTGCGGACCGTAAACTGCTATCGTCTTTCAACATTCCAAAACTACAACTTTCTGCCAAATGACGAAATGCTTAAATACGACTCAGAATACGGACCGTAAATCGAAATACGGCTTGTATACTGTGACCGTAAACCACCATGACTCCAGCAAACCTTTTTGTTTCGGATATGCTTAAATACGATCGTGAAGGATGGACCGTAAACCAGAATACGGTCCGTAAACTGGGTTTACGGCCACTGTGCACCCAACTGCCGTTCATTAAAAATCAGGTTTTGAGTTATTAAAAGGGACCCTAAGCTCATTTATTCATTTCTCATCTACACGACTCAAGAAGTCTCTAAAACACTCTAAACACTTCATTCACAAGAATTCAAGAGGACCAAAGGAAAATCAAGATCAACAACACTAAATCCATGAAATCAAGATTGTGAAACTCATCAAAGTCCATTTACACCAAGAAATGGCAGAGAAAGTGAAGTAGGGTTTTTGGCATAGAAGAGTATTGCTACTCAAGGCTCATTCCTACCACATCTAAGGTAAGTTTTATGACTTCCTCATGATGATTGAAGTATTTATACGTTGAAACACTTGGACTATAGAAGAGTGTAGTAAATGGGTCATAAAGTGTGAATAATGCCATAGTTGAATGATAGTTGGATTGAATTATGAATGTTGATGAGTTGGGAGTATAAATATGTTATAAATGACGTGTAGACCATAACATAGGTTTGATGTATGAGAAAATGTGATGATGAGCTAAAAGCCATAAATGTGGAGAAATTGGAGAAAAATGGTGGAATGTGGTAAATGTAGATAAATGACGATTGTTGATACGATATTGTGAGTGTTGTTGTGAATGTTTGGTAGTTGAAATGAAACATGGGAAAAGTAGTAGAAACAAAGGAAATGCTGCCCAATTTCCCCTAGAAAATAGTCACGCGTTCTTATAGTCGATTAACTGGCGTTGATGCGAATTCTCTTGAAGGTAAAGACGCGAATATTGAAGAGGAACGACCAAGCGGTAGAATAGCTAAAGGAAAAGGTATGTAAGGCTTATCTTTTCTTTCAAAAGGCATGAATCTTTGAAGTCTTATATAATCCTTCTACAAAACGAAGCCTATGAGTCCTTCAATATATTGAATTACATATGAATATGATGGTGATGATAATGAGTTAGAGTATAGCGATTCATGAAATTGTGGCATGATGTTCCTATAAGGCTAATGATGTTATCGTTGTTAACACTCGCCTTATGCTCTATTTCCTTCAAGGCGAGGCACGATGCTCATAAACGTTCATAATATAAGCGGGGGTTCTCGACCTTACGTCACCCCGACATTGTTATAGATTTTTCATAAGCCTCAATACATGTCCTATGACCAATGTTTCGGGAAACTAAGAGTCTACGTTCATAAAGGATTTCATGTGAGATAAAGATAAGAGATACGCTATAGAAATGATAATGGAAATGATGAGCTATATTTATACGATATTTATAATTCGTGCTACGAATATGATGTGATTTTCATAGATTGTCCTTATATTTAAATGTGTGCATTAATGAAAGGTTACGATAAGCTTATAAGATGTATGTGATGGCAATGATAATGATGAGATATATTGATCCTTGTATGATGCATGTGATATGGTCGAGCCACTACGTGGCTGAATATGGAAGATATGTATGTGATATTGTCGAGCCACTAAGTGGCCGAATACGGATAATGTCGAGCCACCATGTGGCCGAATACGGATATTGTCGAGCCCTACGTGGTCGAATACGGATAATGTTTTAAGTGTATGAGAAGCTACGGCACTACGATGATGAATTATATGACATGATGATGTATACGCTATGATGTTTATGTACGACGATTATGTATATGTGATATATGTATGAAAGGCATTCACCCTTAAAGGTCGCGCAGGTTTTGCCTTCACCTCATGACTTATGATTTCTCTATTATGTTTGTTTCATTCATGCCTTACATACTCAGTACAATATTCGTACTGACGTCCGTTTTCTGTGGACGCTGTGTTGATGCCCACAGGTAGACAAGGAGACGGCGCAGACCTCTAGGAGCTATCAGCAGATTAGCAGAAACACTCCATTATTCCGGAGGTGCTAATCGGGTTTATACTTTTGTGTATATATATATGTATAAGTATTTTGGGCACGACGGGGTCTTGTCCCGTCCATATATCTAGTACTCTAGTAGAGGCTCGTAGACACGTATGTGTGGGTTATATGGTCTCACAAGGTCACTACTGTATATATGTAGATATGTGTACATTATCTTTTGATAGCCAAAGGGCTTATGTATACAAAAGTATTTATGTTCTTTAATGAAAATGATTTTCTTATGATTATGAGATTATGAACGAAAAAGGAGGCTTAATGAGTATGATGAGTAGTAGAACGAGCGGTGCTCGGTGGTCAGCCCCGGGTACCCGTCACGGCCCCTAGCTGGGTCGTGACAGATATATACATATAACTCTCCACGGTCCGACCGCCTCATGGAATATATGCAAAAATGCTCAAACCATTGTATGAGCCGAAACGGGCCACAGGGCCACTGACTGACTGACTATACTGTACATGTGTCTACAAGCCTCTAAAGAAGCATAACTGAGTCATGGGCAGGACAGGGCTCCGGCTCACCCATCGTCCATAAACACAAAAGAAAGACTCCACATAGACTTGGCAACTCCAAACAAGAGGGAGCTCACCACCAGAGGATGTCAAGTACTTTCTACTGACGAGTTCTGTCAATCTGTCGATCTGTACCTGCAGGCATGAATGCAGTACCCCCCCAGCAAAAGAGACATCAGTACGAAAAATGTACCGAGTATATAGGGCAGAAGAGCAACATACACATAGGAGTCATGAATGAAATCTGAAAATCATAAGCTAAACTAACTACTGAATACATCAGTATGTCTGACTGTCTGAACATATCGGAATGAATGCATCTATATGTCTAACTATTTGAACACACATGTATGAATGCATCTGCTTACTAAAAATGCTTCAGAGGGCATATGATATGCATATGTCATAGTGCCGAGGAACGTACGGCCCGATCCATAATAGCATAATGGCCCCTTTGGGCATAATAGCATAATGGCCCCTTCGGGCATAATAGCATCATGGCCCCTTCGGGCATCATAATCATCATCATTGTGCACTAGCTGATCAGGTGGTAATGCGTATATAACACCTCGCCCATTTCCCCATACCTCATACACACACACACACACACACATAATATATGCATATATAGCGCCTTCTTGTCACGGGTCATGTCACGACCCAACCTCGTGGGCCATGACTAGTGCTCGACCTGGACACTCGTATACGTACCTGTTAGATATAGTCAAACTGAATCTAAGAACAATATGGAAACTTGTAAAAGAACTCCAAGGTTCATAACGTCGTCATGTATATATGTCCAGATAAACTGTCTCCTGAGGAGTCACAACTAGTCAAATCATAAAAAGATACGTAAGCCGACAAGGCTGCCACTATAGACGAACACCATATCATATGCAAGCCGACAAGGCTGCCACTATAGACGAACATATCCATAGCACATCGTATAGACACAGCTGTACAGAACTTATACACAACCCACACATATGTCTACAGACCTCTAAGAATATCGATAGCGAAATATGACGGGACAGGGCCCCGCCGTCCCCCTGGGTAAACATATATATATATATATATACACCATAAGATATGTACGAAAAGTCTAGGCTCCGGAACAACAGAGCTCTCCAAGATAGCTGAGTGGAAGTCCTATGCTGAAGGGTCACCAAACCGACTATCTATACCTGCGGGCATGAAACGCAGCCTCCCGAAGAAAGGGGGATCAGTACGAAATATGTACTGAGTATATAAAGCATGAAATACAATAAAGAGAATCATAACTGAAATAGAGATTACAAGAAACAAGTATGACTTTTAAAATATCAATACACTTGCCTTATGAAATGAAAATCATGCATATCAATATCATATATCATATTCGGCTCATTATGGGACTCGGTGAATAAGGTCGCCACATACCATCCTTGGCGCAGTAATCACATCATAACACCATCATATCATCACATCATAACACCATCACATCATCACATCATAACACCATCATATACATATATATATATATATATATATATATATATATATATATATATATATATATATATATACCGTACCCGACCCTCTAGTGAGGGACTCGGTGAACAATGCAGTGAAACTGTGCATGAAAACCTATCCTGGCCCGGGACTTAGTGAAAGGTATATTGAGGCATGCACGAGTAGAGTAGTGAGAAACCATATGCAAAGTAAATCATGTTTGAGACTCAATAGAATAATCAAAACGAACTATCATTTGAAAATCAAGACAATAGTCATATCAAGTACCTTTCGAATATCACTATAGATTATATCCAAATAGAACTTCTGGAATCATATACACGTATCAAGACATAATGAAATATCTTTTGGAAATCAAGAACATTAGCCATCCTAGTGGTTCTAAGAATAGGAACTTCTTTGGAATCATATACACATCGTCTGTTCGTTTCATAAAGATCATGCCAAAAAGAAAGAAGGGTTAACTTTACATACCTTTAACTCTTATTTAAATGTCCAACGTTTACTTCTCGAGCTCGTAGGTCTAAAATTAAGATAACATAAGCCACAGTTAGATCATCCACATCACTTACTAACCAATCCAAGTACGAATGAAATTTAACGAAATTCGGGCAGCATTTCCCCTGAAAACTTAACAATCCTCGAGATTCCAATTTAGCCAAACATAAATCAAAATACCAACAACAACAACACCAACAATTTCATATCAAACTAGAATTAAATCCATTCTTAAATCACTTCCAAAACATCCCAATATACATTCGTATACCAATGCTTGTATACACTTCTTTATTTTCGTATATCTATAGTGTAACAACAAACAAAACAACAACAACAACTACAGCCAATCCCACCATATTCCAGCCCAGAAAACCATTCATAACAACCACCAAACAGCCCCAAAATATTGTCACAAAACAGCCACGAAAATCATATAAAAATAGCCCGGTATATGCTTTGTATATGATATCTTCATACACCTTATTCTCCCAAATTCAAGAACAGAGACTTGTCAACAACATCAACAATTATTATACATCATAACTCAGCTAATTCCATCCATTTAATCCAACTAAAACAGCCCCTGATCCATAAATTTCAACAAAACAACAAACGAGTTTATAACGCTATTTTCTCCATTCTAATCAGTTAAAACTCTAAATAAACACTTTAATAACATAAAAGGAATCTTATACATACCTTAGCAGCAGCTCAACCACGAAAATATCCTCCCCCAGGATCAATATTTAGCTTAAAACGACGATGATAACTCGTACTACACTTTATCCTTCACGAGCCTCGGGATTCGGGGCCTCGAACATGATCGATTCTCCACTTTCTCTCTCTAACTCCCCTCTCTCTCTCTCTCTCAAATATTCTGGATTTTTCTGGTGTAAACATGAGGCTAAAGGCTGAAAATTTCCCTTAATAGCAAGGGAAATGGGCCTGACCCGACTTGGAATCGGGTTGGGCCCATTTCACTGCCCAGCTTGACCTTTCTGCCTTAAAACGTCCACAACTCTTTATCCCGATGTCACATACAGTCCCACGACCTATGGTTGGAAATCTAATTCAATTATCTACAATTTTCATTTTAGGAGTTTTCCCAAATTTCCAAATAATGACGGGGTTATGGTCTCCTGAAGTCAGATCACCCGAAAACGTAACTTAAAAACATCTTTTTGGTGGGCTTACACTTGGATTTGGCTCAAGGGTCCTTCTTAAGTTGTGTTTAACTTCACATATATTGTCCATATAACTTATCATATGTCCTTTATAAAAAGCCCATCATGTGGGCCCCACCTCTGCTTACGGTTACGAGGGCTATATATCTTTTAACATATTATTCCAATCATATTGTACGAATTCCAAATATCATACTCATGCTACTACAGTAGAATTTCATTCTTTATACTTGTGATATTTGCTTCCCCTCGAGCTCACATTAAGCCGTCTGTAGCCTTAGTAACACGAAATTTTCTGGGGTGTTACAGGTCAATATGCATATATGTAAATGAATGCAATGCATGAATGTGAACTAACATAATCATGATATAAAACTCAGGACCCATGAATAGAAGGAACAATCATATCAAGGGGTATAGGATCATCAAGAACTGAGATACTCCTAGTACTTCTAAGAGTAGAGTAATATGGAGACTCGATTACTCGTTGTTCGCTTGTATCATAGGAGCATGCCATAAAGAAAGAAAGGGAAAGCCTTAACATACCTGGAAGCTTACTTCTCGATTTTTCCAACTTACTTTCTGGGGTTTAACAGGTCCATATGCATATATGTAAATGAATGCAATGCATGAATGTGAACTAACATAATCATGATATAAAACTCAGGACCCATGAATAGAAGGGATAATCATAACAAGGGGTATAGGATCATCAAGAACTAAGATACTCCTAGTACTTCTAAGAGTATAGTAATATGGATACTCGATTACTCGTTGTTCGCTTGTATCATAGGATCATGCCAAAATGAAAGAAAGGGAAAGCCTTAACATACCTGGAAGCTTACTTCTCGATTTTTCCAACTTACTTTCTGTGTTGCAATCTACATAAGATCATTTGTAGTCTCGTAATCTACATATAAAACCATTCATACTATTGTTACGATCATTATCATATGCTTGTCTTAAGCCTTTAAATTAAACCCTCTTAAATTTTGTCGAAATTTGGGTAGCATCTCCCCTGTTTATATTCCTAGCCCGAAATCACAATACCAACAAAACAACAACAATAACATCCCTAACATCAAGAACATCATAATCAATATCAAAATATACTCAATAAAACATCCCACACATGTTTACTCAATTTATCAACCAATCAATCGACTTTACAAAACTTTAACAACTAAATCTCCTTGATACAATTAAGAATATCAATACTAAGGAATATCCTTACCTCAATCAAGGTTGAAAGAACTTTAAATCTTATTTATATTCAATAGGCTCCTTTGATCCGTCAAGATTTGATGTATAAAACAAGAACTACAAAACTCTCTACGCTTCCCGAGCCTCGGATGTAGTCCCGTTACTTTAATCTGCTAAAAAAATGATTCGTCAATGTTTCTTAGGTCTCTTGGAAGCTTTTTGGTGGAGAGGAGTGGAGAAAATGAAGCCAAAGACCAGATTTTTGGTATTAAATAGGAGCTCAAGGTCGGTACTGTAGCAGTTACTGTAGCACACGATTTTGCTCTGTTAGCCTAACTTGTATCGTCCATAATTCTTTGCTCCGATGTCGTATCAACGAGCAGTTTATTGCATTTGGAAACTAGGCTTGATGAACTTCGTTTTAGGCTTTCGTTTAACCTCAAAACTCCTCATACCCTAAAAGGTATTCCTTCCCCAAGTTGGACCAGAATCATCGTACGAAACCTTGCCCATATTTTCTCCAAAGTCATACTACTCAATTTCTTTTACTCATTTCCTTATAGGATCTTCCGGTATTCCTTATATACATCCTTTACTCATAAAATATACTTAATAATGCTTCGCTTCATATATTCTGAAGTTATTTTACTTAGCCATAGCTCGACATACTTACGCTTAAATTTAACAAGTGCTTCTTAAGAAGTACGGGATGTAACAATGTCCTCTTACTTCTTTATTATGTTGATATACATTCCTTACATACTCAGTACATTGTTCGTACTGACGTCCTTTTCTTTTATGGACGTTGTGTTCATGCCTGCAGGTAGACGGCACAAAAGCTTAGGAGCTTACTTCAGCAGATTTGCAGGAGCACCCCACTACTCCGGAGGTGCATCCTATTGATATATTTTTTTGTGTACATATTGGGGTATGGCGGGGTCCTGTCCCGTCCTTGTGATTTCACCATTCCAGTTAGAGGCTCGTAAATACTCAGGTGTGGGTAGTAGATGTTATGTGACCTCTTTGGTGTACATTTTGTATATCATTTTGTAGCCTTATGAGCCTATGTATATATGCATGTTCTTGGGAGATGTTTGATGATCATTCCATAGTAAGTATGTCTTTGAGTAGCTATATCTATTCAGGATGGGTGTGATAGTTAACATGATAAGTGGTGCTCGGTAGCCAGCTCCGGGTACATGTCATGACCCTCTAGTTGGCTGGTGACAATCACGAACTTGCTATTCTTCATTACCTAACATACCATAAAAAAACAATAATATAAATGAGTACTGGGTTGTCACACCCTAATCTCGCTAGGGTGTGATGGGCACCCGACCCTTACTTAGGGCCGAGCGAACCCTCTGACTCTTAATACACACATAACCTCTTTGGACCTTTAAATCAAATAAACATGAAATACATAGTAAGGCTTTCAGAAATATTCTTTTTCTTTGTTCTCAAATCAAACAAAATCTATAATTATATGGACTTTATCACATAATACAGAATGACACATCGACTGATGGAGCCGCTTACAACACTGACATTCTATACCCACGACTCTGTCTGCAAAGTCTCTAACTTCGAACAAAACATCATACCATAATACTCTGACCCGACAACACTCCAGGGCAAATGGCGCTTACCAATCCAGTTGAAGCATCTTCTAGCAATGTTCTTTACTCCTCTGGGTGTACCTGCGTGACATGAAACGCAGCCCCCGAAGAAAGGGGGTCAGTATGGAATATGTACTACGCATGTAAGTCATGGAATACAGAAAAGAGAATCATAACTGCAACAGAGAATTACCAGAATCAAGTATGACCTTTTAAGACATCAAAGTACTTGCCTTTTTAAGTGAAAATCATGCATATCCATATCAAATATCATATATACAGATGACGTGTTCTGGCCCTCCTGTGAGGGACTCGGTGGATAAAATCATACATGTCCACATCATATACCATATATGCGTAACGTGTCCCGGCCCTCAAGTGAGGGACTTGGTGGATACATATAACGTGTCCCGGCCCTCTATTAAGGGACTCGGTGGATAATTAAGGGACTCGGTGGATAGAATCATGCATGTCAGCACCATATACCATATATACATAACGTGTCCCAGCCCTCTATTGCGGATCTCAGTGAATAAAATCATCATATGCCATCCTGGCCGCCATCCCCATATCATCATATACATATAACGTGTCCCGACCCGCAAGTGAGAGGGACTCGGTGAATAATGCAGCGGAGTACGCACGAGAACATATCCTGGCCCGGGCTCAGTGAAGGACATACTAAGGCTTGCACGAACAGAGTAGTATGAAACCATATGCACATAAATCAAAACTCGATAGACAAGTATACTTACCGACACCTGAAGGCTCAGAAACAAGTTTCGGGTCAATCCGACTTTGTATAAGAAAGTTATGAGCGTTTGAAGTACAGAACCTTCTACGGGCGTTTCAGAAGCCATTTCTTAGAAAATCAAAGCAACAATCATATCAAGTACCTTTCGAATATCGTTATGGATCAAATCAGACAGAGCTTTTGGAACCATATGTACGTATCAAAATATATCACAGACTCAATGGAATAGTCAAATGTGCTATCATTTGAAAATCAAAACTTTAGTCATATCTATTATCTTTCGAATGCCATTCGGAAACATATCAAACAGAACTTCGGACATCATAGGTACGCATCAAAACCATATGAAACAGCTTATGGAAATCAAGAACGTTAGCTATCCTAGTGGCTCTAAGAATGGGAGTTTCTTTGAAATCATACATATACTTTGTCATATTGGTTTCACAAAGATCATGACAAAAGAATGAAAGGGTAAGCCTTACATACCTGTCTCACGTCCAATTAGCTACGCTTATTTGTCCAAACTTGCTAGTCTACATTCAAGAGAATTGACATAATCTTTAGACTCATCGACATATACTTGTCTTAATCCTTCAAATGAGTTCATTTATAATCTGCCGAAATTTCGGCAGCATTTTCCCTATAAATACACCATCCCCGAGAATCTAACTCGGCCAATTTATCAACAACAATCCGAGAATTCAACTCGGCCAAATTATCAACAACAATACCAACAATCATACGAACAACTTCAACTATCAATCCAAAATACATTCTAACATTAACAACCCTTGTCACATAATTCAACGGCCTTTCATTTATATCCAATTCAATCACATATAGTCAAGTTAACACCAATGATCCCACATTCAAGTATTAATCCGAAATCATTCTAACATGGTCCAAGAATACTTCAAACAGTTCACATAATATTCAAAACCACCCAATCAACGTACTACTTCACCCGAAACCTTCCAAATTCAATAAGAACAATAACAACATATTTCCTTCTTTCAAATTGAATCACAACAACCCAACTTACAATCTTCCAAACACATCTCTTACTTCCAAATTCATAAGTTATATCCACAACCCACAAATTAACAAATTCATTCATACAAATATAAGGAATCATACTAATGTCACATTAACTTCTTCAATATTCCACAAACGATTTCCACTTCATTTCAAACCATTAAATCTTCATTTAACATCATAGAATCCACAACACAACGACAATCAAAATACTAAATAAAATTGATTCATTCTCTTCTACACCACACAATAACCACACGGCCACAACACCCCATATACACGGCCATCACTTGCACACACATATTTCATGGTTTTCATCCATTTCCACACACTACAACATGTACAAAACATTCATAACATATGAGAGGGAAGATCAAACCTTACCTCTTTCCACTTGTCTTCTTACTTGGCTAGGGTTGTATATTGCACAAATGGATGATTTAATTGCTCCAACAACTCCTTCATGTTAATAAGGACATTCCAATTGGTTGAAAGGCTAGAAGGAAATAATTTTTCTTGATCAATTTTCCATGGCTAAATTTTTTGCACCATGGCCGAATGGCCCCTTCTCCTTGTTCTTTTTTTTTTTTTCTCCAAGCTTCTTGAATAAGGAAAGATGAATAATTAATTTGGTTTGTCATCCTTCATCTATTTATATAAAGTCCCCACCAATATAAGGGGAGCACATGTCCTCACCCTTGGCTTGGAACAATTGATCAAGCTTTGGGTGTGGGGACCACTCAAGTCCACACACACACTCACGGCCAAGGCCCTTCAAGAACCTTCTTGAGTCTTTTGTGAAATTCCCATTTTGCCCCTCACCTTCCACAATATTACCATGAACCACTTTGCGAATTTCCTTTTTTACCCTTAGCCTTTCTCAATATTTCCATACCAATAATATTCATAAATAATATTCATAAACAACTTGTGTACTAACAAGATCAAAATATAGCCTCGCCCTTAACTTCTCACAATTATCCTGAATTATCCAAACGTACAAAATACGGGCTATAACATGGGTACTAAGTGAGTGTCTCCGGGACAATAGTTAATAGCAAAATGTATAAATAATAAGCGTAATTGTAAACAGTATTGAGAAACAATTCAAAATAATTGATAACATCTCATGAATATCCAGTATAAGTCAATGATAAAGAAATAATCACTTTGAGTCCTTATGTCATTTCCGTTACCTTAAGTTCTTTCAGAAACAGTTCAAAATCGAAAGAAAGTACCAGAGATTCTTAGAAGCATCCTTGACCGACTGGGTAGATCAAGAAAACTACGGTAATATCTGCAACAGGGGTTGTATATGCAACAACAATCCAAGGTATGATAGAGTAAGAAGTAACCTTAGGAAAATCGCTAGTAAAATTCAATAACACAGGGGTATATCAATTTCAACTTGTTGTACTGTTTATCACATTAAGTCTAATCACTCATGAACTCAAGATCATTAACAAGCCACTCATAG
This sequence comes from Lycium barbarum, assembly GCF_019175385.1. Taxonomy (NCBI): domain Eukaryota; kingdom Viridiplantae; phylum Streptophyta; class Magnoliopsida; order Solanales; family Solanaceae; genus Lycium; species Lycium barbarum. The sequence continues at coordinate 75,705,065 of NC_083345.1, forward strand.
GCAATCAAAGTATAGCACATGCCAACACATGCCCAAATCAATATAACGAAGGGATGACCACTTAAGGTTCCCTAAACTTCATAGAAGCACTACATCAGAGCTATCAACCCACGATGGCTACCCTTCCTTCTGAATAGCTAGGCAAATATCACATCGGGGCTATTAACCCTCGATCACCACTCTTCCTCCCGAATGGCTAGGCATGAACCACACCGGGGATATGAACCCTCGATGGCCACTATTCCTCCCGAATGGCTAGGAAAACCCCACTAGGATCCATAATGACTACCCTTTCTCCCAAGTATCTAGGCTAAACACAAACAATAGAAATCATGGCATAGCAGCCGAATCACAAATCAAGGCATGGAAGCCGAATCCCACATCATGGTATGGAAGCCAAATTGTTCATTAATTATGTTCATCATCCCATTAGTAGGTGTATATAAAGACATTAACCGATTTAGAAATCGTGTTCCAATCACTAATAAAATTTCAATTCAATGAAACCTGCTCATAAAGCATAACACATCAAATATCAAAGCCTTCGAAATCAAGTTTAAAGCATCCCTTATAGGGGTAAATCATGTTCAAAGTTCAAGCTTTATAATTCAAATTCAATCGTCCCTTTATAGGGGAAATCACGAATACATATATATAATATAATACACATAAGGTTTAATGCGGGCTTGTCCCTCATGCACACAAACCTTGAAAAACAAACTATTTTTAAATCTTGAAAAATATAATCGAAAAGAGACATACTTCATAAGTAGACATACAAATAACCTTATAGTCAAAAAGGATTTTTAAAAGAGACATACTTCAAAAGAAGGTTTTCAAAAGAGACATACAAATCACCTTTATAGTCAAAAAGGATTTTTAAAAAAGGCACACCTCAATTTCAACTATAACACTACCAAACGGGTTTTCTAAGGTTCGACAATCACTCTTTAAGAAGTTTCCCAAAGTCTCCTTCAATTCTCTTTCTTCGGTTTTCAAGAGTCTATGATTTTGAAGGATGAACTAGTGTTAATTGATGTAATGATCAATGGGGTTTGACCAAGAACTTAAGTTAGATTTTGAGAGAGGTCCTTAGGGTTCTTTTCCTCCAAAGAGTCGGCCAAACGAAGTGGTGAAAGGTTATAGCAAAGTTAGGCTTTTAAAGAGTCATTCTGGGTGCGCGGTACGTAGCTAAAGGCCCAACTGCGCAGCTGATTGTGCAGGAAAGGTATTTCAAAGATCTAAAATTTTAATGTTTTGAGTTTTCTTAGATTCGTAACGTAGCTACCCAAAAACTAGGCATTAGTGAGGACTACCTCAGTGTAACGACCCGTTTGGTCGTTATAGTGTTTTGACTCATTTAACCTTGTTAACTGGTTCCCCAAGTCCCGTTAGTACGACCTATGACTTAGTGAAGCCATTGGTTTGGGGCCCAAGGCGTTTGGGGATGTTTTGAGTCTCGAGTGAAGGCTTAATTTCATAGTGTTGGGGTTGAATTGGTCAACACCGAGTTAAAATGATCTCTTTTAGGAATATTTAGGTCACAGTTTCATCCGTAGCATGGTTTACAATAAAAACGCATATATGGTTTGTGTTCGGGAGGTTCCGGAAGTGTTTCGAGGGGTAAAACGAAGTTTTGAAAAAAATTAGAAAATTGGGCACCCGCTATAGCGAAGGGTGCACCTGCTATAGCGAAAGGTGCACCACTGCAGTGGGTGCACTGGGCAGAAACTCATTTTTAAATGCTTTTTTTCAAGTCTTTCCCCTCATAAACCCAAAAACACTTCTTTAGAATGTGAGAGGCTATTTTCCTAGGGCTAGGGTGAAGTTCCTCCTTGAAGGTAAGTGCAAAGCCTTATGTGATTCATTATCATTCCTTTTTTCAAATCCCATGACAAGTTTAAGCTCCATTAATGGTGGGTGCAAGAATAGAACCCAAAAACTGATGAAACCATCAATAGTTGGAGGGTTGGGAGATAACAATGAAAAAGCATTCACAACCACTTTGGGGTAAGATTCTAACCTAGTATTCATTATTTAATTGTCAATTATCATCATCTCATAGTCATCCTACACACTAATTATGAAGAACTAATTAGTTAAGAACCCTAGGGTTTAAAATAAAAAAGATGAATTTAGATATTTTGTGATGAATAGAATTTCATGAAATTAAGATTAAAGGTTAACTAGATGATGGGTAACATAATTGTGCACTAAATTTCTTATTTTACCCTCATGAACCCAGATTCACATTGTAGGGGTATTTTGGGTATTTTTCTAAAAGTATAGCAATATGGGTATCGTTGGACTCGTAGAATACTATTTTGACTATGTTGTATCTGAATTTTTAATAAAATTATAGTTTTACCCTTGTGGCTCGGGTTTGGCTATTTTGGGTCCATTTTTGGGTTTTGGGTAAATCTATGGCAATATGGGTACCCTTAGATTCGTATTCTGACGTAGAATTCATATTTGATAAATGTTAATCATTTTAAGGATCTCCAAAGAGGAAGGCTATGCTAAGGTTTGGCGATTCGAGACTGTTACTCGGTATTCCAGGTAGGTTGTGGCTTACTTTAGTTAGACTTTGATTAGCGAAACGTATGTATTGTGTAGAATTGATGGGAGAAAGCATGATTAGGTCTTCGGACATGGCATTTTTATTGGATATTAGCTAGGTTGGTATGACTTCTGATTCTGTGGGCTCGTCGCCATTACGTTATGTACTGAAATATGAGGTGTACTTGTATTCATATTGGGGTGATTCGGGATGGATTTCTATTAGATTGATTTTTGTTTATGGTGGCTTGTTTCCCTGCTATTGTGATTAGACTTATTGCCTAAATTATCGTGTTGTACTCAGTTCTCTCTTATTGTGACACATATTATCGGAGCAAGGAAGGATAATGAGTTTAGGCTTGAATTGTGATATAAAATTATGACAGTAAGTAGATGAAAACTTGATGTATGATTTACTGTTGATGATAATATATAGAAAAGTGGAGCTTCTGGTGATACAAGACTTAGTTATGAGGTGTACTTGCTACATGTGGAAGTAAAGAGGGACATAGACTAATATGTTGGTTAAGACAATTTGTATGATTTATTTTATGGTTGAGTTGACCAAGTCTTGATATGACTTGTGGCTTTGTGACTTGTACCTTCACTGTTGCTTTATTGGTTTGCATTGATTTACCATGTTTTCACCTATTTATGCATTCATACACCCATGTATGATGGAAATGATTTGGAAGACTTGTGGCATGATGCCTTGTGTTTGACATTGATATTGCTAATTTTTCATAGTCTGTACATACTAATGACCTAGAATACGTTGAGACATACATTGTGATGTGAAATTAGTGAAGAAGTTAATGTAATCTTCTTGTTGAACTTGCGATACTATTTGATACATGGTACTTGATGAATTAATCATCGAGAGTGAGGTGACAGTGCTACTATAGATATGAAATGGCACATTTGATCGGGGGTGAGGATGTGGCCAAGTTGTGAGCTCATGTTTTGAGGTTCGCTCTGAAAACGAGGGATATATTGATATGGCCCGTGTTCGAGGTTCTTTCCGTAGCGGAGGTTTATGCTCAGGTCCGAGGAGTATTCCGAAATGAGTGGTACATGGACACCATGGGTCCCCTACAGGTCATGACTACTGAGCTATGACATTAGTAGCATGTGTATTTGGCCAGGGCATTGCATTGCACATCATCATATTTTGCATTGCACATCATTACATTTTATTCTGCATTATTATATGCTCCTTTGTTTCTGATTTTTGTATGGATGTTGAATGCCTATTGTGATATAAATGTCATCATTGACTGCGTTAAATTGTGGATTAGTGACGCTACATATGGAAGGAACTTGGACTTGTGATTATCAAGTGAGATTATTGAAACTTGGTAGACTTGTAGTTTAGAAGATTCATCTTAGGCTGTGACTGTGTTATGAGATGTTTTGTGACTTGGATTTGAGTATTAAGTGCCTATCTGTTTATCTTGTTGACATTATGCTTATATGCGTTAACTAATCTTAGTCGGCCTATGATGCTTACCGGTACATAGTGTTTGTACTGATACTACCTTGCTGCACCCTTTTTTAGTGCAGATATTGTTTCAGGGATTTCATCCAGACTACACCTCTAGCTTGAAACTAGTTAGCTTGATCGGATCCGAGGGTGAGCTTTTATCCATGCTATGCCACCTGAAGATCTCTCTTTCCAGATATCTATTTTCATTCCAGACGTTATCAGTTATTATATTTGAGATGTACTTCATTCTTTAGACGTTGTTGGTTATAGTACTTGTACGATGACTTTCAGATTTTGGGGGTATAACAGTTAGATTTCCGCACTTATATTATCTACTAATTATGAGTTGTTTTATTTTTTTATTCATTCACTTATCTATTGACTGTTAATAAATGACTAAAGAAGTTGAAATTGGCTAATGGTTAATGGATTAATGGGTAAGGGTTCGTCTACGAGTGATAATAAGGTAGGTGCCCGCACGATCAGTAGTTAGGGTCGTGAAAGTTGGTATCAGAGCCTAGGTTCATGAATCTCGTTGTACAAGGGCGTGTCTAGTAGAGTCTTGCAGATCAGTACGAAGAACTCCGTATCTATCTACGAGAGGCTATGGGACACTTAGGAAACTTCCACTTTTTTCATTCTTTCATGCTACTTCATTCAAATTGGTATCTGGACGATTCCAATTGGTACATTGTCTTATTCTTCCCGGAATAGTGGAAACCCCTCCGCTCAACTCTTTTGCGAGCGGTTGTGATTATTGTTTGGTTGTATTGAGTCTATTAGGGGGTGATACAGGAATTTAGACTTCCATTGGGGATTCTAAGGCCACGGGTGAGTCTGTATGGTGTCTTTTCATTAATATGCATGTTTTGTTTGTGTGAGTGAGGACTTGGATGAAATATTGGGTGATAGAGTGGAAAACTGGGCAAAAATCGAGCTTACTACCCAAAATGGGACTGCTGTAGCGGGGCTTGTACCGCTACGGTGTGACCACTATGGCGGTGAGCCCCTCGCCGCCAGCGGTCAGTCATTATTCATATGTTCGTCGTGGTGGGCCATGTCCCGCTATGGCGATGTCGCTATAGCGGAACATGGGCCGCCATAGCGATGGTCGATTTACTTCTGGTCCACTATAGCGGGCATTTGGCCGCTATAGCGAGACCGCTGCAGTAGTGGTCTGACCGCCGTAGTGGTTGACGGGAAACAGTAACCGTGTTTTAAAACAGTTAGTCTGAATTATTTATTCTCTTAAATCCGACACAGTTCTCAAGAAACACTTAGGGTAACTTGGAGAGTTCTTGAATTTGTTTCTTTTGGGGGTGAGTTCCCTTGCCTTATCTTATGATTATCTATCCTCTTAGGCTTGAATTAATGGTGCAAATGTATGGGGACTAGTTCGAGAAGATGAGTTTCTACCTTAGCATTGAGAATTGAATAATAGGCTTTAAATACTAGTTTAATTGGTGCGTCTTGCCTATTGTAAGATGGGATTTCGCGAGGTAGTAAATCATAAGCTTGAATCTCTAATCTAGACTAAGATTGAATAAAGATAAAAAGGGGGATCGTTCGAAATAAGAGCTAATCATTTGAGAGTTATGTTGATGTTGTACAATATGAAGTCGACTCCAGGGTTATGTATGAATTGGTAAGTTCTAGTATGTCATAGGCTATAGGGGACGTTGGTTGGACAACAAAAATGAAGACTTTAGTGGTGATTGTGTTACTTATGGCTTGTGAGAGATGATATTGTTTATTGTATTATATTTTCGTAATTACATATGTGGCTATTGAGCTTACATATATGTTTATTGGTTGGTGTTCCCGAGTTGTACGACATCTTACTAAGGTAAGGCTTATTTCCACGATCTCTAAGTTAAATTCCGTCATATTAAAGTAATAGTGATCTTAGTTAAATTGGTTGTCTAAGTCAGAAAGGGGTTAAGTATGAACTTTGTGAAGCAGGTGTCTGAGTCCCGGTTCGTTGAGATAGATATGAGGAATAATTAATAAATTGATGGTTGTTGAGATTTGTCTAAAAGATGATATATTGTTGTGACTTCTTGATAAATAGTAAATTTGTCATAATGTGAGAAATATAGGGATGTTAAACAGTTCTCATAGGACGAGATGTTATGAAGAGTGTCCTAACGAATTAGTCTTGAGGAAAAAAAAGGGTAAATGAGTTGGTGGAATAGATAAGGCTGTTGGGTTTCATATGTTCCTTTTATAGTATCAAGTAAGTGATAGAAACAGAGAGGTTCAGGTAAGTCCGTGATAAACTGTTATTTGGCTTGAATGGTTGATAGGTAAAGGTTAACATAGTAGTATTAAACAAAGCGTGTCGAGATATGAAATCTTAGTTTACTGATTTAAGAAAGAGTTGTTGTTTGCATTGGTGATCATAAGGGTCTAGAGAAGTTCTAATCGTTAGAAGTATAAATTGCGATTAGTATGATCAGACTCTGATAATATTAGACGATGCCTATGTGTTATAGCAATTCCTGTGGTAGGTTTTAGTATAGAAATATAGAAATTGGGTCTTTGAGCAAAAGTTAGAAAGAGTTTTGGCTGATATGATGAATGGATATTGATTAGTGCGTACTTCGTGCCGTTGAGTTTTTTCGTATGGTTATAATGCATGTCCTTGGGTTATCATCAACCTTCGTACTCCCCTTCTTCGTTCGAGGATGAACAATAGGTAAATTGGTATCTGATGTCACAATCCGTTTGGTCGTTATAGTGTTTTGACCCATTTAACCTTGTTGACCCTTTCCCCGAGTCTCGTTAGTTCGACCTATGACTTAGTGAGGCCATTGGTTTGGGTCCCAAGGCATTTAGGGATGTTTTGAGTCTCGAGTGAAGGCTTAATTTCATAGTGTTGGGGTTGACTTGGTCAACACTGAGTTAAACTGATCTCTTTTGGGAATTCCGAGGTCACGGTTGTGTTCGTAGCGTGGTTTACAGTCAAAACACATATATGGTTTGTGTTCGGGAGGTTCCAAATGAGTTTTGGGGGCTAAAACGAAGTTTTGAAAAAATCAGAAAATTGGGCACCCGCTATAGCGAAGGGTGCACCTGCTATAGCGAAGGGTGCACCGTTGCAGCGGGTGCACTAGGCAGAAACTCGTTTTTAAATGCTTTTTTTTCAAGTCATTCCCCTCATAAAAGCAAAAACACTTCCTTAGAATGTGAGAGACTATTTTCCTACGGCTAGGGTGAAGTTACTCCTTGAAGGTAAGTGCAAACCCTTATGTGATTCATTATCATTCCGGCTTCAAATCCCATGACAAGCTTAAGCTCCGTTAATGGTGGGTGCAAGATTATAACCCAAAAATTGATGAAACCTTCAATCGTTTGAGGGTTGGGAGATAACAATGGAAAAGCATTCACAACCACTACGGGGTAAGATTCTAACCTACTATTCATTATTTAATTGTCGATTATCATCATCTCATAGTCATCCTACACACTAATTATGAAAAACTAATGGGTTAAGAACCCTAGGGTTAAAAATAGAAAAGATTAATTTAGATATCTTGCGATGAATAGAATTTCATGAAATTAAGCTTGAAGGTTAACTAGATGATGGGTAACATAATTGTACACTAAATTTCCCATTTTACCCTCATGAACCCGGATTCACATTGTAGGGGTATTTTGGGTATTTTTCTAAAAGTATAGCAATATGGGTATCGTCGGACTCGTTTAGACTCGTAGAGTACTATTTTGACTATATTGTATCTGAATTTTTAAAAAACTTATAGTTTTGCCCTTCTGGCTCGGGTTTGGATATTGTTTGGTCCATTTTTGGGTTTTGGGTAAAACTATGGCAATATGGGTACCCCTAGATTCGTATTGTGATGTAGAATTCTTATTTGATAGATGTTAATCGTTTTGAGGTTCTCCAAAGAGAAAGTCAAGGCTAATATGTTTGCCGATTCGAGATTGTTAATCGGCATTTCAGGTAGGTTTTGGCTTACTTTAGTTAGACTTTGATTAGCGAAACGTATGTATTGTATAAAATTGACTAGAGAAAGAATGATTAGGTCTTCGGACATGGTTTTTTGATTGGTTATTATCTGGGTTGGTATGACTTCTGATTTTGTGGGCTCGTCGCCATTACATTATGTACTAAAATATGAGGTGTAGTTGTATTCATAATATGGTGATTCGGGATGGATTTCTATTAGATTGATTTTTGTTGATGGTGGCCTGTTGCCCTGCTATTGTGATTTGACTTATTGCCTAAATTGTCGTGTTGTACTCAATTCTCTCTTATTGTGACACATATTATCAGAGAAAGGAAGGATAATGAGTTTAGGCTTGAATTGTGATATAAACTTATGACAGTACGTAGATGAAAACTTGATGTATGATTTACTGTTGATGATAATATATAGAAAAATGGAGCTTCTGGTGATACAAGACTTAGTTATGAGGTGTACTTGCTACATATGGAAGTAAAGAGGGACATAGACTATTATGATGGTTGAGACAATTTGTATGATTCATTTCATGGTTGAGTTGATCCAAGTCTTGATATGACTTGTGGCTTTATGACTTGTACCTTCTCTGTTGCTTTATTGGATTGCATTGATTTACCATGTTTACACCCATTTATGCATTCATACACTCATGCATGACGGAAATGATTTTGAAGACTTGTGGCATGATGCCTTGTGTTTGAAATTGATATTGCTAATTGTTCATAGTCCATACATACTAATGACTTGGACTACGTTGAGACATACATTGTGATGTGAAATTAGTGAAGAAGTTAATGTAATCTTCTTGTTGAATTTGTGATACTATTTGATACATGGTACTTGATGAATTGATAATTCAGAGTGAGGTGACCGTGCTACTATACATATGAATAAGCACATTCGATCGGGGGTGAGGATGTGGCCAAGTTGTGAGCTCATGGTTTGAGGTTCGTTCTGGAAACGAGGGATATATTGATATGGCCCGCGTCCGAGGTTCTTTTCGTAGCGGAGGTTTATGCTCGTGTCCGAGGAGTATTCCGAAACGAGTGGTACTTGGACACCATGTGTCCCCTGCAGGTCATGTGTACTGAGCTATGACATCAGTAGCATGTGTGTATAGTGTGTAATTGGCCAGGGCATTACATTGCACATCATCATATTTTGCATTGCACATCATTACATTTTATTCTACATTATTATATGCTCGTTTGTTTCTGATTTTGGTATGGATGTTGAATGTCTATTGTGATACAAATATGACCATTGACTGAGTTAAATTGTGGATTAGTGACTTAAATTGTGGATTAGTGACTCTACCTAAGGAAGGAACTTGGATTTGTGATTATCAGGTGAGATTATTTAAACTTTGTAGACTTGTGGTTTAGAAGCTTCATCTTAGGCTGTGACTGTGTTATGAGATGTTTTGTGACTTGGATTTGAGTATTAAGTGCCTATCTGTTTATCTTGTTGATTTTATGCTTATATGCGTGAACTAATCTTAGTCGGCCTATGATGCTTACTGGTACATAGTGTTTATATTGATACTACCTTGCTGCACCCTTTTTAAGTGCAGATATTGTTTCTAGAATTTCATCCAGACTACATCTCTTGCTTGAAGCTAGTCTCAATGTCTCTACATAAGGTTTTGCATGAGATTAATCAGAATATTTACTTATTAGGTAGAGTTAGATACTCAGCTTGGTAGAATATACCACACAAATGGCCAAACATCGTCGATTATTTTGAAAGATTCAGGCTAGTTCTTAGATGTATAATAGTGAAATGGGAACTGCCTGCAAAAGGATGGTCTATGTGCAATAGTGATAGTGCATCAAGAGGAAATCCAGGTCCTAGTGTTGTAGAATTTCGTGTTAGAAATGATCATGGGGACTTTATATATGCAGTAGGACAAAAAATTACATATGGCAAAAACCTTATTGCAGAAGCTATTGCATACAAGGGAATGAATACTACATTTCTCATCAGCCATATCCCTTATTAGTGGAAACAAATTCTTTGGCTATGAAAATGTTTCTCACAGGAGATTGGGAGGTGCCATGGTGCATTAGTATGATAGTAAATGAGATCAACAGGATAAGTAGAGGGCATACAGTGCAGGTGGAACACATATACAAAAAAAGAAACTGGCAGGAAGATTTTTTGGCTAACTATGTTTTTGATTTTGCAGGTACACAACAGTTTCATTCTTTTCAGGAGTTACCATCTATGGCTAGAAGATTAATAAACATAGACACGGCTCAGATTCAAAATCTGAGAATCAAATATGCTAAAAATAGAATGCAATAACAAACTTGAATGAAATAAAAAATATTGTTGGTTTTGTGATCATTTATACAACAGATGATTTCATAATGCTATTGACATGCAAGTTGATCTACACTTGGTGAAAACAGTTAGGGAACTTTAGGAATGGGGGTATTAGTGTGCATGCATGCTCATTCCCATAATGGAGGACTCAAACAATGCACCATGGTTCATAGTATCATCCACTACTAGGTTATGCATTATAATGCACCATGGTTCATAACATGGCGGGCAACATCATCCACTGCCAGGCTATATATCATATCATCAAGAACCATGCTTCATAACATGGTGGGTAGTATCATCCACTGCCAGGCTATGTACGTGCTACCTTCTATAGCTATTTGCGTATTGTCACATGCCAAATCACGGATCGCGCGAGCACCTACCCAATCCCACCTGGTGTCACGACCCGACTAGGGGGCCATGATGGGTACCCGGAGCTGGCTACCGAGCACCTCTCATTACACTAGTCATCATAGTCATTCTGAACACATATAACTCCAAGGCAATACATGGATATACATAAGCCCTCACGGCTACAAAAATGATAGACAAATGTACAATGCGATCATCATGGGACATCAACTACCCACACGTACGTATCTACGAGCCTCTACTAGAGTGCTAGACATAAGTATGAGATAGGACCCCATCGTGCCCAAATACGTACACAAAGTAATGTATCAAAATAGCACTTTCAGAATAATGGGGTGCTCTTGTAAATCTGCTGATCAGCTCCTATGAATCTGGGCCACCTCCCTGTCTACCTGTGGGCATGAACACAACGTCCAAAGGAAAAGGATGTCAGTGCGAAATATGTACTGAGTATGTAAGGCATGAATAATATTAACATAATAAAGAAATCATGAAACATGAGATGAAGATATAACCTGTTTACCCTTTAAAAGAAAACACATGTCATACATATCATTGTTAACCCGCGTCCAGGTAACCATCGCACGCCGCCCACTAGTGTTGTCATGTCCGGCCCTCTAGGCATGGTGTAATCATATGCATCTCGCCTTCGCGGTGACATGTCCGGCCATCTACGCACGGTGTAATCATATGCAGCCCGCTTTCTCGGTGACATGTCCGGTCATCTAGGCACGATGTAATCGTATGCAGCCCGCCTTCGCGGTGACATGTCCGACTATCTAGGCATGGTGTAATCGTATGCAGCTCGCCTTCGCAGTGACATGTCCGGCCTTCTAGGCACGGTGTAACCTTATGATCATATACTTATCATAAAGCATGCATTAGAACTCAAAGATAATCTATAACTATATCAGGGTGACGTAAGGTCAAGAACCCCCGATTCTATTATGGAGTAATCATAATCATCATAGCTCACCTTGAAGGAACTAGCATTTTAAGGTGAGTGTAACAATAATGAATATCAAATCATAAGCTTTAGAATCTCTAGACTTAGACTCATCATCATCATTATCTCTTATCTTTATCTCATGAGAAGCTCTTTATAAACATAGACTCATAGTTTCCGAAATGTAAGAAAGTCATGGAAAGATAAAGGAAGTTGTGTCATAGGAATCATGCCTTAAGAAAAGAAAGGACTAGCCTTACATACCTTTATGTTTCGCTAACTTAATCACTTGAACGATTCCCTCCAATATTCACGTTTCTATATTCAAGAGAGTTCGTACTAACATTAGATAATCGAAAACATGCTTAGGCTTAAGCTAAAGCTAATGAAAATTGGGCAGCATCTCCTTTGTTTCTACAACTTCCTCCACATGGTATAACAACTCCCAAACATCAATAACAACATTCCTAATATTATAATCCATAACTTGACAAGTTCAACATTATTAAATTCCCAAAATTCACCTCAAGGTCACTCGTAACCATAGCCATATTATAACACCATATTCATCCTCATGTAATGTTTCTCCAATATTCTTGATACCATTTATAACAAGATTATACTCATAACATCTCAAGAATTATGGTTCATGTCGCACTTTTATTCAAGTACACCATTTTTTCACATATGAGCTCTATATTCTACATTTTTTCCACAATCCAAGTCTTTCAACCCCTCAATATTCCAAATAACTTGAAATGGTCATAAAACTTACCTTTGATTATGTAGGGACGGGCTTTGGATGGAAATGCTTCACTTGAAAAAAAAACCCTAGCTTCAATCCAAGGAGATTTCTTGACTTCAAGCAACCCTAGCTACCATTCTTACACTTGATTCTCTTGAATTTGTGCTATTGATCTTTGATTTCCCTTGAATTCTTGTGGATCAAGGTTTTAGAATGTTCTAGAGACTTGGAGAGAAGTGGAGAAATGAGAAAAAATGGAAATAATAACGTGGGGTCTTGTATTTATAATTGAAAAAATCTGACCCGTCGTGCATTCTACGGACACTTATACGGTCCGTATAAACTTATACGGTCTGTATAAGTGACCGTGAAATCGCCCCACTCACATCTCATTTTTCTGTAACCATTATACGACACATTATATGGTCCGTATAAGTGACCGCATAACTCCATCAGTGATGGACCTTCACTATAACAGTTATACGGACCATTATACGGACCGTATAAATGGTCGTATAATCCAATTTTGTCCGAACTTGTTCTTGTCATTTCGTTTGATCTCCAATTCTTATGGAACCTTCTTGGCACTTATTTGACACTTCATTAACATTATTAAGTCAACACTAACTCGGTACATTGTAAATCCTTTCTGAGACACAACGTATACTTTACCTTTCTTAATGAACTTTCTTCTCTTGCTTCAAACGTCTTTTGAATCTGAATGGGAACCGTTAAGTACTACTTCTTACTTGTAGGAACACCATATACGCCTCACCCTGTGTTGGTACATTTATTGTGCAACTACATGAAATTTTTCGAGGTGTAACATTCTTTCCCCCTTTAAAAGCATTCGTCCTCGAATGTTAAGTTCTCGAGAATTCTACGGAAATTTCACCAGAGTTTCCCCTGTAATATAGCACTACCATCCTGTCACAACAGCCCACAATAACAACGCCTCACAGGGCTACAACACAATAGCAATATAGTATGGCCACACACGACGAAAAGCATGAAAAGAAAGCATACATACCTCATAACGTTGATGTCTCATCTTGGATTTCTTCCGGGGGTGGAAACAAGTGTGGGTACTTGGAATTCATGTTTTCTTTTGCTTCCCAAGTCATTTCTTCTCGGTTATTATTTCTCCGCAAGACTTTGACCGAATCTACTTCTTTGTTTCTATGTCTCCGTACTTGTCACACCCCAATTCCGATAGGGCATGATGGGCACCCAGCTCTTACTTAGAGCTGAGCGAACCCTCTGGCATTCCCATAATGAAACTGGACATAAAAAAAAATCGGAAATATAATAAAGTACTTTCCGTCAAATCATAGAAATTTGCGAACGATACTCAATTAATCAAAAATCAAGTAAGTCAAACTGACATATCGACCTACATGGCCTCTTTACTCAGCACATAACATCTTAACATACTAACCACAGCACATTGTCTGCAAAGTCTCTAAGAGCAAACACCTGAATCATATGAGTCGAGACAGGGCCCCGACGTACCCATACACACATATGATAATTATAATGACCCGGCACTGCTCCAGGAAGAAAATGGAGTTTGCCAATCCCAGCTAATAGCCAACCATCCTAGCTGAATACTTTTACTTGCAAAACAATCTGGGACTGTGTGGCATGAACACAGCGCCCCAGGAAAAGGGACGTCAGTACGAACAATGTACCGAGTATGTAAGACAGCAGTAATCATAAAAAATGAGATATAAGCCATAATGAAAGTATGAGAAACCACCTGTAATATGAATAGCCCCGAAGGCAGAGAATAACCATGGAAGTAGCCTAAAAGGCAATGACTAGAAATGTAAATATATACCATACCTGGCCCTTTAGTAAGGGACTCGGTGAAATATAAATATATACCGTACCCGGCCCTCTAGTGAGGGACTCGGTGAAGTAATCATATATATACCGTACCCAGCCCTCTAGTGAGGCTCTCGATGAACAATGCAATGAAACTGTGCACGAATACATACCTGGCCCGGGACTACGTGAATGATGCATTAACGGCATGTACGAGTAGAATATCATGAGCAACCATATGCAAACTAAATCATCATCTGGGACTCAATAGAATAATTAGAATGAACCGACACTTGAAGGTCAAAGACAACTGTCATGTCAGTACCGCTGAGAACTAGAATTCATTGGAGTCATGGATGTTCATCGTTCGCTCGTTTATGTAATTCATGCCAAAAATAAAGAAGGGATAGCTTTACATATATATAGAAGCAAATGAATGCAAGTGAGACTCGTAAGATTATTTCTGAAACTCTTTGAATAACCTGGGAGCATAATACCCTCGAATGCTACTATAGATTATAATATCAAAATAGGACTTCAGGAATCATAGACACGTATCAGGACATAATGCAATACCTTATGGAAATCAAGAACATTAGCCATTCTAGTATTTAAGAATAGGAGCTTCTTTAGAGTTTATACGTTCGTCGTCCGTTTGTTCCATATAGAACATGCCAAAAGAAGAAAATGGAATAGCCTTAACATACCTTGTCGCTTCTCAAGTTAACCATAACTTAGGTCTCGGGCTTCGCCAATCTATAAACAATACCAAATATGCCAATAATCAAATTAGGATACTCTTTCAAACCAATCCTTAATTACTTAGAAATCTAACGATATTCGGGCAGCATCTTCCCTAAAAACATAATAATCCTCGTGATTCCAACTTAGCCAAAATATCAATCACCATACCAACAACAATATCAATAAATACATATCCAAATAGAATCAAATCCATTCTTAAATCACCTCCAAAACAGCCCAATATACATTCCTATACCAATACTTGTATACACTTCTTTATTTTCGTATATTCATAATATAACAACAAACACAACAACAACAACTACAGCCAATCCCACGATATTCCAGCACACCAAAATATTCATAACAACCACAAAACAGTCCACATGATAACAACAACAATTTATCCAATTTCTCGCAATTAATTTCATAGTTCCCGTCTCACAATTTAACTATGACCTGGACGAATTTAAATATATCTAGTAGAGGAGAATTCTTACCTTATATTCCAAGAAATAATCTTCTTCCACCTTACTTCACTACGAAGAAAGCCCAGATTCAACTACACGATGAAATAGAATAGCGAGATCAAAGCGGTACGCAAAACCGTATATTATTCTTGAGAAAAATTACACTCCACTTCCTTGTGATTTTGAGCCCACGTTTCTATTTGTCTTTGAATTAAGAAATGTTGCTATGTACGTTTTTTGCTAAGTCTCTAAAATTGGAAAGTCCCCCAAAAATAGAAATAAAATGGTAGAATTCGTTTCATATACCACAATGCCAAAGAAAGAATGAAATGAAAGACTTAAAAGGATATTTCTTGCCTTTACACATGTCAACAATGCACTTTAGGTGCTATGACTCATTAATGACCACTTAGTTCCACCTTTGGCTTAATAAGTGTCATGTGGCTGCCCACCAAAAGCCTTCATCCACTTAATTCTAATTAATGCCTTAATTAATTCCGTACTCTCCACTTTATCCTGATATTTAATTAATTACTTATAATTAATTTCTTGATATCAGTTCACTCAATATTGATCTCTTCTAGCACACTTCATATACTCATTATTATAATAATGTGGTATAACTCTAGTCCATAGCCTTTTTATACATACACCAAATATTATTCTCAATCACTGTCGTCACACTTGTTAAATCCTAAATTATTTCGGGACTTCATTGCTTGTATACACTGAGTTTTTGATTTTCATGCTTGAATATGACAAAATACTTCAGGCTCGGGTAAATTTTCTCATGTTGGATGGTTCAATTTCCTAGTCCAAAAATACGAGATATTATAGCTTGGACCGTATCTCATTCAAATAAATTTCGAACCTCGATGAAACTTATTTTCTCCGATTCGTTTAACCTCCAGTCCTTATGACACTTCCTTATCACTAGTTAAACATAGCATAACTACTTATAACCCCAAAATCATCTTGTCGTTGAACATACGTCGATTCACTTATGACAAATTCAACATACAAAAGTACAGGATGTAACATCCTTCCCCCCTTTAGGACATTCATCCTCGAATGTTAAACTAGTCTTGTATAAATATATTGGTTATGGTGATCTTATAATGAATCAATTACTCTTATACCATTATATGCCTCTCCTTGCTTAACTTAATACCATTCTCCACTTGCACCAGTCAATATTGAATTTCCAAAGAAAGTGGTCATAGTTTTGATAGTTTCGTAGTTGACTGCAACTTACTATATCCATCTACACTTGAAGCTTAAGTCAAGTTTTTCTTGTTGTTGAGTCATCTTTCCAGTAACACTGTAGAATAGGAGCTGTCTTTCCTTTGGGTATGTTTACCATCGCATATTGGTTCCTCCTGTTCTTTCTTCTCATTCTAATAGGTCTACATAGTCTGCAGCATACCTCCTTCTTGGAGTTATCAATTTAATCCTCTGACATGCACTATCTATAACATTCCCTTTGAATAGTTGAAAACGAGTTTATGACTCTCGGTTGCAATACTTCCTTGATTCCTCAGGAATATCCTTTCAAGGGATATAAGTGAGTCACTCTCCTGATATGATTCTCCTTGATACTTGAACTCGTCGATCCCTTTTTTTTTGCCTCAAATAGTCTAGAAACCTTTCGTCCTTATCGTTACTCCTTCCCATAATCTTAACCATATAGTCATTACCTCTATACCCACATTATTAAATCAACCATGTGAATCATTTGTTACATACTGATACCATGTCATCTCTTAACCTCTCGCGATTACGTAATAATTAGGAACCTTCTTCTTATCTTTAGAATCCTCTTCGGGTGTCGCTTCTCGTTTAACTTATATCTAAACAATGGTTAAAATATATGATGATCTTAAGGGGTTTCAAATCCCATGTTAATCATGTCCCATAATGAATCTCTCGAAAGCACTCTTTTGAGGTAAATACTCATATCACATCTTGAGTGATGTTACACCTCAAAAATTTTCCGTTGGTACGCAAGTGAACGAACTAGTGAGGAACGACATTTGATGACCCTAGTTGAGATTTTAAAGATGTTAGAGATGAGGGAAGAGGATTGCCAAGAGAAGGCGAAAGCATTTGATAAGTATCGAGAAGGAATTACGAGCAACGAGTTAGCAAGGACTTAATGAAGCCTTGGAGAAGAGTTATAATGTCCCTTAGATTGATAATGAAGTGTTGAACAAGTGTTAAGAAGGTTCCATAAGGATTGGAGATCAAACAAAGTGACGAGAATAAGTTCAGTGGACTGATGGGTTATACGGCTCATTATACGGACCGTATAATGTTATACAGACCGTGTAATGGATCGTAAAATCATCACAGAGAAGATTGCTCGCTGGTGGGATTATACGGTCAGTTATACGGACCGTATAACGAGACCGTAAAATGGTCACAATGAAGGGGTGCAAGGCAGCCCCATTTCACGGACAATTATAAGGACCGTATAATGTTATACGGACCGTACAATGGTCCGTATAATGGGTCCCGATAGATCAGCTGTATGTCATTAAATAAGGGACCAAGTTCACAAAATCAGTTCGACATTTCTTTCCTCTCTCTAAAACCTCTCTCTACATTTATTATACAAGATTTCAAGAATTATTATCCATCAACAACATCAAATAAGGGAATCAAGAGTAAGAACCCATCAAATATCATCTAGAGTCAAGAAAGCCAAATGGAGGAAAACTAGGGTTTTGCTCAAGGAGGAGTATTATCAACTAAGGATAGTTTCTACCACTTCTAAGGTAAGATTCATGATATTTACATGATGTTAAAGGTATTGGAGAGTTAAAATACATGGATTGTAGAAAATATGGTAAAATGGCTCATGAATGATGAATACTGACATTTTGAGGAATAGTTTGAGTTGAATCATGAATGTTGTTGTGTCGTGATATGAATATGTTATAAATGGTATTAAGATCATGAACTAGACACTTTAGGCAAATGGACGAAGTTGGGTGTTATGACCTTGAATATGGGTAAATTAGAAGCAAATTGAGAAACCTAGACAATGTGGATGACTAATGGCCATTGTTATGATATTAATGAAGGTAGAAACGCTAAAATTGGAAGGGAACGTGCAAGTGTAGAATAGTTCGACGAGAAGGTATGTAAGGCTAACCCTTCTTTCATAAGGCATGATTCTTGGCCAAATTCCTAATTCCTCTATATGAGTATGTTGTCTTCACATGGTTGATATTCCGAGCTCATAAGCTCACGATCCTTGATATGTGCTACGATTGTACTACGCTCCTCACATGACGAGTAGGCCTATAATGTAGACGTAACGATAATGATAATGATAGTAATAATGATGCTAAAGGTGCCTATGGGCTATTATATGTATGTATGCCTATGAAGGGCTATAATGAAATCCCGGGCTTATAACGCCAGGTAGAATATATGTATATGAATATGTATAAAGTATGTATATGATTACGTAATGCGCGCATACCTCTGCAGATGGTTCGGATAACCGTGATGCCTTGGTAGGGCCAGGTATGTATGACCTTCAGCCTTGGTTGGCCAAGTATATATGAAACACCGAACCTTCATGGTCGGGAAAGTTATGTATATGTATGTATATATGTGAGTATGTTATGTATATGAGATATAAATGATTATGAGAGTAATTAAGTACGGATGTGGATGTATGTATACGGATACGTAATAGAAACGGAATGCCCCTATGGAAAGAAAGTAAGTGCCATGATGTTGATATTGTTGTCTCCCCTCCTATGTTACTACCTAAGTTGTCTATTATGCTTCTATATTGATGTTGATTATGCTTGACATACTCAGTACATTCTTCGTACTGACGTCCTTTTGTTTGTGGACACTGCGTCATGCCCGCAGGTACACAGGGAGACAGACTGGACTCATAGTTGATTATTCAGAGATTGCATAGCAGAGCTCCATCTCATTCGGAGCCATAGCTTTTGGGTACTTATTCTTTTGTGTACATAGTTATGGGCATAGTGGGGTCCTGTCCCGCTCATGTGATATGCTATACTCTTAGAGGTTTGTAGTCACGTGTATGTGGTTAGTTATGTCTGGCCTTGTCGGCCTATATTTTGTATATCATTTTGTTGGCCTCGTCGGCCCATGTACATTGTTGTGGCATAGCTGCCTATGATGATTAAAGATGTTTTCATCCAATGGGACTAGTATGATTGATTCTTAGAGATGTATGATTAATGATGTGGCTCACCTAGATGTAAGTATAAGTATAAGTTAAAGGGTGCCCGGGTGGACTAGCACCGGGTGCTCGTCGCGGCCCCTTAGGCAGGTCGTGACAAAAGTGGTATCAGAGCAGTCTAGTCCTAGGGTGTGTCTACGAGCCGTGTCTAGTAGAGTCTTGGTTATGGGTGTGTTGCGCGCCACAGTTATAAACAAGAAGCTGCAGACATTTTAGGAAATGAATGACCTTCTTTCTTCATAAGAATCGTGCGATAGAGCTATGCTGTAAGAAATTCTTGTTCCTTAATAGTGTGTTGTGTATTTCAGAGAATGCCTGTAAAGAGAAAGGCTACAGCGGCCCAAAAGGGCAAGACGGTGGCAGAAAAGCGGGCCGAAAAAGCACCGCCACCGGTAGTAGAAGAAAATGAGGCCCAGAGTGCGACCCAATCCCAGTCCTCCCAGACGGTGCCTGTTACTGAGGAGCGTGAGGGAGCTCCAGCTCTTCCCCCAGATGCTTCAGGCCAAGATGTCAAAGAGGCCATACAATTGCTTACACAGTTGGTTGCTGCTCAGAGTCAGCGGCAAGGTACGAGGCAGGGTGACAGGGATGTTAGTGCAAGGGCCCGTGATTTCATTACTTTAAGCCCTCCGAAATTCTTTGGGTCAAAGCCGGAGGAGGACCCTCAGGATTTTATCGATGGTATGTTGAGGACGCTACGATTGATACATGCTTCGGACACCGAGTCAGTGGAGTTAGCGTCATATAGATTGAGAGATGTCTCGATCCAGTGGTATACGGTGTGGATGGCTTCACGACGGGCCAATGCACCTCCCCCGGTATGACAAGAGTTTGTTGATGGCTTTCTCTGTCATTATATGCCTCCAGAAGTTTGGCGAGCTAGGGCCGATAAATTCTTGAACTTGAGGCAAGGCAGTATGAGTGCCTTAGAGTATAGCCTCCGCTTTAATTCCTTGGCTAGGTATGCTTCGGCCATGGTAGCGGATATGGGCGACCGGGTACACTGATTCGTAAAGGGCCTAGGGCCACACTTGATGGATAAATGCTTGACTGCATCCCTTCAGGATGGTATGGATATTGCACGGATTCAGGCACATACTCAGAACTTAGAAGAAAACCTACAGTAGCGGAGAAGTGAACGCGAGCAGGATAGGGGTCATAGTAAGAGGGCCAGATCTTCAGGCCCAATGAGTGAGTCCAAAGGCGGACACAGGCAGCAGTTTCCTAGACATTCAGGCTACTCTATGACCAGTGCACCTCCACGGGTTTCAGGCCAGAGATTTGATAGATCTGCTCGTTCGGGGCCGAGTCCGAGTTATTCAGGACCTCAGTTTAGAGATGATTCAGGCCAGTCAGGGCCACCTGTGCCACGATGTTCCCAGTGCAGGAAGTCGCATTGGGGTCGATGCCGATTGGGTTCAGATGTTTGCTATTCATCTGGTCGACCAGGCCATATCATGCGTGATTGCCCCTCAGTACATGGTAGAGGTAGGACCCCACCATCAGGGTCGGTAGCCGGATCTTCGGCATCTGTACGCCCTACGGGGCCAAGTTCACATGCGCCATTCGGCCATGGTAGAGGTAGAGGGGGAACCCTTAGTTCCAGCGGTCCTCAACACCGTATTTATGCTTTGGCTGGACATCAAGATCTTGAGTCTTCTCCTGACGTGGTCACAGGTATATTATCGGTATTCTCTCATGATGTATATGTTTTGATTGATCCGAGCTCCAAATTATCATATGTTACTCCTTATATTGCGGGTGAATTTATAGTTGAGACGGAGTCGATCAAACCTTTTGAGGTGTCCACACCCCTGGGTGAATCGGTAATAGCTAGCTGAGTTTACAAAAATTGTGTAGTTATGATTGGTGATCGTCATACCATGATTGATTTGCACGAGCTAGAAATGGTAGATTTTGATGTCATTATGGGCATGGATTGGTTGGCTTCTTGTTATGCCAATGTTGATTGCCGAATGAAAATGGTTCGCTTCCAATTTCCGGGAGAACTAGTCTTAGAATGGAAAGGGAATACGGCGTCACCAAAAGGTAGGTTTATTTCCTATCTAAAGGCAAGGAAGATGATCGTGAAAGGATGTATTTATCATCTAGTGCGAGTTCGAGATGTCGAAGTTGAGTCGCCGACTCTTCAGTCAGTTCCAGTGGTGAATGAATTTCCTAATGTATTCCCGGAAGAGCTCCCAGGCCTTCCTCCCGAGCGGGAGATTGATTTTGCTATTGATGTGTTGCTAGGCACTAAACCCATATCTATTCCTCCTTATAGGATGGCTCCCGCAGAATTGAAAGCGTTGAAGGAGCAATTGAAAGACTTGCTTGATAAAGGCTTCATTAGGCCTAGTTCATCCCCGTGGGGAGCACCCGTATTATTTGTCCGAAAGAAGGATGGCTCTTTGAGAATGTGCATTGATTATCTGCAATTGAATAAAGTGACGACCAAGAACAAATATCCCCTTCCGAGGATTGATGACTTATTTGATAAATTACAAGGTGCCAAATGGTTTTCAAAGATTGATTTTGAGGTCCGGGTATCATCAAGTGAGAGTTAGGGAGAAAGATATCCCTAAGACAGCCTTCAGAGCAAGATATGGTCATTTTGAGTTCCGAGTAATGTCGTTTGGGCTAACTAATGCGCCGGCAGTATTTATGGATTTGATGAACAATGTATTCAGGCCTTTTCTGGATCTATTCGTGATTGTATTCATCGATGATATCTTGGTGTATTCTAGATCTGAGGCCGAACATGCGGATCATTTGCGTATTGTCCTCGGAGTTCTTCGAACTCGAGAGTTGTTTGCGAAATTTTCCAAATGTGAGTTTTGGTTGAACTCAGTGTTCTTTCAGGGGCATATTGTTGCAGCTGATGGTATTCGAGTGGATAGCCAAAA
Organism: Lycium barbarum; assembly: GCF_019175385.1. Lineage (NCBI taxonomy): Eukaryota > Viridiplantae > Streptophyta > Magnoliopsida > Solanales > Solanaceae > Lycium > Lycium barbarum. The sequence continues at coordinate 75,727,671 of NC_083345.1, forward strand.
TATTGAGGCCGTGAAGACTTGGCCAAGGCCTACGACTCCTACGGAGGTTCGTAGCTTTCTGGGCTTAGCAGGTTATTACAGGAGATTCGTTGAGGGTTTCTCTTCCATTTCTGCACCACTCACAAAGTTGACTCAGAAATCAGCTAAGTTTCAATGGACAGATGCTTGCGAACGTAGTTTCTAAGAGTTGAAAGATAGATTGACTTTTTCCCCAGTCTTGACACTCCCAGAGGGATTGGAAGGATATGTTGTTTATTATGATGCTTCAGGCGTCGGGCTAGGCTGTGTATTGATGCAAAATGGTAAGGTGATTGCGTATGCTTCAAGGCAATTACGGAAACATGAACGGAATTACCCAACACATGATTTAGAATTGGCTGCGGTGGTCCATGCATTAAAGATATGGAGACATTATTTATATGGTGTCCATGTGGATATTTGTACAGATCATAAGAGCCTCCAGTATATTTACAAGCAGAAAGAGTTGAATTTGCGGCAACGACGGTGGCTGGAATTGTTAAAAGATTATGATGTTGATATCTTGTATCACCCCGGAAAGGCAAATGTTATGGCTGATGCTCTTAGCCGCAGGTCTATAGGGAGTTTATATGATGTGCGACGAGGAAAGAGGGAAATGACTCGTGAGCTTCAGCAGTTAGCTAGTCTAGGAGTCCAAGTGATGGATTCCGGTAGCCGGGGAACTACTATTCAGAATTCAGCAGTTTCGTCGCTAGTAGCGGAAGTGAAGGCGCGACAATATGAAGATGCCATGCTAGTGCAATGCAGGGATGCCCTTCCTCAGAGAGAGGAGTCATCATTTGACATTTCAGGAGACGAAGTTCTCCGATGTCAAGGCAGGTTATGTGTCCCCGATGTGGCAGGTCTACGCCACCAAATATTGAGAGAAGCTCATTGCTCCCGTTATTGTATCCACCCCGGAGCGACGAAAATGTATCATGATCTTAAGTCTATGTATTGGTGGAATGGGATGAAGAAATATGTAGCAGAATTCGTAGCCCAATGCCCCAACTGTCAACAAGTGAAAATAGAGCACCAAAAGCCGGGCGGACTGTTGTAAGCTATAGAAATCCCAACTTGGAAGTGGGAAGTGATTAATATGGACTTTTTTACAGGGTTACCCCGTTCTCGATGTAAATATGATTCTATATGGGTGATTGTGGATAGACTCACCAAGTCAGCCTATTTCCTACCGGTCAGGATGACCTATGTGGCAGAAGACTATGCCAAGCTTTACCTTAAGGAGATAGTGAGACTCCATGGTGTTCCAGTATCTATCATCTCCGATAGAGAGACTCAGTTTACAGCTAAATTTTCGGAGTCATTCCAAGAGGGTTTAGGCACCCGAGTTAGCCTTAGCACGGCATTTCGTCCACAGACTGATGGGCAAGCTGAACGCACCATCCAGACTCTCGAAGATATGTTACGGGCATGTATGATAGATTTTGGAGGAAGTTGGGATGATCATTTGCCACTCATTGAATTTGCTTACAATAATAGTTATCATTCTAGCATTCAAATGGCACCGTATGAGGATTTATATGGGCGAAAATGTAGATCCCCAATTGGGTGGTTTGAAACTGGAGAAGCTAAATTGATAGGGCCAGACTTGGTCCAACAAGCCATAGAGAAAGTCAAGCTCATACAAGATCGGTTGCTAGCGGCCCAAAGTCGTCAGAAGTCCTATGCGGATAATCGTCGAAGGGACTTGGAGTTCCAAATTAAAGATTGGGTATTCTTGAAGGTGTCGCCAATGAAAGGCATTATAATATTTGGCAAAAAGGGGAAGCTTAGTCCTCGGTATATAGGTCCTTATGAGATTGTGCGCAAAATAGGAAAAGTGGCCTATGAGCTAGATTTACCTTCAGATTGGGATCAGTCCATCCTGTATTTCATGTATCGATGCTTCGAAAATGTATTGGAGATCCTACTAGGATCGTCCCAGTGAAAGATGTGCAAGTGACAGAGAGACTGACTTATGAAGAGATACCCATTGCCATATTAGACAGGCAAGTACGGAGGCTTAGAAACAAAGAAGTGGCCTCAGTTAAAGTTCTGTGGAGGAATAACAATCGAGAAGAAATGACATGGGAAGCGGAAGAGAATATGCGATCCAAATACCCACATTTATTTCAGCCTTTGGACGAGGGCCAAGATGAGACGTCGAAATCACAAGGTATGTATGTTTTCCTTTTATGCTTTTGGGTCGTGTGTGGCCAAATTTTAAGTGTTATTGTGTTGTGGACCTGTGAGGCATCAATATTATGGGTTGTTGTGACAGGTTGGTAGTGCCATATTATAGGGGAAACTCTGGCGAAATTTTTGTAGAATTCCCGAGCACTTTAACATTCGAGGACGAATGTTCTTAAGGGGGGAAGAATGTTACACCTCGGAAATTTTCTGTTGGTATGCAAGTGAATGAACTAGTGAAGAATGACATTTCATGACCCTAGTTGAGATTTTAAAGATGTTAAAGATGAGGGAAGAGGATTGCCAAGAGAAGGCGAAAGCATTTGATAAGTATCGAGAAGGAATTACAAGCAACGAGTTAGCAAGGACTTAATGATGCCTTGGAGAAGAGTTATAATGTCCCTTAGATCGATAATGAAGTGTTGAACAAGTGTTAAGAAGGTTCCACAAGGATCGGAGATCAAACAAAGTGACGAGAATAAGTTCAGTGGACTGATGGGTTATACGGCTCATTATACGGACCGTATAATGTTATACAGACCGTGTAATGGATCGTAAAATCATCACAGAGAAGGTTGCTCGCTGGTGGGATTATACGGTCAGTTATACGGACCGTATAAATTTATACGGACCATATAACGAGACCGTAAAATGGTCACAGTGAAGGGGTGCAAGGCAGCCCCATTTCACGGATGATTATACGGACCGTATAATGTTATACGGACCGTATAATGGTCCGTATAATGGGTCCTGACAGATCAGCTGTATGTCATTAAATAAGGGACCAAGTTCACAAAATCATTTCCACATTTCTTTCCTCTCTCTAAAACCTCTCTCTACATTTATTATACAAGATTTCAAGGATTATTAGCCATCAACAACATCAAATAAGGGAATCAAGAGTAAGAACCCATCAAAGATCATCTAAAGTCAAGAAAGCCAAATGGAGGAAAATTAGGGTTTTGCTCAAGGAGGAGTATTATCAACTAAGGCTAGTTTCTACCACTTCTAAGGTAAGATTCATGATATTTACATGATGCTTAAGGTATTGGAGAGTTAAAATACATGGATTGTAGAAAATATGGTAAAATGGGTCATGAATGATGAATAGTGACATTTTGAGGAATAGTTTGAGTTGAATCATGAATGTTGTTGTCTCGTGATATGAATGTGTTATAAATGGTATTAAGATCATGAACTAGACACTTAGGCGAATGGACGAAGTTGGGTGTTATGACCTTGAATATGGGTAAATTAGAAGCAAATTGAGAAACCTAGACAATGTGGATAATGTGGATGACTAATGGCCATTGTTATGATATTAATGAAGGTAGAAGCGCTAACATTGGAAGGGAACGTGCAAGTGTAGAACAGTCCGACAAGAAGGTATGTAAGGCTAACCCTTCTTTCATAATACATTATTCTTGGCCAAATTCCTAATTCCTCTATATGAGTATGTTGTCTTCACATAGTTGATATTCCGAGCTCATAAGCTCACGATCCTTGATATGTGCTACGATTGTACTACGCTCATCACATGACGAGTAGGCCTATAATGTAGACGTAACGATAATGATAATGATAGTAATAATGATGCTAAAGGTGCCTATGGGCTATTATATGTATGTGTGTCTATGAAGGGCTATAATGAAACCCCATGCTTATAACGACAGGTACAATATATGTATATGAATATGTATAAATTATGTATATGATTACATAACGCGCGCACACCTCTGCAGATGGTACGGATAACCCTGATGCCTTGGTAGGGCCAGGTATGTATGACCTTCAGCCTTGGTTGGCCAAGTACGTATGAATCACCGAACCTTCATGGTCGGGCAAGTTATGTATATGTATATATATGTGTGAGTATGTTATGTATATGAGATGTAAATGATTATGAGAGTAATTAAGTACGGATGTGGATGTATTTATACGGATACGCAATAGAAACGGAATACCCCTATGGAAAGCAAGTAAGTGCCATGATGATGATATTGTTGTCTCCCCTCCTATGTTACTGCCTAAGTTGTCTATTATGCTTCTATATTGATGTTGATCATGCTTTACATACTCAGTACATTCTTCATACTGACGTCCTTTTGTTTGTGGACGCTGCGTCATGCCCGCAAGTGCACAGGGAGACAGACTGGACTCATAGTTGCTTATTCAGAGATTGCATAGCAGAGCTCCATCTCATTCGGAGCCATAGCTTTTTGGTACTTATTCTTTTGTGTACATAGTTATGGGCATAACGGGGTCCTGTCCCGCTCATGTGATATGCTATACTCTTAGAAGCTCGTAGTCACATGTATGTGGTTAGTTATGTCTGGCCTTGTCGGCCTATATTTTTTATATCATTTTGTTGGCCTCGTCGGCCCATGTACATTGTTGTGGCATAGCTGCCTATGATGATTAAAGATGTTGTCGTCCAATGGAACTAGTATGATTGATGCTTAGAGATGTATGATTAATGATGTGGCTCACCTAGATGCAAGCATAACTATAAGTTAAAGGGTGCCCGGGTGGACTAGCACCGGGTGCTCGTCGCGGCCCCCTAGGCGGGTCGTGACAAGTGAACACTTATATAGGTAATTTTCCCTATAGCAACCCTATCATCACTTTGAGGTAATATCACTCTTCTGTCATATGCACATTTTTCAAATCTGTTTCACAGGTTGCATCACGTTACGAAGTGCTATCTTGAACTTTCCGTCCCTCTTTTATCCTTCGGTCCATACCTCTTACCATTTCATTCTTACATCTATGCTTGTCGTATCACCTCATAATATCGAAGGTCAATTTCCCTTCATTGTCTAATGTCTTTGAATATCTCATCATAGGATAGATGCCTTTGTCATAATGTTCTTTGCCACAAATTCATTGAGACCCATAGGTCATCTTACGCATTAGCCCTTTTTAGTAATATAGCTCATAACTAATCCTTCTATTACAACCCAAACTTAAGGTGCCCGTCCTTTTGTTGGTTCTCTTTAAATTCACTGTCTTCTAGTAACCAGCTCGTTCTGATCGTCTCGCTTAAACCACTTCACAATTTCCCTTAATCCAACTTATAACACTTTAGGCATATTATGCCATGTCGTTTCTTGTCATACTCCTTTCCCTTCCTTTATTCACCCTTTGATTTTCTCATATCCGACTGTAGGAGATTTTTCTATCCCTTCTCCTTTGCTACTTGTAAGTCACAATATCATTAACAAATAACTCTATTGCCAACATCTTAGCCTCTAATCCAGTATAACATTGCTATCCTTTATAATATCTCTTAAATTACTCGTTCCCACGCTCTTGTCGCATTCTTTCTTTTTATAAGCACCCACTTTCTAATGTCATATCATTCAAGACTTTTACAAATGATTCTCAGCACTGTCTCAAATACCATCCTGACTTCTATCCATTTATTGCTGGCTTTCAGATCTTACTAACTTGTTTCAGCAAGGGATCTCAATTGAAATTTAAGCATCTATATCAAATATATTTCAGTGTCAATTGTTTCCATCTTACACTGCATTTCTCTCACCTGCTTCCCTCCTTTAGGGTCTACTTATACCATTATCTATTTATATTCTGCTCTATGTCCCCATTTCCAATCCCAAATTTATCTGATCCTTTTTCCGATTCACATGGTATACTGTACCATATCCATGTCTTTTCTTTATAATTTATAACTTTGATTATCCACGTACGAAACCTTAACAAAATCTCATCTAATAATCTGTAATCGAGTAATGCAACCAATGTAGCAACTCATCCAAGGCCACAATTTACTCACTCTAATCAATAATTATTTAGTACTTGTAGTCGTTCCAAATTCTCAATTAGGTAGCACTTATATTCTGATGATAAGTGTCCAAAGCTCTCTTGTAACATTATCTTTATTCCAACCTGTATCATATGTTTCCTCTAACAAATTTACAATACATCGTTTGTTCCTCAAACCTACAGTCCTTGTCCTTTAAGGATTTCACTGTTTTCGAGGTAAAGTCATACACACGCAGTACTCCTTTATGCTTTATGCTCTTTTACCCTTGTTGTGTACCCAGTACCGACTTCTAACTTACTCAAAATCGTATCAGGTTCATCTTAATGACAGTCTTATCTTATCACCTTGTCATCGTACTACACCTTTAAGTTCATAGCTATATATTTCCCTTTCGTTCTATACTCGTACTAAATTAATTTCGTCTATCTTGGGTGCTTCCTTTAGAATTCCCTTACCATTTCTCCAGTCTATGTCCATATTTATTCCGTGCACGAAGAAACTTATGCTACCGCTATATCCTTCGGAAGACATTACTTCTGCATAACCCCTTTCTCATTTTCAAAACGTATTCTGTTCATCCCTGTTTGTTCTTATCATACCAGTCATTTTCTGGCACTCATTCTACCTCGTTGCTCATTTTTCTGTAGTTTGGTCTTTCACAATTCCGTGACTTATATTACTCGTGTTCTCGGCTATACATTTCATAACCTATTACTACACTTTCATCTCGCTCGCTTTCTTCTTATTTCCTTCTTTTTTTGTGCTCGCTTTCATTTCCGTTATCACATAATCTTTATTCTGAACTTTCCCTATAGAACTTTATAAGTCTTTCTTATTCGTTCTATACCTTGCCTTTCCATTTCATATTTGCCTTATACTTTAGTCACATAGATCACTTCATATCTTTTAGTCACTTCCTCACTAGGCTTTACTCATTTTCATAACAATCTTTATTATATTCACATAATATCCTGTTCGTAATCAATCCTATAGTGTAACACTTCTTAACCTTATTCACGATTCTTACTATGGTTTAATTACACTCTGCGAGGTCGGCATACTTAACCTTTTACCCTTTCTGATCAATCTTATCCTTAATACCTCACAAGCTATCTTATCAATACATTTATATTCGTCACAATTCTTCCTCCTCTGCACTCTTGTCTCAATCATACTATTACTTTTTTTAACTATAAACTCGTCATAATTTATCCCTGCTTATCAGTTCAGTCGATACCTCAATATAACACTCTATTAAGACTTGCTAGCCCTTCCTAAATCATCTCTTAGTATCACAAGTCCTTCCAAATTATCCTAGCATTTCTTTTTACCATATCGATATCGACCTCATAATTCCTATTTGTATCACTTCAACAGTTAACTTTATTTCTCGAAGTCAGACTTGCAACTTGGTCAAATCCTATCATTACTGTTGACACGACCTTTCAAGACATATTACGAACATATATCTCATTCCCTTTTTATTTCTAGGAAAATTTTGGCAGAGTTTCCTCTGCATTTCTTACTATCCCAAAACCTGCACGCAGGAAATACCAACAATGCCTCACAGGGCCAACATATATACATATATATCATATCATATCATATCATAGCCACACAGGGCTCCCAATATCAACAACAGTATGAAAATGATGAACTTACCTCATATCTAACTCAAACTGTGTCTGTTATACTTTCCTGTTTACTTTTCCCTTTCAATCTTTAACTGCAGGTTTCAATCATACCTGCAACATTCATACCATATCTGACATATACCCTGCTTACCATTACTTATCTTTTTACTGATTCCTTCAGCTCCTTCTGTTCACACCTTATAACTGAACTTATCATCAATATATATACATTCAATCCATTTTCTAACTATACTTACAATAACTTACCTTGATGATGACCGGTTCGCCATTCTGTATATACAAATTTTGATAACGTAACCTCAATGAAATATCTTTCCTCTGTAACTCCCAATATCATCATTTACCTCCTCTTATCAACACCACTCTCCTGCTAAAATCAAAGGTTAGTATATAAGGGATATCATTTCCTATCTCTTGGCTCTATCGCACGATCCTAAGATAGGTAAAAAAAGAGTAACCATCCTAAATGCCCTGTAGCCTCCTGTTTATAAATTTGGCGCGTAACACACCATAAACAAGACTCTATTAGACACGACTTTACAGACAACCCCTAGGACGAACTACTCTGATACCACTTTGTCACACCCCAATTCCGATAAGGCATGATGGGCACCCAACTCTTTCTTAGAGCTGAGCGAACCCTCTGGCATTCCCATAATGAAACTGGCCATTAAAAAAAATTGGAAATATAATAAAGTACTTTCCTTCAAATCATAGAAATTTGCGAACGATACTCAATTAATCAAAAACCAAGTAAGTAAAAATGACAGATCGGCCTACATGGTCGCTTTACTCAGCACATGACATCTTAACATACTAACCACAGGACACTGTCTGCAAAGTCTCTAAGAGCAAACACCTTAATCATATGAGTCGGGACAGGGCCCCGACGTAACTATACACACATATGATAACCATAATGACCCGGCACTGCTCCAGGAAGAAAATGTAGTTTGCCAATCCCAGCTGATAGCCAACCATCCTAGGTATTTTTACCTGCAAAACAATCTGGGACTGTGTGGCATGAACACAGCGCCCCTAGGCAAAGGGACGTCAGTACGAATAATGTACCGAGTATGTAAGACATCAGTAATCATAAAGAATGAGATATAAGCCATAATGAAAGTATGAGAAACCACCTGTAATATGAATAGCCCCGAAGGCAGAGAATAACCATATAAGTAGCCTAAAAGGAAATGACTAGAAATGTAAATATATACCATACTCGGCCCTTTAGTAAGGGACTCGGTGAAATATAAATATATACCGTACCCGGTCCTCTAGTGAGGGACTCGGTGAAGTAATCATACATATACCGTACCCGACCCTCTAGTGAGGGACTCGGTGAAATAATCATATATATACCGTACCCGGCCCTCTAGTGAGGGACTCGGTGAACAATGCAATGAAACTGTGCACGAATACATACCCGGCCCGGGACTCGGTGAATTATGCATTAACGGCATGCACGAGTAGAATATCATGAGCAACCATATGCAAACTAAATCATCATTTGGGACACAATAGAATAATTAGAATGAACCGACACTTGAAGGTCAAAGACAACTGTCATGCTAGTACCGCTGAGAACTAGAATTGATTGGAGTCATGGATGTTCATCGTTCGCTCGTTTATGTAATTCATGCCAAAAAGAAAGAAGGGATAGCTTCACATATATATAGAAGCAAATGAATGCAAGTGAGACTCATAAGATTATTTCTGAAACTCTTCGAATAACCTGGGAGCATAATACCCTCGAATGCCACTATGGATTATAATATCAAAATAGGATTTTAGGAATCACAGACACGTATCAGGACATAATGCAATAGCTTTTGGAAATCAAGAACATTAGCCATTCTAGTATTTAAGAATAGGAGCTTCTTTGGAGTTTATACGTTCGTCGTCTGTTTGTTCCATATAGACCATGCCAAAAGAAGAAAAGGGAATAGCCTTAACATACCTTGTCGCTTCTTAAGTTAACCATAACTTAGGTCTCGGGCTTTTCCAATCTACAAACAATACCAAATATGCCAATAATCAAATTACGATACTCTTTCAAACCAATCTTTATAATTTAGAAATCTAATGATATTCGGGCAGCATCTTCCCTAAAAACACAATAATCCTCGTGATTCCAACTTAGCCAAAATATCAATCACCATACCAACAACAATATCAATAAATACATATCCAAATAGAACCAAATCCATTCCTAAATCACCTCTAAAACAGCCCAATATACATTCCTATACCGATACTTGTATACAGTTCTTTATTTTCGTATATACATAGTATAACAACAAACACAACAACAACAACTACAGCCAATCCCACGATATTCCAGCACACCAAACAATTCATAACAACCACCAAACAGTCCACGTGATAACAATAACAATTTATCCGATTTCCCGCAATTAATTTCGTAGTTCCCGTCTCACAATTTAATTATGACCTGGACGAATTTAAATATATCTAGTAGAGGAGAATTCTTACCTTATATTCCAAGAAATAATCTCCTTCCACCTTACTTCACTACGAAGAAAGCCCGGATTCAACTACACGATGAAATAGAATAGCGAGATCAAAGCGGTACGCAAAACCGTATATTTTTCTTGAGAAAAATTACACTCCACTTCCTTGTGATTTGGAGCCCATGTTTCTATTTGTCTTTAAATTAAGACATTGTTGCTATGTACGTTTTTTGCTAAGTCTCTAAAATTGGAAAGTCCCCCAAAAATAGAAATTAAATGGCAGCATCTGTTTCATATACCACAATGCCAAAGAAAGAATGAAATGAAAGACTTAAAAGGATCTTTCTTGCCTTTACACATGTCAACAATGCACTTTAGGTGCTATGACTCATTAATGACCACTTAGTGCCACCTTTGGCTTAATAAGTGCCATGTGGCCGCCCACCAAAAGCCTTCATCCTCTTAATTCTAATTAATGCCTTAATTAATTCCGTACTCTCCACTTTATCCCGATATTTAATTAATTACTTACATAATTAATTTCTTGATCTCAGTTCACTCAATATTGATCTCAGTTCACTCAATATTGATCGCTTATAGCACACTTCATATACTCATTATTATAATAATGTGGTATAACTCTAGTCCATAGCCTCTTTATACATACACCAAATATTATTCTCAATCACCATCGTCACACTTGTTAAATCCTAAATTATTTCGGGACTTCATTCCTTGTATACACCGAGTTTTTGATTTTCATGCTTGAATATGACAAAATCCTTCGGGCTCGAGTAAATTTTCTCATGTTGGATGGTTCAATTTCCTAGTCCAAAAATACGGGATATTATCGCTTGGACCGTATCTCATTCAAATAAATTTCGAACCTCGACGAAACTTATTTTCTCCGATTCGTTTAACCTCCAGTCCTTATGACACTTCCTTATCACTGGTTAAACATAGCATAATTACTTATAACCCCAAAATAATCTTGTCGTTGAACTTATGTCGATACACTTACGACAAATTCAACATACAAAAGTACAGGATGTAACAGTACTTGCCTATCTAGTATGGCAATGGGTACCTCCTCATAAGCCAATTTCTTAGTAATCTGGAAATCGTCTATCGGCATGATTCTATGTTACACCTCGAAAAATATTTCGTTGGTACGCAAGTAAACGAACTAGTGATGTGTACGAGGAGTGCGAGTGTATAATGTTTCATGAGCAATGTGCGTATATGGATGAGAATGATTAGAATGAAAAGTTGAGAAATGTGAAAAGTTAAAAGTTGGCAAAACTGCCCAGTGGTCGTAAAGTGCAAAATACGGACCGTATAATGGAATACGGTCCGTAAACTGGCAGTCGTAAAGTGGCATGCAAAAACTTCAACTTTCGGCCAGTCGAATAAATGGTTAAAAACGACCTGTTGGACGGTCTGTAAAGTGATTTACGGCCCGTAAACCATGGTCGTAAATCACCATGCATGCAGCCAAAGTTTCTGGTTCTGCTTAGGGTTAAAGACGACCACGAGGGACGGTCCGTAAACTGGAATACGGACCGTAAACCTCCATGGACAACCATTGTTCACCTCAGCACAGATTTTCAATTCCTTAAATATGAGGACCAAGACTTGTTTTAATTCATTACAACATTACACAACTTCTCTCTAAAACCTCTCTCTACATTTATTATACAAGTTTTCAAGGATATTTATGGATCAACAACATAAAACAAGGTGAGTCGAGAGTAAGAACATCATCAAAGATCATCTAGGTCAAGAAATCCAAATGGAGAAAAACTAGGGTTCCGCTCAAAGTGGAGTATTATTAACCAAAGCTTCTTCCTACAACTTCTAAGGTAAGATTCATGATTTTTACATGATTTTTAAGGTATTGAAGAGTTTAAATACATGGATTGTAGAAAATATGGTCAAGTAGGTCATAAATGATGAATAGTGACATTTTGAGGAATAGTTTGAATTGAATCATGAATGTTGTTATGTTGTGATATGTTTGCATTATAAATGGTACTAAGATCATGAACTAGACACTTTAGATGAATGGATGAAGTTGGATGTTATGACCATGAATATGGGTGAATTAGAGGCAAATTAAGGAATCTAAATAATGTGGATAAAGTGAATGACTAATGGCCGTTGTTATGATATTAATGAAGGTATAGACGCTAGCATTGGAAGGAAGCGTGCAAGTGTAGAATAGTCTGACGAAAAGGTATGTAAGGATAACCCTTCTTTCCTAAGGCATGGTTCTTTGGCCAATTCTCTAAATCCTCTATACGCATATGTTGCCTTCAATTGATAAATTTTCCGAGCTTGTAAGATCACGATCCTTGATACATACTACGATTGCACTACGCTCCTCGTATGACGAGTAGGCCCATGATCTAGATGTAATGAAAATGAAGAGGATAGTAATGATGACGATAATAAAAATGATGCTAGAGGTGCCTATGGGCTATTATACGTATGTGTGCCTATACAGGACTATAATGAACCTTGAGCTTATAATGCCGGGTAGAATATATGTATATGGATGTCTATATATATGTATGTATATGATTACGTAACGCACGCACACATCTGCAGATGGTACGGATAACCCCGAACCCTTTGTAGGGCCAGGTAGAAATAACATTGAGCCTTGGTTGGCTAAGTATGTATGAAACACCGAACCTTATGGTCGGGTACGCTATGTATGTATATAAGTGTATGGCTATGTGTATAATATGAATATGAATGTGAAAAGACTATGTATATGAATGAGAATAGGGGCATGTATACGAATACGAGCACTATTATGAAATACACATAAGAAATGGAAAGTTCTTATGAAAGGCAGGTAAGTGCCATGATGATGATATTATTGTCTTCCCTCCTATGCCACTTCATATATTGTCTATGATGCTTCTATATTGATGTTGATCATGCTTTACATACTCAGTACATTCTTCGTACTGACGTCCTTTTGTTTGTGGACGCTGCGTCATGCCCGCAGGTGCATAGGGAGATAGACCTGATCCATAGCTGCTTATTCAGAGATTACATAGCGGAGCTCCATTTCCTTCGGGGCCATAGCTTTTGGGTACTTATTCTTTTGTGTATATAAGTATGGGCATAATGGGGTCCTGTCCCACTCATGTGACATGTTTTACTCTTCTTAGAGGCTCGTAGTCATGTGTATATGGTTAGATATGTCTGGCCTTGCAGGCCTATATTTTGTATATCATTTTGTTGGCCTCGTCGGCCCATGTACATTGTTGTGGCATATATGCCTATGATGATTAAAGATGTTGTCGTCCAATGGGACTAGCATGGTCGATACTTAGAAATGTATGATTAATGATGTGGCTCACCTAGATGCAAGTCTAAGTGTAAGCTAAGGGGTGCCCAAGTGGGCTAGCACCGAGTCGGTAGAGCTAGCGTCATATAGATTGAGAGATGTCTCGATCCAGTGGTATAGTGTCACGACCCGACTTAGGGGCCGTGACGAGTATCCGATACTTGTACCGAGCACCCCTTACTTATCTGTTAGCAAGCCGTATGAATAGTACCATATATATATTTTTTTGAACTGAACATTAACATTAGCAGCGTCATTATGAACATAGACTAGTAAGCTTCGCTATTACTTCATATAGTAGCATTAAGATGCCAAATTACAACATATCTAACTGTACATAACTGACTGTGCATATCTGTCTACGAGCCTCTAGACATAGTACATTTATACATAGGAAGGGCCGAGTACTGTCGTGCCCGAGAATACATACACAAAATAGTACCACTGGAGTGAGGCTCCGGAACAACTGGAGCGCTGTAGAGTATCGCTGGTAGAACTCCAAAGGATCAAGTCCACCTGTCTGCTGACCTGCGCGGCATGAGACGCAGCGTCCACAAGAAGGGACGTCAGTACGAATAGTGTACCGAGTATGTAAGGCATGAAAGATAACACTAGCAGTAAAATAATGTATAATTAATAATGTCATGGAGTCATAGAATATAGAAGATAGAACGTATCTCATGTCATATATTATCATCTCGTATCATATCGTATTATATCTTATCTTGTCTTGTCGTAGTATATCACGTCATAGTATATCGTGTCATAGGGTGTCAGGCTATAGTATATCATAACATAGTACCTCATATCGTAGCATGGCATGTTATAGCATGTCGTGTCATCGCATAACATGTCATAGCATGTCTTACCATAGCATAGCATATCATAGCGTATCATAGCATAGCATAGCTTGTCATATCATGTCCTGTCGTAGCAGATCATAGCATATCATGTCATAGTATAGCTTACCATAGCATATCTTATCATAGCATGTCTGGTCATGACATGGCAGGTCATATCATAGAGCCGAACAATGCCGGCTCACCCACATAGCGCCGATATACACCGGCTCACCCATATATCCCGCGTCCGGGCACCCCGCGTCCGGGATGATAAGCCAGCTGATCAGGTGGCAGTGAAACATATTTCCCTTCCCATTCCCCCATGTATCCTTTCCCCCAACCCAGGTTCATATACATAGCTTGCATATATGTAGTTCGTATGCATATACACATCTTATATACGTACACATATTTTTGTATTCATATACATAGCTTGTATACATATACATGTCTTATATACATTTACTTATCTTATATATATATATATACATCTTTTATATACTTATACATATCTTATAGACATATACATGTTATATATATATATATATACATATCTTATATACATAGACAGGTTTTATATATGTATATATCATATAAGCACACAAGGGAGCCCAAGGAAAAATCATATAGCCATCGGAACGGCGTAAGGCCGGTGACCTCCGATTACATTATGGAATACTCGTGATCGCTCTTGTCTCACCTCGAAGGGACGAATATTTTAAGGTGAGATGGTCAACGGAGAATAGTATTAAAGTAAACGTAGAATGCAATTATGGGCATCATAGATGACAGTTCATAGACTTTGAAATCTTTAGAAAATAAAGTCATAGCTAGGGAATATAAATAAGATTCAAAAATTAATTTATCATTTTCATATTTACATAAGATACTTAGCTTAGTTATCTTGGTCATAGAGTCGTTCCGGTAGTGTGTATCATAGGCATATCCTCTTATGTAATGTCATTGTTATCATTCTCGTCATGGAAGGGTCCTCGTTGGAGGAGTCATAGTACTTATCATTTGGTAACGAACTCGGGATCAAAGGTTCCCTTTGGATTCACTTCTAATAAGTCAAGCAAGACTGTAAGGAAAAATTCGAGAGTAGCGGGCCCACCTCGGGCCGGATGGGGTGACGTATATGATTTACATATATTACGTGTCATGTCATTACTTGTGAGGGTACTAGGGTAATCGGGTCCCACTTATGCAAGTTTTAGGGGTTTAAGAGGTCTTTCCATCATTTGCACACTTTCTAGTTTAATTCTATTGAACAAAAAGTCAAAAACTTTGGATGCGGATTCCGGGGAAGAGAGTTGTCCCCGAGGAGCGTACCCAACTTATTATGTCTAAGACATGCCATAGAAAGAAGGGTGAAACCTTACATACCTCTTTCCGCTTCTTTTGCTATTCCGAATTCACGTTGCAATCTCGTCAAAATCTGCAAATTGGTCATGTTTACCAAAACTCTTATTAGGATACTTAGAGTTGAATTCTTAAGGAAACATTTGGCTACCGAAATTTCGGCAGCACTTCCCCTATAAATACTCCATCCCACCAAGTTCAACTTGGCCAATTTCAATCAACAACTACCCGGGAATCCAAACCCGGCCAAACTATTAACACAACTCAACAATATCAACCATCATGCTATCAACTTCAACAATCAATCCAAAACATGTTCTAATATTAACAACCTTCGTCACACAATTCAACGGTATTTCATTTATATTCAACTCAATCGCTAACAACATCAACAATAATACCAATAGTATTAATACCATTTTCCAACAACAACGTATGCCATAAAATTGCCCGCACAGTGTTTTCTAGATTTCTCAACCCACCAAATTTGCGTTATACTTATTTAAAACAAAATTATTTTCGTAAAGGAGTCGGAATTCTTATGAACAACATCAATAACAACACTATCCACTTTTTTACAAGTTAAATGCATTTATTTTCATCCAATATTCCCTTCACTTCTCATTCCATAATTCACAACACCAACAAACGAATTTATCAGGCCATTCTCTCCGTTCTAATCCATTAAAACTCTAAATAAACTCGTTAACAATGAAAAGGAACCTTATTCATACCTTATTCATGCAGCCACCACGTTATCACTCCCCTCCTTGGTTGATTTTTAGCTCAAATTGAAGACAACGCAGCGTACAACACTTTTCTCTTCATGGGCTTCGGGATTCGGGACTCAGATTTTGATCAAAATAGGGTTTTCTTCTCTCCAAGTCTCCTCTCTCTCTTTCCAGAAGTTTCTGGTTTTTTTTGGTCTGAAAATTGAGGAGAAAGGGGCTGAATTTAACTTAAATAGGCATGGGTCATGGGCCTAACCCGGTTGGGCCCGGTTTGGGCCTAACCCACTGACCTTTCTGCCTTAAAACGTCCGTATCTCCCTATTCCGACGTCACCTGTGGACCCACGACCTATGATTGGAAAGCTAATTCAATTATCTACAACCTTTATGTCTGGGGTTGTTCCCAAATTCCAAACGTATAATGCTGTTTTTGCCCCTCCAAGTCAGGTCATCCCGGAAACGTTTTCTTAAATCGTCCTTTTGGAGGGCTTACACTCATTTTTGGCTTATGGGTCCTTCTTAGGACTTGCTCAACTTCACATATACTACACATATATCTCTTTATATGTCTTTAATTAAATCTCGATGGGTGGGCCCCACCTTGGCTTATAGTTACGAGGGCTATCCTCGAGTGATCACGTTAATAGATTTACTTCCTACGCTCTCCAAATGCCATATATATATATATATTCTCATACTCAGATAATATAATCTTTATCCCTGATCCTTGTGTGAAATTCCCATTTTGCCCCTGGCCTTCCGCATTATTTCCATGAACCATTTTACGAATTCCTCTTTTTACCCTTAACCTTTTCCGACATTTCCATACTACTAATATTCATAACCAACTTGTACAGTAAAAAAATTTTGGGAGATGATCATTCTCTTAGCTTTGCCACGACTACCTTGAAATATCCGAACGTATAAAATACGGGATATAACATCCTCCCCCCCTTTAAAACATTCGTCCTCGAATGTTCAATTGATCTTATGGGGTGTCATAATACTTCGGGAGGGTCCCTCTTTATAGTTATCCGTTCCTTTATGCCCATTCCTTATTCTTTCCCTTACTTTCTTTATCATCGAACTCCTGGGTCTTACACGAGTCCTCATTTTCTGTCGTAGGTTTTCTAATCCACTACTCCCCTTATTCTTGCTCGTCGAACCTTTAGATATATTAATATAGCCACATATCTATTCCTTTATAGTTTTCTCACCTCAACATCATTGCAAGCCTAATCATTCTCCCTCTTACTTCACCTCCCCCTATCCTAGTTACTATTCCTTCCGACACTTTGATCTCCTCGTCTCCATCTACTCACTCCCTTTCTTTTCCAAATATTGTTATACTAGAATTTCCAAGCTTAACCTATAGTAAAAATAATAGTAGTTTACCTGGTAGCACTTGTACCATTTATTTTTGCCGTCCCTCTAACTTTGGTACCCTTGCGTGGTCAATACCTTCCTTACCGTAGCGCCGGTTGCTGGAACTGACATGTCCTCCGATAGAATCACGTGTGGGATATCTTACGCCTTCATATATATATATATATATATATATATCTTTACTATCACCTAGTCCACAAAATACTTTCATATGCTTTTCAATCCTATCCTAATTCCCGAGCTGTGACGCACTCCTTGTGCCTTCACCGAGCTAGTCTGCCTCGTCCTACGCGTCTTCTTATGGTATCCAACCATCCCGTATATCCAAATTTTTCCTTAGACTACCCTAGATTTTCATTTGTCTCTTATGTCTCAATCTGTGGAATTTCTTACCAACTTCCCAGGGGGTCACCCATCATGGAATTGCTCCCACCTGAGCACGCTTAACCCAAATATTTCACTGGAATTCGGTGTCTTAATGCTGATATTTTCGCGTACGCTTCCTTACATGACCTTTATTACATGTTCTGGAGCAAGTCGAAGTCTTACAGATTCCGAAGTATTTTCGTAACACGTCATTTCCTTTATAATTACCGTTTTACCCTTTTTGGACCCCAACCTTCACTTTTCATTCACGTGCATGACTATCCTTCGTCCTGGATTCCCAGATTCTTGATGATAAGGATCACACCTTCATCGCCAAGCCAAATCCATAACCTTTCTGAAACAACGTATCTCACTTACTACCTACTTACAGTATCTTTTGTCCCCGTTTCTTCTTGTTAGGCGTATCTATTCTGGCAGAACCTCCTTTACCATTCTTACTTTTCAAAATCTGTACGTAACAAATATTGATAATACTTCACAGAACATACAGCTATATGACATATTCCAACCATCCGGAACTTTCAGTCCCAAATAACAGAACAAAATATCTGGACTTACCTCCGTGACTTGTCATATCGTCACCTGTCTTCTTTCGCCACCACTAGGCATCTGCGGAAATCGACGGTTAGTATAGGGAATCTTATTTCCTATGACTTCGCTCTATCTCACGATCTAAGACAGAAAGAAGGTCATATTTCCTAAATGCCCTGTAGCCTCCTGTTTATAAGTGTGGCGCGCTACACACCCATAAACAAGACTCTACTGGACACGGCTCGTAGACAAACTCCTAGGACCAAACTGCTCTGATACCACTTCTGTCACGACCCGACTTAGGGGCCGTGACGAGTACCCGATACTTGTACCGAGCACCCCTTACTTATCATCTTACCTGTACCTGTTAGCAAGCCGTATGAATAGTACCATATATATATTTTTTTGAACTGAACATTAACATTAGCAGCGTCATTATGAACATAGACTAGTAAGCTTCGCTATTACTTCATATAGTAGCATTAAGATGCCAAATTACCACATATCTAACTGTACATAACTGACTGTGCATATCTGTCTACGAGCCTCTAGACATAGTACATTTATACATAGGAAGGGCAGAGTACTGTCGTGCCCGAGAATACATACACAAAATAGTACCACTGGAGTGAGGCTCCAGAACAACTGGAGCGCTGTAGAGTATCGCTGGTAGAACTCCTAAGGATCAAGTCCACCTGTCTGCTGACCTGCGCGGCATGAGACGCAGCGTCCACAAGAAGGGACGTCAGTACGAATAGTGTACCGAGTATGTAAGGCATGAAAGATAACACTAGCAGTAAAATAATGTATAATTAATAATGTCATGGAGTCATAGAATATAGAAGATAGAACGTATCTCATGTCATATATTATCATCTTGTATCATATCGTATTATATCTTATCTTGTCTTGTCGTAGTATATCACGTCATAGTATATCGTGTCATAGGGTGTCAGGCTATAGTATATCATAACATAGTACCTCATATCGTAGCATGGCATGTTATAGCATGTCGTGTCATCGCATAGCGTGTCATAGCATGTCTTACCATAGCATAGCATATCATAGCGTATCATAGCATAGCATAGCTTGTCATATCATGTCCTGTCGTAGCAGATCATAGCATATCATGTCATAGTATAGCTTACCATAGCATATCTTATCATAGCATGTCTGGTCATGACATGGTAGGTCATATCATAGCGCCGAACAATGCCGGCTCACCCACATAGCGCCGATATACACCGGCTCACCCATATATCCCGCGTCCGGGCACCCCGCGTCCGGGATGATAAGCCAGCTGATCAGGTGGTAGTGAAACATATTTCCCTTCCCATTCCCCGATGTATCCTTTCCCCCAACCCAGGTTCATATACATAGCTTGCATATATGTACTTCGTATGCATATACACATCTTATATACGTACACATATTTTTGTATTCATATACATAGCTTGTATACATATACATGTCTTATATACATTTACTTATCTTATATATATATATATATATATACATCTTTTATATACTTATACATATCTTATAGACATATACATGTTTTATATATATATATATATATATATATACATATCTTATATACATAGACAGATTTTATATATGTATATATCATATAAGCACACAAGGGAGCCCAAGGAAACATCATATAGCCATCGGAACGGCGTAAGGCCGGTGACCTCCGATTACATTATGGAATACTCGTGATCGCTCTTGTCTCACCTCGAAGGGACGAATATTTTAAGGTGAGATGGTCAACGGAGAATAGTATTAAAGTAAACGTAGAATGCAATTGTGGGCATCATAGATGACAGTTCATAGACTTTGAAATCTTTAGAAAATAAAGTCATAGCTAGGGAATATAAATAAGATTCAAAAATTAATTTATCATTTTCATATTTACATAAAATACTTAGCTTAGTTATCTTGGTCATAGAGTCGTTCCGGTAGTGCGTATCATAGGCATATCCTCTTATGTAATGTCATTGTTATCATTCTCGTCATGGAAGGGTCCTCGTTGGAGGAGTCATAGTACTTATCATTTGGTAACGAACTCGGGATAAAAGGTTCCCTTTGGATTCACTTCTAATAAGTCAAGCAAGACTGTAAGGAAAAATCCGAGAGTAGCGGTCCCACCTCGGGCCGGATGGGGTGACGTATATGATTTACATATATTACGTGTCATGTCATTACTTGTGAGGGTACTAGGGTAATCGGGTCCCACTTATGCAAGTTCTAGGGGTTTAAGAAGTCTTTCCATCATTTGCACACTTTCTAGTTCAATTCTATTGAACAAAAAGTCGAAAACTTTGGATGCGGATTCCGGGGAAAAGAGTTGTCCCCGAGGAGCGTACCCAACTTATTATGTCTAAGACATGCCATAGAAAGAAGGGTGAAACCTTACATACCTCTTTCCGCTTCTTTTGCTATTCCGAATTCACGTTGCAATCTCGTCAAAATCTGCAAATTGGTCATGTTTACCAAAACTCTTATTAGGATACTTAGAGTTGAATTCTTAAGGAAACATTTAGCTACCGAAATTTCGGCAGCACTTCCCCTATAAATACTCCATCCCACCAAGTTCAACTTGGCCAATTTCAATCAACAACAACCCGGGAATCCAAACCCGGCCAAACTATTAACACAACTCAACAATATCAACCATCATGCTATCAACTTCAACAATCAATCCAAAACATGTTCTAATATTAACAACCTGCGTCACACAATTCAACGGTATTTCATTTATATTCAACTCAATCGCTAACAACATCAACAACAATACCAATAGTATTAATACCATTTTCCAACAACAACGTATGCCATATAATTTCCCGCACATTGTTTTCTAGATTTCTCAACCCACCAAATTTGCGTTATACTTATTTAAAACAAAATTATTTTCGTAAAGGAGTCGGAATTCTTATGAACAACATCAATAACAACACTATCCACTTTTTTACAAGTTAAATGCATTTATTTTCATCCAATATTCCCTTCACTTCTCATTCCATAATTCACAACACCAACAAACGAATTTATCAGGTCATTCTCTCCGTTCTAATCCATTAAAACTCTAAATAAACTCGTTAACAATGAAAAGGAACCTTATTCATACCTTATTCATGCAGCCACCACGTTATCACTCCCCTCCTTGGTTGATTTTTAGCTCAAATTGAAGACAACGCAGCGTACAACACTTTTCTCTTCATGGGCTTCGGGATTCGGGACTCAGATTTTGATCAAAATAGGGTTTTCTTCTCTCCAAGTCTCCTCTCTCTCTTTCCAGAAGTTTCTGGTTTTTTTTGGTCTGAAAATTGAGGAGAAAGGGGCTGAATTTAACTTAAATAGGCATGGGTCATGGGCCTAACCCGGTTGGGCCCGGTTTGGGCCTAGCCCACTGACCTTTCTGCCTTAAAACGTCCGTATCTCCCTATTCCGACGTCACCTGTGGACCCACGACCTATGATTGGAAAGCTAATTCAATTATCTACAACCTTTATGTCTGGGGTTGTTCCCACATTCCAAACGTATAATGCTGTTTTTGCCCCTCCAAGTCAGGTCATCCCGGAAACGTTTTCTTAAATCGTCCTTTTGGAGGGCTTACACTCATTTTTGGCTTATGGGTCCTTCTTAGGACTTGCTCAACTTCACATGTACTACCCATATATCTCTTTATATGTCTTTAATAAAATCTCGATGGGTGGGCCCACCTTGGCTTATAGTTACGAGGGCTATCCTCGAGTGATCACGTTAATAGATTTACTTCCTACGCTCTCCAAATGCCATATATATATATATATATATATATATATATTCTCATACTCAGATAATATAATCTTTATCCCTGATCCTTGTGTGAAATTCCCATTTTGCCCCTGGCCTTCCGCATTATTTCCATGAACCATTTTACGAATTCCTCTTTTTACCCTTAACCTTTTCCGACATTTCCATACTACTAATATTCATAACCAACTTGTACAGTAAAAAATTTTTGGGAGATGATCATTCTCTTAGCTTTGCCACGACTACCTTGAAATATCCGAACGTATAAAATACGGGATATAACATATACAGTATGGATGGCTTCGCGGGGAGCCAATGTACCTCCCCCGGTATGGCAAGAGTTTGTTGATGCCTTTCTCCGTCATTATATGCCTCCGGAAGTTCGACGAGCTAGGGCCGATAAATTCTTGAACTTGAGGCAAGGTAGTATGAGTGCCCTAGAGTATAGCCTCCGTTTTAACTCATTGGCCAGGTATGCTTCGGCCATGGTAGCAGATATGAGCGACAGGGTACACCGATTTGTAA
Source organism: Lycium barbarum (assembly GCF_019175385.1). Classification (NCBI taxonomy): domain Eukaryota; kingdom Viridiplantae; phylum Streptophyta; class Magnoliopsida; order Solanales; family Solanaceae; genus Lycium; species Lycium barbarum. The sequence goes on from NC_083345.1 coordinate 75,750,726, forward strand.
AGGTCCTAGGGCCCCACCTGCTGGAAAAATGTTTGACTACGTCCCTTCAGGACGGTATGGACATTGCATGCATTCAGGCACATGCTCAGGACTTAGAGAAAAGCCTACAGCAGCGGAGAAGTGAATGTGAACAAGATAGGGGACATAGCAAGAGGGCTAGATCTTCGGGCCCAATAAGTGAGTCCAGAGGCGGACACAGGCAACAGTTCCCTAGAAATTCGGGCTATTCTACGACCAGTGCACCTCCACGGTTTCCAGGCTAGAGCCTTGATAGATCTGCTCGTTCAGGTCCGAGTCCCAGTTATTCAGGACCTCAGTTCAGAGATGATTCTGGCCAGTCAAGGCCACCTGTACCACGATGTTCCCAGTGTGGGAAGTTGCATTAGGGTCGATGCTGATTGGGCTCGGATGGTTGCTATTCATGTGTTCAACCAGGCCATATCAAGCGTGATTGCCCCTCAGTACAGGGTAGAGGTAGGACCCAGCCATCAGGGTCGGCAGCCAGATCATCAGCATCTGTACGCCCTACGGGGCCAGGTGCATATGCGCCAGTCGGCCATGGTAGAGGTAGAGGCAGAGCTCCCAGTACTAGCAGTCCTCAGCACCGTATTTATGCTTTGGCTGGACGCCAAGATCTTGAGTCTTCTCCTGACGTGGTCACAGGTATATTATCGGTATTCTCTCATGATGTATATGCTTTGATTGATCCGAGCTCCACATTATCATATGTTACTCCATATGTTGAGGGTCGATTTATAATTGAGCCGGAGTCTATCAAACCTTTTGAGGTGTCTACACCCGTGGGTAAATCGGTAATAGCTTGCCGAGTATATAGGAATTGTGTGATTGTGATTTGTGATCGTCGTACTATGATTGATTTGCATGAGCTTGAAATGGTAGATTTTGATGTCATTATGGGCATAGATTGGTTGGCTTCTTATTATGCCAAAGTTGATTGCCGGATGAAGGTGGTTCGTTTCTAGTTTCCGGGAGAACCAGTGTTAGAATGGAAAGGAAATACGGCATCACCAAAAGGTAGGTTTATTTCCTATCTATAGGCAAGGAAAATGATCACAAAAGGGTGAATTTATCATCTAGTGCGAGTTCAAGATGTAGAAGTTGAATCGCCGACTCTTCAGTCAGTTCCCGTAGTGAACGAATTTCCGGATGTGTTCCCGGAAGAGCTTCCAGCCCTTCCTCCCGAATGGGAGATTGATTTTTCCATTGATGTGTTGCCAGACACCACACCTATATCTATCCCCCCATATAGAATGGCACCCGCAGAATTGAAAGAGTTGAAAGAGCAATTGAAGGACTTGCTTGATAAAGGCTTCATTAGGCCTAGTTCATCCCCGTGGGGAGCGCCCGTATTGTTCGTCCGAAAGAAAGATGGCTCCCTGAGAATGTGCATTGATTATAGGCAATTGAATAAAGTAACGATTAAGAATGAATATCCTCTCCCAAGGATTGATGACTTGTTTGATCAATTGCATGGCGCCAAATGGTTTTCAAAGATTGATTTGAGGTCCGGGTATCATCAAGTGAGAGTTAGGGAGAAAGATATCCCTAAGACAGCTTTCAGAACGAGATATGGTCATTTTGAATTCCGGGTGATGTCATTTGGGCTAAATAATGCGCTAGCGGTATTCATGGGTTTGATGAATAATGTGTTCAGGTCCTTTCTGGACTTATTTGTAATCGTATTCATTGATGATATTTTGGTGTATTCTAGATCCGAAACAGAACATGCGGATCATTTGCGTATTGTCCTTGGAGTTCTTCGAACTCGAGAATTGTTTGCAAAGTTTTCCAAATGTGAGTTCTGGTTGAACTCAGTGGCATTTTTAGGGCATATTGTGGCAGCCGATGGTATTCGAGTGGATAGTCAAAAGATTGAGGCCGTGAAAACTTGGCCAAGACCCACAACTCCTATAGAGGTTCGTAGCTTTCTGGGCTTAGCAGGTTATTACAGGAGATTCGTTGAAGGTTTTTCCTCTATTTCTGCACCACTCACAAAGTTGACACAGAAATCAGTCAAGTTTCAGTGGACAGATGCTTGCGAACGTAGTTTCCAAGAGTTAAAGGGTCGATTGACTTCTGCTCCAGTTCTGACACTTCCAGCGGGATTGGAAGGATATGCTGTGTATTGCGATGCTTCAGGTGTTGGGCTAGGATGTGTGTTGATGTAACATGGCAAGGTGGTTGCGTATGCATCAAGGCAATTGCGGAAACATGAGCAGAATTATCCTACCCATGACTTAGAATTGGCCGCGGTGGTCCATGCATTAAAGATATGGAGACATTACTTATATGGTGTCCACGTGGATATTTACACAGATCATAAGAGTCTTCAATACATCTTCAAGCAGAAAGAGTTGAATTTGCGGCAACGACGATGGCTAGAGTTGCTAAAAGACTATGATGTTGAGATCCTGTACCACCCCGGGAAGGCAAATGTGGTGGCTGATGCTCTTAGCCGTAGTTCGATGGGAAGTCTAAGTGATGTACGACCAGAAAAGAAAGAGATGGTCTGTGAGCTTCAACAGTTAGCTAGCCTAGGAGTCCGAGTAGTGGGCTCAGGTAGCAGCGGAGCTACTATTCAGAATTCAACAGTTTCATCGCTAGTAGCGGAAGTAAAAGAGCGACAATATGAGGATCCCATGCTAATACAGTACAGAGATGCCCTCCCTCAGAAAGAGGAGTCATCATTTGATATTTCGGGAGATGGAGTTCTTCGATGTCGAGGCAGGTTTTGTGTTCCCGATGTGGTAGGCCTACGTCACCAAATATTGAGGGAAGCCCATTGTTTCCGTTATTCTGTCCACCCTGGGGCGACAAAAATTGTATCATGATCTTAAGTCTATATATTGGTGGAATGGGATGAAGAAAGATATAGCCGAATTCGTAGCCCAGTGTCCTAATTGCCAACAAGTGAAGATTGAACACCAAAAGCCGGGTGGATTGTTGCAAGCTATGGAAACCCTAACTTGGAAGTGGGAAGTGATTAACATGGACTTCATCTCAGGCTTACCCCGTTCTCGACGTAAGTATGATTCCATATAGGTGATTGTGGATAGACTCACCAAGTCAGCTCATTTCTTACCGGTCAGGACGACCTATGAGGCAGAATATTATGCAAAGCTTTATCTTAAAGAGATAGTAAAACTCCATGGCGTCCCGGTATCTATTATCTCCGACAGAGGGACTTAGTTTACAGCTAAGTTTTGGAGGTCTTTCCAAGAGGGTTTAGGGACCCGAGTTAGCCTTAGCACGACATTTCATCCACAGACCGATGGGCAGGCTGAACGTACTATTCAGACTCTGGAGGATATGTTGCGAGCATGTATGATAGACTTTGGAGGAAATTGGGATGATCACTTGCCACTCATTGAATTTGCATACAATAATAGTTATCATTCCAGCATTCAAATGGCACCATATGAAGCTTTATATGGGCGAAAGTGTAGATCCCCAATTGGGTGGTTTGAAACCGGAGAAACTAAATTGATAGGGCCAGACTTGGTCTAGCAAGCTATAGAGAAAGTCAAGCTTATACAAGATCGGTTGTTAGCAGCCCAAAGTCGTCAGAAGTCCTATGCGGATAATCGTCGAAGAGACTTGGAGTTCAAAGTGAAGGATTGGGTGTTCTTGAAAGTATCTCCAATGAAAGGCGTTATGAGATTTGGCAAAAAGGGGAAGCTTAGTCCCCGGTATATTGGGCCATACGAAATTGTGCGAAGGATAGGCAAGGTGGCCTATGAGTTAGATCTACCTCCGAAATTGGAGTCAGTCCATCCATTATTTCATGTCTCGATGCTTCGAAAATGTGTTGGAGATCCCACTAGGATTGTCTCAGTAAATGATATGCAAGTGACACAGAAATTGACTTATGAAGAGGTACCCATTGCCATATTAGACAGGCAAGTACGGAGGCTTAGAAACAAAGAGGTGGCCTCGGTTAAGGTTCTATGGAGAAGCAGTAAACGAGAGGAGATGACATGGGAAGCAGAAGAAAGTATGCGATCTAAATACCCACATTTATTTCAGCCCTTGGAAGAAGCCCAAGATGAGACGTCAAGATCATAAGGTATGTATATTTCCTTTTATGCTTTTGGGTTATGTGTGGCCAAAATTTTTATGTTGTTACGTTGTGGCCCTGTGTGGCATCAATATTATGGGTTGTTGTGGCAGGATGGTAGCGCCATATCATTAGGGGAACTCTGGCGAAATTTTTGTAGAATTCCCCGAGACTTTAACATTCGAGGACGAATGTTCCTAAGGGGGGAAGAATGTTACACCTCGGAAAATTTTCCGTTGGTACGCAAGTAAACGAACTAGTGATGTGTACGAGGAGTGCGAGTGTATAATGTTTCATGAGCAATGTGCGTATATGGACGAGAATGATTAGAATGAAAAGTTGAGAAATGTGAAAAGTTGAAAGTTGGCAAAACTGCCCAGTGGTCGTAAAGTGCAAAATACGGACCGTATAATGGAATACGGTCCGTAAACTGGCAGTCGTAAAGTGGCATGCAAAAATTTCAACTTTCTGCCAGTCGAGTAAATGGTTAAAAATGACCTGGTGGACGGACCGTAAAGTGATTTACGGCCCGTAAACCATGGTCGTAAATCACCATGCATGCAACCAAAGTTTCTGGTTCTTCTTAGGGTTAAAGACGACCACGAAGGACGGTCCGTAAATTGGAATACAGACCGTAAACCTCCATGGACGACCACTGTTCACCTCAGCACAGATTTTCAATTCATTAAATATGAGGACCAAGACTTGTTTTAATTCATTAAAACATTACACCACTTCTCTCTAAAACCTCTCTCTACATGGCATCTGCTAAGACAATATGGCCCAGAAAAGTTACAGAATTTAGCCAAAACACACATTTTGAAAATTTTGCATACAATTCTTGAGTTCGAAGAATCCCAAGGACAATACGCAAATGGTCTGCATGCTCGGATTCTGTCCGAGAGTATACTAGAATATCATCAATGAACACGATCACGAACAGATCTAAGAGAAGCATGAATACATTATTCATCAAATTCATAAACACCGCCGGAGCATTAGTCAACCCAAATGACATTACTTGAAATTCATAGTGGCCATATCTTGTCCTGAAAGCCGTTTTAGGAACATTTTCTTCTCTAACTCTCACTTGATGATACCCCGATCTTAAATCAATTTTTGAGAACCACTTGGCACCTTGTAATTGGTCAAACAAATCATCGATTCTTGGAAGCAGATATTTATTCTTTATTGTCACCTTGTTCAATTGCCTATAATCAATGCACATTCGTAGGGAATCATCTTTCTTTCTCACAAATATGACGGGTTCTCCCCACAGTGACGAATGGGCCTAATGAACCCCTTCTTTAGAAAATCTTTCAGTTGTGCCTTTAGCTCTTTCAATTATGCAGGAGCCATTAGGTAAGGAGGAATAGAGATCGGTTTAGTTTCCGATAACACATCAATAGCGAAATCAATCTCTCTTTCCGGAGGAAGGCTTGGAAGTTCATCTGGAAATACATCCGAAAATTCATTTACTACCGGGACGGATTGGAAAGCCGGTGGCTTTGCTTTAGTGTCATGGACTCGGACTAGGTGATAAATATAGCCTTTAGCTATCATCTTGCTTGCCTTAAGGTAGGAAATAAACCTACCTCTGGGAGATGCTGTATTACATTTCCAATCAAGCACGGGTTCTCCCGGAAATTGGAATTGGACTACTTTCATTCTGCAATCAACATTACCATAACACGAGGCCAACCAATCCATACCCATAATCACATCAAAATCTAACATTTCCAGCTCAGCTAAATCAACCTTAGTTTTACGATCACATACCACAATTACACAATTTTTGTATACCTGTCTAGCTATTATGGGATCACCAACCGGAGTAGATATCTCAAAAGGTTTAATTAGCTTGGGTTTCACCCTAATACGGCCACCAATATAGGGAGTAATATAACATAACGTGGAACCCGGATCTATCAATGCATAAACCTCATGAAAGAATATAGATAGTATACCTGTAACCACATCCGGGGAAGACTCAAGATCCATTCGTCTGGCTAGAGCATAGATACGGGGCTGAGTGCCACCGGAACTGGATGCTCCCCCTCTGCCCCTACCACGGTCTGCTAGAATCTGGGGAGTTTTCCCTATCAGGCGCACCGATGAGGAAGAACCAGCTACTGATCCTGTGGGTTGAACCCCACTTCTACCATACCTCGAGGGATAATCACGAATCAAGTGCCTAGTCTGTCCACAAACATAACAAGCATCTGAACCCTGGCGACACGTACCGGAGTGTAACTTCCTGCACTGACTACATCACGGGACCGGCGGTCCCCTCTGGCTATAATCACCTCCAAACTGAGAACCCGAAGCTCTTGAGCTCTGGTCCAGTCCTAAATGAATGGAACTGTCAAAATATCTTGCTTGTAAATCGAGGGGGTGCACTAGTCGCCGACTGGCCTGAATGTTTAGAATATGACTGCCTTAATCCCCCTCCATAGTTGCTGCCAGCACCAACAGATCTGGCCCTCTTACTCTGTCCTCTATCAATACCGCGCTCACCCCCTTACAGATGTTGCTGCTTTTCTATGTTCTGGGCGTGGGCCTGAATACGGGAAACATCCATCCCCTCTTGCAATGAAGCTGTCAAGCAATCTTTGAACAAATGTGGCCTTAAACCACTCACAAATCTATGCACTCTATCTCCCATATCGGCCACCATAGTGGGAGCATACCGGGCTAATGAATTAAAGTGAAGGCCATAGTCCTGAGCACTCATATTCCCTTGCCTTAGATTCAGAAACCTGTCAGCTCGGGCCCTTCGAACCTCGAGTGGAAAATAGTGGCGGATGAAAGCATCTACGAATTCTTGCCAAACTGGAAAGGAGCATTTTCCTTTCTCGAAGATATCCAGTTATTATACCAAAGAACCACTACCTCCCGAAGTTTATAAGATGTCAACTCCACAGATTTTGTATCGGAGGCATGAATAATTCTTAACGTTCTCAGCATCTCATCAATAAAACCTTACGGGTCCTCATTTGGCTTTGACCCGAAAAATTCTGGGGGATTTAAACACATGAAATCACGAGCTCTAGCACTAGTCGCCCTGTCACCTGGACCCGTACTCTGCCGCTGGCTTGAGCGGAAACTAGTGGTGTCAACAGCTAAATAGCTTTGGTTATTTGTTGACTCAAAGCACCCGGTGGAGGAACTGGAGGCATAGGAGCTGGAGCTGAAGCCCCCTCTTACTCTTCGATAATAGACGGAGTGTGAGAGGTATTAGATGGAGCCTCATTATGAGATTCACCTTCTTCTACATTAGTTGGCGGCTCCCTTTCTATCCGCCTTTTTGTCATAGCCTTGCCCTTCTGGGCGGCTGTAGCTTTTCTCTTTAGCGGTATCACTGAAATCATATCGCACAATTAAGGAGGAGAAAATCTTATAACATGGCTCTATGGAATGATCTAATAATAAGAAGAATGACCATTTTTCCTAAATGCCCCGCAGCCTCTTGTTTATAAGTGTGGCGCGCTTCACACCCATAAACGAGACAATGCTGGACACGGCTCGTAGACACACCCTAGGATGGAACTGCTCTGATACCACTTTGTCACAACCCGACTAGGGGGCCATGACGGGTACCCGGAGCTGGCTACCGAGCACCTCTCATTACACTAGTCATCATAGTCATTCTGAACACATATAACTCCAAGGCAATACATGGATATACATAAGCCCTCATGGCTACAAAAATGATATACAAATCTACAATGCAATCATCATGGGACATCAACTACCCCCATGTACATATCTAAGAGCCTCTACTAGAGTACTAGACATAAGGACGGGACAGGACCCCGTCGTGCCCAAATACGTACACAAAGTAATGTATCAAAATAGCACCTCCGGAATAATGTGGTGCTCCTGTAAATCTGCTGATCAGCAGCCCGCCTTCGGGGTGACATGTCCGGCTATCTAGGCATGGTGTAATCGTATGCAGCTCGCCTTCGCGGTGACATGTCCGGCCATTTAGGCACTGTGTAATCGTATGCAGCCCGCCTTCGCGGTGACATGTCCGGCCTTCTAGGCACGGTGTAACCTTATGATCATATACTTATCATAAAGCATGCATTAGAACTCAAAGATAATCTATAACTATATCGGGGTGACGTAAGGTCGAGAACCCCCGATTCCATTATGGAGTAATCATAATCATCATAGCTCACCTTGATGGAACTAGCATTTTAAGGTGAGTGTAACAATAATGAAATCAAATCATAAGCTTTAGAATCTCTAGACGTAGACTCAGCATCATCATTATCATACTCGTAACATATCTCTTATCTTTATCTCATGAGAAGCTCTTTATAAACATAGACTCATAGTTTTCGGAATGTAAGAAAGTCATGGAAAGATAAAGGAAGTCGTGTCATAGGAATCAAGCCTTAAGAAAAGAAAGGACCTGCCTTACATACCTTTACATTTCGCTAACTTAATCACTTGAACGCTTCCCTCCAATATTCACGTTTCTACATTCAAGAGAGTTCGTACTAACATTAGATAATTGAAAACATGCTTAGGCTTAAGCTAAAGCTAACGAAAATTGGGCAGCATCTCCTTGGTTTCTACAACTTCCTCCACATGTAATAACAACTCCCAAACATTAATAACAACATTCCTAAATATTATAATCCATAACTTGACAAGTTCAACATTATTAAATCCCCAAATTTCCCCTCAAGGTCACTCGTAACCATAGCCATATTATAACACCACTTTCATCCTCATATAATGTTTCTCCAATATTCTTGATACCATTTATAACAAGATTATACTCATAACATCTCAAGAATTATGGTTCATGTCACACTATTATTCAAGAACACCATTTCTTCACATATGAGCTCTATATTCTACCTTTTTCCACAATCCAAGTCTTTCAACCCCTCAATATTCCAAATAACTTGAAATGATCATTAAACTTACCTTTGATTATGTAGGGACGGGCTTTGGATGGAAATATTTCACTTGAAGAAAACCCCTAGCTTCAATCCAAGGAGATTTCTTGACTTCAAGGAACCCTAGCTACCATTCTTACACTTGATTCTCTTGAATTTGTGATATTAATCTTTGATTTCCCTTGAATTCTTGTGGATGAAGGGTGTAGAATTTTCTAGAGACTTGGAGAGAAGTGGAGAAGTGAGAAAAAATGGAAATAATAACGTGGGGTCTTGTATTTATAATTGGAAAAATCTGACCCGTCGTGCATTCTACGGACACTTATACGATCCGTATAAGTGACCGTGAAATCGCCCCAACAACATCTCGTTTCTGTAACCATTATACGGCACATTATATGATACGTATAAGTGGCCGTATAACTCCATCAGTGATGGACCTTCACTGTAACAGTTATACGGACCGTATAAATGGTCGTATAATCCACTTTTCTCCGAACATGTTTTTGTCATTTCGCTTCATCTCCAATCCTTATGGAACCTTTTTGGCACTTTTTTAACACTTCATTAACAATCTAAGGAGTGTTATAACTTTTCCTCAAGACATTATTAAGTCAACACTAACTCGGTACTTTGTAAATCCTTTCCAAAACACAACGTATACTTCACCTTTCTTAATGAACTTTCTTCTCTTGGTTCAACGTCTTTGGAATCTTAATGGGAACCGTTAAGTACTGCTTCTTACTTTTAGGAACACCATATACGCCTCACCCTACATTGGTATATTTACTGTGGAACGACAAGAAATTTTCTGATGTGTAACACCTGGTAGGCGAATCTGTCCCTTATTCAACGTCTAACACAACATAATTAAGTAAATAAGAAGATAAATAGTCTCAAATCATGGATAGATAATAATGCGAAATACTGCAACATGAACCCCCGAATTTGGTCTGAATAGTACAAGAGCAACTAAGTACATATTTCTAGAATATAAAAGTCTGAAATAATAAATTTGTCTCAGGATATTAAATGAAGACCTTAGGATAGAAGAGTCTCCGAGCAGCGGATCGAAACATGGCTCACCCTAGAAACTCACCCACGAGAGCCTGAAGTTGAATCTGCAACAAACTCTGCACTCAGAAAAGAATGTAGCAAGGTAGCATCAACGCAAACAACAAGTACTGGTAGGCATCATAGGACGACAACAATTAGTTCACATATATAAAGAAAGAAATCAACGAATAGGCATATAAGTAGTTAAATATAGTCACTACGCAGATCCATGTAAGACTTGCAGTAATATGAACCACAATAGATCCCAGTAGTCTACAGTCATAGCCTAAGCGGAAACATCTAGTCCTCGAATCCATCAAGTGTTTAGGTAAGTGATCAACAAGCACATAGTACTCAAATGAATCATCAACCAGGAATTCAATGCAGAAACGTACCATGCAATACAATAAATGCAACAACCAAAATCAGTGATATCAAAGGAGGTAATATGAACGCATGTGTGATGCAATGTACTGGCAAACTGTCTCATACCGTACACACATGCTACGGACAGAAACCTCCACGTATCAATAGTCATGACCCATGGGGGACCCGCGAAGTCCATGTAACAGTCACTCCCACACAAAGCCCAGAGATGCCTTCCACAACACTAGCCACTCCGCACACAACCCAGAGAGGGATTCCATATAAAAATTGTCCATAGTCACTACGCACACAGCCCAGAGGTGACTTTCATACATTTAATTCCTCATCATACGTTTCCGTAAATATTTTTCCATCAATTTCTCCATTAGAACCACAACATATTAACATGAGAAATGCTTGATGAAATGCATGCATGAATGTCGAATTACACAATAATTATGAGAGTGAAAAGCATAACAACATCTGTAAATCAACTACCAATACAAACTTATTACCAAAATCTGTGCAATGCCACGTCCGTAACAATTTTCCTTCAGACCCCATTGGTAACATCAAACAATATATGAAAGAGATGCCATATGAAATATACATGTAGCAAACACCACAATAAGAAGCCTCAGATGTTTCACTTTCTCTCTTATCATTTCGAATATCAAATCACGGTTCATATCAATGAATCGTGTAAAATGTGTATGAATGATATGCATCATATCAATCTCAAGTATAATCATATCAAATCTCAATCGTACCTCTACATGAGCATATATCACAATATCAATACTAAATCAAGTTCTTTCCTTTATAAATGATAAATGTCAAGATAAGTGAGAGTCAAATGTAACACAACCAAGACATGACAATTAAACTAACAAGTCTGATACCACACCCATGACAACAAGACAAATCACAAGGGTTTAGGTATTTCAAAGATGGAATAGGTAACCCATCATTCTAGAAGTCCAATTCTACTCTCCAATTGATAATTTAGCTCAAGTATTGATCAATCTCCTCATGCAAAACAAAACCCCCAATTTAGGCATAAACCACAGTTTTCCCATAATCAAATCATTAACCCAAGAGGAGATTCAAGCTTATTACTACTAATTAATGAAATTCCATGCTTAAATTAGCCAAATCAATCAATTAATCTCACATTCATGGCCTAATAGTCAAATCGGGCCCACAAGGGTTTAGGTATTTCAAAGATGGAATAGGTAACCCATCATTCTAGAAGTCCAATTCTACTCTCCAATTGATAATTTAGCTCAAGTATTGATCAATTTCCTTATGCAAAACAAAACCCCCAATTTAGGCATAAACCACAGTTTTCCCATAATCAAATCATTAACCCAAGAGGAGATTCAAGCTTATTACTACTAATTAATGAAATTCCATGCTTAAATTAGCCAAATCAATCAATTAATCTCACATTCATGGCCTAAGGTTGAGACTCATCTTCTTTAACTAGCTTTCTAGATTTCCACCATAGATTCAAGCTTAGGAAAGGTAAATAATGGATAAGAAGGTGGAAGAGACTTACCAATAGAAGAATTCACTCAGAAACACTTCAAATAGCCCTTGAGACACTTTGGAGAAATAATTTTTGGAATGGGAAATGAAGGGTTTAACATAGGCATTTAATGAATTTGAAACAGCGTTATCCGCTCCAGCGGAAGACAGTCCGCTGCCGCGCATTAGCCTCAGGTGAATTTCGTCCACCGGGGTGGATTCCCATGGAATCCCATACTTCCGCGCCCATGGACCAAACCTCACTGAGGCGAGTCTGCTGGGGCGAGATACTAGAAATCAGAATTTCTTAATTTTTCACCAAGTCCTTCCCAAATCCCGACAATCACCTGAGGCCTCCAAGATACAAACTAGACATGTACACACATATAAAAAGAATGCTACAGACTTACTTGTGGTCTCAAAATTCCCATCGGACGTCTATTAGACCGGGTCAACACCTAAAGGCCAAAAGTCAATTTTCCAACTAATAACCCAAAACGCTCCAGAGTGCCTCAGAAACCAAACTGAACATCCCATCAAGTCATAATCAACCCTTCGGACCTCACAAAATCAATGTTTCTGAAAAAAGTCCATCTACCCAAAAGCCAACTATCGATCAAAAGTTTTTTTTCACTTTAAGGTTCTAATTCTTGTAAGTCACAATAAAACTCACCCGATTACCTCGAGAACTGTGTTGCCCATCCCTGTAGGTCAAAATCATACTAACAAGGCTCGGGGAAGGGTCGATGAGGGTAAATGGGTCAAAAGTGCAGTATCTACCAAACAGGTCATTACATCAGATACCAATTAAGCAGTCGTTCGTCCTCGAACAAAGAAAGAGAGAATAAAAGTTGATGATAGCCAAGGAATATTTATTATAACCACACAAAAGCCTCTACGGCAAGAAGTACACCACTATCAGTGCTAGTTCACCTTATCAGTCAGTACTTCCTTTAATTTAGCTCAAACACCCCATTTTCCATAATTTCCATACTCAAATTTCTCTCACAACTGATCCCTGAATATCAGAAATGTTTTCGCTGGAATTCTCTTATTCGATAAAACCACACCTCTTACCACAATTGATAGGTCCTATAAACATTTCCCCAAACAACACCTTTCTTTATATATAGACACAACCATAGCCCACTCTAAATCGGTAAAATATTCTGACTCCACTAATCTTTCTTTCACATCTTCTAAGCCGTTCTTCGCACCATGATTTCTTAGAAACACATAAACACATGCCATAAGCCCGAAACCATGACTTACTCTAGCCAGAAAAGAATTTTTGCCCCATCTGCGAACTCTAAGTAATTCCATCAAAACTTATCTTGCTTAAGCTAATTTCGCTAGTTCCACGCCTGTTAATTCTGTAACCTGTTGTTGAAAATACTTCAACCAAAACCCATCGCCTAAGCTTCTTAAATCTTCGAATCATCATACTAGAAGCATACCCACTAATTACCTTGCCGAGTCCAAACCCTTAGAGCATCTGACCACTCTAAAGACTTCTTACAACCATAGTACCTCCTCAAATCATTACCAAGCACCGAGGTGAACCATTATAGCTGCTTGAATAGCTGTCCGGGGTAAAATATCATCAAGTTTACTCGCAAACCCTAATAATCTTCATAAACTTGTCATACCTTAATTTTGAAATAAAACCCATAAGTCCTTCTGGAATTATAAATATTGTCACCCCCCAAATCTAGAGAGGCGTAACCGGCACCCGGTGCCACATTCGGCCCAAGCGATCCACTCTGAATCCGTAATTCTAAAGGGGTAACCCTCAACCCCTCAACTTAGGCCAACAGGGCCTACCTGGACATAGACAATACCAACAAGCCGGCAAGGCCACATTCTGAATATATATATATATATATATATATATATATATATATATATATATAAAGACTAGCTATCTCATCTGAACGGGGCACTCACACCCAAAACATATGTACACAACTGAGCAAGCCGACGAGGCTACTATGATCATACATAACCAACAATGCCCAAAATAAAGATATACAAGGCCGGCAAGGCTATCACACTGTATACAAAGTCGAAAAAGGCTATCACATTGGCAGACTATATACAGGACTCATCTACAAGCCTCTAAAGAAAGCATAGTTTTCTCATGGTCGGGTTAGGGCCCCGACCTACCCATCAGGTCTGTAATAACAACAGTAAGACTCCAAAAGACCTGATGACTCCGAACAAAGGGAGCTCACCAATCAGATGATATCAGGTCCTGCCTATTGGGGAGGTCGATCAGTCTGTTTAACTGTACCTGCAGGCATGAATGCAGCGCCCCCGGTAAAAAAGGATGTCAATATGAAAGAATGTACTGAGTATGTAAGGCAATATATAACTGAAACTGAAACGGAACTGACATAATACACTGAATGTAAACTAAGAGTCAATAATAATCTGGAACATATCTAACTATCTTTGTCTCATGTTATGCATGCAATACTGAAAATAAACTATCTGGCCTCATGTGGGGTTCGTTGTGTAAGTCTATAACCCCAAAGGCAATATGTGTGACCCGAAGGTCCTGTATAGCCCCGAAGGCAAATATAAATAGCCTCGAAGGTAAATTGTATCTCTGTATAGCCCCGAAGGCAATGTGCATATCTGCAAAGGCCCGAAGGAAATTGTATCTCTGTATAGCCCCGAGGGCAAACGTATATGATGATGAATGCATAGCCCTGAAGGAAAATGTATGAAATGATCCTATAACTGCTATGCATGATATATTCTCTGTTTCTCAACTAGAGATGACATACTCTAACTGAATATAGACTCTCGACGAGGGATGATTTCAACACAAGTAAGATGAGATAACAGAGATATAGAAACTCTACAAATCGCTTCTCTTACATACACTTATTTGACTCTTACTGATTATGGGTTTATGCCAAAAAAAAAAAGGATAGCCATTACATACCTTTGACGCTTAATCCATGAATCAATATGCATACACTGCCCGAAGTAATTAAACCTATATTAATACATTAAAACTATGGTTAAGCTATGAAAAGGCTTAAAACATATTTCTAAGCTAGTAGCTCAATTCTAGAAAATTGGGCAGCATCTCCTACATTCACTTCCTCACAATTCGAAAGACCCTTAACAATAACCAGAACAACAACAAAAACATATCCAAGCAATACCATTAATAATCAACAACTCAAGTAATAGTATAATGAGCGGCAAGCTTGGTTTATGATGAAACAATATCCAAGCAATACCATTAATAATCAACAACTCAAGTAATAGTATAACGAGCGGCAAGCTTGGCTGAGGACGAAACAAACTATAGTTTTAAACCCCTTTTCCTTCCAGAACTTGTTAACAACATTAACCCAATGTATTTAATTACTCTTTCTGATTTTCAGCAACAACAAAACATTAAAATGACCTCATAATAGCCCAGGAAGTTACTGCAACTAAAAATCGATTTTCAAATCATTTCTTCATCAATTTTTATTTCCATAACCTAGTTAGACTCCAATAATCTTAACCATAACATAATCGAGTAAATCCTTACATGAACCATCCATATGATAACATAATACTACTTCCAAACAGTCTGCAACATCACAACACGCTCCAAGCAATTTTCAGCCCCTACTTTACATGTTCTTCACCAAACAAACTTGGTAGAACTTAGATAAAGTCAAATACATGAAGAAGGGAGGATTTTCTTACCTAAATCAGATCTTTAAGGGACGAAACATAGGCAGTAGCTTGCCCTGGATGAATTTCAACTTCCCTCACTCAGATCTCCAAGATTGCATATAACCCATTAACTTGAATTGAAAGAAGAAGAAGATTACTTGCATATACTTGAGGTTTTTGGGGCTGATTAGTGGGGATGGAGTTTCTTAGAGTTTTTCTTAGCTCCTCTTAGGCTTTCATAACTTGGAAATAATGAGGACAAAGTGATAAGTTCAGCTCCTTTAAAGGGGTCAATTTTGGCCGACCCCCTCTACCTTTTTTTTTTTTTTGGAGATTTAATCTTGGCCCTTCCTTTAGTAAGTAGAAGGAACACCTACTTGTCACATGCTTGCTTAATTAAATAGTGTCACTAACTGGTTGCATTAAATTTGGCACGTATCTCATCCTTACTTCGTAGGTAAGATACGTATAAAGTAGCTCAAGTAGGAGGGGAAGTAAGTAGGTGAAGCGGGCACATCGGGTAAGCAAGCAGCTCA
Source organism: Lycium barbarum (assembly GCF_019175385.1). Taxonomy (NCBI): domain Eukaryota; kingdom Viridiplantae; phylum Streptophyta; class Magnoliopsida; order Solanales; family Solanaceae; genus Lycium; species Lycium barbarum. Next base: position 75,766,895 of record NC_083345.1, read on the forward strand.
TTTTTATTTGCCCATAATCTTATTTCTCCAATTTTAAGTGCATTCGTCAACCTTGACTTAGCTAGCATGTGTTGAACAAAAATTTGGGATGTAACATCCTCCCCCCTTAGGAATATTCGTCCTCAAATGTTAAATTTATAGAAATTTCGGCAGAGTTTCCTCTATAATTGTGCTACTACCAACTTGCTACGCAGCCAACCAGATAATATGATGCCACCTTGGGCGACAACCATCAATAAATACTATGGCCTCTCACGACCAATAATAGTAACTAGTAACATATTACATACCTGAATACGGGGGTGTCTCGGTGTGAATTTCATCCAAGATTGGAAATAAGTGAGGATATCTGGTCATCATATCTTCCTCATCTTGCCAAGTCATCTCCTCACTATTGTTATTTCTCCGAAGCACTTTTATTGAGGCTACATACTTAGTTCTTAATTTACGGGCCTGACGATCGAGGATAGCAATGGGAACCTCCTCATATGACAACTGCTTTGTAACCTGGACATCATCAACTAGTACCACTTTGGAAAGATCTCTGATACACTTACAGAGCATAGATACATGAAAGACCGGATGCATTGACTCCAACTTTGAAGATAAATCCAACTCATAGGCTACCTAGCCTACACTACGCACAATCCTATAAGGGCTAATGTATCTAGGGCTAAGCTTGTCCTTCTTGCCGAATCTCATGATACCTTAATTGGAGACACTTTTAAGAATACCCAATCATCTACCTGGAACTCTTAGTCTCATCATTGATTATCTACATAGTATTTCAGACGACTCTGAGCTGCTAGTAATCTCTTTTGAATGAGCTTAACTTTCTCTACCGCCTACTGGACCAAGTCAGGTCTTAATAATCTAGATTCTCCAGCCTCGAACCATCCGATAGGAGATCTACACTTCCGCCCATAAAGAGCCTTATATGGGGCCATCTGAATGCTAGAATGATAATTGTTATCGTATGCGAACTCAACAATGATAACTGTTATCATATGCGAACTCAATAAACGGCAAATGGTTATCCCAAATACCTTTGAAATCCAACACCCATGCTCGTAACATATCCTTGAGAGTCTGAATAGTGTGCTCATTTGATACAACATGCCCAAAGTGCCCAAGGAAACCCACAGAGTTCAGTTAGAATTCACATTTGGAGAATTTTGCATACATTTTTTGATCCTAGAGAATTTTGAGTATGGTACGCAAATGACCTGCGTGCTCCGCTTCTGATCGAGAATAGACCAGAATGTCATCTATAAACACAATCAAGAACAATTCTTAGAAGGGTCTAAATATGCTATTCATCAAGTCCATGAACACTGTTAGCACATTAGTCAACCCAAAAGACATAACAAGAGACTCAAAATGACCATACCTGGTCCTAAATGCTATCTTCGGAATATCTTTCTCTCTGACCCAGACCTGATAATAACCTAATCTCAAGTATATCTTCGAGAAGCATCTGACAACCTACAACTGATAAAATAAATCATCTATCCTTGGAAGTGGATACTTGTTCTTAATTGTCATCTTATTCAGCTGCCTATAGTCGATACACATCCGCAGCGAACCATCTTTCTTTCTCACGATCAACACTGGGGCTCCCTATCGTGATGTACTAGGTCTGATAAATCCCTTCTTAAGCAAATCCTTCAACTGCCCCTTTAACTCTTTCAACTCAAAATGAGCCATCCTATTAGGAGGGATGGATATCGGATGAGTATCCAGTAGCACATCTATAGTGAAGTCAATCTCTCGCTCTGTTGGAAAGCCTGGAAACTCATTTGGAAATACATATGGGAACTAATTAAACACTGGTATAGATTGAAGAGTCGACAGTTCTACCTCTGCATTCTAAACTCGAACTATATGATAGATACAACCCTTCGAAATCATCTTCCTGGCCTTGAGATAGGAAATAAACCTATCTCTCAATGAAGCCGTATTACCCTTTCTCTCCAAAATGGTTCCCCTAGAAAATGGAATGTAACAATCTTTGTCCAGCACCCAACGTTAGCATAAACAGAAGCTAACCAATCCATACCCATAATAACATCAAAATCGACTATATACAACTCTATAAGATCTGCTGGGTCTATCGACCAAAAACGACTACTGAATAATCACGATAAATCTTTCTAGCCATAACAGGCTCACTAACAGGTGTAGACATAGAATATGGCTCACTCAATGACTCTGTTCCTATACCAAACCTTCCCGCAACAAACGAGGTGACATACAATCAATTGGACCCCGGATCTATCAGTGCATAAATATTATATGAACAGGCTGTCAATATACCTGTCACAACATCAGGTGAGGACTCCAAGTCCTGACGACCTGTCAAGGAATAGATGCGATTCTGAGCACTGCCTACACTGGGAGCTCCACTTCTACCTCTGCCTCTACTTACTGATGACTGGGACCCTTGCCCAGAAGGACATACTGATGTTGATGACCCTTCTATAGAACCTATCAACTGTGCCATACCACTAGGTCCCCCCTGTGGGTAGTCCGTTATAAAATGATCTGGGCTGCCAGAAGTATAACAAGCTCGCAAACCATAATGACATCTCCCAAAGTGTGCTCTACCATAATTACCACACTGTTGTGGTAATGATCTGTTCTGCCCTAGACCCTTCTGCTGCTGTGACCTTGATTCTTGGGAGCTCTCACCTGGTCCAAATTGGAAGTAATACCCTGATTTGTATCCCTGAGACTGAGGTTGAGGTGGTGGTGGCCTAAATGGCCTGCCCTGATACTGAGGTCTGAAAGTCCCCCGACTATTCCCCTGCTGACCAGCTGACCTAGACCTCATATGATGCTCCTTCTCTATCCTCTTGGTCACCTGTTGTTGACATCTATGATCCTCGCAGTTCTGCGTGAATTCCTGAATACGAGCAAGGTCCATACTATCATTCACCGCCACAGTGGTATAATCCTCAACATAATCGGGGTGCAACCTTACTATAAACCTGTGGATCCTGGCCCTCGATGAATCAAAGAAGGATGAAGCGTATCTGGCCAAGGAATCAAATCGGAGGCAATAATCATGAACACTAGAACTACCCTACTGAATAGTCAAGAACTGATCAACTCTAGCCTCTCGTATTTCCAACGCAAATAGTGGTTGAGGAAGGCCTCTGAAAACTCAAACCAATGTGCTGGAGGTGCCTCAGGACCTCTAGAATGTTCCAACCTCTCATCCCATAAGACGGATATATCACGAAGTCTGAAAGCCGCTAATTCTGCCGCCTCGGTATCCGTAGCATGCATTATCAGGAAAATATGGTGAAGCGGATCAACCAAGTTTTGCGGTTCCTCGTCCCACTTAACCATTGTCTGCTCTGGGGGATCAAGTGCTAGGAACTCAAGAACCCTTGAACAGTCGGGCCCCTCAATGGGTCCTGCACCAGCAGGTGCTCTCGGCTACCTCTAAGTATCTACAAGCTGCGTCAATAACAACACCACACTTCTAAGATCTTGATCTGTCAGTGCAGGAGGAGGTATTGGAGGTGCTGCTGTTACACCTCGAAAACATTTCCGTTCATGCACAGTGAATAGACTGACGAAGGGCGCGACGTATACGATGTTTGATAAGTAATAAATAACAATTGATTATTCTAAATGAGATTTCAAAGACATTCGAAGTAAGAGAAGAAAGTTTGCCAAGAAAGATAAGGTATACGTTATGTATCGGAAAGGATTTATGAGTAACAAATTAATGATGATTTAATGATGTTTTGGAGAAGAGCTATAACGTCCCTTAGATTGTTAAGGAGGTGTTAAACAAGTGTCAAGAAGGTTCCATAAGGATTGGAGATCAAACGAGTCGACGAGAAAGAGTTCAGAAAAGCTAGGCACTGTACGACAAAACATACTGGCCGTATGCTCAACCGTATAATCAGCCCAGATTAGCATCCCTCTCTGGACCAAATCTATGGCCAGACATATGGTCAGTATAATTTATATGGACCGTATGTTGGTCCGTAGAAACTGGTCGGGACAGATTTTAAGTGGATATAAGGAGGACCCAAGTTCATTTATTTCATTTCATTTTCACCTCACACCTCAAGAACCCTCTAGAAAACCCTCTCTACTCTTCATCCACAATAACTCAAGAAAGATTCATGATCAAGCTCATCAAACCAAGGAAATCAAGTGTAAGAAGCTCATTGGAGTTCATCCAAGGCAAGAAACCCCATTGGATTGAAGCTAGGGTTTTTCTTCAAGTGAAAGAAATCCAAAACTTGCTACTACACTATCTAAGGTATGTTTTATGGTATCGATGTTGTTTAAGGTATTGAGAAGTTGAAACACTTGGAATGTAGAGGGATATAAAAAATAGGTCTTGAATGTGAGAATAGTGATGCTGGTGAGTAGTAGCTTGGGTTGAGTAATGATTCTTGATATATTGTGATTACGATTATGGTATAAATGATATTAAGGACAAGGGATAAGCATTATATGTGAGAAAACGTACTAGTATACTATGACCATGATTATGGATGAATTGAAGTGGAATTGTGAAATAAGGGTATTGTAGATGAATGAAGATTGTTGGTTATGATATTGTCAATGTTATTATAAATGTTTGGTAGTTGATATACAATATGGGGAAGGTTGTATAAACAAAAGAAATGCTGCCCAATTTTCTCTAGCTTTAGTAAGCACGTTCATATAATCGATTAGCTAACGTGAAGGCGAATTCTCTTGAAGGTAGAAACGTGAGCATTGAAGGAGAACAATCCAGCGATGGAAATTGTTAAACGAAAGAGGCATGTAAGGCTAGTCCTTTGTTTCTAAGGCATGACTCCTATGGCATGAATCCTCCAATCTCTCCATGATTTTCCTACGTATCGAAAATCATAAGTCTACGAGTATAAAGAGGTTTATAAGTTTATGAGCATGACAATACCGATGATGGATCTAAGTCTAGAAGTCCTAAAGCTCATGATATGATATTCCTACGAAACTAATGATCCTTCTATGATTCCTATGATATTATTTCCCTACCTATCCATGACTTTCTTACATTCTGAGAACTATGAGTCAATACTAATAAAGTGCTTCTAAAGAGATAAAGATGAGAAATACGTCATGAATACGATAATAATGATGGTAAGTTTAAGCCTTGAGATTCTAAAGCAAGATATGATGCCTATGAAGTTAAAGATCCTACTTACGATCCCTTGATGTTGTTCATGGTGTACACTCACCTTAAAATGTTAGTTCCTTCAAGGTGAGATATGATGAATATGATCACTCCATAATGTAATCGGAGGTTCTCGACCTTATGTCACCCCGATATTGTTATAGATTGTCTATAAGTGCTAATGCATGTCCTATGACCAATGTCCCAGAAAATTACGAGTCTATGTTCATAGAGGATTTCATATGAGATAAAGGTAAGAGATATACTATAGATACGATAATGGTAATGATGAGCCTGAGTTTAGAGATATAAAGCCTATCATACGATATTTTCATAAAGTTCATGCTACGAATACGATATGATTTTCATACATTGTTTTTAAATTCAAGTGCATGCTCTATGGAAAGTTATGATAAGCTTATGAGATATATGTGATGATAAAAGGTTCCCGTAGTGATGGCAACGATGACGATGTTAATAGTGATAACGATGATGATGACGATGATAATGGTGATGAGGATAATGATGACGATGATAATAGTAATGACGCTAAATATGCTTATGGGCTTTTATGTATATGTGCCTATGTATGGCTATTATGAAACCCCGAGCTTATATGGATGGGCAGAATATATGTATATATAATGCGCGCGCACCACTGGTGTTGGGTACGGACAACCCTGAGCCTTGGTAGAGCCAGGTACGGATACCACTGAGCCTTGGTAGGGCCAGGTACGGACAACACTGAGCCTTGGTAGGGCCAGGTACGCATAACACCATGCTTTAATATAACTGGGTACGTAAGACACCGAACCTATATGGTCGGGTATGATACTACTATGTATTCAAATGTATGAAAAGCCCGAAGGACATGTATGTGATAGTGTCGAGCCACTACGTGGCGAATACGGATAATGTTTAATGTGTATGAGCAGATACGGTACTATGATATATATATGATACGATGATGTATGCACTATGATGATACATGTACTACAATTATATATAATATAGGCATGAAAGGTATCCACCCTTAAAAGTTACGCGGGTTATATCTACATCCTATGTCTTATGATTTCTCTATTATGTTCATTGCATTCATGCCTTACATACTCAGTACAATATTCAAACTGACGTCCTTTTTCTTTGGACGCTGTGTTCATGCCCATAGGTAGACAGGGATGCGACCCAGATTTATAGAAGCCGATAAGCAGACTTTTGAGAGCACTCCATTATTCCGGAGGTACCATTGATTTACTATTTTGTGTACATATATGTTTTGGGCACGACGGGGTCCTGTCCCGTCCATATGTCTAGTACTCTAGTAGAGACTCGTAGATACGTATGTGTGGGTAGTATGGTCTCATGATCTTCCAAGTGTATATATGTATTATGTGGATAGCCAAACGGATTATGTATATAAAGGTAAATATGTTTCAAATGAAAAATGGTTTTCCTAGGATTATGAGCATAAGAAATACGATTGTACGCAGAATGAGTAATAGAACGAGTGGTGCTCGGTGGTTAGCCCCAGGTACCCGTCATGGCCCTAGCCGGATCGTGATAAAAGTGGTATCAGAGAAGTTCAGTCCTAGGAAGTGTCTACGAGCCGTGTCTAGTAGAGTCTTTTTTATGGTGTGTTGCGCGCCACATCTATAAACATGAGGCTACAGGGCATTTAGGATGGTTACTCTTCTTTCATCCCTAAGATCGTGCGATAGAGCTAAGCCATAGGAAATGAGATTCCTTACACTAACCCCTGATTACAGCAGAAGAATGGTAATGACAGGAGAAAGTGATTGATGACATTGAAAGTTACGGAGGTAAGCCCCTTCGTTGAGGCTACGTTATCGGGATATGTATTTATATGATAATGAATTGGTTGTCATAGAGGCAAAAAGATGTAAGTACAATAGAGAAATTGATTAAATGTGTCTCTTGATGATAAGTCCAGTTATAAGTTGAGAACTAAGCAAATTGAACGAATCAGAACAAAGGTGAGCGACGGTACGAAAGTTGTGTGTCGAGTAAGGTAAGAATATTGGGGTATGATTGAAATGTAAAGCTGAAGGATGAAAGGAAAAGTAACTAGGAAGGGATAACAAGGCAGATCGCTAAAGGATCAGGTACATCTCGAAGCGTGATATATGAGGTAAGTTTCGACATCTTTGTACTTTTACTTAAAATTGGGAGCCCTGTGTGGCTGAGATATGTCGTACATGTATATTGGCCCTGTGAGGCATTGTTGGTATTTTCTGCGGGCAGGTTTTGGGATAGTAAGAAATATAGAGGAAACTCCGCCGAAATTTTCCTAGAATCTAAAGGAGATAAGATATAAGCTTGTAATATGTCCTAACGGGAAAAGATGTTGTGAAAAAAGTAATGGCAGGACGAGATTAAGTTAGAAGTATCGTTAACAACTGCAAGCGATGAGTTAAATACTATTGAATTGATAGTAATGGCAATTATAAGAGAGACATTGATACGGTAAAGAGAAATGCTAGAGTAAATTAGGGAGACTGGTAGTGCTAAAACATGACATGGAAGAGAAAGGGTAACTCCAATAGAGTGTGATACTGAAGTATTGATTGGACGGATAAGTGCAAGTAAAATACGACAAGTCTATTAGCAAAATAAAGTAACAACATGACTGAGGCAGGGGTATGACGAATGTGAATCCATTGGTAAAACAAATTATATGGTAACTGTAATAGGACTGATTACAAAGAGTAACAGGTTGAGTATGCTTACTTCGCAAGGTTTATTCTACTTTACGAGCAAGCTTGCGAACGAGGTAAAGAAGTTGCACTCTATAGCGTTGATTATGATCAAGATATAATGAGAGCGTGGCAAGAACTGTAATACAATGTAAGTAAAGTATAGTGAGGAAACGACTAAAGATGTGACATGTTCTATATGAATAAAGAATGAATGCAAGTGTGAAACCAACAAGCGAGCCATGGGGCAATAGATAAGAAAGCTTATAAGACCTTGCTGGAAAAATCCAGCATAGAGGTTTCGCAATGATAGAAATGATAGCAAGCAAGCTTGAAAAAGGAATCAGAGAAATGTGATATGGAAAAGTAGTAGTAGTTTGTGATTTGTACAATTAAGAGCATGAGTGATATCTTTAGTTGGATGTAAAAGACCAAGACTACAGAAAAATGAATAACGAAATAGTACGATTGTTAGGAAAAGGATCAACACAATAAGAATGAGAGGGGATGATCAGAATGAACAGAATAAGTTTTGGAAGCGAAGAATGGATTGTACAAAGGTAATATATTCTAAAGGGCAAAGCAGTACTAAGTTAAGAATAGGGTTCCTTGTGCGGAGAACAAAGGATTGATTATAAAATGGGAGGAAATAAGATAAATTGAGGAGGAAGGAATGTAAAGGAATAAGAATGGGAAGGAAATTCACCGCAAAGTACGCGCACTTAAGAAGTAGTCATGTTATGATTAAAGGAAGATGCATCTCCTACGAATATCCAATACCAAGTTAGAATGAGTAAAGTATATGAAGTAATGAGTTGAAAGGAAAAAAAGGTGGCCATGAGTTATGAGATTACCGTGCGACGATAAAGCGAGAGAGTAAAGCTATCATCAACGACATATACAATATGATTATGATTGGTTTTGAAACCAATGTTGAGCGCAACACAAGAGTAAAAGAGTATGAGGCATAAGGGGTATTAGTTACGCATGGGACTTAGGCCCTGGAAAACAAAGATGACGTTGCAAGTGAACTTTGAGCACCGAAGAAGAGGGCAAGTGACATTGCATGGATGGTATGGATAACTCGACATACTGAGCATCCCTGTGGGACAAAAGTTGTTAATTGGAGCAGATTTAGACATTGACTCATAACTACCAGATGAGCAAAGTAAAATACGTCCTTGTTTGGATTGTTATTTCGGTTGTATTACTTGATTACAAAAACTATGAGATGAGTATGTTAAAATTTCACGCATGAATTACCGCGGCTATAAAGTATGGGAAACGACATGATTACGATGTAGTATAGTAAGGGATATATGAATTCAAGATTTGAAGGTGAGGCAACGGATTTGAGAATGGTACAAGTAAAACCCTTCAAGGGGGGAAGCGAGTAAAGAGAATACAAGTGTAGAGATTGAACCGATGGACCTAAGATGTGACAGATATAGAATTTAAAACAAAGAGTGATAGTTACGTAGAAATGAGTCTAATAACTAGTAAATAACTGAACAAGAATTGAGCGGGTATCTGAGACTGTACTGTAAATCATTCGTGATGACATTGAACAACGTGACATTGAGAGCAAATAACTCAAGGGATATTATAAAAGATAGCGATGCTATACTATAATGGAGGCAAATGCACTAATGGTAGAGTCGTTGTTAATGATATTGCTATTTATAAGTGACAATTAAGAAGGAACCTAAGGTTTTCTATAGTAGAACATAAGATATGATAATCAAGGGAAAAATAAAGGAAGGAAAAGAGCATGATGAGATAAGTTATTACAGATAGACAAAAGAGTTTTGGTATGTATGACACCAAGCCTTGTCGTGGCCGGGTATGCGAAGACCACCGAACCTTTAAGGTCGGGTATGCTATGGATATGAATATGGACACGAATGTGTATACGGATATGGATACATGTATATGTATAGATGTGTATGTACACGAATCACGCAAGAACGATTATGTAACTTGCAAGTATTTATGCGTCGCCAATGAAACCAAGTGGGTATTTAAAAAGAGGAGTAAGAGATAAGCAAGAATAGTGTGGTCATGATATTCCGGGTCAGTTGAAGGAAAATATATGGAGAAATTTTTGTAGAATCCCGGATAGTTTAACATTTGAGGACGAATGTTCCCAAGGGGGGAAGAATGTTACACCTCGGAAAATTTTCCGTTCATGCACAGTGAATAGGCTGACGAAGGGCGCGACGTATACAATATTTTAATAAGTAAGAAATAACATTAGATAATTATAAATGAGATTTCAAAGACATTCAAAGTAAGAGAAGAAAGTTTGCCAAGAAAGACAAGGTATACATTATGTATCGGAAAGGATTTATGAGTAACGAATTAATGATGATTTAATGATTTTGTTGAGAAGAGCTATAACATCCCTTAGATTGTTAAGGAGGTGTTAAACAAGTGTCAAGAAGGTTCCATAAGGATTGGAGATCAAACGAGTCGACGAGAAAGAGTTCGGAAAAGCTGGGCATTGTACGGCCAAACATACTGGCCGTATAAAACATACTGGCCGTATGTTCAACCGTATAATCAGCCCAGATTAGCATCCCTCTCTGGACCAAATCTACAACCAGACATACGGTCAGTATAATTTATAGGGACCGTATGTTGGTCCGTAGAAACTGGTCGGGACAGATTTTAAGTGGATATAAGGAGGACCCAAGTTCATTTATTTCATTTCATTTTCACCTCACACCTCAAGAACTCTCTAGAAAACCCTCTGTACTCTTCATTCACAAGAACTCAAGAAAGATTCAGGATCAACCTCATCAAACCAAGGAAATCAAGTGTAAGAAACTCATTGGAGTTCATCCAAGGCAAGAAACCCCATTGGATTGAAGCTAGGGTTTTTCTTCAAGTGAAAGAAATCCAAAACTTCCTCCTATACTATCTAAGGTAAGTTTTATGGTATTTCTATGTTTTTCAAGGTATTGAGATGTTGGAATGTAGAGGGATATAGAAAATGGGTCTTGAATGTGAGAATAGTGATGTTGGTGAGTAGTCGCTTGGGTTGAGTAGTGATTCTTGATATATTGAGATTACGATTATGCTATAAATGATATTAAGGACATGGGATAAGCATTATATGTGAGAAAACGTACTAGTATACTATGACTATGATTATGGATGAATTGAAGTGGAATTGTGAAATAAGGGTAATGTAGATGAATGAAGATTGTTGGTTATGATATTGTGAATGTTATTATAAATGTTTGGGAGTTGATATACAATATGGGGAAGGTTGTATAAACAAAAGAAATGCTGCCCAATTTTCTCTAGCTTTAGTAAGCACGTTCATATAATCAATTAGTTAATGTGAAGGCGAATTCTCTTGAAGGTAGAAACGTGAGCATTGAAGGAGAACAATCAAGCGATGGAAATTGTTAAACGAAAGAGGTATGTAAGGCTAGTCCTTTCTTTGTAACGCATGACTCCTATGGCATGAGTCCTCCTATCTCTCCATGATTTTCCTACATATCGAAAATTATGAGTCTACGAGTATAAAGAGATTTATACAAGATAAAAAAAGAGATATGTTATGAGCATGACAATACCGATGATGAATCTAAGTCTAGAAGTCCTAAAGCTCATGATATGATATTCCTACGAAGCTAATGATCCTTATATGATTCCTATGCTATTACTTCCCTACCTCTCCATGACTTTCTTACATTCCGGGAACTATGAGTCAATATTGATAAAGAGATTCTTATGAGATTAAGATGAGAAATATGTCATGAATACGATAATAATTATGGTAAGTTTCAGCCTAGAGATTCTAAAGCAAGATATGATGTCTATGAAGTTAAAGATCCTACTTACGATCCCTTGATGTTGTTCATGGTGTACACTCACCTTAAAATGTTAGTTCCTTCAAGGTGCGATATGATGAATATGATCACTCCATAATGTAATTGGGGGTTCTTGACCTTATGTCACCCCGATATTGTTATAGATTGTCTATAAGCGCTAATGCATGTCCTATGACCAATGTCCCAAAAAATTACGAGTCTATGTTCATAGAGGATTTCATGTGAGATAAAGGTAAGAGATATACTATAGATACGATAATGGTAATGATAAGCCTGAGTTTAGAGATAATAAAGCCTATCATACGATATTTTCATGAAGTTCATGCTACGAATACGATATGATTTTCATAGATTGTCTTTAAATTCAAATGCATGCTCTATGGAAAGTTATGATAAGCTTATGAGATGTATGTGATGATAAAAGATTCCCGTAGTGATGGCAACGATGACGATGTTAATAGTGATAATGATGATGATGACGACGATAACGGTGATGATGATAATGATGACGATTATAATAGTAATGACGCTAAAGATGCTTATGGGCTTTTATGTATATGTGCCTATGTATGGCTATTATGAAACCCCGAGCTTATATGGATGGGTATAATATATGTATATATAATGCGCGCGCACCACTGCAGTTGGGTACGGACAACCCTGAGCCTTGGTAGGGCCAGGTACGGATACCACTGAGCCTTGGTAGGGCCAGGTATGGACAACACTGAGCCTTGGTAGGGCTAGGTACGCATAACACCAAGCTTTATTATAGCTGGGTACATAAGACACCGAACCTATATGGTCGGGTATGATACTACTATGTATTCAAATGTATGAAAAGCCCGAAGGACATGTATGTGATAGTGTCGAGCCACTACGTGGCCTAATACGGATAATGTTTAATGTGTATGAGCGTATACGGTACTATGATATATATATGATACGATGATGTATGCGCTATGATGATACATGTACTACAATTATATATGATATAGGCATGAAAGGTATCCACCCTTAAAAGTTACGCGAGTTATATCTACATCCTATGTCTTATGATTTCTCTATTATGTTTATTGCATTCATGGCTTACATACTCAGTACAATATTCGTACTGACGTCCATTTTCTTTGGACGCTGTGTTCATGCCCACAGGTAGATAGGGAGGCGACCCATATTTATAGAAGTCGATAAGCAGACTTTTGAGAGCACTCCATATCCCGGAGGTGCCATGGATTTACTATTGTGTGTACATATATGTTTTGGGCACGACGGGGTCCAGTCCCGTCCATATGTCTAGTACTCTAGTAGGGGCTCATAGATACGTATGTGTGGGTAGTATGGTCTCACGATTTTCCACGTGTATATTTGTATTATGTGGATAGCCAAAGGGCTTATGTTTATAAAGGTAAATATGTTTCAAATGAAAAATGGTTTTCCTACGATTATGAGCATAAGAAATACGATTGTACGCAGAATGAGCAATAGAACTAGTGGTGCTCGGTGGTTAGCCCCGGGTACCTGTCCTGGCCCTAGCCGGGTCGTGACAGTTGCATCCCTTGGGAACTCCTCAGGTGGTGGAGAAGTCAAGGATGGCTGTGAAGGGGTCTCACCCTAGCCCTCAGACTGGGCCCCATCTGCTGGGTGTGCCCTGTTAGTCCCCTCACCAACTGTCATATCAACTCTGCAGCTAGTTGTGGTCTTTCTAGTCACTAGCATTGCTGTATACAAACACAAAAGGGTAAGTTTAACTCAAATCTCCTATGACTCGGCTATACAGCTCGATTTAGATCTAAAAGAAAGGTAACCAACTCCTAAATGCCCTGTAGTTTCCTGTTTATATAATGTGGTGCACAACACATTCATAAATAAGACTACTAGAAATGGCTTGTAGACTCCCTAGGACAGACTTGCTCTGATGCCAAGTATGTCATACCCTAAATCTAGATAGGCATAGCCGGCACCCGATGCCACACTCGGCCTGAGCGAACCACTCTAAATCTATAACTCTGAAGGGCTAACCCTCAACTTAGGCCGACAGGGCCAACCTACACACAGACAATACCAACAAGCCGACAAGGCCACATTCGGAATTATATATATATATATATATATATATATATATCATCTGAACGGGGCACTCACACCCAAAACATTTGTACACAATTGAGCAAACCGGCGAGGCTGCTTTGAGCATACAAAACCACAGTGCCCAAAATAGAGATATACAAGGTCAACAAGGCTATCACACTATATACAGGACTCGTCTATAAGCCTCTAAAGAAAGCATAGTTGTATCATGGTCGGGACAGGGCCCTGTTCTACCCATCAGGTTTGTAATCACAAAAGTAAGACTCCAAAAGACCTGGTGACTCCAAACAAAGAGAGCTCACCAATCAGCTGATATCAGGTCCTGTCTACGGGGGAGGTCGATCAGTCTGCGTAACTGTACCTGCAAGCATGAATGCAAGGCCCCCGACAAAAGGGATGCCAGTACAAAATAATGTACCGAGTATGTAAAGCAATAGATAATTGAAACTGAAAGTGAACTGACATATATGATATACTGAATGTAAACTGAGAGTCAATAATAATCTGGAACATATCTAACTATCTTTGTCTTATGTCATGTATACAATACTGAAAATAAGCTATCCGGCCTCATGTGGGGTCCGGTGTGTAAGTCTATAGCCCCGAAGGCAACTTAAGTGACCCGAAGGTCGTGCATAGCCTCGAAGGCAAATGTAGATATGATAAGAATCGATTTGGGAAAAGTACCAAATCAATCACAAAATTGCGTAAAGTAAAGATAATAAGAAATTGGGATGAGAATTGAAGAAAGAGGATGAGGAAAGAGGAGTAGAAGCTAGATCCTAATGATAGTGAATCTATGGACAAACCTAGATATATCAAACCTAGACCCTTCCAATTGGATTCAATCAAGAGAACCTAAACTATTTGACACCAAATTAGAGACAATCAATTGAATCCACAAATGACAACTCTAATATGAAATCAATAGAAAAGTGTTCAGTAGCCAACAATGGAATCCACCGTGATTAACTATCACTAATTACTAATACTACGCTAAACAAAATATCTCTCCAAAGGAGTATCTCAATACATAATTCATCCAATCTACCTAATGAAATAAACTAAGGCTAAAATTTGTACTAACTAGCTAAAGAAGACTAGACTAGTTTTTATAATAGTACCCTTAATGAAGTAAGAGCCTTGTTTGGTAGTCTTCTTTAGGGATGATGACTGGAATTTTGAGAATAGCCTTTTTGTGCTTCCTTTCCATCTTATCTTCACTCTACGCGACCAAACAATCATCCACACGTCATATGATCTCCTATGAAGCTCCTCAAAGGTCTCCAACACCTCTCTTTGTATCATCATGACTCATAAGGCTTGGAATTCTTTGGCTTGGCCTCGGGTGAAGGGTCTTGAATCATGTGTGCACCTTGGGATCGTATCATCCTCCCCTTCTTGAAAAATATTCCTCATCGAATCCAAACCTTGCAAAACATAGGAGATAATAAGCACACACCCCTTCACAAAATACACAAGGTAATCATCATAAGGAAAATGATAATACCTAAAGTAAGCAAGGCATGCAACCAACATACTAAATGTCTCACTCTTATGATATAACCAGGGATCAAATAGATCTAGAAAGAACATGTATCCAAATAATGCCCAAGACACTTGGCTATTCAAGATAATGGAACAAAGGGGTAAATCAAAAGAACCAATGCACCTAGGAAAATAATCATGCAAGTTCTCATCGGTCCTTACAATCAAAAGGCACATATCTCCCCTTAACTCTAGAAACAAGTGAAATCCCTCATGGCTAAGTGCAATATCACAAATAAGCCCAACCCAAGTCAAGGGTCTAACCACCACACTAGCCCACCTCAATAAAAGACTCACTATAGCGGGTGTTGAGAATTCTAAGTTTTAACGACTCGTACATACCTCATAAAAGGAGGGAGGTGTCCCGGGAAGGTATGGTTGTGAATCGTACCGGAAAAGTCGAAAAAACCCACCAACCACTTAATGGTGCTCTAAAGGATACATTTTAGAGTCGCCACTAATTTTTAGGAAATTAGGAAAACCAGTTCGAACAGGGTTCATTTAAAATAGTTATTTTATGACAATCGTAAAAGAAACCTAATCTACCAAAGTCTGGGTAAGGGTTCTGGTGATCCCCCGGGGAAGGTGTTAGGCACCCTGGTATTAAGGTTTCGCTCAATCGCGGTTTACCTATGAGTTCCAATAATATGCCTTATGGATATAAGAGTTTTGATAAAAATTTCTTATTTTTTATATTTCGGCAATAAGATTTAGTCGTTTCATACACAAATACATTTTTTTCTTTGAGAAATCGTCGAAGTATGGTTTTGCCCAAAATTGGGCGCGGGTGTCAGACTTGAACACCTAGGCTAATACCCGAAGGCTCTTGGCCTAAGGAGGACTCTACATAAGTCCACCCTAAAAGGTTTTTTTGCAAAAAGTGTTTTAAGTATAGAAATAGTTTTTATGAAAATAGTTTGTAGGTATATTATAGGCATACGTATATAAACCGTAATATACTAATTTTACCATTTTTATACTAGGTCCTTTTATAAGCCAATTTTATACCAATTTTACTACATATTTATACAAGCGTTGAATATAGTCCTAACAGTCCAGATTTATCGTCATCAGTCCAAGTCGTGAAAGTTCTAAAAATGTCCAATCTAGTCCCTTATTTCTCAAATTCCAATCAGTTTCGGTCCAAATTCCCAAATCTGTCCGTTTTTATTAATTTTTATGAGGCGTGAGTTTTGAAAATTTAATTAGGGACGTTAATATGTATCCTAATAATCATAAGGGTCCAATTCAAATCAAAGCGCACATACTTAGAATTTAAATCGTGAATTGTAAATAGTAGAGAATTCGGGTCGACCAAACTCGAAAGAAGAAATGCATGTTAAATCCAACGTTTGCTCCAAATGCTTTGTCCATCCAAGAGTTGCAGTTTGAATCGATCTAATGGGAGTTGATGGGCCTCATGGAAACCCATCGACGAATTTTGGTTTGGAAATACAAGAGGGTATGCACTAATTAGTATACGTTCAATGATGGGAAAAGAATTGAAAATACTGAAAATTAATCCTAATTACTATTACAATGCCAAAAAAAAAATTACATCAGATATATTTGGGCTAAGCCTAATCAAATAAGTAGACTGCTCGTAGACACAACCAGAAATGGCCCAAATTATCACAATAAGACTAAGTATAGTATGCTAAAGACAGGCCCAGTCCCCTAGCCCAAAACTAACACCCATTCAAACAATTCTAAGTGTCCCAGCAAAGATATACAGGATGTACAGGCAGGTATGCACCTCTTCTTCCTCATTTTTATAAGTTTTAAAGCTGCAACAGTGATATACTTGGTATGCTTCTATTTTTATCAAGATTTCTAAGTGTAAGGAAAATATATACCCAAATATGCCATTGTTATACCTGGATATGGAGGGCAAAACCAGGCTAAACAGGGGCATACCCATCCATTCCCAAGAAAATCTCAAAAATGCAATGCAAGTACGCCATATATAGAGCACTTAGGTAAACAAACAACATTATCAAAGACTCAAAAAACTATATAAACAAGCCATAGTAAAGACACAACATTCTCACACAACACTTAGTGACAGCACAAGAGCAGCAAGAATCATAAATGAAGAATACATGAATATGGATTGTGTCTAGGATAGTATGACGCAGTTTTCAGAAGAAAAATGTCGACAAGGAATAGGGATGACACTTAGGACCTTGAGTATTCATGACTTTGAGCAGCAAACATACTAATCACACTAGGCATAGGCTAAAGGTTATCCTCAACACAGTTTCAAAGAACCAGTGATACTAAAGAATCATATGAGCTCTTTTAAAAGCCATTTTTTACAGTTTAGAAGCCAAATTGTTACATAGCTAATTATCTTCAGAAAAAACTTCCAATCTGAATGCCATGTTCTAGCTTGTTATAGAGAAGACAAACTATGTGAATCTTAGGACAAGATGTCAAGTGAGTGTATGAAGACTTTGAAAGATTTTAGGACCAGTGAGTAACAGTAAACTTATTTTGAACTATGTAGGCATCTCAGAAAGTGATCAAATGATATTAGTCTTTAAAATGGCTTAACAGGTTATTACGATACAGTTATTAAACTCACCAATGTCACAAGGTATTATCAAAGACAACTTAGATAGCAAGGGGTAAGGATCAATGCACCAGAGATCAGGGATCCATTTTACTCAAGTTTAATGCACAAGAAGAGATGACATGAAACATGTTTTCTTACAATGCCACTTAAAAGGCTCAACAAATGCACAATTTGTGTCAAAACAAGTTGAAAATACACTCAAATGACTCCCTAAACTCATAACTAAGAATCAATCAGAACTGTACCAGGACAAACACATATGCCAAACAATAGTTTATTTGAAACAACAAATAAAAGTCACAGTATTGACACACAAGAATATAAAGATCATATATACCAGCAAACACACAGGGCAGCTGTCCTTTGAACCAAAACAGTAAGCGAGGATGCCGGAAGAGATCATGGTAAGTAATGCAGGCTTCTCAAAGCTATATCCCTCAGAAGACTACTTAGGATTTTAAAATCCAAACCCAATTATCAACCTCAGTTACACTTTATATTATTTTTAAACAAGAATGAATGATCCAGTCACACAACAAGGAAGAATTTTAACTGTTCCAGTAATAAATAGAGATATGCAGGCAGAGTCTACATAAAAGCTATCATATAGTTAGCGAAACAAAGAGTGCAATCATTTTAAACTAAGTACAGAGGGATTTGAAAGCATCTGAGCCTATTTTTAAACTAGTGGGTTCTCTAAGTGTTCTATACTATACAAGGATCCAATTTTTAAGTTGTTTTACCCATTTCAAACTCAAACTTTATTAAGGACAGTTAAATCAACAAAAAAACAAGCTTATTTACTCCTTTTATTCTCAGAAAACCTAGCTCAGGCAACTATTTTCTAACTCAAACTTGATAATCGAGGTTTAGACTTACAAAATAGTCCAGTTTTAGATTCCTTAGTAGTTCTAGTTTTGAAAATCATTACAGATAGCTAAAATAGCAAACCACAAGCCTTTTAATTCTTTATATTAGTCAAACTAGGTGTGCTATCTCTAGTTTTAGACAATTTTTAACTTCATACACTGAGTTAAAATGACCAAACATTACAAATAATACACAACAACTGTTTTTCTTTCCTCCGTTTAAACTTATTAAGCTTTAAAACCTTTAAAGCTTCATTCTATCACAGAAAAAGTACAGAAACAACACTGATATCCCATTTTAGCCTGTTAAACTGTCAATATACTTTTTAGATGATCACTAATACATTATACAGACCTTGGTAAAACTTAATATGACTTTTCACAACAAAAAATAACAAAGGAAGAACTTCAACACTTAATATATAACTAACACTTCAATGGAACAGTAACTTGAAACCAAAACCCCTCATGTTTCTTTAAATTTCTAGAAACTGATTTTTACCCTTCAGAGATCTTCTGAGTTATATTAACATCATGGGAACACCAAAAAAAGTTACAAGAAGGTATCAAGACTATCTAACTCATGAACAAACAAATGAAATATCATATGAAGCTTTATGACAACTGTAGTAGCAACAACAAACATGTAAACACTTAAACAAAATAAAGCAAGCAATAATACACATATAAGGCACATCTAGGCAGTTCTCAAACCAGTAAAATACAGAAGTGGCATTTTAAGCAATTAAAACTAAGTAAATAAGGTAGAAACAAGTGGTTACCT
The DNA here is from genome assembly GCF_019175385.1 of Lycium barbarum. Lineage (NCBI taxonomy): Eukaryota > Viridiplantae > Streptophyta > Magnoliopsida > Solanales > Solanaceae > Lycium > Lycium barbarum. Next base: position 75,786,494 of record NC_083345.1, read on the forward strand.
TTTATGGGGGCAACCAAAAGATCAAAGGGCAGGTTAGAAACAATTTCAAACACCAAAATGCTTCCAGAAACAGACCCTTTCTTTGGGAATTTTTTAGTATTATAGTAGTAGTATGCGCGTTCAAGTAGTATATTCTATTGTATATTATGAAACTGTTATATATTAGTATATGAGAGTATTTTGGGTTGTATATGTTAGTATATTTATATCTATATATTGATATATAGAGGTAGCTTATATATATATATATATAGAAATCTGAATTTTGCCTTTCAAAAAGGGGGCCCTTAGAATACTACAATCCTTGCTATTTATAGAGGTGAAATTGGGGTTTAGGGACAAGGAATTAATTCCATCGCCAAAAAAAAAAAAAAATTCCCCCCAAAAGTAGAAAATTCGAATTCCTCCTTTTCAAAACCCACAAGACAACAAAAATTTAACCAATTCGTACTGAAAATAGTACTATACCTTATCAAAATGGTAAATACTACAAGAATTAAGCAAATTCCAACAAATAAATCAAAATAAAACTTAAAATTCCCCTAAAAATCAGGAAAAGTACGCCTAGTCACAAAAATCCAAAACCAGTGCCAAATAATGTATACAAAGTGCGATTTTAGGATAAGAATCCCTCAAACGGTACATTGACCGTTGGGTTTTTTTACCTTGAGGTCCTTGTATTATTATTTTGGGTGCACAAGTTGGCTAAAGGTTTAAACCTCGCCCATGGCAACCAAAAATTACAAAGACCCGAGCAACAACCCTTGGGGTCAGACATTTGAGGGTCAAAAATGCAAAATTAAAGGGAAAAAACCGTAAAATTGAATCTCCGTAGTCATAGGAGCAAAACCCCTAAAATATCAGGCGAGAATGACCGAGAAATTGTCCTAAAATGGCCTCGAGAAAATGAAAGACTAAATGGCCATTAACGGGCTTTGAGAGAGAAGACGAAGAGAGTATTCAGTTCTCAACAAAATGGGGGACTGAAGTTTTATTAATTAAAACTTTGGTCCCTTGGCCTTATATACCTCTCCCCCCAAAACTTTTTTTAAAATATTTAAAAGACCCCCCCTCCCCCCCCCCACCCCTCGCGTTTTTTTAAAAGATATCATAATTGCCCTTTTGTGCACAATTTAAATAAAATACGTAATTTCAACAAACTACGTATTCGCATAAAACTGACTCATAAATTATTATTTTATAAAAACAAAATTCATAATACGCCGTTTTAAATTACGAGCTTCAATATGAGCCCAATATTGACATACTTTCGGATAATATTTTTAAAATGTGAAAAATGCTACAAAAATGAGTCATAATTCATACGTCGTTTATATTTTCAAATTTCCCAAGCTATACGGAGTAAAATATGCACTTTTCCTTTTAAAATCTCAAATATCCTGTACTTTCTTTGAAATTGGTTGATTGCTGTGATTTTCATCAAATTTATCTTGTTTTAACAATTTTTGTGTAAATTTGCTTATTTTTGCAATTTTCCCGGGATTTTGAATTTTAAATTTACAAAAAGATATTTTGCTCTATATTGGCTTGGGAATTTCAGAAATTTAAATACGTTCATTACCGAGTGAAAATTAGGTGTCAACACTCACTACCAAGTCAATACCGGGGTCAAATACAAAGGTATCACCCACATTATTTTGCTCACATTCCCCATGCAAGCCTAACACAAAATCAAGTAATAGCACTAGAAAAGAATCACATGAATAAATAGAAGTGCTACTACTATACGCATCACATAATGAAGTTACCTCCATGGCTTTAGAAAGCCCAAGAATAAGAATGAGCCACGAATACATACTGTCCTTGAAGGAAGTACAAGATGTGACTTCATACCCAAGTATATTCCAATGAGATCTCCTCAAACGATCTTCATCTTCAAGACTCCTCTTTTGATGAAACTTCATAAACAAGTTAGTCAAATAACCAAGTTTATCAAGAGAGTGAGTTTTACATTTAGGCTCTTTGAACCTATGTCAAGCTAAGAATAGCATCTCCTCACCCCTTAGGATCAAAGATCTAGCGTAGTCCTTCCAATAAGTGTGCTATTTTCCTTTCAAATTTCTCCCCTTCTTTAAAGAGCACTCATCACTTTCGGAAGCCTTTTCCAAATTCGACGTCGGTCCATCAAGTGGGGCACAAACCCTCAAGAAGGACTTTTCGTCCTGGGGGATGGTGTTAACAACTTCACCCATCCCATGCTTGTCATCATGGCAAAGCGTATTATCATCCCATAGTGGGTTACAAAACACTTTATAGCCTCCAATGGTGGCCACATTCTCAACATTTCCATACACCCCACAAGTCATGTCAATATCAAACAAGACATTATCTTTAAAGAGAGATGAATAAATGAACAGTGAAGAGTCAAATCATGCAATCTCATTCTCAAAAAGACAAATGTCACCTTTCAACGCATTTTCATTTACATGACTATCCACAAGATCAATTACCTCCACATCATCACTAATTTGAGGATCATTAAGCACATCACAAAGTTTTCTCAATTAGTGGACTATCATAGTAAACAAATTGATCATCATAAGTATCCACACTAGTTTGATGCAAATCGATCTTGCTAGAAGATTCAATTCGGTCATCGCTAGGATCAACTAGTGTGTGATCTATCAAATCACATGACAATGAAATAACATTCAAATAACAAGGGTCAACACAAGGTGGACACAAAATGATCTCACAAGAAGAATCAACTCGATCATCAATAGGATAAACTAGTGTTGGATCACCCACATCAACAACATTGTCAACCATCTTTAAAGAAGTAAGCTCATCACATGGTAAAGACTCATTAAGCTTACATGAAGACAAGATTTCACTTACACTCAATTCAACAACATGACCATTCACATCATTTGGAGTGTTAAGTTTAACTATTTTACCTTGGGGTCCACACAAAGTATCTTCTTTACCGAGGTTTTCAACTTGGAGACCATTTGCTCCTTCGGAAAGCCGTCAACTACCTCATAAACTTTCAAAGTTTGAGGTTCCTCATTTAGGTTGCTTCCAAGAATACCTACGCCATCATTAAGACAACTAGAGAAGAAAGTGAAGTTACATTATTTAGAATGGGGTTGTGACAGCTCCCTCGCATCACTCCTCACAACCTCTCCTTTTTCCACTCTAGAGTTGTCACTTTTCACTCCCTTACTCCTCTCAATCTTTTCTTGCAGAATTTCATAGTAGTTGGGACAAGTGCGAAGTACTTCTTTGCAAGGGTTAAGGGAACCCTCCACTTTACTCTTCTCTTTCACTTCACAAGGGTTAGACTTTTTCACCTTCATTTGTTGTTCCTTGTATAAGTGTTCCACCATTAGGTGAATCACTTCTAAATTCCTCTTTGCCCAATGTGGGATTTTGGGACCACTCTCCTTAGGACGTAGTTCACTTGCAATTGCTTCATCTTTAGAAAGTACGGGTGGAAAGAGAGGTCTCCATTGTTTTTCCACTACATATTGTTACTATTCTTTCTCATATGAAACCTTATGTTCTTGGAACCAAGGATTTCCCAAATAGAAGTGACAATTGTCTAGTGGGAGTACATCACACCAAACCTCCTCTTGGTATTTTCCATGGGTAAAGAAGACCCTTGCGCTCCTGTCAACCAAGTACCTCCCTTGATAGTAAAGGTCTCGTTTCTTCACACACTTTATACCCAATGTCTCAACCACTTGAGGGGAAAGGTAGTTGCCGTAGCTACAATTATCCAACACAAGGACATACCCCATACTACTGAGTAAGTTAACCTTTGTCTCAATAATTCGCCTGTTCGGGTCATTTCTCACTTGAAACCATGTATTTCTTCTACTTCCATCACCTTTCAATACTTCCCTCCTCCTACCTTCAACATCATAACCATATTGAGAACATGGTATCTTTGTATTAGGATAAGAAGCTTGATTCATTGTATTTCTTGAAGTAGGAAATGTATACCCTTTATTTTTTCAAGGGCGACTCCTATTTGGTCCAACCCACGCATTTATACCACTTTGCTTGGAATAGGAAGTACAATTCAATGTACGTGAAAATCCACTAGAAGATTCTTCACAATTACCATGTTTAACATTACTATCTTCATAACATAGTCACCATAAAGTCTATAACCATAAGGTTCATATTCATCACAACTTCCTAATTCATGCAAATTTCCACCAATTGTTTCATATCGTAAGTTTAAAGAAGGAATATACCTCAATTTGCCTCCATGTCTATGGTTTGTAGCATGAGACTCTTCCTAGCTCTCGTCTTCACCATATGACTCTTCATTAAGCTCCTCTACTCCTTCATCATCTTCATAAGGCCCATGAGATCCACTTGTGTCATATTCACCTCCGGAGCAGTAAGGCTCACCATCCTATGGGTCATGATCAAATTCACCATTCTCATTTCCATAATTCCCATACTCATCATGGCCATAAGTCGCACCATATTCCTATAGCCTTCTTCACAATCAAAGCCATATGCTCTATTACTAGAGGCATAGCCTTCCATGTCATCACCACAAGATTCCAAAGCTATGGATGATATCCTTATATCTCCTCCTCCATATGACCTCCCTTCTTGTTCCTACAAAATGAGCAAACAAGATTAGTAGTAAAGTTCCTCACATCACTCGAATTTGCACTCAAGCTTACCTCTCAACCTAAAGCTTCTTCCAAAGTTGGCAAAGAACCGGTTATCCAAATCAATTCACAAGGTTGATAATCTTTATGGAAGAATAGATTCTTGTTAATTGAAAGACGGATGACTCGATTAAATGAAAGGAGTTGAGCCAAGAAGTTTCAAAGAGATTAAAACGAGAAAAGAACAAAAGGAATTGGTATGAATGAAAAAGGACTCAAGAACTAGTTAACAACCAAGTAAGGATCAATTAATAGTTTTTAATTAGTTAGAAAAATCAAAGAAAAGAAGTTAGGAATGATTCAAACAGTTTTGGACACTTAGAAAAATTTTCGGAAAGTTTCTGATACTTGTACGTCGCTTGTGCGGCGTGGGGCTATCACAAAAAATACCCCTCTCTGACTGTGTGCAACACGCCCCCCGTAGAGAATCAGAAAATTTGAGAAAAAAATCCCACGCGCGTGAACTGCCTTGCGCGTTGGCCGTGCGACGCAGGGCCAAAGTACGCGCACCTGTACTTCGTTTTCGCAAACTTTGGACCGAATTTTCTGATTTTTGCTGATGTATTGGGTCCACTCAACTTAGGGTGTTTCCTTTTGGGCTGGAAAAACAACTTTCCTCAACTTGGGTGGAAAATTTTGGATCAAACTTCCTTTTTGGTCTTCTTCTTCACTATGAAGATGTTCAAGAACATGAAGAATACCTAATTTTCAAATCAACTCGTTTTTCCTCCAAATTACAGATCTAGCTTCCTTTTGACCTAGATAATAAATCCCAATAAGAATTAACCCTCAATTTAACCTCAATGACCAAGACCTATTTGGAGTTCTTCAAAAAGCTTGAAGGTCTTCAATGGTGATTTTCCAAAACACTTCCAAACACTCTCAAATTCAAGATCTAGATGGATTTGACCACAGGGAACTTGATTCTAACTTCATATCCACCAAACAACAATTTTCTGATTTTCAAATTTCTACTTTTTTTTTGTTCAACCAAGGATTGAAGAATTGATGGAACAACTCCTCAACCTTGCTCTGATACCAAATGATAAGGACCGATTTGGGAAAAGTACCAAGTCAATCACAAAATTGTGGAAAGTAAAGATAACAAGAAATTGGGATGAGAATTGAAGGAAGGGGATGAGAAAAGTGGGATAGAAGCTATACCCTAATGATAATGAATCTATGGACAAACCTAGACCCTTACAATTGGATTCAATCAAGAGAACGTAAATTATTTGACACCAAATTGGAGAAATCAATTGAATCCACATATGATAACTCTAATGTGAAAATAATGGAAAAGTGTTCAATAGCCATCAATGGAATCCACTATGATTAACTATCACTAATCACTAATACTAAGCTAAACAAACTATCTCTCCAAAGGAGCATCTTAATACATAATTCATCCAATCTATCTAATGAAATAAGATGAGGCTAGTACTTAGACTAACTAGCTAAAGAAGACTAGACTAGTTATTACAATGGTAACCTTAATGAAGTAAGGGCCTTGTTTGGTAGTCTTCTTTAGGGATGATGACTTGAATTTTGAGATTAGCCTCTTTGAGATCCTAGCCACCATCGTTCCCTTCTATGTCATCCTCACTCTACATGTCCAAGCAATCATCCACATGTCATATGATCTCCTATGAAGCTCCTCAAAGGTGTCCAATGCCTCTCTTTGCATCATTATGACTTTTAAGGCTTGGAATTCTTTGGCTTGGCCTCGGGTGAAGGATCTTAAATCATGTGTGCCCCTTGGGATCGTATCAAAATATCCCCGAAGGAAAACTGTATCTCTGTATAGCTCCAAAGGCAATGCACATATCTGTACAGCGTCGAAGGCAACTGTATCTCTATATGGCCCCGAGGCAAACGTATATGATGATGAATTTGTAGCCTCTAAGGCAAAAGAAATGATGCTATAACTGATATGCAGGATATACTCTCGGTTTCTCAACTAGAATTGATATACTCTAACTGAATATAGTGTCACGACCCGGCTAGGGGCCGCGACGGGTACCCGGGACTAACCACCGAGCACCGCTCGTACTATCATTTACCTAACCCATTTAACAATCATTCATCTATTTCCGGTTAACTTTAAAAAGAGGATTTGCTTTTCATTACAAAAATATAACGCGTTGATACAAAAACATATTTCAATATACATATACACATGCGTACTACCCATGTTGTGGAACCACACAACCCACACCGAGCATCTATGAGCCTCTATTGAGTGACATACAAATATATACACAAAAGGAACAACCAACTAGCACCTCCGGAAGATGGTGTGCTCTTCAGCTCGGCTAGTGACTCCTATCAGTCTGGACCGCTTTCCCGTCTACCTGTGGGCATGAACACAGCATCCAAAGAAAAGGATGTCAGTACGAACATTGTACTAAGTATGTGAGGCATACATCAAGAAATAAGTAAGAATAAGAAAGTAAAGTAAAGTAAGAACAAGGAGATAATCGATAACTGCTTGCCTCTTAAGGCGGATCCATGCATGCATACTCATAAAGCATCATATAGTAAATTGCTGCGGAACGCGCAGCCCGATCCATATGTCATCATATGTTAGTGCCGAGGAACGTACGGCCTGATCCATAAATATAATAAGTTAGTGCCGAGGAACGTACGGCCTGATCCATAACCCATATATCCCGCGTCCGGGCATCCCGCGTCCGGAATGGAATCATGATATGCCAGCTGTACAGGTAGCTATGCGTCTATAGCGCCTCACCTTTCCCCCTTTCCCCTGAAAACATTTTCATATCATATATATATACATACATAATATACATAGCATGCTGGAGAGCCCAAGGAAAAGTTGTAAGTACGTTGGAGTGACGTAAGGTCGAAAGCCTCCGATTGTGTTATGGAGTAATCATCGTCGCTTTGTCTCGCCTTGAGGGAACAATTATTATAAGGCGAGACTATCAATGAAGAATAGAATTAAAAGAAAGCATAGAATAAAATCATGAACTTCATAAGGCATCCATTCATATACCTTGGAAGATTTAGAAATAAAGTCACCATCCATGAATAAATTGAGAAATCAGTAAATAGCTCGACGTTCTCATATAGTCCTTGAAATCGTAAACTTGAAACTTTTAAACATAAGATTTGCTCTCATCATGGTCAGCATAATAATACTTTCACTTTTGACATCATCATTGTTATTGAAAACAATATCCACGGTCGTTATCATAATGCTCACATAATCGCAACCTTTGGTTTGGAAAATAGGAGTACTTTGGAAAACATTTATGAAATATCAAGAAGGAAATCGTGCTTCGGAATCTTAGATTATTTAACCTTTGATAGCAAGGAAAAGATGGGAGTATTTATGAAATCGTAAGCTAGGGATCATGCCTTTGAAAGAAAGGGAATAGCCTCACATACCTTCAACGTTTACAATTCTTATTGCTTGCTCGTTCTCCCCTAATGTACTCGTATACCTTCAAGAGAATTCATGTCGTCGTTAGCTAAGTAATTACAAGAACGGACTACCATTTCTAAGGAAAATTGGGTAGCACTCCCTTCATTTCTAATACTTTCCCCATGTTTCATTTCCACTCTCATACATTCGTAACGACACTCACAATATTACTTTCAACAATCATCACTTATACACTTTAAGAAAAATCTACCATTTTCCTCCAATTTCTCCACATCCATGGTTATAGCTCGTTATCACGTTTTCTCGTATATAATACTTATTTCATGGTCTAGACGTTATTTATAACATATTCACAACCGTAGCTTATCAACATTCATGACTCCATTCAACTACTATTCAATTGTGCCACTATTTACCCATACAAGGCCCATTTTCTATGTTCTTATACATTTCAAGTATCTAAGCCTTCCAATACCTTGAACCATATGGTATAGTCATGAAACATACCTTGGATGATGGTGGAACAAGCCTTGAGCAACAATACTCTTTTTATACCAAAACCCTATTTCAACCCTTTTGAGATTTCTTGAAGAAGATGACTTCCAATAGAGTCTCATGCACTTGCTTTCATGAATTAGATGTTGATGATCTTGGTTCCCCTTTGATCTCTTGAATTTTGTGGATGAATATTTGGAGAGCTTCTAGAGTGTTCTTGAATGGTGTAGATGCATAATGAAATAAAATGAAGCCTTGGTCCCTTTTATTAATTCAAAATCTGGTCTTTAATGAATTCCAGTCGGGGAGAACAGTGGTCGTAAACCACAGTTTACGAGCCATAAACTAGTTTACGAGCCGTCCTCCCTGGTCGTATTTAGGCATGTCCAAAACAGAGAAGTTGGCTGAAGAATATTGCAGTTTACGATCGAGGTTTACGGTCCGTAAACCAGTTTACGGGCCGTATTCCAAGTCGTATTTAAGCATTTCACCACTTAACAGAAAGTTGAAACTTGAAAGGCTGGAGGACGATGGTGGTTTACGGTCCGTAAATCACTTTACGGGCCGTATACCACTTCACGACCACTGTGCTGAATAAAATTCCATAACTTTTTCATTTCCAAAAATTCACGAATCATCACCCCTTGCTTAGTAAAACACCCCACACTCATACCCTTGTCGTTCTATTCCTTGTACATGTACGGGGACTTTTTCCGAGGTGTAACATATAGACTCTTGACTAGGGATTATTTCAACACAAGCAAGATGTGATAACAGAGATATAGACTACGAATCACTCTTCTCGTATGTGCTTGTTTGACTCTTACTAATTATGGGTTCATGCCAAAAAAAGAAAGGATAGCCATTACATACCTTTAATTCTTAATCCACGAATCAATATGCATACGCTGCCCGAAGTACTTCAACCTATATTAAACATTAGAACTATGGTTATGATACAGAAAAGCTTAAAACGTATTTCTAAGCTATTAGCTCAACTCTAAAAAATTGGGCAGCATCTCCCCTATGAGCTTCACTTACTCCCAATTCGAAATACCATCAACAACAACCAAAACAATAACAACAACATATTCAAGCAATACCATTGATAATCAACAACTCAAGTAATAGTATAACGAGCGGCAAGCTCAGTTTACGATGAAACAAACTAAGGTTTTAAACCCCTTTTCCTTCCAGAACTTGTTAACAACATTAACCACAGTATATTTAATTTCTCTTTCTGATTTTCAACAACAACACAACATTAAAACGACCTCATAACAACCCAAAAAGTTGCAGCAACTAAAAATCGATTTTCAGATCATTTCTTCATCAATTCTTATTTCCAAAACCTAGTTAGACTCCAATAAGCTTAACTACAACATAATCGAGTCAATCCATAATTGAACCAACCATATGATAACATCATACTACTTCCAAATAGTCTGCAACATCATAACACACTCCACCCAATTTTCAACCCCTACTTCACATATTCTTCACCAAACAAACTAGCTAGAACTTAAATAAACGCAAATACATGAAGAAGGGAGGATTTTCTTACCTAAATTAGATCTTCATGGGATGAAATAAGGGAATTAGCTTGCCCTGGATGAAAATCAATTTCCCTCACTCAGATTCTTCAAGATTGCATATATAACCCGTTAACTTGAATTGAAAGAAGAAGAAGATTACTTGCATATTCTTGAGGTTTTTGGGGCTGATTAGTGGGGAAGGAGTTTTCTTAGCTACTCTTAGGATTTCATAACTTGGAAATAATGAGGAGAAAGTGATAAGTTCAGCCCCTTTAAAGGGGTCAAGTTTGGCCGACCCCCTTTACCTTTTTTTTTTTGGGAGATTTAATCTTGGCCCTTTCTTTAGTAAGTTGGTGACACACCTACTTGTCACCTGCTCTGCTTAATTAAATATGTGCCACTTGCTGGTTCCGTTAAATTTAACACGTATCTCATCTTTATTTCGTAGTTAAGATACATATAAAGTAGCTCAAGCAAGTAGGGCGGGAAGTAAGTAGGTGAAGAAGGCATGTGGGGTAAGCAAGAAGCTCATTTTTATTTGGCCATAATCTCATTTCTCCTATTTTAAGTGCATTCATCAACCTTGACTTAGCTAGCATGTGCTGAACGAAAATATGGGATGTAACAAATAAAGCCCACCAAACTCCAATCGAACAGTTCTGACCCGGAATGAATGCACAAACACCTGAATACCATCAATAGTCACCTGAAGTGTCTCTCAACTTTCCAAAACTAATCACAGTTCTATAACACATCTACGACGACTAATTATAGTTTTTTTCTCATTCATAGTCAATCATGTCCGTCCTTTCGACTCATAAGGCTGAATTCTAACCAGTCATCACATAGTATCGAAGAAAGATACCTTATGATTGCAGTCTTCATGTTTCTCTAGCTTAACCAAATACCCATATATGATAGACCCCATGAATTATAAATACATCAAAATCTCCTTGTGCTTTCCCTGAACTTGCTCACGATTCTGAAAGTTTGAACGCAAAACTTGTGGCCTCATTTCATACACCTTTAACCGTCAAATCTCATTTGTGACACCTTGATATGCCCATAACAATTTCGAAAGTGCCAAATATTGCAACCTCCGCACTAACCCTTCCAAGTCCTTAATGTCCAAAAGTGCTTACCCAAGCTATCCAGTTAATAATACTTACAACATAATACAGTATCGCGAATACGGTCTCATCTCGAAAGTACAACTCTAGCCTTCAAATTATAGAGGTTCCTAGAATTATTTACTGTTAAACCACACTAGCTCATCCATTGAAGAGTGTTATGAAATTTCCTAATTCGTTACCACATATGCAACTTCCCATAAGCTCTAACATGTCGGTTACCTGAAATTTGCTTCTCACAAGTCGCTGATCACGAAACCTCACAGAACTTCATCATATCACTTAGTCCATTTCTGTGGACTTACTCCTTTAAGCGTGCTCAACAATCACACCTCATATAAAATATACAAGACAACAACACCACAACCTATACTAACCCGAGTAATCCCGAAAATGTACCTTATTCTTGTCGATTCTCGATCAACTATTTCTTGACTCTTCAGTTCCCCATTTCCAATCAAATCACAATCATCACCACTATCTAACCATCACTCAAACCCACTCAATAGTGTACCACATAATCATAAGCCTCACAAACTAGCCGAGTCAATCCTAGTAATAGTAGTATGCCACGCACTTTACACCCTAGAGTTCCCTTACCTCACTCAACTCTAAAACGGATTACTTTCTGTATCCAGCGTATCACATACACAGTCCGACTAATGTTCTCATATATCTCCACCCAGGTGCCCTTGCTCAAATAACCATAACATTACTCACCCGCGAAGAATCATCTCTTGTCTTACTTGTCGAACCAAAACAACTCTAACAAATCATGCGATTATCCTCCTCATTATATCGATTCCATAGAGTCGTAACGCTAGTAATAGTAGGAACTAACCGAAACTTACACAACAGGTACAATACTTACACTCCTTGTCCAAGAATATATGCAATACCTGATAGCTCCATGAGTACTAAAACTTATCACTTGTCCAACACTAGAGTAATTTTTATTAGCCAACCATTGGCTCCCATTGGCCCACGACATAACCAAACATACCAACTTAACACTGAACTCTTATGTCTATTCTACCATGCATGACTGCAATATAATACTCAAATCAACCAACTCTTGATTCCGCGATCTCATTACCATTCTTCTAAACATGATGACCTGACGAACACACCCTTTACTGAAGGGCCAAGACCATAGCTGCCTAATATCTTAAGTGTCTACCCATCACAAGTAACCTTGCTTTTCAATCTAGAACCGATAGCCATTTTCCTGAAAAAACCCACAAACCACTAGTTCTTACTCAACCACTACCATATTTCCATGTCGAAGCCCAACTTAACTTTTCACGACCGAATATGAAATCCACTCTCGTACAAATTTCAACCTTATCCTGATAAGCACGTCAGATACCAATTGTTCCCTTCTTAATAGCGGAGAGTGATCTATCCAAATCTTCTTCCTTACATCTCTGTTCCCTACGACAACAAACACTTTTACCAATTTACCCTAAGAAATCTTAATTCGCTACATTGTTTTCCACAAAAGTTGTCCTTCATGTCCTTATTCTCAACTTCTCTTCTTTGTTACACGCAGTCATTATCCTTTACCCAAATTCGATGATCCTTATAAAACTTACACTTGTCCCACATATGGACATTTAATACACTGCCATTGCTGAATTGTTGACCTTCCATTAGTGCACCCGTACCACGCAAACCATCATAATATCTTGACGATGTTGAAACTTTTCCGACACCAATCATACCTCAAACAAAACATTCTTGTTAAGCCATAAATGCAGTTCTGCGACTCTCGAGCAACCCAACGCTGAAACATGGATATCATGTGGCCCTCTGTACTATCTCTCTCATTGCTCAAGAAAACTCCCATAATAAATCAGTTTTAACCAAATCCCACACAACTAAATCCTGAAGCCATAGCTGAAAATTGAAGTTGGTCACGCGTCCGAATCAGGATGACACATCTCGTACCATACCACTCCAAATCATAACAAGATAGATCACATAAGAATTTAAGGATGAGTACCCACCATCCGTGAGAGAATAAGACAAAGAAATTTCTATACCAATTTGAATGAAGTAGCACAAAAGGAATGAAAGAATTTGAAGTTTCCTAAATGTCCTATAGCCTTTCCCAGATAAGTATGGAGCTAATCGTACTGATCCGCAAGAATCTACCGGACATGCTCTTGTACATATACACCGTGTAACCTAGGGCTTTGATACCAACGTGTCTCGACCAAAATCACAGATCGCGCGGGAACCTACCCAATCCCGCATGATAGGCGAACCATTCCCTTATTCAACATCTAACACAACATAAGTAAGTAAATAAGAAGATAAACAATCTTAAATCATGGATAGATAATAATGCGGAATACTATAACATGAACCCCCGAATCTGCTCTGAATAGTACAATAGCAACTAAGTACATATGTCTAAAATATACCAGTCTGAAATAATAAATCTATCTCAGGATATGAAATAAAGACAGTAGGATAGAAGTCTCCCGGCAGCGGATTGGAACATGGCTCACCCTAGAAACTCAACTATGATGGCCTGAAGTGGAATCTACAACAAACTTTGCACTCAGAAAAGAATGTCGTTATAGCGTTCGCATTTCGCGGGTAGGGTTAGCGCTCGGAAAGCTACTTCAAACTTGTTGGTGCTCTTTCAGTCTTTTTTTTAAAAGAGTCGCCACCTAATTTTGAGGAAATTAGGAAAACCAGTTTCGAAGGATTTATTCATGTACAGTGAAAAAGTTTTTGTAATCCAAAGTTCTAGGTAAGGGTTTTGTTGATCCCCTAGGGAAGTTGTTAGGCACTCTAGTATTAAGGATCCATACTATACGGTTGACCTTTGAATTCCAATATATGAGTATTTGCATGAACTGTTTATATAGTGTTTACTCCCGCATTTATTACATCTGTCATTTGCATATTATTTTGAAAAGAATTGAATATATCCCCTTTACATATAGGGTATTTAGGTTTGGGCTTATAATATACGGATAAATAATTTCCTTTTATATATAAGGATAGTATATGTTATTTACAAAAGGGTATAAAATTGTTACGTTTTCAAAAACAAGTGAATATATTTCCATTCATGCTCAACTCATACTTGGCTCTAGTCGGTCCATTTAGAATGTTTATATCGCCTTATCCAAGACCTTTACATTTACGAAAGTCTCGTTATTTACAAATACTACATTTAAAATGGTCCCATTTTTTCCAAACTTACGGGTAAAAATATAAGGTTTATTTGGGTTTCTTAAAGGCAACACAATTTGTAAAAAGGAACTGGGCTTTCTATTTCCTGGGCTAGGCCCAGTGTCACATCTCGACTAAGGGCCGTGACGGGTACCCGGGGCTAACCACCGTGCACCACTCATTTCCTTACTCGTCATAGTCATTATACACTTATTTCCCATTTATATACTCATAATCATAAGACAACCATTTTTCATTTGAAAACATAATTAATTTTATATACACAAGTCGTTCGGCTATCAAAATAATAATATATATACAATCGTAGCATCGTGAGTCCATACTACACACATACGTATCTACGAGCCTCTACTGGAGTACTAGACATCTGGACGGGACAAGACCCCGTCGTGCCCAAAATACACATATATATATATATATATATATATAGACAAAAGAATAAACCAAGTAGCACCTCCGGAACAATGGAGTGCTCTCAAATTAGCTGACAGCTCCTACGAGTCTGGATCAAGCTCACCTCCTTGTCTACCTGTGGGCTTGAATACAACATCCAAAGAAAATGGACGTCAGTACAAACATTGTACTTAGTACGCAAGACATGAACGAAATAACCATAATAGAAGAAACATGAGCCATAAGAGGAAGGTATAACCTGCATGAGTTTCATAGGTGCATACATGTCATACATATATCGTATATTTATATAATCGTAGTACATATGTCATCACAACACATATATCATCACATCATAATCCTCATCGTTAACCCGCGTCCGGGTAACCATCATATGAGGCCCACTAGCGGTGTCATGTCTGGCCCTCTAGGCACGGTGTAATCATAAGCAGCCCGCATTAGCGGTGACATGTCCAGCCATCTAGGCACGGTGTAATCATAAGCAGCCCGCATTAGCGGTGTCATGTCCGGCCAACTAGGCACGGTGTAATCATATCGTCACATAACCATTCATAACTTAACATTTTCATACCTCGCATAAGTATATCACAAACTTACATTATTGACCATTTCATAGACATATCATGACTTAGCATCCTTATACATTTATCGTTAAGACATACATTAGAAATTGAAGACAACTATGGCTATGTCGGGGTGACATAAGGTTGTGAACCCCCAATTCCGTTATGGAGTATTCATAAGTATCCGGCCTCACCTTGAAGGGAATAGTGTATAAGGTGAGTGTATCCAATAAATAACATCATTAATTATATAGGAACATCATACCATGAACTCTAGGATCTTTAGACTTAAGTTCATCATCATCATTATTGGACTCGTAATGTATCTCTTATCTTATGTAGCTATTCATGAACATAGACTCTTAGCTTTCCGGGATATAGAGGATTCATGGAAAAGAAGGAGAAATCATGCCATCGGATTCATGCCATAGAAAGAAAGGACTAGTCTCACATACCTTTTATGTTTAGCTAATCTATCGCGTGCTTGTTCTCCTTCAACGCCCACGTTTCTACCTTTAAGAGAAGTCGTATGAATATTAGCTAATCGATTACTTAGACGTACTTACTAAAGCAAAAGAAAATTGGGCAGCATTTCCTTTGTTTATACAACTTTTCCCATATTCTATATCAACTCCCAAACAATCTGTTATATCCCGTGTTTTCGCATATTTGGAAAATTGGAAATAATCTTGACTTGTAAGAAATAAGGTCATAATTGATTATATTTAACACACGAGTTGTTTATGAAAGAATATTAATGTTGAAGTGTTGAACAAGGCTAAAGGCAAATTTGGAATTTCGGAAATTGGTTTCGGGAATTACAAAACAAGAATTTTAATCCATTGGGCCAAATAAATGAAAAGAAAATTTAGGCCCAATACTTAAGGGGTGGCCGGCCATGAAGGGCCAAGCCCACAAGATTTTAATGCAAATTTTCCATGTGATCAATTAATATATGAAGCCCTTATCTATTGGAATATTCAAGAAGCATAGAAGAGAAAGAACAAAACAAAAGAAGAGCAAAAATTGAAGGGTATTCGGCCCTCACCCTCAAATTTCACCTTAAAAAATCTTGTCCCAAAAATTGTTATCTTGTGATTTTCCTACTAAATTAAGTGTCCTTTACAACTTGGTGTAGTTGTTTTGGAAGAAGGAACACTTGGTTCATCAAGTTGACTACATATTCAAGTGAAGGAGATTGGAGAGAAAGGTAAGAATTCATTCCTTTTTATTATGTTATGAAGGTTTGTTTGTGTTGTGGTATGTAGAAATGAGTTGAATGTATTGAAAAATTGAAGTTTGCAAAGTGGGTATGTAATAAGGTATGTGGCCGTGTGTGTATATATGTTGTATACCTATGGTGAGTTGGATTTATGTTATATTCTAGTTGTGTGTAGGGTGGAATTTATATTGAGAATGAAAGTTGAATGAATTTGGTTGAAGTTGGAAATATATGTATTGGCCGAGTGGTATATTGAAATCGGAATGGGGATGAATTAATTTCGTTTAATATGTTAGTTGTGTTGTGGTGATCCTTGCAATGTAAATGAAGGCAAAATGGTTTAAGTTGGCATTAAAACGGAATGTAGAAGAATATGTCATCTTAGTATGATTTTATGATATTATGGAAATGAAGTTATTAAGGTGCAAATTGTGATGATTGTTGTTGAAATTGGAAGATGGGAACATGTTATGAATAAGTATGTTAAAGATTAGAAGTTTTGGATGAATTATGGTTTTGGTGGGAACTTTGTATATTTTGTATATCTTGTGGATATATTGTAGAAATGATATGAAATGCTTCCGAATTATATTGTAATGATCTTGGTTAGTAATGAGTGTGAGTATGTTGGTATTGATTTGAAAATGTGAAGTCGGAATGAAAACTATTGCATTATGTCGGAAAGTAGACTAGTCGTGTTATATTGTGAATTGTAGTGATTGTTGTTGTTGTTGGTGTTGTTGTTGGGTTGTTGTTGATTGTTTTGGCCGAGTTAGATTCTCGGGGACGCTATATGTATAGGGGAGATGCTGCCCAAATTTCGGTAGACAAGTATGAATTAAGATTGAATTCTTAAAGACTTGAAATTGACATTTGGTAATTGTGACCATTTGTAGATTTTGAAGGAAACGGGAATTGAATTTGGAAAGGCGTAAAGAGCATAAAAGGTATGTAAAGCTATCCCGATTCTTCTTTTGGCATGTCCTAGGTGTACTAGGATCGGATTTGAGCCTCGGAATATATTCTGTCCATCGGAATCCGCGTTTGAAATTGTCACTTTTTCATTCAATAGAATTGAACCCTTTAGGTATGCTTTGTTGGAAGAATTAGGCAAACTTTCACAAATTGTTTAAAAAGTTATGAAATGTCCCTAGTACCGCTATAGGTGACCCCATAAGCTTAAAATACGTAATTTGAGCCCACCGCTTCGTTTGTCCCGAGGTGGGCCCACTATTTCCGATTTTACCTTTTTGTGTTTATGACTTGTCTTTGAGCGGCTTTAAAGGAAATGTTGTAACTACTAAATAAAAATCATTTTAAATACTCCATTAAGTCTTATAAACCGTTTTGGATCTTGGAAATGATCTCAGAAAGTTTTTGCCTCCGTAACCTGTTATGACATCCGAAATATGCTTACTATGATTCTGTCCGGTTTCATCATTTCGATTTGTCATTCGATATGCCTCATTGAGTCTCTGGAACTATATATGGTATTTTCTATTGCATTTAGTTTCCCACTATTCCGTTCATGGATGCCTCAACGTTTCCCCTACTGAGCTCGGGCCAGGATATGTTGTCAAGCGTATTCCTCTGCATTGTTCGCCGTGCCTCGATGTGAGGGGGCATGTATACATGTACATGGGTTGTGGAGTATGCTGTGCCATGTACACACATTATGATATGATATGATCTGATATGGCCATCTGATATGATACGTTATTTTACGGGTTATTCCCTATTCTGAGCATTATGTGTTGTGGCACCAATGTCGGGAGGGTGACCACGTTCTGTCTACCGAGTCCCTTGGTAGGGGCCGGATACGACTTGGCATATGTTTCTGTACACACTTTTTATGTTTGAAAATATGCATTTGACATCCTGGATATTACATTCATTTTTCTGTACTTTCTGTTCCGGTTATGATTTTATTTCTGTACTTCCGGCTTTACATATTCAGTACATATTTCGTACTGACCCCCTTTCTTCGGGGGCTGCGTTTTCATGCCGCGCAGGTACAGACGACAGGTTTGCTGATCCGCCCGCATAGGACCTTATTCTGCTATTTTGGAGCGCTCTTTTATTCAGAGCCTATATTTTGGTACAGTCTTCTGCTATTGTATATATGTACGCCATTCAGGGGTACGACGGGGCCCTGTCCCGTATTATGATTCTGTTATGTTCTGTAGAGGTCTGTAGACATGCATGTGGGTTCTGTATATGTTTTTGGGTTGTTATGATCTGTGATGGCCCTATCGGCTTCCACGTACTATACCTGTGCATATGCGATATCTAGTAACGCCAATTGACTTTTATATTGATATATTCTGCTAATATTCTAGTTTGGGCTATTGGGTACGTTTGGGTGTCCAGCACGGGCACTAGTCACGGCCTACGGGGTTGGGTCGTGACAAAAGTGGTATCAGAGCGGTCCGTCCTCGGAGTGTCTACAGACCGTGTCTAGTAGAGTCTTGTTTATCGGTGTGTTGTGCACCACACCTATAAACAGGAGGCTACAGGGCATTTAGGATGTTACCCTTCTTTCTTGTCTTAGATCGTGTGATAGAGCTGTGTTATCAGGATGACTCCTCCCTAACGAATTGTTACATTTGCAGTCATGCCTCCGAAAAAGGCGGCAGCGGCCCAGAAGGCCAAGTCAGTGGCAGCGGGAGAGACTAGCCAGGCCCAGAGGACTACCAGGGCCCGTACATATATTATCCTTGAGATTTTGCCCCAGGCAGAGGGCTCCTCTACACCGCCACACCCAGAGGGGATTGCAGCAGCTGCGGATCGAGGGACGGCTTCACCGCCAGTTTCCGAGATTCCAGTACCTGAGCCTCCAGCTCCACAGCCAGGAGCTGAGGATCGGGCTATGAGAGATGCGGTCCAGTTGTTGACCAGACTGGTAGCAGGGCAGGTTCAGAAACACGGATTGGGAGGTGATCGTGCAGACAGGCGTAACAGTTCGAGAACTCGTGAGTTCCTGACCTGTAATCCACCAGAGTTCTTCGGGACAAAGCCCGAGGAGGATCCAGAGGAGTTTATCAGAAAGATGCGGCGTACACTTGATTAAGGCTTCTGCGACCGAGTCAGTTAAGTTGGCTTCGTACCGGTTGTATGATGTAGCAGCTAATTGGTACGAGTCCTGGGAGTTATCTAGAGGCGACGGTGCTCTCCCAGCAGTTTGGGATGAGTTTGCTGAGGCCTTTCTTGGCCATTTTCTGCCTCCGGAGTTACGGCGGGCCAAGGCTGACAAGTTTTTATTGCTGAGACAGAGAGGCCGCAGTGTCCGAGAGTACAGTTTGGAGTTTGACTCATTGGCTCGATATGCACCTGCTGTGGTAGCTACTACGGCTGACAGGATGCACCGGTACATTATGGGGCTAGACGATTATTTGGTCGACAGTTGTTTGGTGTTGGCTGCCCAAGAGGGCCAGATCAGCTGGGTATTCTGGGGATTTTCGGAGCAGGCAACCCCAGCAGCAGCAACAGCAGCAGCAGACTAGCAGACAGTCTTTCCAGCCGGCACAGAGTACACCTCCACAGTTTACAGGCCGGAGATTTGATAGCCCAGGGTATGCAGGAGCAGGCCAGAGCTCCAGGGCTTCAGCTTCGCGGGTAGACAGGGGTTCCGGCCAGATGAGGCCACCCAGGCCTCAGTGTTCTTATTGTTGAAGATACCATCCTGGAGAGTGTTACCGGGCCACCGGCGCTTGTTTTTCTTGTGGCCGCCAGGGCCATTCTGTGAGAGATTGCCCGTATAAGGGTAATTTGGGTGGTGCAGCGCAGCCTACCGGATCAGCCGCCGGGTCATCATCTTCTTCAGTGGCTATGCGCCCTACGAGGCCGAGTACATCAGCACCAGCAGGTCGCGGCAGAGGCCGTGGAGGAGTTTCCAGTACTAGCGGTCCTACAAACCGCATTTATGCTTTGGCCAGCCGCCAGGATCAGGAGGCTTCGCCGAATGTGGTTACAGGTACATTACTGGTCTTCTCTCGATCTGTGTATGCATTGATTGACCCAGGTTCTACATTGTCATATATTTCTCCTCTCGTCGCTAGTAAAATTGGTATAATGTCTGAACCTATAGAGCCATTTGAAGTAGCCACACCGATTGGGGATTTTATTATAGCGAGACAGGTATATAAAGACTGTTCTATAATTATATGTGGTCGAGATACTAAGGCAGATCTGGTGGAGTTAGATATGATTGAATTCGATGTTATTATGGGAATGGACTGGCTAGCTTCCTGTTATGCTAATGTTGATTGCCAGAAAAAGGTGGTTCGTTTTCAGTTTCCCGGGGAGCCAGTTATAGAGTGGGCAGGTAATACAGCGTCGCCGAAAGGTAAGTTTATTTCATACCTTAAGGTGAGGAAAATGATCAGAAAAGGGTATATCTATCATCTGGTTCGTGTACAAGACTTGAAGGCAGAAGCACCGACTCTTCAGTCAGTCCCAGTGGTTAATGAATTTCCAGATGTATTCCCGGATGAGCTTCCAGGTCTTCCTCCGGAGCGGGAGATAGATTTTACTACTGATTTGCTGCCAGATACTCAGCCTATATCTATTCCCCCGTACAAAATGGCACCTGCAGAATTAAAAGAATTGAAAGAGCAGCTGAAGGATCTGTTAGAAAAGGGCTTTATCAGACCCAGCACTTCGCCTTGGGGAGCTCCGGTATTATTTGTACGGAAGAAAGACGGGTCGCTGCGTATGTGTATTGATTATCGACAGATAAATAAGGTAACCATCAAGAATAAATACCCCTCCCCAGAATTGATGACTTGTTTGATCAGTTGCAGGGCGCTAAGTGTTTTTCGAAGATAGATCTGCAGTCAGGCTATCACCAGGTACGGGTACGTGAGGCTGACATTCCTAAGACAACATTCCGGACTCGATATGGGCATTATGAATTCAGAGTGATGTCTTTTGGGCTGACTAATGCTCCAGCGGTATTCATGGATCTGATGAACCCGGTATTCAGGCCATTCTTGGATATGTTCGTGATTGTGTTTATTGACGATATTCTGATTTATTCTCGGTCAGAGGAGCAACACGCAGATCATCTGAGGGCGGTACTTGGGGTGCTTCGACATCAGAAATTATATGCAAAATTCTCTAAATGTGAATTCTGGCTGGCTTCAGTGGCATTCTTGGGACATATTATTTCAGCTGATGGTCTCCGGGTGGATACACAGAAGATTGAAGCCGTAAAGAATTGGCCTAGACCCACGACGCCCACAGAAGTACGTAGTTTTCTGGGATTAGCAGGCTATTACAGAAGATTTGTGGAAAAGTTTGCTTCGATTTCAGCGCCTTTGACAAGGCTAACTCAGAAGGGAGCCAAGTTCCAGTGGACTGATGCTTGTGAACGAAGCTTCCAGTTGCTGAAAGAGAAGTCGACTACAGCTCCAGTTCTGACTCTTCCAGAGGGACCGGACGGGTATGTCATTTATTGTGATGCTTCTGGTGTGGGGTTAGGCTGTGTATTGATGCAGCACGGCAGAGTTATAGCTTATGCTTCCTGGCAGCTCAAAAATCATGAGAGGAATTATCCTACACATGATCTGGAACTAGCAGCGGTAATCCACGCCTTGAACATATGGAGACACTATTTATATGGCGTTCATGTTGATATTTATACTGATCATAAGAGTCTCCAGTATATTTTCAGGCAGAGAGAGCTTAATTTGCGGCAGCGGAGGTGGCTAGAGCTTCTGAAAGATTATGATGTGGATATTCTATATCATCCGGGCAAAGCTAATGTTGTTGCGGATGCACTCAGCCGCAAGTCTATGGGCAGCTTGGCAGATCTATAGCCAGACAGGAAAGAGATAGTACGTGATATTCGTCAGTTGGCTAATCTTGGGGTTCGTCTGGCCGATTTTGGAGGTACGCAGATTTCTGTCCGAGGGGTTTCTGAATCATCTATTAAGGAATATATTAAGCGGCACCAATATGAAGATCCTATTTTTGCTCGGTACAGAGACACAGCTCATGAACAGGAGAAGACTCCATTCGAGTTTACACCGGACGGGACATTACTGTACAGAGGCAGGTTGTGTGTACCTGATATTGCAGGGCTACGGCAGTAGGTTATGAGCGAGGCACACTATGCTAACTATTCTGTTCATCCTGGGTCTACGAAGAAGTACCATGATCTCAGATGCCTATACTGGTGGGATGGCATGAAACGGGATATTGCAGAATTCGTCGCCCAGTGCCCAAATTGTCAGCAGGTCAAAATTGAGCATCAGAAGCCGGGTGGTCTGTTACAGGAAATGGAAATTCCGACATGGAAATGGGAGATAATTAATATGGACTTTATTACAGGTTTGCCTCGCACTCCACAGAAATACGACTCTATTTGGGTAATTGTTGATCGGCTGACAAAATCAGCCCATTTTCTCCCCGTCAGAACTACTTATTCCGCTGAGGATTATGCCAGGCTATATATTAAAGAAATCATCAGACTGTACGGAGTTCCTATATCTATTATCACTGACAGAGGTGCCCAGTTTACGGCGAACTTCTGGAGATCTTTTCAGGAGGGATTAGGGACTCAGGTGAGCCTGAGCACGGCTTTCCATCCTCAGAACAACGGGCAGGCCGAGCGCACTATACAGACACTTGAAGATATGTTGCGGGCCTGTGTTATTGATTTCAGAGGTAGCTGGGATGATCATCTGCCGTTGATAGAGTTTGCTTATAATAACAGCTACCATTCCAGCATCCAGATGGCCCCGTACGAGGCTTTGTATGGCAGAAAATGCAGGTCACCGATCGGCTGGTTTGATATTGGCGAGACAGAATTAATTGGCCCAGATCTGATCCAGCAGGCAGTTGATAAGGTGAAACTTATCCGAGAGCGACTATTGGCAGCCCAGAGTCGACAGAAGTCATATGCTGATAAATGACGTCGACCTTTGGAGTTTCAGATTGGCGATTGGGTATTCTTGAAGGTATCGCCTATGAAAGGCGTAATGCGGTTTGGCAGAAAGGGTAACCTCAGTCCGCGATACATCGGGCCTTATCAGATTATTCGGAAAATTGGGAATGTCGCCTATGAACTAGATCTGCCATCTGATTTGGAAGCGGTACATCCGGTATTTCACGTATCCATGCTCCGTAAGTGTATCAGTGATCCTTCCAGAATATTTCCAGCAGACGATATTCAGGTGACGGAAGGACTATCTTATGAGGAGCAGCCTGTAGCCATTCTGGACCGCCAGGTAAGGAGATTACGGAATAAAGATGTAGCTTCCGTTAAGGTGTGGTGGCGGAACAACAACAGGGAGGAGATGACCTGGGAAGCTGAAGAGGAAATGAAGAGGAAATATCCTCATTTGTTCCCTACGCCCACAGGTAATCAAAAATCTTCACTTGATTATATTCAATAATGAATGTGTATCATATAGGATGACCGTAAAAAGAAACTACCCCAAAGCACTTACGGACCCTATAAGACTAATCTAACATTCGAGGACGAATGTTCTAAAGAGGGGGAGGATGTTATATCCCGTGTTTTTCGCATATTTGGAAAATTGGAAATAATCTTGACTTGTAAGAAATAAGGTCATAATTGATTTTATTTAACACACGAGTTGTTTATGAAAGAATATTAATGTTGAAGTGTTGAAGAAGGCTAAGGGCAAATTTGGAATTTCGGAAATTGGCTTCGGGAATTACAAAACAAGAATTTTAATCCATTGGGCCAAATAAATGAAAAGCAAATTTAGGCCCAATACTTAAGGGGTGGCCGGCCATGAAGGGCCAAGCCCACAAGATTTTAATGCAAATTTTCCATGTGATCAATTAATAAATAAAGCCCTTATCTATTGGAATATTCAAGAAGCATAGAAGAGAAAGAACAAAACAAAAGAAGAACAAACATTGAAGGGTATTCGGCCCTCACTCTCAAATTTCACCTTAAAATATCTTGTCCCAAAAATTGTTATCTTGTGATTTTCCTACTAAATTAAGTGTCCTTTACAACTTGGTGTAGTTGTTTTGGAAGAAAGAACACTTGGTTCATCAAGTTGACTACATATTCAAGTGAAGGAGATTGGAGAGAAATGTAAGAATTCATTCCTTTTTATTATGTTATGAAGGGTTGTTTGTGTTGTGGTATGTAGAAATGAGTTGAAAGTATGGAAAAATGGAAGTTTGCAAAGTGGGTATGTAATATGGTATGTGGCCGTGTGTGTATATATGTTGTATACCAATGGTGAGTTGGATTTATGTTGTATTCTTGTTGTGTGTAGGGTGGAATTTATATTGAGAATGAAAGTTGAATGATTTTGGTTGAAGTTGGAAATATATGTATTGGCCGAGTGGTATATTGAAATCGGAATGGGGATGAATTAATTTCGTTTAATATGTTAGTTGTGTTGTGGTGATCCTTGCAATGTAAATAAAGGCAAAATTGTTTAAGTTGGCATTAAAACGGAATGTAGAAGAATATGTCATCTTAGTATGATTTTATGATATTATGGAAATGAAGTTGTTAAGGTGCAAATTGTGATGATTGTTGTTGAAATTAGAAGATGGGAACATGTTATGAATAAGTTTGTTAAAGATTAGAAGTTTTGGATGAATTATGGTTTTGGTGGGAAGTTTGTATATTTTGTATATCTTGTGGATATATTGTAGAAATGATATGAAATGCTTCCGAATTATATTGTAATGATCTTGGTTAGTAATGAGTATGAGTATGTTGGTATTGATTTGAAAATGTGAAGTCGGAATGAAAACTATTGCATTATGTCGGAAAGTAGACTAGTTGTGTTATATTGTGAATTGTAGTGATTGTTGTTGTTGTTGGTGTTGTTGTTGGGTTGTTGTTGATTGTTTTGGCCGAGTTAGATTCTCGGGGACGCTATATGTATAGGGGAGATGCTGCCCAAATTTCTGTAGACAAGTATGAATTAAGATTGAATTCTTAAAGACTTGAAATTGACATTTGGTAATTGTGACCATTTGTAGATTTTGAAGGAAACGGGAATTGAATTTGGAAAGGCGTAAAGAGCATATAAGGTATGTAAAGCTATCCCGATTCTTCTTTTGGCATGTCCTAGGTGTACTAGGATCGGATTTGAGCCTCGGAATATATTCTGTCCATCGGAATCCGCGTTTGAAATTGTCACTTTTTCATTCAATAGAATTGAACCCTTTAGGTATGCTTTGTTGGAAGAATTAGGCAAACTTTCACAAATTGTTTAAAAAGTTATGAAATGTCCCTAGTACCGCTATAGGTGACCCTATAAGCTTAAAATACGTAATTTGAGCCCACCGCTTCGTTTGTCCCGAGGTGGGCCCACTATTTCTGATTTTACCTTTTTTTGTTTATGACTTGTCTTTGAGCGGCTTTAAAGGAAATGTTGTAACTACTAAATAAAAATCATTTTAAATACTCCATTAAGTCTTATAAACCGTTCTGGATCTTGGAAATGATCTCAGAAAGTTTATGCCTCCGTAACCTGTTATGACATCCGAAATACGCTTACTATGATTCTGTCCGGTTTCATCATTTCGATTTGTCATTCGATATGCCTCATTGAGTCTCTGGAACTATATATGGTAGTTTCTATTGCATTTAGTATCGCACTACTCCGTTCGTGGATGCCTCAACGTTTCCCCCACTGAGCCCGGGCCAAGATATGTTGTCAAGCGTATTCCTCTGCATTGTTCCCCGTGCCTCGATGTGAGGGGGCAGGTATATATGTACATGGGTTGTGGAGTATGTTGTGCCATGTACACACATTATGATATGATATGATATGATATGGCCATCTGATATGATACGTTATTTTATGGGTTATTCCCTATTCTGAGCATTATGTGTTGTGGCACCAATGTCGGTTGGGTGACCAAGTTCTGTCTACCGAGTCCCTTGGTAGGGGCCGGATACGACATGGCATATGTTTCTGTACACACTTTTTATGTTTGAAAATATGCATTTGACATCCTGGATATTACATTCATTTTTCTGTACTTTCTGTTCCGGTTATGATTTTATTTCTGTACTTCCGGCTTTACATATTCAGTACATATTTCGTACTGACCCCCTTTCTTCGGGGGCTGCGTTTTCATGCCGCGCAGGTATAGACGACAGGTTTGCTGATCCGCCCGCATAGGACCTTATTCTGCTATTTTGGAGCGCTCTTTTATTCAGAGCCTATATTTTGGTACAGTCTTCTGCTATTGTATATATGTACGCCATTCAGGGGTACGACGGGGCCCTGTCCCGTATTATGATTATGTTATGTTCTGTAGAGGTCTGTAGACATGCATGTGGGTTCTGTATATGTTTTTGGGTTGTGATGATCTGTGATGGCACTATCGGCTTCCACGTACTATACTTGTGCATATGCGATATCTAGTAACGCCAATTGACTTTTATATTGATATATTCTGCTAATATTCTAGTTTGGGCTATTGGGTACGTTTGGGTGTCCAGCACGGGTACTAGTCACGGCCTACGGGGTTGGGTCGTGACACATTCATAACAACATTCACAATATAATAGACAACAATCATCATCCATCTACATTATCCGCATTTCACCATTTCTCTCCAATCCCTCCATAATCACGGTCATAGTTCATTTTTACATTTTTCTCACATATAATACTTTTTCCATGTTCTAACGTCATTCATAACATATTTACAATCACAACATACCAATATTCATAATTCACCCCAAACTACTACTCAACAATGACACTATTCACTCATTTATGACCCATTTCCTATATCTTTCTATAATCCAAGTGCTTTCAACTTTCAACACCTTAAACAATCAATAATTATCATAAAACTCACCTTAGATGATGGATGAACAACCCTTGAGTGTAACTTCTCTTCTTGCACCAAAACCCTAACTCACTTCCCTTGAGTTTTCTTGGTGTAGATGAACTTTTGTTAGGTTTCATACACTTGATTTCGTGGTTTTGATGTAGTTGATCATGGATTTCCTTTGATTTCTTGTGGATGAATGTTGGAGAGTGTTCTAGAGGTTTCTTGAAGAGAGGAGAGTGGAAATGAAATGAAATAAAATGAGAGAGGGTCCTTATATTAAATCTTGAAATCAGTTCCGACCAAGTTATACAGACTAACATACGGTCCGTACATTTTATACGGGCCGTATGTTTGGCCGTATGTTTGGTCCAGTGAGACATGACATTCTGGGCTGATTATACGGCCAGACATACGGGCAGTATAATTTATACGGCAAGTATGTTGGACCGTATAATGCCCAGTCCATCCGAACTCTTTCTCGTTGACTCACTTGATCTCTAATCCTTATGGAACCTTCTTGAAACTTGTCTAACACCTCAATACCAATCTAAGTGATGTTATTACTCTTCTCCAAGACATCATTATGCCATCATTAACTCGTCGCTCATAATTCTTACCCGACGCGCAACATATCTTTTGCATTCTTTGACAAACTTCTTTCTTTACGTCAAATGTCTTTGAATCTCGATTAGGATCATCAAATGCTATTTATTACTTATCAAAATCATCATAAACCTCATGCTCTTCTCTAGCCTATTCACTGTACGCTAACATGGAATTTTCCAAGGTGTAACCTTCTTCCCCCCTTTTTGGAACATTGGTCCTCGAATATTAAACACTCGGGAATTCTACAAAAATTTTGCCAGAGTTTCCACTGTAATATGGCATTACCATCCTATCACAACAACCCATAATAATATTTCCTCACAGGGCCACAACACAATAGAACTATAAATTGGCCACACACGACCAAAAGCATGAAAAGAAAGCATACATACCTCATATTGTTAGTGTTTCATCTTGAACCTCTCCTGGGGGTTAGAATAAGTGTGGATAGGTGGATTTCATACTCTCTTCTGCTTCCCAGGTCATCTCTTCTCGGTTGTTGTTTCGCCACAAAACTTTGACTGAAGCTACTTCCTTATTTCGAAGTCTTCGTACTTGCCTGTCTAATATGGCAATGGGCTCTTCTTCATATGCTAGCTTTTCCGTCACTTGAAAATCATCTATCGGAACAATCCTTGTAGGATCTCCGACACACTTGCGGATCATTGAGACATGAAAGACTGGGTGGACTGATTCAAGTTCTGAAGGCAAGTCTAACTCGTAGGCTACATGACCCCCCTTGCGGATAATTCTATAGGGTCCAATGTATCGAGGACTTAATTTCCCTTTCTTGCCAAATCTCATCACCCCTTTCATTGGAAACACTTTCAAAAATACCCAGTCGTCAATTTGAAATTCCAAGTCTCACCGGCGGTTGTCCGCATAAGATTTTTGGCGACTTTGAGCTGTGAACAATCGATCTCGGATCACTTTGACTTTTTCCACCGCTTGCTGAATCAATTCAGGGACTATTAGCTGTACTTCTCCTATTTCAAACCATCCAATTGGGGACCTGCACTTCCTTCATATAAAGCTTCATACCATTTGGATACTGGAATGATAACTATTGTTATATGCAAACTCAATCAGAGGTAAGTGATCATCCCAGTTACCACCAAAATCTAGCACACATGCTCGTAGCATATCTTCCAAGGTTTGAATAGTACAGTCGGCTTGTCCATCGGTCTGCGGATGAAATGTCGTGCTAAGCTTCACCTGGGTACCTAGACCTTCTTGAAAGGATTTCCAGAACTTGGCTGTAAATTGCGCTCCTCTATCTGTGATAATAGATATTGGAATACCATGGAGTCGCACAATTCCTTGAGATACAACCTTGCATAATCTTCAGCCGAGTATGTGGTTCTGACTGGAAGAAAATGAGCTGCTTTCGTGAGTCTGTCCATGATCACCCATATGGAATCATACTTGCCTCGATAACGAGGTAACCCCACAATAAAATCCATGTTGATCACTTCCCATTTCCAAGTAGGGATTTCCATTGCTTGCAATAATTCTGCTGGCTTTTGATGTTTGATTTTCACTTGCTGGCAATTTGGACACTGTGCTACAAATTCCGCTATGTCTTTCTTCATGCCATCCCACCAATATATCAACTTGATATCATGATACATCTTGGTTGCACCCGGGTGAATAGAATACCGAGAATAATGGGCTTCTGCTAGAATTCGACGGCACAACTCGGCAACATTCGGCACACATAGCCTGCCTTGGTGTCACGACTAAGCTAGGGGCTGTGACGGGTACCCGGGGCTGACCACCGAGCATCGCTCGTTCTACTACTCATCATACTCATTAAGCCTTCTTTTTTGTTCATAAACTCATAATCATAAGAAAATAATTTTCATTAAAAACATAAATACTTTTATATATATAAGCCCTTTGGCTATCAAAAGATAATGTACACATATCTACATATATACAGTAGCGACCTTGTGAGACCATATAACCCACACATACGTATCTACAAGCCTCTACTAGAGTACTAAACATGTTGACAGGAGAAGACCCCGTCGTGCCGAAAATACTTATAAATATATATATACACCAAAAGTATAAACCCGATTAGCACCTCCGAAATAATAGAGTGCTTCTGCAAATCTGCTGATAGCTCCTAAAGGTCTGCGCCATCTCCCTGTCTACCTGTGGGCATGAACACAGCGTCCAAAGAAAATGGACGTCAGTACGAATATTGTACTGAGTATGTAAGGCATGAATGAAACAAACATAATAGAGAAATCATAAGTCATGAGGTGAAGGCAAAACCTGCGCGACCTTTAAGGATGAATACATTTCATACATATATCACATATACATAATCGTCATACATGAACCATCATAGCGTATACATCATTATCGTAGTACCGTAGCTTCTCGTACACATAAAACATTATCCGTATTCGGCCACGTAGGGCTCGACAATAGCCGTATTCGGCCACGTGGTGGCTCGAAATCCGTATTCGGCCACGTAGTGGCTCGACAATATCACATACATATCTTCCGTATTCGGCCACGTAGTGGCTCGACCATGTCACATGTGTCACGACCCAACCCCGTGGGCCGTAACTAGTTTTCGAGCTGGACACCCATACACACTTACTTACCAAATCGACATATCAATGACTTATCCTTATCCAACATATATTAATTTATACAGATACTGAGAACAGATGTCGTCTTAAGCGGTCACATGTAACATACATATCATACAGAAGCCACCAAGGCTATCGTAGAACATATCGTCCAAAATATATATAAATACGTATTCATACATACAAGCCGTTAAGGCTGTCATGGCAAATGGAACCACTTAGCCACAAGTCACACAAACATATCTGAACCACAATGACCCATGACCCACGTACATGTCTACAGGCCTCTAACAAACATAACAGAACCATATGACGGGACAGGGCCCCGCCGTACCCCTAAATAGTCATATATACATAAATATGTACAACAGAAAGATTTGTACCAAAAGTATGGGGTCCGGAATGAGGGAGCAGTTCAACACAGCAGAATGGATGGCCTAAGTTGACGGACCACTCACGTGCGCGTTTGTACCTGCGGGCATGAAACGCAGCCCCCCGAAGAAGAGGGGGTCAGTACGAAATATGTACTGAGTATGTAAGGCATGAAATACAACTGGAAAGATCATAACTGAAATAGAGATCCAGGAGTCAAGTACGATAGTAAAGAACCACTGTACCTGTACTGTACGAGACAGAATCAAACATTCTCATATCACATACCGTACCCGGCCCATTATGGGACTCGGTGAATGAAATCATGTCATTATGTCATCATGAACACATGTATACATATACCGTACCCGGCCCTCTAGTGAGGGACTCAGTGAATAGAGTCATACATATCATCATCATCTATCATATATATATATACCGTACTCGGCCCTCTAGTGAGGGACTCGGTGAGTGAAGTCATATCATCATATCAGTATGCCATCATATCATCATGCATATACATATATACATACCGTACCCGGCCCTCTAGTGAGGGACTCGGTGAATCAAATCACCATATGCCCTCCTGGCCACCATAACATGTCATCATCTCATCATATCATCATATACAAATACCGTACCCGACCCTCTATTGATGGACTCGGTGAACAATGCAGTGGAGTGCGCACGATAACATACCCGGCCCGGGACTCGGTGAATAGACATATTGAGGCGTGAACGAGTAGAGTACTGAGAAACTATATTTATATAAATCAAGAATCGATAGACAAGTATACTTACCGACACCTGAAGGCTCGGAAAAAGTTTCGGGTCAATCCGACCTAGTATGAGAATGTTATGAGCGTTTGAAGTACAGAACCTTCTACGAACATTTCAGATGCCGTTTTTTGGAAAATCAAAGCAACAATCATATCTAGTACCTTTCGGTTATCGTTATGGATCAAATCAAATATAGCTTTTGGAACCATATGTACATATAAAAATATATCAAGGACTCAATGGAATAATCGAACGTGCTAGCATTTGCAGATCAAAACTTTAGTCATATCAATTATCTTTCGAATGCCATTTGGAAACATATCAAACAAACTTCGGACATTATGGATACGCATCAAAACCATATGAAACAGCTTATGGAAGTCAAGAATATTAGCCATCCTAGTGGCTCTAAGAATAGGAAATTCTTTGAAATCTTACATATACGTCATTTGCTCGTTTCATAAGGATCATGCCAAAAGAAAGAAAGGTAAGCCTTACATACCTTGCCCGCTTTCAATGCTAATCCGAACTTAAGTCTTTGGCTTCGCAAGATCTACAACAATATTCATATATACCAAACATTAGCCATAACACTTAAGGGTCCAATTCTAAACCAACACTTTATTTACAGAAATTTCGGTAGCATTTCCCCTGTAAATACACCATCCCCGAGAATCCAACTCGGCCAAATCATCAACAACAAATCCGAGAATTTAACTCGGCCAAATTATCAACGACAATACCAACAGTTATTCTAACAATATCCACAAGCCATTCAAAAAGCATACTAACGTTAACAACTTCTTTCTACAAACTTTGACGACTTTCCATTTACGTTTAATTCATAATTGCTTACATATTCAAGTTCTAATCCGATGCATTAGATCCTATAAGATCGTATGCAACAAGCAAGGTGGCTTATAAATATGTTAGAACTCCCATTAGGAGCATGTCAATAAAATGATGCTCAAATGACAAGAGAGTTGATGTATGAGAAAGTACCCTTTGCCAAATTAGATAGGTAAGTGCGAGGACTTAGAAATAAGGAGGTGGCTAAAATCAGAGTTTGATGGCGGAAACAATAATCGGGAAGAAATACTAGGGAAGCCAAAGTGAATGCGGAAGCCAAGTATCCGCACCTAGTCGAATCTCCAGGAAAAGTTCATGATGGTATGTATGCTTACTTTTGACTTCTGAGACGTGTGTGACCATGGACATGTTGGTATTGTGTTATAGCCCTGTGAGGCGATGATATTATGGGTTATTGTGACAAGTTGGCAGTTCCATACAACAAAGGAAACCCCGACAAAATTTTCTTAGAATCCCCGCTGATTTAACATTCGAGGACGAATGTTCCAAAAGGGGGGAAGAATGTTACACCTCGGAAAAGTCCCCGTACATCTACAAGGAATAGAAACAAAAAGGGTATGAGTGTGGGGTGTTTTACTAAGCAAGGGGTGATGATTCGTGAATTTTTGGAAATGGAAAAGTTGTAGAATTTCATGCAGCCCAGTGGTCGTATAGTGATTTACGGCCCGTAAAGTGATTTACGGACCGTAAACCACCATCGTCCTCCAGCCTTTCAAATTCCAACTTTCTGTTAAAGTGTGGGAATTCTTAAATAGGACTTGGGGCCGTAAACTGGTTTACGGACCGTAAACCTCGATCGTAAACTGCAATATTCTTCAGCCAACTTCTCTGTTTTGGACATGCTTAAATACGACCAGGGAGGACAGCTCGTAAACCAGTTTACGGCTCATAAACTGTGGTTATGACCACTGTTCACCCCGACTGGAATTCATTAAAGATCAACTTTGAGTTATTAAAAGGGACCAAAGCCTTATTTTATTTCATTTTTCATCCATACAACCTTCAAGAACACTCTAGAAGCTCTCCAAATATTCATCCACAAAATTCAAGAGATCAAAGGGAAACCAATATCATCAACATCTAATTCATGAGAGCAAGTGCATGAGGCTCTATTGGAAGTCATTTTCTTCAAGAAATCTCAAAAGGGTTGAAATAGGGTTTTGGTATAAAAAGAGTATTGTTGCTCAAGGCTTGTTCCACCATCATCCAAGTTATGTTTCATGACTATACCATATGGTTCAAGGTATTGGAAGGCTTAGATACTTGAAATGTATAAGAACATAGAAAATGGGCCTTGCATGGGTGAATAGTGGCACAATTGAATAGTAGTTGAATGGAGTCATGAATGTTGATAAGCTACGGTTGTGAATATGTTATAAATAACGTCTAGACCATGAAATAAGTATTATATACGAGAAAACGTGATAATGAGCTATAACCATGGATGTGGAGAAATTGGAGGAAAATGGTAGATTTTTCTCAAAGTGTATAAGTGATGTTTGAAAGTAATATTGTGAGTGTCGTTACGAACGTATGAGAGTTGAAATGAAACATGGGAAAAGTATTAGAAATGAAGGAAGTGCTATCCAATTTTCCTTAGAAATAGTAGTCCATTTTTATAATTACTTAGCTAACGACGACATGAATTCTCTTGAAGGTATATACGAGTGCATTGAGGGAGAGCGAGCAAGCAATAAGAATTGTAAACGTCGAAGGTATGTGAGGCTCGTCCCTTCCTTTCAAGGCATGATCCTTAGGTTAAGATTTCATAAATGCTTCCATATTTTCCTTGCTATCAAAGGTTAATGGTCTACAATTCCAAAGCACGATTCCTTTCTTGTTAACCCATAAATGTTTTCCAAAACACTCGTACTCTCTAACCCAAGGTTGTGATCATGTGACCTCTGATGATAATAACGATGATAGGTTTTTCAATGATAACGATGAAGCCAAAAGTGTGAATATTATTATGATGACTATGGGGAGAAAGGTTTTATGATTAAAGGCTCCAAGTTTACGATTTTAAAAAAAAATGACATGAGAATGTTGAGCCATCTATTGACTCCTCAATTTTTATTCATGGATGACGACTACATTCCCTTTAAAGATTTCCAAAAGTATATGGATTGACTTCTTACAAGATTATGACCCTATTTTCTGTTTCCTTTTTTTTATTAGCCTTCGTTGACAGTCTCACTCTATAATGATTGTTCCTTCAAGGCGAGACATGACGATCATGATTAATTCATAATATAATCGGAGGTGATCGACCTTACGTCACTCCGATGGAGTTATAGCTTTTCCTTGGGCTCTCCTGCATGCTATGTATATTATGTATGTATATATATGATCTGAAAATGTTTTCAGGGGAAATGGGGAAAGGTGAGGCGCTATAGACGCATAGCCACCTGTACAGCTGGCATATCATGATTTCATCCCGGACGTGGGATGCCCGGACGCGGGATATATAGGTTATGGATCGGGTCGTACGTTCCTCGGCACTAACTTATTATATTTATGGATCGGGCCGTACGTTCCTCGGCACTAACATATGATGACATATGGATCGGGCTACGCGTTCCGCAACAATTTACTATATGATGCTTTATGAGTATGCATGCATGGATCTGCCTTAAGAGGCAAGCAGTTATCGATTATCTCCTTGTACTTACTTTACTTTCTTATTCTTACTTTATATCTTGATGTATGCCTTACATACTCAGTACAATGCTCGTACTGACATCCTTTTCTTTGGATGCTGTGTTCATGCCCACAGGTAGACGGGAAAGCGGTCCAGACTGATAGGAGTCACTAGCCGAGCTGAAGAGCACTCCATCTTCCGGAGGTGCTAATTGGTTGTTCCTTTTGTGTATATATTTGTATGCCACTCAATAGAGGCTCGTAGATGCTCAATGTGGGTTGTGTGGTTCCACAACGTGGGTAGTACGCATGTGTATAAGTATATTGAAATATGTTTTGTATCAACGCGTTATATTTTTGTAATGAAAAGCAAATCCTCTATTTAAAGCTAACCGGAAATAGATGAATGATTGTTAAATGGGTTAGGTAAATGATAGTACGAGCGGTGCTCGGTGGTTAGCCCCGGGTACCCGTCGCGGCCCCTAGCCGGGTCGTGACATCCATGATTAGCTAGTTGATGGAGTTCATGAAAGTACCTAGATGTTATGTGAAAGTATGTCAAGGGGGTGCCCGGGTGGGATAGCACCGGGTGCTCGTCGCGGCCCCCCCTAGTCGGGACGTGACAAAAGTGGTATCAGAGCAGTTCAGTCGTAGGGTGTGTCTACTACGAGTTGTGTCTAGTAGAGTCTTGGTTATGGGTGTGTTGCGCGCCACACTTATAAACAAGAAGCTGCGGATATTTTAGGAATGAATGACCTTCTTTCTTCATAAGAATCGTGCGATGGAGCTATGATGTAAGAAATTCTTGTTCCTTAATCGTGTGTTGTGTATTTCAGAAATGCCTATAAAGAGAAAGGCTACAGCAGCCCAAAAGGGCAAGACGGTGCCAGAAAAGCGGGCTGAAAGAGCACCGCCACCGGTAGTAGAGGAAAGTGAGTCCCAGAGTGTGGCTCAATCTCAGTCCTCCCAGACAGTGCCTATTACTGAGGAGCGTGAGGGAGCCTCAGCCCTAGCTCCAGCCCCTCTAGCTCCTCCACTGGATGCCTCAGGCCAAGATGTAAAAGAGGCTATACATTTGCTTACTCAGTTAGCTGCTCAGACTCATCGGTAAAGTACAGAGCAGGGTGACAGGGTTGTTAGTGCAAAAGCCCATGACTTCATTACTTTGAACCCTCCGGAATCTTTGGGTCAAAGTCGGAGGAGGACCCTAAGGATTTCATTGAAGGTATGTTGAGGACTGTTCGATTGATACATGCTTTAGACACCGAGTCGGTGGAGGTAGCGTCATATCGATTGAAAGATGTTTCGATCCAGTGGTATACAGTTTGGATGGCTTCATGGGGAGCTAATGCACCTCCCCCGGTATGGAAAGAGTTTGTTGATGCTTTTCTCCGACACTATATGCCTCCGGAAGTTCGGCGAGCTAGAGCCGATAAGTTCTTAAATTTGAGGCAAGGTAGCACGAGTGCTCTAGAGTATAGTCTCCGCTTTAACTCCTTGTCTAGGTATGCTTCAGCCATGGTAGCGGATATGGGTGACCAGGTACACAGATTTGTGAAAGGCCTAGGGCCACATTTGATGGATAGATGCTTGACTGCGTCCCTTTAGGACGGTATGGATATTGCACGCATTCAGGCCCACGCTCAGAACATAGATGAAAGTTTGCAACAACAAAGAAGTGAACGTAAGCAAGACAGGGGACATAGCAAGAGGGCCAGATCTTCAGGTCCGAGGAGTGAGTTTAGAGGTGGGCACAGGCAGCAGTTTCCCAGACATGCAGGCTATTCTATGACCAGTGCACCTCCATGTTTTTCAAGCTACAGATTTGATAGATCTGCTCGTGCAGGGCCGAGTCAGAGTTATTCAGGGTCTCAGTTTAGAGATGATTCGAGTCAGGAAAGGCCACCCGCACAACGATGTTCCCAGTGTGGGAAGTTGCATTGGGGCCGATGCCGGATGGGTTCAGATGTTTGCTATTCATGTGGTCGACCAGGCCATATTATGCGTGACTGCCCCTCAGTACATGGTAGAGGTAGGACCCAGCCTTCAAGGTTAGTTGCCGGATCTTCATCTTCTATGCGCCCTATGGGGCCAGACTCACAGGCGCCAGTCGGCTATGGTAGAGGCAGAGGGAGAGTTCCCAATTCTAGCGGTCCTCAGCACCGTATTTATACTTTGGCTGGACGCCAAGATCTTGAGTCTTCTTCTGACGTGGTCACAGGTATATTATCTGTATTCTCTCATGATGTATATGCTTTGATTGATCCGGGCTCCACATTGTCCTATGTTACTCCATATATTGCGGGCCGATTTAAAGTCGAGCCGGAGTCGATCAAACCTTTTGAGGTGTCTACACCTATCACACCCTGATCTTACTAGGGTGTGATGGGCACCCGACCCTATATTCGGAGCCGAGCGAACCCGCTGACTCTTATTACATACATAATCTCTTTGGACCTTTAAATCAAATAAGAATGAAATACATAGTAAAGCCTTCAGAAACTTTTCTTTCATCGTACTCAGATCAAGTATAATCTGTAATCATAATACAATAAGACGCATCGGCTGATGGAGCCGCTTACAAAACTGACATCCTATACCCACGACTTTGTCTGCAAAGTCTCTAACTCCGGACAAGACATCATAGCATAATACTCTGACCCGACAACACTCCAGGGCAAATGGAGCTTGCCAACTCCGCTGGAACATCTTCTATAATGGCTTCTACTCATCTGGTTGTACCTGCGCGGCATGAAACGCAGCCCCCGAAGAAAGGGGGTCAGTATGAGCAATGTACTGAGTATGTAAGGCATGAATAGTAACATAGTGAGGGATGTAAAGTATGAATAATAACAGAATTGACATATAGGGCATACCGTAAGATAAAAGAGCAACCTGTACATATGAATGCCTTTTGGCGGTACCATGCATGCTTCGTGCTGCGGAACGTGCAGCTCGATCCATATATATATTATATTGCTACGGAACGTGCAACCCGATCCATTTATATATTTTATATTGATGCGGAACGTGCAGCCCGATCCATTTATATATATTATATTGCTGCGGAACGTGCAGCCCGATCCATTTATCCATATATTATATTGCTGCGGACGTGCAGCCCGATCCATTTATCCATATATTATATTGTTGCGTATAACATAGTGCGCACAATGACATAACCGGCCCGGGACTCGGCGAACGATATAACAATAGTATGCACGAGCAGAGTAGTGAGAGATCATATGCATATAAATCAATTCTAAGATTCGATGGACAAGTATACTTACCGACATCTGAAGGCTTAGAAACAAGTTTCGGCCCAATCTGATTTAGTATAAGAAAGTTATGAGTGTTTGAAGTACAGAACCTAGTACGAACGTTTCAGAAGCCATTTTTGGAAAATCAAAGCAACAATCATGTTAGGTACCTTTCGAATATCGTTATGGATCAAATAAGATAGAGCTTTTGGAAACATA
Organism: Lycium barbarum; assembly: GCF_019175385.1. Classification (NCBI taxonomy): domain Eukaryota; kingdom Viridiplantae; phylum Streptophyta; class Magnoliopsida; order Solanales; family Solanaceae; genus Lycium; species Lycium barbarum. Next base: position 75,825,292 of record NC_083345.1, read on the forward strand.
TGTACGTATCAAAATATATCAAAGACTCAATGGAATAATCGAACGTGCTAGCATTTGAAATTCAAGACATTAGTCATATCAAATTATCTCTCGAATGCCATTCGGAAACATATCAACCGAACTTCGGACATCATAGATACGCATCAAACCATATGAAACAGCTTATTGAAATCAAGAACGTTAGCCATCCTAGTGGCTCTAAGAATAGGAATCGCTTTGAAGTCATACATATACGTCATCTACTTGTTTCATAAGGATCATGCCAAAAGAAAGAAAGGGTAAGCCTTACATACCTGCTCCACGTCCTATTAGCTACGCTTATTTGTCCAAGCTCGCTATCTACATTCAAGAAGATTTACACAATCATTAAACTCATCGTCACACACACTTGTCTTAGTCTTTCAAATAAATCCACTTATGATTTGCCGAAATTTCGGCAGCATTTCCCCTGTAAATACACCATCCCCGAGAATCTAACTCGGCCAATTTATCGACAACAATCCGAGAATTCAACTCGGCCAAGCTATCAACAACAATACCAACAATCATACTAACAACTTCAACAATCAATCCAAAATATATTCTAACATGGTTCAAGAACTTTCAAACAATTCACATAATGTTCAAACAACCCAACCAACATGCCACTTCACCCGAAACCTTCCAAATTCAACAAGAACGATAACAACACATTTCCTTCTTTCAAATTCAATCACAACAACCCAACTTACAATCTTCCAACACATGTCTCCCTTCCAAATTCATGAATTATATTTACAACCTCAACATTAACAATATCATTCATACAATATAAGAAACCATACTAATATCACATTAACTTCTTCAACAATCCACAAACGATTTCCACTTCATTTCAAAAAACTAAATCCTCATTTTACATCATAGAATCTACCACAACAACAATTAAAATACTAAGTAAAATCAATTCATCACATCTCACCAATTCAACCCCTATTCGGCCACATCCCTACACACACATATTTCATGAATTTCATCCATTTATACATACCACAACATCCACAAATCATTCATAACACATAAGAGAGAGAATTAAACCATACCTTCTTCCATCCATCCTCTTGCTCGGCTAGGGTTGGAATTTCACAAATAAATGGTTTGCTTGCTTCAACAACCACCCCATGTTAATTAGGGCCTTCAAATTAGTTGGAATACTAGAAGAAATTTATTTTTTTTCTTGATCAACTCCATGGCTCCAAGTTCGGCCAACCTTGGCCGAAGCCCCCTCTCTTTTCCTCTTTTTCTTTTCTCTCCAAGCTTCTTGATTTAGAAGATAAAATATGCCTCATTTAGTCATCAATTGTATATATATATATATATGTGTGGCTTCTACCAACACTAGGTGGACACATGTCCCCTTCTCCCCTTTTCCTGAACTTTCTTAAAATAAACAAATATGACCACTTGTCTTGTTATATAAGCTTTGGTCCATATATATATTTATAATTAGCCCCATTTAATAAAAAATATGGACATATGCCACACGGCCAACATGGCCCCTTCAAGAACCTTCTTGAATATTTTGTGAAATTTCCATTTTGCCCCTAGCCTTCCACAATATTACCATGAACCACTTTGTGAATTTTCCTTTTTACCCTTAGCATTTCTCAATATTTCCATACTAATAAACAACTTGTACATTAAAATAATTCGGAAAATAGTCTTACCCTTGACTTCTCGCAATTATCTTGAATTATCCGAACATACAAAATACGGGCTATAACATCCTCCCCCCCTTTAGAACATTCGTCCTCGAATGTTCATGTCACGACCCAACCCCGTAGGCCGTGACTAGTGCCCGATCTGGGCACCCAAGCACACCTATCAAATGCTATCTCAAATTTTTATTAAACGTATTCAAGTTTGTAGCAGAAGCCGACAAGGCTATATTTCAATTTTTGATAATTTCCAGAAAATTTCGGCAGAGTTTCCTTTGTTTTACGGACTATCCAATATAACCCTGCACACAGAAAATACCAACAGGGGCCACCCAGGGCCAACAAGGCAACATTTAAACATATGCGGACCGGCCGCCGCGGCGAATGGGATCGCCCACACACAACATATACACATATTCATACAGAAAGACCCCAACCCACAAACATGTCCACAGACCTCTAAACAGACCGACAGAATCATATGACGGGACAGGGCCCCGCCGTACCCCAGATAAACATATGTACAGAATATACAACAGCAAAAGATATATACCAAAATTATAAGTTCCGGATCAAGGGGAGCAATTCCCAAGTAGCGGAACAGGTATCCTAAGCTGGCGGCGTATCAAAAGGTGCTTCTGTACCTGCGGGCATGTAGCGCAGCCCCCGAAGAACAGGGGGTCAGTACGAAAAATGTACCGAGTATGTAAAGCGGAAATGTAACAAATATAATCATAATCCAAACCAGAGATACAAAATATAGTGGATAGAGTCGAGCCCGAATTCGAGTCAGAAATACAGAGTATAAATATATACAGAGTACCGGGTATAACAGACAGAGCCGTGATCCGAATCAGAGGTACAGAGTATGGCTGACAAGGTCGTAATCTTAGTCAGAAGGACAAAGCGTGACTGACTAAGTCATAATCCGAAGCAGACGTACAATAGTAAAGCAGACAGAATCTGAATCAGTAACCGAATCAGACTTTCAGAAGTGCAACAGACAGAGTCATAGTCCAGATCAGATATACAGATGTGTACCAGACAGAATCATGCATGCAGAGTCATAAGAATATACAGATACAGATAGCATATATATCAGATCCCGGCCCTCTAACGAGGGACGCGGTAACAGAACTCGGCCCTCTTAGTACGGGACGCGATGGACAGACAAATCAGATCATATGCCATCCTGGCCGCCATCCCCATACTATCACATCATCAAATCATATACAGATGTAAAAAGAACTCGGCCCGCACACCGAGGGACACGGTGAACAATGCAGTGGAATATGCACGAATAACAGAACCTGGCCCGGGCGCAGTGAAGGAAGCATTGAGACATCCACGAATAGATTAATGAGAGACCATACACATACCTATCATTATACAGACTCAATGAAACGGAAGTAAACCAAATGGTGGGTCAAATAAGAGTAATCGGACATTGTTCATAAAATACGTATATATGTCATTTGGGATGGCACGATAGACTACATCGGAATAAAAATTCCAGAACCGCTCCAGATGTCAGAATATATTATACGACTCATAACTATAGTCATAACACTGGTCATATAGCAGACAGACTAATAACCAAAAGTTACCTGAGATTTTCGGACAGAAGTGAGCTAATTTGAGCCGTACAGAAAGTATCAGAATTTCGAAGAGCAGAGTCGTATCTGAGGCTCACGTTCGAGCCTATCATGCTTAGAACATGCCAAAGAATGATGGGAAAGACTTTACATACCTTAGTTGCGCCTTACGCTTGCTCAAATTTAATTCCCGTTTCGCCCAAAATCTACAAATGGTCATTTTTACCAATTGTAAGTTATAGTTTCTAAGAGTTCAACTTAAGGGCATATTTATCTACCGAAATTTCGGCAGCATTTCCCCTAAACATATAACGTCCCCGAGACTTAGCTCGGCCTCATATAACAACAACAACAACCCAACAATCCAACAACATCAACAATTATCATAAAACGCACTTTATCACAAATAGTCCTCTTTATACATAAAACAACACTTTCCATTCCAACTTCATCATATCACGCTAATATCATTATTCTCATATTCATTCACTAACTCGAGATTATTCAAACGTATTCCAATAACATTCCGAACAATATTCACGAATTCAAGTATTTCCACTAACTCCATATTCCATCCGAACTTCAACAAATGCAACAACATTACCAACTTACGTTGTTTTCTTCCAAATTCATTAACGACAACCATTATCCATATCTAGAATCTTACTTCCATAATTACATAAAAATCATACAAAAATTACATAATTTCCCATAATAACATACAACCCTTTTTAACACCAACCTAGCTTATTAAACCTTTATTTACATCACAAAGGTCACAACGACATAACTAACCAACCAAATGAAATTTTATCCAGCACTTTCTACCACCATCATGGCACACGGCCATGCACCACCACACACACACACACACGGCTTCACACATATATCACAACTCCACAATTCTCATCAAATTCCAATCATTACAACATACATACTTATTCTATAACATAAAAGAGTAGATTTCTTACCTTTCTTCCAACTTCAATCTTCCGCAAACGTCGCTCTCTCGCTAAACCAATTATATCACGTCGGAGAGCATCTTGAGCTTACTATAAATACAAGAAGAACAAGAATTTTAGACCAAACATTGATGAACTAATTTTTTTTCTCCCCTTTTTTTTGTTCTTGGCCGAAACCCTCTTTCTTGCTCTCCTCTCCTCTTTTGTTTGTTTGTTTTTTTTTTTTTTGGGCCAACCCGGTTGGTCACGAGTTGGGCCTAGCCCACTGACCTTTCGACCTTAAAACGCCCATATCTCGTTGTACCGACGTCGCCTGGGAACCCACGACCTACCGTTGGAAAGCTATTTCAACTCTCTACAACTTTTATTGCTGGGCGGTTTCCGAAATTCCAAACGTATAATGCCGAGTTTGCCCCTCCAAGTCAGGTCATCCGAAAATGTCTTCTTGAAAATATCCGTTTGGAGGGCTTTCACTTTGATTTGGCCCCAGGGCCCTTCACGAGTTGTGTTTAACTTTACATATGCGATTCATATAACTTGTCACATGTCCCAAAAAAAATTCTTGACGTGCGGGCCCCACCTCGACTTAAAAATAATCCGACGTTCGAAAATACAGGATATAACATCCTCCCCCCCTTTAAAACATTCGTCCTCGAATGTTCGACTGTCCTTATGAAGTTTCATCATATTTCGGGGAGGTCCTCTTACCAACTATGTACTTGTATTTAATCAGCTCACTTATGGGGACATTCATTTCCCGACTCCTGCTTTTTCTATTCTAACATATCTTTCGCTTCTATATTCAACAATGCTATTGTCCTTTCTTTTTCGGTCTAGCCATCAACGCCTTTCACTTCTTGTCACACTTCTCGGTTCCTCACAACATTATCATACTCTCACATCATATCAAACAGATTCATAACTAGAGCCAGACGCACAAAAGCATATCGGGCAGACCCGTAATCAGAGTCAGATGTACTGAACTATGTCGGACAGATCCGTAATCAGAGTTAGACGTATGGAAGTATGTCAGGCAGATCCGTGATCAGAGTTAGACGTACAGAGATGTATCAAACTGATTCGTAATCAGAGTCGAACGTACAGAGACATATCAGACAGAAACGTAATCAGATTCAAAGTTAGAGGCGCAAACGCATAACAGATAGAATTATGACTAGGATCAGACCCCTTCTACGTATTCTAATTTCCTTTGGGTTACCCCATATCTCCCATCTATCCCTTATATCTACATTTATGAAAATTTGGGTATACTTCCCAGGGGGTCACCCATCCCGAAATTGCTCTGGCCTTAGCACGCTTAACCTCGAAACTTTCATGTGTTTTGATGCGTTAATGCCAATATAATTGCGTCGATTGCCCCACACGACCTTTGTTACGTAATTTAGGGCAGATCGGGGTCTTAGTAAATTTTCGGAAAATTCTCGTAGCGGGTCCCACCCCGGTTCAAACCATACAATTATCATATTGCCCTTCTGAATCCTCAATATCCATTCCCATCTGGATATTTATAGCTGTCTCAAATGGTTCTATTGGGTTGAAAATTACCTTATTTTTACTGATACCCAGAAGAAGGAGATCACGTAATATAACAGAGTATAGATCTATCCATATACATATATCTTAAGGAAAGAGTAATAATATACCTGGGTCTGCACTTGGTGACGCTCCAGGGTCCTGCCGGCCGGTCAAAGCATATACGCGGTTCAGGGGACCGCCAGAACTGGAAGCTTCGCCGCGACTCACTGGTGCCGGCATGTCTCGCCCCGTGGGGCGCATGGCTACTGAAGGAGAAGATGAGCCAGCAACTGACCTAGTAGGCTGGGCTGAACCTGAACCACCCTTATACGGGCACTCTCTCACAATATGATCTTGACTGCCACAATGATAGCAGGCGCCCGTAGCGCGATAACACTCTCCCGGATGGGACCTCCCACAATAAGTACACCGGGGCATAGGTGGCCTAGACTGCTCAGAAACCCTACTCATCTGCGAGCCTGGCACTCTAGAAATCTGGCCGGCCCCAGACGGACCTGCGCCATCGAAACGTCTACCGGTGGACTGTGTACCCCGGCCTGACGGAGGGAGGGATCTACCGGACTGCTGCTGAGGCCATCTGCTTGGGAAATCTCCGGAATGCCCCGCGAATCTAGTCCTTTTGGGCCGTCTCCTATCATGATCACTATCCGACTGGCGTCCTCTGTGCCGGTCCTCCATGCTCTGGGCGTGGGCCTGTATACGGGCAATGTCCATCCCTATCTGGGCCGCCATCACCGTGCAGCTGTCAACCAAATAATCATCTAGCCCTATCACATACCGGTGCACCCGGTCAGTCATATCAGCGACATAAGCGGGCGCATATCTGGCCAGCGAATCGAACTCCAGGCTATACTCCCTGACAGTCCTGCCCCTTTGTCTCAATAGCAGGAATCTGTCTACTCTGGCCCGCCTCACCTCCGGAGGTAGAAAATGGGCCAGGAAGGCCTCTGTAAACTCTCCCCATACAGCCGAAGGGGCACCCTCGCCTCTGGACAACATCCAAGACTTGTACCAATTTGCTGCTACATCGTGCAACCGGTACGAAGCCAACTCAACCGACTCTGTCTCGGAGGCACTAATCAATCGCAGGGTACGCTGCACTTGTCGGATGAACTCCTGAGGGTCTTCTGCGGGCTTTGACCCGGAAAACTCTGGTGGGCGACAAAGCAAAAAATCACGGGCCCTCTGGCTATCGCGCCTGTCTACACGATCAACCCCTGCTCCCTGTCTGTAAACCTGCCCTGCTACCAATTGAGTCAATAACTGGACTGCCTCTCGCAGGTTCCCATCATCCGCCCCTGGCTGGGGGGCTGGAGGTACAGGTACTGGTGATGCTGGAGCTGGCGATGGAGCCGCCCCCTGTGTTGCAGCTATGGCTGCTCCAAATCCCTCCGATACTGGTGGCGTAACAGAACTGGCAGTCGAAGGCACAACATCTGGCTCAATCTGGGCACGAGCCCTAGTAATCACCTGAGCTCGGCTGGTCTCACCTGCCGCTGTAGACTTGCCCTTCTGGGCGGCTGTTGCCTTCTTTGGAGGCATCGCTGAAAAATACGACAACCGATCAGAAAAGAGTTATCCTAACAGCACAGCTCTATCGCACGATCTAAGATTCAAAGAAAGGGTAACATCCTAAATGTTCTGTAGCCTCCTGTTTATAGATGTGGTGCACAACACACCGATAAACAAGACTCTACTAGACACGGTCTGTGGACACTCCGAGGACGGACCGCTCTGATGCCACTTCTATCACGACCCAACCCCGTAGGCCGTGACTAGTGCCCGATCTGGGCACCAAAGCACACCTATCAAATGCTATCTCAAATTTTTATTAAACGCATTCAAGTTTGTAGCAGAAGCCGACAAGGCTATATTTCAATTTTTGATAATTTCCAGAAAAATTTCGGCAGAGTTTCCTTTGTTTTACGGACTATCCAATATAACCCTGCACACAGAAAATACCAACAGGGGCCACCCAGGGCCAACAAGGCAACATTTAAACATATGCGGACCGGCCGCCGCGGCGAATGGGATCGCCCACACACAACATATACACATATTCATACAGAAAGACCCCAACCCACAAACATGTCCACAGACCTTTAAACAGACCGACAGAATCATATGACGGGACAGGGCCCCGGCGTACCCCAGATAAACATATGTACAGAATATACAACAGCAAAAGATATATACCAAAATTATAAGCTCCGGATCAAGGGGAGCAATTCCCAAGTAGCGGAACAGGTATCCTAAGCTGGCGGCGTATCAAAAGGTGTGTCTGTACCTGCGGGCATGTAGCGCAGCCCCCGAAGAACAGGGGGTCAGTACGAAAAATGTACCGAGTATGTAAAGCGGAAATGTAAAAAATATAATCATAATCCAAACCAGAGATACAAAATATAGTGGATAGAGTCGAGCCCGAATTCGAGTCAGAAATACAGAGTATAAATATATACAGAGTACCGGGTATAACAGACAGAGCCGTGATCCGAATCAGAGGTACAGAGTATGGCTGACAAGGTCGTAATCTTAGTCAGAAGGACAAAGCGTGACTGACTAAGTCATAATCCGAAGCAGACGTACAATAGTAAAGCAGACAGAATCTGAATCAGTAACCGAATCAGACTTTCAGAAGTGCAACAGACAGAGTCATAGTCCAGATCAGATATACAGATGTGTACCAGACAGAATCATGCATGCAGAGTCATAAGAATATACAGATACAGAAAGCATATATATCAGATCCCGGCCCTCTAACGAGGGACGCGGTAACAGAACCCGGCCCTCTTAGTACGGGACGCGGTGGACAGACATATCAGATCATATGCCATCCTGGCCGCCATCCCCATACTATCACATCATCAAATCATATACAGATGTAAACAGAACCCGGCCCGCACACCGAGGGACGCGCTGAACAATGCAGTGGAATATGCACGAATAACAGAACCTGGCCCGGGTGCAGTGAAGGAAGCATTGAGACATCCACGAACAGATTAATGACAGACCATACACATACCTATCATTATACAGACTCAATGAAACGGAAGTAAACCAAACGGTGGGTCAAATCAGAGTAATCGGACATTGTTCAAAAAATACGCATATATGTCATTTGGGATGGCACGATAGACTACATCGGAATAAAATGTCCAGAACCGCTCCAGACGTCAGAATATATTATACGACTCATAACTATAGTCATAACACTGGTCATATAGCAGACAGACTAATAACCAAAAGTTACTTGAGATTTTCGGACAGAAGTGAGCTAATTTGAGCCGTACAGAAAGTATCAGAATTTTTTGTGGGCCCACCTTGGGCCGAACTGAGGTGGCGTACGTAAAGTATGGATCATAAGTCTTATGGAGCCACCCACGAGAGTTTTAGGTCATTCCAACTTCATTTGTGAAAGTTGCATACATATAGGTTACTTTAACGACAAATCACAAGAAACTAGTTCAATCTTACTGAAAGAAATGGGGCCAATTTCAATCTTGGATTTCGAAGAGCAGAGTCGTATCTGAGGCTCACGTTCGAGCCTATCATGCTTAGAACATGCCAAAGAATGAAGGGAAAGACTTTACATACCTTAGTTGCGCCTTACGCTTGCTCAAATTTAATTCCCGTTTCGCCCAAAATCTACAAATGGTCATTTTTACCAATTGTAAGTTATAGTTTCTAAGAGTTCAACTTAAGGGCATATTTATCTACCGAAATTTCGGCAGCATATCCCCTAAACATATAACGTCCCCGAGACTTAGCTCGGCCTCATATAACAACAACAACAACCCAACAATCCAACAACATCAACAATTATCATAAAACGCACTTTATCACAAATAGTCCTCTTTATACATAAAACAACACTTTCCATTCCAACTTCATCATATCAAGCTAATATCATTATTCTCATATTCATTCACTAACTCGAGATTATTCAAACGTATTCCAATAACATTCCGAACAATATTCACGAATTCAAGTATTTCCACTAACTCCATATTCCATCCGAACTTCAACAAATGCAACAACATTACCAACTTACGTTGTTTTCTTCCAAATTCATTAACGACAACCATTATCCAAATCTAGAATCTTACTTCCATAATTACATAAAAATCATACAAAAATCACATAATTTCCCATAATAACATACAACCCTTTTTAACACCAACCTAGCTTATTAAACCTTTATTTACATCACAAAGGTCACAACGACATAACTAACCAACTAAATGAAATTTTATCCAGCACTTTCTACCACCACCATGGCACACGGCCATGCACCACCACACACACACACACACGGCTTCACACACATATCACAACTCCACAATTCTCATCATATTCCAATCATTACAACATACATACTTATTCTATAACATAAAAGAGTAGATTTCTTACCTTTCTTCCAACTTCAATCTTCCGCAAACGTCGCTCTCTCGCTAAATCAATTATATCACCTCGGAGAGCATCTTGAGCTTACTATAAATACAAGAAGAACAAGATTTTTGGACCAAAGATTGATGAACTAATTTTTTTTTCTCCCCTTTTTTTTGTTCTTGGCCGAAACCCTCTTTCTTGATCTCCTCTCCTCTTTTGTTTGTTTGTTTTTTTTTTTTTTTTTGGGGCCAACCCGGTTGGTCACGAGTTGGGCCTAGCCCACTGACCTTTATACCTTAAAACGTTCATATCTCCTTGTACCGACGTCGCCTGGGAACCCACGACCTACCGTTGGAAAGATATTTCAACTATCTACAACTTTTATTTCTGAGCGTTTTCCCAATTCCAAACGTATAATGCCGAGTTTGCCCCTCCAAGTCAGGTCATCCGAAAACGTCTTCTTGAAAATATCCGTTTGGAGGGCTTTCACTTTGATTTGGCCCCAGGGCCCTTGACGAGTTGTGTTTAACTTTACATATGCGATTCATATAACTTGTCACATGTCCCAAAAAAAAATCTTGACGTACGGGCCCCACCTCGACTTACAAATAATCCGACGTTCGAAAATACAGGATATAACAATTCAACTGATCTTATGGGGTCTTGTAACACTTCGGGGGGTCCCTCTTATAGTTTTCCTTTTCTTCATGCTCATTCCTTATCTTTCACCCTATTTCCTTTATGATCGAACTCCTTGGTCTTTACATGAGTTCTCATTCCGTGTTATGGGTTTTCTAATCCACTGCGTTAACTTATTATCCTTGTCCTTCCCAGGTCCTCTCTTCGCCATTTATTATCCTTTGCGGTCCAATTACACTCATGGCAACTTATGATCTGAGTTGAATTACTTTCTTAACTCGAAACATCCTTGAGCTCTTGCTACAACTTTTCCTTCCCTTACGTTTCTCGACACAAGTATACTTGTCTTTGATTTCTTTGTATTGGCATTCGTTTCGTCGATCGTTATTCCTTGTTGGCCCTCCGATGTGGACTTCTTACAATCACAATTGGATATAACTTCACGTTGATGGTTCATATAATTCCATAGAGTATATTCTCGTGTTCTATATAATTAATGGTCCATGAACTATTTTCTAGTATCCGATGAACTCTTTTATTTCATTCATGGACACTGCGTTCCTTCTTTCTCTCAAAATTCCCAGGCTACCAATCGTTGATACTTTCGTTATAATATTCGTTCTCGTTCGAAATATCTTTTGAATCTTATCATTTTTTTCCATTATCCTCTGTGGACTTAGCTTGTAGCCCTTTCCTGCTCTTTTTATTACTTCTTAAAACATGTCGCTGCGTACCTAGGTACGGCACAAATTGTTACACCTCAGAAAATTTCCCGTTGGTACGCAAGTAAATGAACTAATGATGTGTGCGAGGGGTGCGAGTGTATAATGTTTCATGGGAAATGTATGTAAAGGGATGTGGATGATTAGAATGAAAAGTCGGGAAATGAGAAAAATTAAAAGTTGGCAAAACTGCCCAGTGGTCGTATAGGGCAAAATACGGACCGTAAAGTGCAATACGGTCCGTAAACTTGACGTCGTAAACTGGCATGTCCAACTTCAACTTTCTGCCAGCTGAGGAAATGGCTAAAATACGACCTGGTGGACGGACCGTAAAGTGATTTACGGCCCGTAAACCATGGTCGTAAATCACCATGCATGCAGGCCAAAGTTTCTGGTTCTGCTTAAGCTTAAAAACGACCACGAGGGACGGTCCGTAAACTGAAATACGGACCGTAAACCTCCATGGACGACTACTGTTCACCCAGCACAGATTTTCCAATTCATTAAATATGAGGATCAAGACTTATTTTATTTCATTACAACATTACACCACTTCTCTCTAGAACTTCTCTCTACATTTATTATATGAGTTTTCAAGGATTATAAGTCATCCATAACATTAAGACAAGTGAATCAAGGATAAGGGAATCATCAAGGATCATCCAAGTCAAGAAATCCAAATGGAGAAAAACTAGGGTTTTGCTCAAAGAAGAGTATTATCAACCAAAGCTTGTTCCTACAACTTCTAAGGTAAGATTCATGATTTTTACAAGATGTTTAAGGTATTGGAGAATTAAAATACATGGATTGTAGAAAATGTGGTCAACTAGGTCATGAATGATGAATAGTGACATTTTGAGAAATAATTTGAATTGAGTTATGAATGTTGTTGTGTTGTGATATGAATGTGTTATAAATGGTATTAAGATCATGAACTAAACACTTTAGACGAATGGACGAAGATGGGTGTTATAATCATGAATGTGGATGAATTAGAGGCAAATTGAGGAATTGTAGATAATGTGGATAATGGGAATGACTAATGGCCATTGTTATGATATTAATGAAGGTATAAACGCTAGCATTGGAAAGGAACGTGCAAGCGTAGTATAGTTCGACGGAAAGGTATGTAAGGCTAACCCTTCTTTCATAAGGCATGGTTCTTGGCCAAATTCCTAAATTCCACTATATGAGTATGTTGTCTCCACATGGTTGACATTCCGAGCTCATAAGCTCACGACCCTTGATATGTACTATGATTATACTATGTTCCTCACTAGACGAGTAAGTCCATAATGTAGATGTAACGATAGTGATGAGGATAGAAATGATGATGAGAGTAAAATGAGATTAAAGATGCTTACGAGTTATGATATATGTATATGTGCCTATGAAGGGCTATAATGATACCCTGAGCTTATAACGCCGGGTAGGATATATGTATATGATTATGTATAAAGTATGTATACGATTACGTAACGCGCGCACACCTCTACAGATGGTACGGATAACCCTGAAGCCTTGGTAGGGCCAGGTAGAAATAACATTGAGCCTTGGTTGGCCAAGTACGTACGAAACACCGAGCCTTATGGTCGGGTACGCTATGTATGTATATAAGTGTATAGCTATGTATATCATATGAATATGAATGTGAAAAGACTATGTATATGAATGCGAATAGGGGCATGTATACGGATATGAGCACAAGTATGGTACGAGTATTATTATGGGCTACGAACGACGATGTATGCAAGTAAGCGATATGATGATGGTGATATTACTGTCTCCCCTCCTATGCTATTTTCGTATGATATCTATTATGCTTCTATATTGATGTTGATCATGATTCACATACTCAGTACATTCTTCGTACTGACGTCTTTTTGTTTGTGGACGCTGCGTCATGCCCGCAGGTGCACAGGGAGACAGACTTGATCCATAGCTGCTTATTCAGAGATTGCATAGCAGAGCTCCAATTCTTTCGGAGCCGTAGCTTTTGGGTACTTATTCTTTTGTGTATATAAAATTATGGGCATAGCGGCGTCCTGTCCCGCTCATACGATATGTCATACTTTTAGAGGCTCGTAGACATGTGTGTGTGTGGGTAGATGTGTTTGGCCTTGTCGGCCTATGTTTTGTATATCATTTTGTCAGCCACGTTGGCCCATGTATATTGATGTGGAAAAAATGCCTATGATGATATAAATGTGCGGTTGTCCATATGGGACTAGTTGACGAATGAATGGAAATGCTTGTATAATTATGTGGATCACCTAGATGTAAGTATAAGAGTAAGCTAAGAGGGTGCTCGGGTGGGTTAGCACCGGGTGCTCATCACGGCCCCGAGTCGGGTCGTGACACAAGTGGTATCAGAGCAGTTCAGTCCTAGGATGTGTCTACGAGCCGTGTCTAGTAGAGTCTTGGTTATGAGTGTGTTGCGCGCCACACTTATAAACGAGAAGCTGCAGACATTTTAGGAATATATGACCTTCTTTCTTCATAAGAATCGTGCGATAGAGCTATGATGTAAGAAATTCTTGTTCCTAAGTCGTGTGTTGTGTGTTTCAGAGATGCCTAAAAAGAAAAAGGCTACAGCAGCCCAAAAGGGCAAGACGGTGGCAGAAAAGCGGGCTGAAAGAGCACCGCCACCGGTAGTACAGGAAGATGAGTCCCAAAGTGCGGCTCAATCTCAGTCCTCCCAGACAGTGCCTATTACTGAGGAGCACGTGGGAGCCTCAGCCCCAGCTCCAGCTCCTCCACCGAATGCTTCGGGCCAAGACGTGAGAGAGGCCATTAATTTGTTGACTCAGTTGGTTGCGGCCCAGACTCAGAGGCCAAGCGCAGGGCAAAGTGACAGGACTGTTAGTGCAAGGGCCCGTGACTTCATTGCTTTGAAACCCCCGGAATTCTTTGGGTCGAAACTGGAGGAGGATCCCCAGGACTTTATTGATGGTATGCTAAGGACGCTCCGGTTGATACATGCTTCAGACACCGAATCGGTGGAGCTAGCGTCATATAGATTGAGGGATGTCTCAATCCAGTGGTATACGGTTTGGATGACTTCGCGGGGAGCCAATGCACCTCCACCGGTATGGCAAGAGTTTGTTGATGCTTTTCTCCGTCATTATATGCCTCCGGAAGTTCGGCGAGCTAGGGCCGATAAATTCTTGAATTTGAGGCAAGGTAGCATGAGTGCTACATAGTATAGTCTCCGCTTCAATTCCTTGGCTAGGTATGCTTCGGCCATGGTAGCGGATATGGGCGATCGGGTGCACCGGTTTGTGAAAGGACTAGGGCCACACTTGATGGATAAATGTTTGACTGCGTCCCTTCAGGATGGCATGGATATTGCACGCATTCAGGCACATCCTCAGGAATTAGAGGAACACCTACAACGGCGGAGAAATGAACGTGAGCAGGATAGGGGCCATAACAAGAGGGCCAGACCTTCGGGTTCGAGGAGCGAGTCTAGGGGCGGACACAGACAGCAGTTTCCCAGCCATTCAGGCTATTCTATGACCAGTACACCTCCACAGTTCACGGGGCAGAGATTTGACAAATCTACTCGTTCCGAGCCGAGTCAGGGTTATTCAGGGTCTCAGTTTAGAGGTGATTTAGGCCAGCCAAGGCCACCCGTATCATGATGTTCTCAGTGTGGAAAGTTGCATTGGGGTCAGTGCCAATCAGGTTCAGACGCTTGCTATTCATGTGGTCGGCCAGGCCATATTATGCGTGATTGCCCCTCAGTACATGGTAGAGGTAGGACCCAGCCATCAGGGTCGGTAGCCGGATCTTCGGCATCTGTACGCCCTACGGGGCCAGGTTCACATGCGCCAGTCGGCCATGGTAGAGGTAGAGGCAGAGCTCCCAGTACTAGCGGTCCTCAGCACCGTATTTATGCTTTGGATGGACGCTAAGATCTTGAGTCTTCTCCTGATGTGGTCACAGGTATATTATCGGTATTCTCTCATGATGTATATGCTTTGATTGATCCGGGCTCCACATTATTATATGTTACTCCATATATTGCGGGTCGATTTATAATTGAGCCGGAGTCTATCAAACCTTTTGAGGTGTCTACACCCGTGGGTGACTACGTAATAGCTAGCCGAGTATATAGGAATTGTGTGATTATGATTTGTGATCGTCATACCATGATTGATTTGCATGAGCTAGAAATGGTAGATTTTGACGTTATTATGGGCATGGATTGGTTGGCTTCTTTTTACGCCAATGTTGATTGCCGAATGAAGATGGTTTGTTTCCAGTTTCCGGGAGAACCAGTCTTAGAATGGAAAGGGAATGCGGCATCACCAAAAGGTAGGTTTATTTCCTATCTAAAGGCAAGGAAGATGATCACGAAAGGGTGTATTTATCAGCTAGTGCGAGTTCAAGATGTAGAAGTTGAGTCGCCGACTCTTCAGTCAGTTCCGGTAGTGAACGAATTTCCGGATGTGTTCCCGGAAGAGCTTCCAGGCCTTCCTCCCGAGCGAGAGATCAATTTTGCGATTGATCTATTGGCAGACACTAAACCCATATCTATTCCTCCCTATAGAATGGCACCCGCAGAGTTGAAAGAGTTGAAGGAGAAATTAAAAGACTTGCTTGAAAAAGGCTTCATTAGGCCTAGTTCATCCCCGTGGGGAGCACCCGTATTGTTCGTCCAGAAGAAGGATGGCTCTTTGAGAATGTGCATTGATTATCAGCAATTGAATAAAGTGACAATTAAGAACAAGTATCCCCTCCCGAGGATTGATGATTTATTTGATCAATTTCAAGGTGCCAAATGGTTTTCAAAGATTTATCTGAGGTCCGGGTATCACCAAGTAAGAGTTAGGGAGAAAGATATCCCTAAGACAGCTTTCAGAATAAGATATGGCCATTTCGAGTTCCGAGTAATGTCGTTTGGGCTAACTAATGCACCGGCAGTGTTTATGGACTTAATGAACAATGTATTCAGGCCTTTTCTGGATCGATTCGTGATTGTATTCACCGATGATATCCTGGTGTATTCTAGATCCAAGGCAGAGCATGTGGATCATTTGCGAATTGTCCTTGGAGTTCTTCGAGCTCGAGAGTTATTCGCGAAGGTTTCCAAATGCGAGTTTTGGTTGAACTCAGTGGCATTTCTGGGCCACATTGTTGCAGCTGACGGTATTCGAGTGGATAGCCAAAAGATTGAGGCAGTGAAAACTTGGCCAAGGCCCACGACCCCTACGGAGGTTCGTAGTTTTTGGGCTTAGCCGGTTATTATAGAAGATTTTTTGAGGGTTTCTCTTCTATTTCTGTACCGCTCACCAAGTTGACTCAGAAGTCAGCTAAGTTTCAATGGACAGATGCTTGCGAGCGTAGTTTCCAAGAGTTGAAAGACCGACTGACTTCAGCCCCAGTCTTGACACTTCCAGAGGGATTAGAAGGATATGTTATTTATTGTGATGCTTTAGGCGTCGGGCTAGGCTGTGTATTGATGCAAAATGGTAAGGTCATTGCGTATGCTTCTAGACAATTATGGAAACATGAGCAGAATTATCCTACCAATGACTTAGAATTGGCCGCGGTGGTCCATGCTTTAAAGATATGGAGACATTACTTATATGGTGTCCACGTGGATATTTATACAGATCATAAGAGTCTCCAGTACATCTTCAAGCAGAAAGAGTTGAATTTGCGGCAACGATGATGGCTAGAGTTGCTAAAAGACTATGATGTCGAAATCCTGTACCACCCCGGAAAGGCAAATGTTGTGGCTGATGCTCTTACCCGTAGGTCGATGGGAAGTCTAAGTGATGTACGACTAGAAAAGAAAGAGATGGCCCGTGATCTTCAGCAGTTAGCTAGCCTAGGAGTCCGAGTGGTGGACTCCGGTAGCAGTGGAGCTATTATTCAGAATTCAGCACTTTCATCGTTAGTAGCGGAAGTAAAAGAGCGACAATTTGAGGATCCCATGCTAATGCAGTACAGAGATACACTCCCTCAGAAGGAGGGGTCATCATTTGACATTTCGGAAGACGGAGTTCTCCGATGTCGAGACAGGTTATGTGTTCCCGATGTGGCAGGTCTACGCCATCAGATTTTGAGAGAAGCTCATTGTTCCCGATACTCCGTTCACCCCGGAGCGACGAAAATGTATCATGATCTTAAGACTATATATTGGTGGAATGGGATGAAGAAAGACGTAGCAGAATTCGTAGCTCAGTGTCCTAATTGCCAACAAGTGAAGATAGAACACCAAAAGTCGGGTGGCTTATTGCAAGCTATAGAAGTCCCAACTTGGAAGTGCGAAGTGAGTAATATGGATTTCATTACAGGGTTACCCCGTTCTCGACGTAAATATGATTCTATATGGGTGATCGTGGATAGGCTCACAAAGTCAGCGCATTTCTTACCAGTCAGAACGACCTATATGGCAGAAGATTATGCCAAGCTTTATCTTAAAGAGATAGTGAGACTCCACGGCGTTCCGGTATCTATTATCTCCGATAGAGGGACTCAGTTTACAACCAAGTTTTGGGGGTCTTTCCAAGAAGGTTTAGGGACCCAAGTGCGCCTAAGCATGGAGTTTCACCCACAGACCGATGGGCAAGCTGAACGTACTATTCAGACTCTTGAAGATATGATACGGGCATGTATGATAGATTTTGGAGGAAATTGGGATGACCATTTGCCACTCATTGAGTTTGCTTACAATAACAGTTATCATTCTAGCATTCAAATGGCACCGTATGAGGCTCTATATGGGCGAAAGTGTAGATCCCCAATTGGGTGGTTTGAAACCGGAGAAGCTAAGTTGATAGGGCCAGACTTGGTCCAACAAGCAATAGAGAAAGTTAAGCTCATACAAGATCGGTTGCTAGCGGCTCAAAGTCGTCAGAAGTCCTATGCGGATAATCGTCGAAGAGACTTAGAGTTCGAAGTGAAAGATTGGGTATTCTTGAAAGTGTCGCCAATGAAGGGCGTGATGAGATTTGGCAGAAAGGGGAAGCTCAGTCCTCGGTATATTGGGCAATACGAAATTGTGCGCAAAATAGGCAAAGTGGCCTATGAGCTAGATCTACCTCTAGATTTGGAGTCTGTCCATCCAGTATTTCATGTCTCGATGCTTCGGAAGTGTGTTGGAGATCCTACGCGGATCGTCCCAGTGAATGATATTCAAGTGACAGAAAAGTTAACTTATGATGAAATACCCATTGCCATATTAGATAGGCAAGTACGGAGGCTTAGAAACAAAGAAGTGGCCTCAATTAAAGTTCTGTGGAGAAATGACAATCGAGAGGAAATGACATGGGAAGCAGAAGAGAATATGCGATCCAAATACCCACATTTATTTCAGCCCTTGGAAGAAGTCCAAGATGAGACGTCAAAATCATAAGGTATGCATGTTTTCCCTTTTATACATTCAGGTCGTGTGTGGCCAAATTTCTAGTGCTGTTGTATTATTGCCCTGTGAAGCATTGTTATTATGGGCTGTTGTGACAGGGTGGTAGTGCCACATTACAGAGGAAACTCTGGCGAAATTTTTATAGAATTCCCTAAAGCCTTTAACATTCGAGGACGAATGTTCCTAAGGGGGGTAGAATGTTACACCTCGGAAAAATTCCCGTTGGTACGCAAGTAAATGAACTAATGATGTGTGCGGGGAGTGCGAGTGTATAATGTTTCATGGGAAATGTATGTAAAGGGATGTGGATGATTAGAATGAAAAGTCGGGAAATGAGAAAAATTGAAAGTTGGCAAAACTGCCCAGTGGTCGTATAGTGCAAAATACGGACCGTAAAGTGCAATACGGTCCGTAAACTTGACGTCATAAACTGGCATGTCCAACTTCAACTTTCTGCCAGCTGAGGAAATGGCTAAAATACGACCTGATGGACGGACCGTAAAGTGATTTACGACCCGTAAACCATGGTCGTAAATCACCATGCATGCAGGCCAAAGTTTCTGGTTCTGCTTAAGCTTAAAAACGACCACGAGGGACAGTCCGTAAACTGAAATACGGACCGTAAACCTCCATGGACGACCACTGTTCACCCAGCACAGATTTTCCAATTCATTAAAAATGAGGATCAAGACTTATTTTATTTCATTACAACATTACACCACTTCTCTCTAGAACTTCTCTCTACATTTATTATATGAGTTTTCAAGGATTATAAGTCATCCATAACATTAAGACAAGTGAATCAAGGATAAGGGAATCATCAAGGATCATCCAAGTCAAGAAATCCAAATGGAGAAAAACTAGGGTTTTGCTCAAAGAAGAGTATTATCAACCAAAGCTTGTTCCTACAACTTCTAAGGTAAGATTCATGATTTTTACAAGATGTTTAAGGTATTGGAGAATTAAAATACATGGATTGTAGAAAATGTGATCAACTAGGTCATGAATGATGAATAGTGACATTTTGAGAAATAATTTGAATTGAGTTATGAATATTGTTGTGTTGTGATATGAATGTGTTATAAATGGTATTAAGATCATGAACTAAACACTTTAGACGAATGGACGAAGATGGGTGTTATAATCATGAATGTGGATGAATTAGAGGCAAATTGAGGAATTGTAGATAATGTGGATAATGGGAATGACTAATGGCCATTGTTATGATATTAATGAAGGTATAAACGCTAGCATTGGAAAGGAACGTGCAAGCGTAGTATAGTTCGACGGAAAGGTATGTAAGGCTAACCCTTCTTTCATAAGGCATGGTTCTTGGCCAAATTCCTAAATTCCACTATATGAGTATGTTGTCTCCACATGGTTGACATTCCGAGCTCATAAGCTCACGACCCTTGATATGTACTATGATTATACTATGTTCCTCGCTTTTCGAGAAAGTACATAATGTAGATGTAACGATAGTGATGAGGATAGAAATGATGGTGAGAGTAAAATGAGATTAAAGATGCTTACGAGCTATGATATATGTATATGTGCCTATGAAGGGCTATAATGATACCCCGAGCTTATAACGCCGGGTAGGATATATGTATATGATTATGTATAAAGTATGTATACGATTGCGTAACGCGCGCACACCTCTGCAGATGGTACGGATAACCCTGAAGCCTTGGTAGGGCCAGGTAGAAATAACATTGAGCCTTGGTTGGCCAAGTACGTACGAAACACCGAGCCTTATGGTCGGGTACGCTAGGTATGTATATAAGTGTATAGCTATGTATATCATATGAATATGAATGTGAAAAGACTATGTATATGAATGCGAATAGGGGCATGTATACGGATATGAGCACAAGTATGGTACGAGTATTATTATGGGATACGAACGACGATGTATGCAAGTAAGCGATATGATGATGATGATGATATTACTGTCTCCCCTCCTATGCTATCTTCGTATGATATCTATTATGCTTCTATATTGATGTTGATCATGCTTTACATACTCAGTACATTCTTCGTACTGACATCCTTTTGTTTGTGGACGCTGCGTCATGCCCGCAGGTGCACAGGGAGACAGACTTGATCCATAGCTGCTTATTCAGAGATTGCATAGCAGAGCTCCAATTCTTTCGGAGCCGTAACTTTTGGGTACTTATTCTTTTGTGTATCTAAAATTATGGGCATAGCGGGGTCCTGTCCCGCTAATACGATATGTCATACTCTTAGAGGCTCGTAGACATGTGTGTGTGTGGGTAGATGTGTTTGGCCTTGTCGGCCTATGTTTTGTATATCATTTTGTCGGCCACGTTGGCCCATGTATATTGATGTGGCAAAAATGCCTATGATGATATAAATGTGCGGTTGTCCATATGGGACTAGTTGACGAATGAATGGAAATGCTTGTATAATTATGTGGATCACCTAGATGTAAGTATAAGAGTAAGCTAAGAGGGTGCTCGGGTGGGTTAGCACCGGGTGCTCGTCGTGGCCCCGAGTCGGGTCGTGACACAAATTTTCCCGATATGAGGGATTCAAATCATGTTCTAAACATATCATGATTCATGTTGGCATGAAGCATTCTCTTAAGGTGTCTTCCATCCTTTCCCTTCATGTCAGCCTCACGGTACTCTCATCGTCAATTCGTTTCTACTCTTTTCATGTATTTTCTTGATATGCCGATATATTTTGAGCTCTGGCCCTGAGCTAATAATTTTTC
The DNA here is from genome assembly GCF_019175385.1 of Lycium barbarum. Classification (NCBI taxonomy): domain Eukaryota; kingdom Viridiplantae; phylum Streptophyta; class Magnoliopsida; order Solanales; family Solanaceae; genus Lycium; species Lycium barbarum. The sequence goes on from NC_083345.1 coordinate 75,846,971, forward strand.
CTCCTCTGGAGCCTGAAAGCGTTGCGATTCCTTTAGAGTCTGATATATTATGTTCTCCCCCCCTTTTAAGGGGCTCCTTATACGCCAACAGTCCTTTTATGAAGTCTTCGTTTATACCTTACTCCTCATCTTTCTTTCCATCTCCGTGCATAACATATCGAAACTCCTTACCACAATTTTTTCTTCCATTTTGCGCCTATATCATCATTCTTGGCAATATTCCCATATCTTCCCATCCACTATTAGTCCTTTGTTTATTTAGCTCACTTACTCGTAATTCCTCTTAACTACGCGTTGGTGTTGCAGCTGTGCGTCCATATTTCCCAAGTGTCCCGCTACTTTTGCTTGTAGCACAGAATCCTTACAGCTCACACTCTCTTTATCCTTACTAATCGAGGCCTTCCATACCGTAACGCCGGTTGCTAGGACTCACATGCCCACGATACAATCACATATGAGATATCATACACATTCATATATATATATATATATATATATATATATATATATATATATATATATATATATAATTACTATCAACTAGCCCACAAAATACTTCCAGACGCAATTCAAGCCTATCTAAATTCCAGAGCTGTGACGCACTTTCTGTCTCTTCTCCAGTCTAGCCTGTCTCGTCCTATGTGGCCTTTTATGGTCTCCAACCATCCCGTATAACTATGGTTTCCCTTAGGCCACTCTAGCTTCTCATTTGTCTCTTATGTCTAGATATATAGAATTTCTTGCACACTTCCCAGGGGGTCACCCATCCTAAGATTTCTCCCGCCTTAGCACGCTTAACCTCGAAACTTTGATGGAGTTCGGTGCCTTAATACTGATATAATCATGTCCACTTCCTCGCATGACCTTTATTACATGATCTGGAGCAAGTCGAAGTCTTACAGATTCCGAGACATTCTCATAACACGTCTTTCCCTTTATAATTACTATTTTACCCTTTTTAATCCTCAATATTCACCTTTCACTTTCGTGTATAACTACCTTTTGTCCTAGATTCCCAGATTCCCGATGGTAAAAAATATACCTTCGTCTCCGTTACTTGTAAGTACTCGGGTATCAGTCTGTTCGGATTCCCACTCACCATTCTTGTATAATAATCTATAGCAAAACTGATTGTCGACTTTCTCTGAATCCTTCAACAGACCTTGCTCTTACTAAACCTCGGATGTTATCCATTTTAATCCTCTGGACTGCTAATCGCCTTTCTCGCTATCATTCTTCCTGTCATGCCAAGTCCGTAAATCCTCTAAGACAACGCATCCCACCTATTGTCTGTTTACGATATTTCCTTTCCACACTTCTTCCTGTTAGGTGTACCTGGTTAAATGACCTGATTTTGGGCAATTCTGGCAGAGTCTCCTTTACAATTTTTTACTATTCAAAATCTGTACGCAGTAAATATCAACAATGCCTCACAGAGCATACGGCTATATATCACATTCCAGCCATCCAGAGCTTCCAATTTCAGGTAAAAGAACAAAATATCCATACTTAACCCTGTGACTTTCCATATCACTACTCACCTTTTTCCGTCGTATGTAAGACTTATATAAGGAATCTCATTTTCCTATGACTTGGCTCTATCGCACGATCTAAGACAGAAAGAGGGTCAATAATCCCTAGATGCCCTGCAGCCTCCTGTTTATAAATGTGGCCGGCTTCACACCCATAAACAGGACTCTACTGGACACGACTTTGCAGACAACCCCTAGGAAAACCTGCTCTGATACCACTTTGTCACAAGGATCTTACTAGGGTGTGATGGGCACCCGACCCCATTCGGAGCCGAGCGAACCCGCTGACTCTTATTACATATATAATTTCTTTAGACCTTTAAATCAAATAAGAATGAAATACATAGTAAAGCCTTCAGAAACTTTTCTTTCATCGTACTCAGATCAAGTATAATCTGTAATCATAATACAATAAGACGCATCGGCTGATGGAGCCGCTTACAAAACTGACATCCTATACCCACGACTTTGTCTACAAAGTCTCTAACTCCGGACAAGACATCATAGCATAATACTCTGACCCGACAACACTCCAGGGCAAATGGAGCTTGCCAACTCCGCTGGAACATCTTCTATAATGGCTTCTACTCATCTGGGTGTACCTGCGCGGCATGAAACGCAGCCCCCGAAGAAAGGGGGTCAGTACGAGCAATGTACTGAGTATGTAAGGCATGAATAGTAACATAGTGAGGGATGTAAAGTATGAATAATAACAGAATGGATATATAGGGCATACCGTAAGATAAAAGAGCAACCTGTACATATGAATGCCTTTTGGCGGTACCATGCATGCTTAGTGCTGCAGAACGTGCAGCCCGATCCATATATATATTATATTTCTGCGGAACGTGCAGCCCGATCCATTTATATATATTATATTGCTGCGGAACGTACAGCCCGATCCATTTATATATATTATATTGCTGCGGAATGTGCAACCCGATCCATTTATCTATATATTCTATTGCTGCGGAACGTGCAGCCCGATCCATTTATATATATTATATTGTTGCGGAATGTGCAGCCCGATCCATTTATCTATATATTATATTGCTGCGGAACGTGCAGCCCGATCCATTTATATATATTATATTGCTGCGGAACGTGCAGCCCGATCCATTTATCCATATATTATATTGCTGCGTATAACATAGTGCGCACAATGACATAACCCGCCCGGGACTCAGCGAAAGATATAACAATAGTATGCACGAGCAGAGTAGTGAGAGACCATATGCATATAAATCAATTCTAAGATTCGATGGACAAGTATACTTACCGATATCTGAAGGCTTAGAAACAAGTTTCGGGTCAATCTGATTTAGTATAAGAAAGTTATGAGCGTTTGAAGTACATAACCTTCTACGAACGTTTCAGAAGCCATTTTTGGAAAATCAAAGCAGCAATCATGTTAGGTACCTTTCGAATATTGTTATGGATCAAATCAGATAGAGCTTTTGGAACCATATGTACGTATCAAAATATATCAAAGACTCAATGGAATAATCGAACGTGCTAGCATTTGAAATTCAAGACATTAGTCATATCAATTATCTCTTGAATGCCATTCGGAAACATATCAACCGAACTTCGGACATCATAGATACGCATCAAACCATATGAAACAGCTTATTGAAATCAAGAACGTTAGCCATCCTAGTGGCTCTAAGAATAGGAATCGCTTTGAAGTCATACATATACGTCATCTACTTGTTTCATAAGGATCATGCCAAAAGAAAGAAAGGGTAAGCCTTACATACCTGCTCCACGTCCTATTAGCTACGCTTATTTGTCCAAGCTCGCTATCTACATTCAAGAAGATTTACACAATCATTAAACTCATCGTCACACACACTTGTCTTAGTCTTTCAAATAAATCCACTTATGATCTGCCGAAATTTCGGCAGCATTTCCCCTGTAAATACACCATCCCCGAGAATCTAACTCGGCCAATTTATCGACAACAATCCGAGAATTCAACTCGGCCAAGCTATCAACAACAATACCAACAATCATACTAACAACTTCAACAATCAATCCAAAATATATTTTAACATGGTTCAAGAACTTTCAAACAATTCACATAATGTTCAAAAACCCAACCAACATGCCACTTCACCCGAAACCTTCCAAATTCAACAAGAACGATAACAACACATTTCCTTCTTTCAAATTCAATCACAACAACCCAACTTACAATCTTCCAACACATGTCTCCCTTCCAAATTCATGAATTATATTTACAACCTACACATTAACAATATCATTCATACAATATAAGAAACCATACTAATATCACATTAACTTCTTCAACAATCCACAAACGATTTCCACTTCATTTCAAACCACTAAATCCTCATTTTACATCATAGAATCTACGACAACAACAATTAAAATACTAAGTAAAATCAATTTATCACATCTCACCAATTCAACCCCTATTCGGCCACATCCCTACACACACATATTTCATGAATTTCATCCATTTCTACATACCACAACATCCAAAAATAATTCATAACACATAAGAGAGAGGATTAAACCTTACCTTCTTCCATCCATCCTCTTGCTCGGCTAGGGTTGGAATTGCACAAATAAATGGTTTGCTGGCTTCAACAACCACCCCATGTTAATTAGGGCCTTCAAATTAGTTGGAATACTAGAAGAATTTTTTTTTCTTGATCAACTCCATGGCTCCAAGTTCGGCCAACCTTGGTCGAACCCCCCTCTCTTTTCCTCTTTTTCTTTTCTCTCCAAGCTTCTTGATTTAGAAGATAAAATATGCCTCATTTAGTCATCAATTGTATATATATATATATATATATATATATATATATATGTGTGTGTGTGTGTGTGTGTGTGGCTTCTACCAACACAAGGTGGACACATGTCCCCTTCTCCCTTTTTCTTGAACTTTCTTAAAATAAACAAATATGACCACTTGTCTTGTTATATAAGCTTTGGTCCATATATATATATTTATAATTATCCCCATTTAATAAAAAAATATGGACATATGCCACACGGCCAACATGGCCCCTTCAAGAACCTTCTTGAATATTTTGTGAAATTCCCATTTTGCCCCTAGCCTTCAGCAATATTACCATGAGCCACTTTGTGAATTTTCCTTTTTACCCTTACCCTTTCTCAATATTTCCATACTAATAAACAACTTGTACATTAAAATAATTCGGAAAATAGTCTTACCCTTGACTTCTCGCAATTATCTTGAATTATCCGAACGTACAAAATACGGGCTATAACAACACCCGTTGGTGAATTGGTAATAGCTAGCCGAGTATATAGAGATTGTGTTGTTCTGATATATGACCGTCGTACTATAGTTAACTTGCATGAACTAAAGATGGTAAATTTTGATGTCATTATGGGCATGGATTGGTTGGCTTCTTGTTATGCCAATGTTGATTGTAGAATGAAAATGGTTCGTTTCCAGTTTCCGGAAGAACCAGTTTTAGAATGGAAAGGGAATACGGCATCGCCAAAAGGATGTATTTATAATCTAGTGCGAGTTCAAGATATAGAAGCTGAATCGCCAACCCTTCAGTCAGTTCCCGTAGTAAATGAATTTCCGGATGTGTTCCCGGAGGAACTTTGTCACGACCCAACCCCGTGGGCCGCGACTGGTACCCTAACTGGGTACCCGTACATACCTACCCGACCGACTTTCGAATCATACGGATTTTTTTTTTTTAAGAAGTTACAGAAGTAGGTCGATACAAATACGGCACGCGCGCAAACATACATATATATACTTACATACCTGAACATACAAACATTTACATATAAGCCGATAAGGCTAACATACCGACGAAACCCGTAACCCACACATCTATCTACAGGCCTCTACAGACATACAGAATCATATGACGGGACAGGGCCCCGCCGTACCCAGAATTTCCATACATACAGAACATACGGAAGAACAGAAGATATATACCAAAAGTATATGCTCCGGATCGAAGGAGCTCTTCGAACAGCAGAGTCAGAAACCTACGCTAGCGGCGTATCACCTGGTGCGTCTGTACCTGCGGGCATGTAGCGCAGCCCCCGAAGAGCGGGGGTCAGTACGAAAAATGTACCGAGTATGTAAAGCAGAAACATAGCAAATATAAACATAGTCCGAACCGGAGTCACAGAAATATAATGGACAGACCCATAAATCAGACAGACGGACAGAGTCATGATCCAGACAGACATACAGAGTCGTGGTTCATACAGATAAACAGAATCATGGTTCGGACAGACAGACGGAATCATAATACGGACAGACGAGTAGAATCAGTATCCATACAGACATACAGAATCGAAGTCCATACGGGCGTACCGAATAAAAACCCATACGGACATACAGACATAGTCGTAATTCAGACGAACAGACAGAAGTATGTCGGACAGAATTATGCATGCAGAGTAGTACAGAGTCATACAGAATCATACAGAATCATACAGAGGCATGTGCTTAAATAAATACAGATGGCACACGCATACATTCATACAGAACCCAGCCCTGTCTGGGGGCGCGGTAACAGAACCCGACCCTCTTAGTACGGGACGCGGTGGACAGACAGAATCAGATCAGATCATATGCCATCCTGGCCGCCATCCCCATACACAGGTCATAATATCATACAGACATACAGATCCCGGCCCGTACGCCGAGGGACGCGGTGAACAATGCAGAGAAATATACACGATAACAGAACCTGGCCCGGGACGCAGTGAAGGAATGCATTGAGACAGCCACGAACAGATCCATGAGAAACCACATACATACAGACTCACATACCGACTCAATCAGACTGAAGGGTGCCAAATGGCGAGCCAAAATCAGAGTATCCAGATAGTATGCATAGTGCGTGCCTACATCCTACTTGGGAAGGCACGACAGATCATTATCAGAATCAAATTCTCAGATGTTCAGAAGTCATTTTGTAAGAATTTCATAAAAATAGTTGTATCATAATCAAAATAATAGTTCAATTGTTTTCTGAGAAAATCGGACAAAATGGAAGTATTTAAAGTATTACAGAAGATATCGGGCCTTTTGGGCCCGCCTCGGACCAACTCGAGGCAACATATGTAATTTACCGACAATAGACCTTATGAGGTCATCCGTAATCGTTTGGAAGTGTTCCGACTCCGTTTAGGGAAGTTTCATACAAAAATTCATTTTAAAGGCAATTGTAAGAAAATAGCTTCAATTGGATTGAAGGAATTGGAGCGGTTTTCCGTCTCGAATTCCGGGGAACGGAGTCGTGGTTAAGGCTCGCGGCCGAGCCTATCACATCCAAAACATGCCTAGGAACAAAGGGAAATGCTTCACATACCTCGATGGCGCCTTATGATCGCTTGGCATCAATCCAAATTTCGTCGAAAATCTGGAAATGGTCAAGTTTACCATTTGTTAGTTTCAAACTTTCAATATTCCAACTTTACACATACTTGCCTACCGAAATTTCGGCAGCATTTCCTCTGTATATAAGACATCCCCGAGACTTAGCTCGGCTCAATTCATCAACACAACAACCCAGAAATGACATCAAAACATCAATAGACATTAGAACATACACTATGGCATCATTAGCCATCTTTCGACATAACGGAACGTCTTTCGTTTCAAACTTACATTTCCAAACCAAACTCATTATTTTCATATTCATCATCCATCAAATTCATTATGACATACATCGGAGGCATCCATACCATTTTCACACAACATTCATAAGATACGCAAACATTCAAACTTTCCGTTAAGTCACTACTTTTCCAATTTTTCCTAACCTTCCACATACAAGTTCATTATACAATTCCATCTTCCAAATTCATCAACAATGATCATAATTTGCCTCTTGATACTTTCATTTCCATTTTTACATAAATCGTACTAAAACGGCATAAACTCCTACACTCCATTCCAATACAAACTTGCATCATTTTATCTATATTCACATGGCAAGCATCACAAGAAATATATTTTCTTTCATTTTCCATGCATTACAATAGCAAGCAACCTACTACACAAAATTAATCCATCACCCCTTACATTCTACAACAAATACACGGCCACACATGCACACACCATGCACGGCTACAACACACACCCAACTTTCTTTTGAATTTCATTCTTTCCCACATACTACAACATACTAAACCATTCATAGCATATAAAGGAAGAGAAATTCTTAATTTTTCTTCAAACTTTTCCACTTGACTACAATTGTGAGTTTGCAAGAATGAACGGTTTTCTTACCTCAATAATTATACCATGTTGAAGAGAACACTTGAATTGGTAGAAATACATAAAGAATAATTTTTTTTGAACAAGATTTATTGATCTTCTCCTCTCCTCTCCTAGCCGAAACCCCTCTTTTTTTTGCTTTCACTTGGTGTTCTTGAAACTTCTTGAAGAAGTGATAAATGGTCCCTTATATTTATTTGCTAACCTTTAATTAAATAAAATCATGGGCTTGGGCTATTCACTTTTGGACCATGGCCGGTCAAGCCCTTGAATTGGGCCTTAGTTTTTCATCCATTTTCTTTTAGCCCAATTGGTTATGAATCCCGTTTTGTAATTTCCGAAATTTCAATTTTTTCCCTTGGCCTTCTTTCGCATTTCCGCAACAATATTCTTCATGAATATCACACTTATGGTAAATAAAGTAGAAACATAGCCTTATTTCCTACAAGGAAGGATTATCCCAGCTTTCTCAAATGCGCAAAAACGCGGGATATAACAAACTTCTAGGCCTTCCTCCCGAGCGGGAGATTGATTTTGCTATTGATGTGTTGCCAGACAGTAAGCCTATATCTATCCCTCCTTATAGAATAGCACCCGCAGAATTGAAAGAATTGAAGGAGCAGTTGAAAGACTTGCTTGAAAGGGGCTTTATTAGGCCTAGTTCATCCCCGTGGGGAGCACCCGTATTGTTTGTCTGAAAGAAAGATGGCTCCTTGAGAATGAGTATTGATTACCTGCAATTGAATAAGGTGACGATTAAGAACAAATATCCTCTTTCGAGGATTGATGACTTATTTGATCAATTACAAGGTGCCAGGTGGTTTTCGAAGATAGATTTGAGGTCTGGATATCACCAAGTGAGAGTTAGGGAGAAAGATGTCCCAAAGACAGCCTTCAGGACAAGATATTGTCATTTTGTGTTCCGGGTAATGTCATTTGGGCTGACTAATGCACCGGCGGTGTTTATGGATTTGATGAACAATGTGTTCAGGCCCTTTCTGGATTTGTTCGTGTTTGTATTCATCGACGATATCTTGGTGTATTCTAGATCCGAGGCAGAGCTTGTGGATCATTTGCGAATTGTCCTTGGAGTTCTTCGAACTCGAGAGTTGTTTGCAAAATTCTCCAAGTGTGAGTTTTGGTTGAAGTCAGTGGCATTCCTGGGGCATATTGTTGCAGCCGATGGTATTCGAGTGGATAGTCAAAAGATTGAGGCCGTGAAGACTTGGCCAAAGCCCACGACTCCTACGGAGGTTCGTAGCTTTCTAGGCCTAGCAGGGTATTACAGGAGATTTGTTAAAGGTTTTTCTTCTATTTCTGCACCACTCACAAAGTTGACTCAGAAATCAGCAGAGTTTCAATGGACAGATGCTTGCGAGCGTAGCTTCCAAGAGTTGAAAGGTAGATTGACTTCCGCCCCCGTCTTGACACTTCCAAAGGGATTGGAAGGATATGTTGTATATTGCGATGCTTCAGGCATTAGGCTAGGTTGTGTATTGATGCAACGTGGTAAAGTGGTTGCGTATGCTTCAAGGCAATTACGGAAACATGAACAGAACTATCCGACCCACGATCTATAATTGGCCGCAGTGGTTCATGCCTTAAAGATATGGAGACATTATCTATACGGTGTCCATGTGGATATTTATACCGATCATAAGAGCCTTCAGTATATCTTCAAACAGAAAGAGTTAAATTTGCGGCAACGACGATGGCTAGAGTTGCTAAAAGATTATGATGTTGATATCTTGTATCACCCCGAAAAGGCAAATGTTGTAGCTGATGCTCTCAGCCGCAGATCTATGGGAAGTTTATGTGATGTACGACCAGAGAAGAGAGAAATGGCTCGTGAGCTCCAGCAGCTAGCTAGCCTAGGAGTTCGAGTAGTGGACTCAAGTAGCAGGGGAACTACTATTCAGAACACAGCAACATCGTCGCTAGTAGCAGAAGTGAAAGAGTTGCAATACGAAGATTTCATGCTAATGCAGTACAGAGATTCACTCCCTCAGGAAGAGGAGTCATCATTTGATATTTCAGGAGACGGAGTCCTCCGACGTCGTGGCAGATTATGTGTTCCCGATGTGGCAGGTTTACGCCACTAAATATTAATAGAAGCTCATTGTTCCCGTTATTCTATCCACCCCAGAGCGACGAAGATGTATCATGATCTTAAGTCAATATATTGGTGGAATGGGATGAAGAAAGATATAGCGGAATTCTTAGCTCAATGTCCCAATTGTAAACAAGTGAAAATCGAGCACCAAAAGTCGGACGGATTGTTGCAAGCCATAGAAATTCCAACTTGGAAGTGGGAAGTGATTAACATGGACTTCATTTCAGGCTTGCCCCATTCTCGACGTAAGTATGACTCTATATGGGTGATTGTGGATAGACTCACCAAGTTAGCTCATTTCTTACCGGTCAGAACGACCTATGTGGCAGAAGATTATGCAAAGCTCTATGTTAAAGAGATAGTGAGACTCTATGGTGTTCCAGCATCTATTATCTCTGATAGAGGGACTCAGTTTACAGCTAATTTCTGGAAGTCTTTCCAAGAGGGTTTATGGACCCAAGTGAGCCTTAGCACGGCATTTCATCGACAGACCGATGGACAAGTTGAACGTACTATTCAGACTCTTGAAGATATGTTACGAGCATGTATGATAGATTTTGGAGGTAGTTGGGATGATCATTTGCCACTCATTGAATTTGCTTACAATAATAGTTATCATTCTAGCATTCAAATGGCACCGTACGAAGCCTTATATGGGCGAAAGTGTAGATCCCCGATTGGGTGGTTCGAGATAGGCGAGACCAAATTAATAGGGCTAGACTTGGTCCAGTAAGCCATAGAGAAAGTCAAGCTCATAAATGATCGGTTATTGGTAGCTCAAAGTCGCCAAAAGTCCTATGTGGATAATCGTCGAAGAGACTTAGAGTTCCAAGTGAAAGATTGGGTGTTCTTGAAAGTATCGCCAATGAAGGGTGTTATGATATTTGGCAATAAGGGGAAGCTTAGCCCCCGGTATATTGGGCCTTATGAGATCATGCGCAAAATAGGCAAAGTGGCCTATGGGGTAGATCTACCTCCCGATTTAGAGTCAGTCCATCCAGTTTTCCATGTATCAATGCTTCGAAAACGTGTTGGAGATCCTACTAGGATCGTCCCAGTAAATGATGTGCTAGTGACAGAGAAATTGACTTACGAAGAGGTACCCATTGCCATACTAGATAGGCAAGTACGGAGGCTTAGAAACAAAGAGGTAACCTCAGTTAAGGTTCTATGGAGAAGCGGTAAATGAGAGGAAATGGCATGGGAAGCGGAAGAAAGCATGCGATCCAGATACCTGCATTTGTTTCAGCCCTTGGAAGAAATCCAAGATGAGGTATCAAGACCATAAGGTATGTATGTTTTCCCTTTTTATGATTTTGGGTCATGTGTGGCCAAATTTCATTGCTATTATGTTGTGGCCCTGTGAGGCATCGATATTATAGGTTGTTGTGACAGAATGGTAGTGCCATATTATAGGGGAGACTCTGGCAAAATTTTTATAGAATCCCTGAAGACTTTAACATTCGAGGGAAAATGTTCTCAAGGGGGGGAGAATGTTACACCTCGGAAAATTTTCCGTTGGTACGCAAGTGAATGAACTAGTGAGGAGTATGAGTACTCGATATTTTCATGAGTAAGAAATAACATTTGACGACCCTAAGTAAGATTCCGAAGGCAATGGCAATAAGAGATAGGTTATGCTCCATAATGAATAATTATAGGCTCTGAAAATGTGGAAAGTTGCAGATCTGCATTTTGGCCAGTTGCACGTAAAATGAAATACGGACCGTAAAGTGGTATACAACCCGTAAACTGCCATGTCGTATTTTGTCTTCCAAAACTTCAACTTTCTGCCAAATGATCAAATGGTTAAATACGACTTGAAATACGGACCGTAAAGTGGTTTACGGCCCGTAAACCGTGATCGTAAATCACCATGTTTCAGCCTGAGTTTTTGGTTCTGTTATGATTAAATACGACCACGAAGGACGGTCCGTAAACTGGAATACGGACCGTAAACCAAGTTTACGACCACTGTGCTGCTCACTTAAGATCAGGTTTTGGGTTATTAAATAAGGGACCAAGTTTATTATTTCATTTCCACATGACACCCCCTTCTCTCTAAAACATCTCTCTACATTTATTCCATAAGATTACAAGGATTATTAGTCATCAACAACACAAATCAAGTGAATCAAGTGTAAGGAAACCCATTAAGATCATTCAAGTCAAGAAATCTCATTGAAGGAAAACTAGGGTTTTTGCTCAAGTGGAGTATTTCGACCAAGGCTCGTTCCTACAACATCTAAGGTAAGATTTATGGTATTTATATGTTGTTTAAGGTATTTGAGAGTTAAAATGCTTGGACATTAGATGAGTATAGAAAAAGGGGTCATTAATGATCAATAGTGACATTTTGAGAAAATAGTTTGAATTGAATTGTGACTCTTGTTGTGTTGTGATATGAATGTGTTATAAATGATTTTTTGATCATGAAAATGGGCATTGTATATGAATGGACGAAGTCGGGTGCTATGACCATGAATATGGGTGAATTGGGAGTGAATTGAGAAATCTAGATAATGGGGCTAATATAAATGATTAATGGCCATTGTTATGGTGTTGTGAATGTATTGTTGATGTTTGAGAGTTCAATTACGATATGGAGGAATGTTTTATAAATAAAGGAGATGTTGTCCGATTTTCTCTAGCTTTAGTCATATATGCTAGTTGTCGACTCTAACGACAGTATGACCTTAATGAAGGTAGACACGCGAGCTTCGGAGGAGGACGTGCAAGTATAGAATAGTTGATCGGAAAGGTATGTAAGGCTAACCCTTCTTTCATAAGGCATGGTTCTTTGGCCAAACGTCTAAATCTTCTACAAGACTATGATTTCTTCAAGTGATTTGATCTTCCGAGCTAGTAAGCTCACGATCCTCGATACACTATGATTGTACTAGATGCCTCGTATGACGAGTACACTTAGAAAGATAGACGTGATGAATGACGATAATAGTGATAATGATAGTAATGATGATGAGAATAATATGATGTTAAAGGTGCCTACGGGCTATTGTATGTACGTGTGCCTATGAAGGGCTATAATAAGACCCCGAGCTTATGATGCCGGGTAGAATGTATGTATATGAATATGTATAGAGTATGTATATGATTATGAAACGCGCGCGCACTTCTGCAGAAGGTACGGATAACCCTGATGCAATGGTTGGGCCAGGTATGTATGACCTTGAGCCTTGGTTGGCCAAGTATGTATGAAACACCGAACCCTCGTGGTCGGGCATGCTATATTTGTATATATATATATATATATGCTACGTATATGACATCTACATGAGTACGAATATGTTATGTATATGAGATGTAAACGATACGAATGTGAGTAAGGATATGTAAATGGTTACGGGTACGGATATGGAGCTATGTACACAAATACGCATTAGAAATGAAAGGTTCCTATGTAAGGTAAATAAGTGCCTGTGACGATGATATTACTGTTTCCCATCTTGTGCTAATTCTCATGATTGTTCATTATGCTTCTATATCGATATTGATCATGCTTTACATACTCAGTGCATTCTCCGTACTGATGTCCTTTTGTTTGTGGACGCTGCGTCATTCCCGCAGGTGCACAGCGAGACAGACTTGATCCTTAGCTGCATTCTCAGAGATTACATAGCAGAGCTCCATTTCATTCGGAGCCGTAGGTTTTGGGTACTTATTCTTTTGTGTACATAATTATGGGCATAGCGGGGTCCTGTCCCGCTCATGTGATATGTTATACTCTTCTTAGAGGCTCGTAGATGTGTGTATGTGGTTAGATGTGTTTGGCCTTGACGGCCTATATTTTGTATATCATTTTGTTGGCCTCGTCGGCCCATGTACATTGATGTGGCATAGATTCCTATGATGATATAAGAAATGTTGTCGTCTAATGGGACTAGTATGATGGATGACTAGAATGCATGATTTGATTTATGGCTCACCTAGATGTTATGTGAAAGTATGTCAAGGGGGTGCCCGGGTGGGACAGCACCGGGTGCTCATCGCGGCCCCCCCCTAGTCGGGTCGTGACATTCATAGACATATCATGACTTAGCATCCTTATACATTTATCGTTAAGACATACATTAGAACTTGAAGACAACTATGGCTATGTCGGGGTGACATAAGGTCGTGAACCCCCGATTCCGTTATGGAGTATTCATAAGTATCCTGCCTCACCTTGAAGGGAATAGTGTATAAGGTGAGTGTATCCAATAAATAACATCATTAATTATATAGGAACATCATACCATGAACTCTAGGATCTTTAGACTTAAGTTCATCATCATTATTATTGGACTCGTAATGTATCTCTTATCTCATGTAGCTATTCGTGAACATAGACTCTTAGCTTTCCGGGATATAGAGGATTCATGGAGAAGAAGGAGAAATCATGCCATCGGATTCATGCCATATAAATAAAGGACTAGTCTCACATGACTTTTACGTTTAGCTAATCTATCGCGTGCTTGTTCTCCTTCAACGTCCACGTTTCTACCTTCAACAGAAGTCGTATGAACATTAGCTAATCGATTACTTAGACGTACTTACTAAAACTAAAGAAAATTGGGTAGCATTTCCTTTCTTTATACAACTTTTCCCATATTCTATATCAACTCCCAAACATTCAAAACAACATTCACAATATAATAGACAACAATCATCATCCATCTACATTATCCGCATTTCACCATTTCTCTCCAATCCCTCCATAATCACGGTCATAGTTCATTATTGCATTTTTCTCACATATAATACTTTTTCCATGTTCTAACGTCATTCATAACATATTTACAATCACAACATACCAATATTCATAATTCACCCCAAACTACTACTCAACAATGACACTATTCACGCATTTATGACCCATTTCCTATATCTTTCTATAATCCAAGTGCTTTTAACTTTCAACACTTTAAACTATCAAGAATGATCATAAAACTCACCTTAGATGATGGATGAACAACCCTTGCGTGTAACTTCTCTTCTTGCACTAAAACCCTAACTCATTTCCCTTGAGTTTTCTTGGTGTAGATGAACTTTTGTTAGGTTTCATACACTTGATTTCGTGTTTTTGATGTAGTTGATCATGGATTTCCTTTGATTTCTTGTGGATGAATGTTGGAGAGTGTTCTAGAGGTTTCATGAAGAGAGGAGAGTGGAAATGAAATGAAATAAAATGAGAGAGGGTCCTTATATTAAATCTTGAAATCAGTCCCGACCAAGTTATACGGACCAACATACGGTCCGTACATTTTATACGGGTCGTATGTTTGGTCCAGTGAGACATGACATTCTGGGCTAATTATACGGCAAGACATACGGCCAGTATAATTTATACGGCTAGTATGTTGGGCTGTATAATGCCTAGTCCATCCAAACTCTTTCTCGTTGACTCATTTGATCTCCAATCCTTATGGAACCTTCTTGACACTTGTCAAACACCTCAATACCAATCTAAGGGATGTTATTACTCTTCTCCAAGACATCATTATGACATCATTAACTCGTCGCTCATAATTCTTACCCGACACGCAACATATCTTTTGCTTTCTTCGACAAACTTCTTTCTTTACGTCAAATGTCTTTGAATCTCGATTAGGATAATCAAATGATATTTCTTACTTATCAAAATCATTACATACCTCGTTCTCTTCGCTAGCCTCTTCACTGTACGCTAACGGGGTCCTGTCCCGCTCATGTGATATGTTATACTCCCAGGTGTAACACCCAGTTTCTGCCTTTTTCTTTTGAAATCTAGTTTGGCTTAGCCCATTTCTATCTCAACTCTTTGAAAGAACATTTAATGGGTCTTTGGCCCAGACCTTAGGAATTCACTCTGTTATTTGGGGCTTGAATTTTCCAAGGTGTAACACCCAGTTTCTGCCTTTTTCTTTTGAAATCTAGTTTGGCTTAGCCCATTTCTATCTCAACTCTTTGAAAGAACATTTAATGGGTCTTTGGCCCAGACCTTAGGAATTCACTCTGTTATTTGGGGCTTGGCCTAAAAAAAAAATAAGTTTGGAAAAAATTTATATGTTTGTAATCGTCCATTTCAAAATTGTATTTAAAGAAAGAGTTTTTTCCATTTTTAACTTGAAAATCTATCTATACTAAGCGGTCTTTTGAAAATTTGTTTTGGGGACCTAAAGTTGACTAAACGGCATAAGTACCGTTGTCCTAGGACGGCTAGTTCAAAACCTAAAGATTCCACTATAATAGAATTTTTAAAATTTTTACAAATACAATTACAACAAAATTGAAAAAAAAAGGAAAGCATAAATAACTAAGTAGAGGCAGAGGGAGGCTAGGGGCATACCAAGCCCCTAGTTGACCATTTTTACCCATGGCTAGGCCTTCTACGCGTATAATATATATATTTGCTTCCCTTTCTTTGTTGGACTCGATCAAAAAGGCAAAGAATTGCCTGTTGGGCCTCGGCTCAACAGGTTGGCTTTGTACACGACCCAAATGGCCATGCAGTGAAGAAGATAAATGAAAGGGGACCCGGTTAATTTATATTTACTGAACTTATCACATATATAACTATACACATGTATGTATATCAAATTCATTCACAAGTCATGTAGTTAAAGTATTTGTATGTATGCTAGTGGGCTCCACTGGTAGGGATTTTGACAGTAAAAAATGGGGGGAAAGGTCATCACCATCCGTATTGCTGAAGCCGTACAAGATCCAAGAGGTTTCATGAACCTCAGGGGAAGGCTAAGATCCGACCCTAAAATTATCTCATCCTCCCAACCAGTACAGCCATAGGAGAAATAATAGTATAATAGAATTCCACAATCATATATAGGTATTGTATAGATTGATACGTATGGCCATAGTACAATCAGAGGCAAAATGGAACAAATAGGAAATGTGTGATAAAAGGGAATTGACACATACAAACGTAGTATAGCCATGGGTGAAACTTGTCACGACCCAACCCCGTGGGCCGTGACTGGTGCCCTAAATGGACACACATACAGACTTACTTACCAGATCGACATTTTAATAATTTATTCACATTTAGCATATGTTAATTTATACAGATACTGAAAACATACGTCATCTTAAGCGGTCACGTGTAACAGAAATATCATACAAAAGCCGGCAGGCTGGTGGAATGCACATCGCCTGAATATACATACATATACAAACATATGGGCCGTTCGGCCATAATAGCAAACGGGACCGCTTAAGGCACAAGTCACAGACACAACCGAACAAACACGACCCATGACCCACATATATCTCTACAGGCCTCTAAAAACCATAACAGAGAAATATGACGGGACAGGGCCTCGCCGTACCCCAAATAGTATATATATATATATATATATATATATATATACAGAAATATGTACAACGGAAGATATGTACCAAAAATATGGGCTCCGGATCAAAGGGAGCACTCCAAAGTTGCAGAATATGTAACCTACACTGGCGGGTCACCAGAACGAACGTCTGTACCTGCGGGCATGAAACGCAGCCCCCCAAAGAAAGGGGGTCAGTACGAAATATGTACTGAGTATGTAAAGCATGAAATACAGTAATCCAAATCATAACTGAAATAAGGAGTATGGAAAATAGTTACAGAGTTAGTATATCAAAACCTTTTCTGAAAACATAATTCATGCAAATAAAAATCATGCATAGGGCTCAGGAACGTGGTCGCCACTCCGACGCTGGCGCCACAACACATCATACTCCAGAAGGTTTCAAATCTCCGTATCCCCGAACATATCGTATCATCATAACATATCACAACATCAGAACACATCATATGCCATATCACATGATAACGCCGTATATAAGCGGTACCCGGCCCTATGGCGAGGGACTCGAGAACCGTAACACATCATACTGCCGAATGTAACATAGTGCGCACGATAACAAAACCGGCCTGGGACTCGGCGAACGATATAGTAGTAGTATGCACGAGCGGAGTAGTGAGAAAACCACATGCATATAAGTAAATAGATTCCAAGACTCGATGAATAAATATATATACTGATATCAAAAAGCCTAGAAACAAGTATCGAGTCAATTGGAATTAGTATACGAAAGTTACGAGCTTTTGAAGTACAGAACCTTCTAAAAACATTTCATAAGCCATATTTGGAAATTCAAGTATCAATCATATTAGGTAACTTTCGAATAACATTATGGATCAAATCAAATGGAGACTTTAGGACCATATTTACGTATCAAAGTATTCATCAAGACTTTAGTCATCTCGATTTTCTTTCGAACAACATTCGGAACATAACAACTAGAATCTTCGAACATCATAAATACGTATCAAGCCATATGAAATAGCTTATGGAAGTCAAAGATATTAGCCATCCTAGTGGCTCTAAGAATAGGATTTTCTTTAGAAGCATACATATACGTTATTTGTTCATTTCATAAAGGTCATGCCAAAAGAAGGAAAGGTAGGCTTTACATACCTCGCTCGCCTTCTAAGCTAATCGCAACTCAAGTCTCGGGCTCCCCACGATCTACAATAACGTTATTAATTTCCCAACATTAGCTACAAGTACATAGAAATTCAATTCTAACTAGTACTTGTCTACAGAAATTTCGGCAGCATCTCCCCTGTAAATTCAACATCCCCGAGAATTTAATTCGGCCAAATTTATCAACAACCACACCAACAATACCAACAACCATACTAATAACATCAACAATCAATTTAAAACGCATTCTACCATTAGTAACCTTCTTCTATACGTAGCTTATTGTTATATCCCATATTTTCATATATTGGGACGTTTTAAACTAAACGTGACAAGTTAAAGACAAGACTATTTTAAGATACGGAGTAGAGATTTTAACTTCCGGTTTCGTTTCAAGTCATAATTCAACTACAATTTCGTTTGTCATTGATATATTAATGAAAAGTGGGATTAAACTAACCATTAGTGGGATTGGGAACCAAAAACAAATCTGCCCATATTGTTTTCCATGTGTAGCCTAGATTAGTGCCATGGTCAAAGGTTATTGACCCAAGATTAGTGTGGTACACATGTCCAAGTCTTGTAGGGAATACACATAATGAAAAATCAGATTTACTCCATAACTCACTACACCATTTCAACACTTACAAGTTAAGAACACATAGAGAGAGAAAAGGAAACTCTTGACCTAGAGTTAGTCGAAAGTGAGGTCCAAATTTGTTCCAAAAAAATCAGTTTTCTTCCTCAAATCAACTCCTCATTTAGTGTACAAGAATATGTAGTAGTTGTTGAAACGAAACCAAGAAGTGAAGCACCTCAATAATGTTGAAAATTCGTCCAAAGTGAAGAACAAGATTGTAAGGTAAGAATGCTTATTGTTCTTGTGTTTCATGACGATTTGAATGTATAGTTCATGCATGATTGTTGTTGGATTGTTGTTGTAGTTGAAGTAGAGAGTTAGCCATGAGTATTGGTGAAGTCATGGTTGATTTCATTTTTCTTGTATTGTTGATGAATTGAATATGTATCAACATAAGTAAATGAACAAAGGTTGTAGAAGTTTGTTTGTGATGTGGCATGTTGGATATTGGACTGTTTTTCTAAAAATTAAAGTGAGCCATGGGTTGAAGACTCTAATGAAATCATGTATAATCTTCTTGTACATGTATTGGAAATGGATTGAATGTGTTGTAGTTTGGATAAAAGGATGAAAATCATGAAGTTGTTGTACTAGTGTTAAAGCCGTGTAAAGGGACTGTTTTAGGGGAGATTATGGACTGTTTTGTGCCACATTTTGATTGTTGTTGTTATGGACATTGTGGTGTATTGTATGCATGTTAAATATGTGAATTAAGGTGCTAAAGAAATGAATTATGTTGAAGCATACAAGCAGTCCAAAACAGTGGACTGTTTTAGTGCTAGAGGTGAAATTGTATGTGTTGAGTGTTGATTCTTGTTATGAACGTTTAGTGGAAGTGAAGCATAATGATTCAAGTTGAAATTGATATGAATTGTGGGCTGTTGTAAGAATGGAAATGATGCTAAAACAGTTCCAAGAATCATGAAAGTAATGTCATTAAACATGTTGTTGTCGTTGTATGGTTTTTGTGTCGACAAGGTAGTTGTTTGCGTACGAATTTGGTGATATATTTATCGTGTGACTGCTGGTCGTATTTTACTGAAATTATATGAAATGAAGACATGAAATAATGTGTAATAATCATATGTGGTTTTCTTGGTATGTTCGTAAACGTTTGCAAGAATTCCGGGCACCTTTATGTTGTTGGTTAGGGACTGTTTTAGGCGTGTTGTTGATTAGGGACTGTTTTGGACGTGTTGTGGTTAGGAACTGTTTTGGACATGTTGTATTCTTTAAATTGGAAATACTAATGATAGTTAAGAATATATATTGTATTTACGTTGTTTGGGTTGTTGTAAAGTTGTTACACGAAAACGTTAAGGCTACGGATTATTAGGAGTAACTTGAGAATGTAGTAGCCGTATGTGAATCGTTATGGAATGTTGTGAATGTGGGCTATTTGGAATGTTATGTGGGCTGTCCGGATTGGTATTGAACATATGATTATTGATGTTGGGGTGGTTGTATGCAGTTGATTTGAATGCGAACGAAACGTCGTCTAAATGTTTGAAAGGGATTGTTGACGTTAAAGTACGTATTGAATTCCCTCGTAGACTAATTGTAGCTCTTGATATCTTGATATAGGATAAGTGTTTTTGGGCAGCAAGTACAAGTTATAATACGACTAAACGCTAAAGGTATGTAAAGCCTATTCCTTCTTTCTTTTGGCATGTCCTAGACGTAAGTATGAAACGATATGAACCTTGGGGTAAATTCTATTCTCTAGTTCCATGTATGACTTATGATTCTATATTTTATTAAGGTTGTTGTCATGTGCCTACAATATGAGTGACTAATGAATAATGCATGAAAGTTCCTATTCTTAAAGAATTGCACAACTAGAGACATACTTGACTTTTAAAAGCTACATCATGTTAAAGTGATACATGTACATGAAATCTGAAACGTTTCTTGTAATAGTTTGTTATGAGACTTAAAATGAACTGAATATGAATATTATTTTGACACTTTAGAGCTGGTTAGTTGCTTATCCATTGAGTCTAAAAAGATAAATTGCATATATGTGGTTGCTCATTATTCTGCTCGTGCTTACCGCTATATCCTTCACTGAGTCCCGGGCCAGGACACGTTTTCATGCGCATGTTTACTACATTATTCACCGAGTCCCTCATTAAAGGGCCGGGACACGTTATATATATATATGATGATATGATGATATGATAATGTGATGATATTATGATATGGAGATGGCGGCCAGGAGGGCATATATTCCTTATTACCGAGTCCCTCATTAAAGGGCCGGGACACGTACATGTTTATGTTTATGATTCTATGATTATAATTACCGAGTCCCTCATTAAAGGGCCGGGACACGATATATATGTTATATACAGAATGATTATGCAGCTTTGATTACAAAACTCTATAATGACATTGATATGAGAATTATATAGATGGAATATGTTCAAAGGCAAGTTTTATGAAAATTCTGGTTGTTGCATTGAGTCCTACATACCTTGTCTCAATATAAGTCTATTATTATGTTTCAATATTTACATGCTCAGTACATATTCCGTACTGACCCCCTTTCTTCGAGGGGCTGCGTTCATGCCCGTAGGTACAGACGCTCGTTTTGGAGATCCGCCGGCTTAGGATACCTATTCAGCTATTTTGGACTGCTCCTTTGTTCCGGAGCCTAGCTTGTGGTATAACTTCCTTTTTTGTATATATAAGTGTTTATTCGGGTACGGCGGGGCCCTGTCCCACCATATGATACGGTCATTACTCTTAGAGGTCTGTGGACATCGGTGTGGGTCTGTTTGTAGTTGTTGATGCGTTTTACGTCTATGACTTATGTTTGGGGCGTACCCATTCGTAATGGCAGCCTTGTCGGCTTGCATATGTATGTATGTTTGTTATTTCGTATATCGTGGCAGCCTTGTCGGCTTGCATAGGAATATATATATATATATGTTGTTGTTTAAAAAGTGCAACTCCTCAGGAGACAGGTGCCTAAGACAAACAAAACTTGACAGCTTAAAAATAATGTCCTATTTTTTTTTATGTACAAATGAGATCATGACATGCTAATTGCAAATGACTACAGTTAATAGATAATATGAGTGTCCAACTCGGGCACTAGTCACGGCCTACGGGGTTGGGTCGTGACAGAAGTGGTATCAGAGCGGTTCAATCCTCGGAGTGTCTACAGACCGTGTCGAGTAGAGTCTTGTTTATCGATGTGTTGTGCACCACATTTATAAACAGGAAGCTACAGGACATTTAGGATTTCATCTTTCCTTTCATTCTAGATCGTGCGATAGAGCTGTATTATCAGGATAATCTTTCCCTAACAGATTGTTATGTTTCCAGCGATGCCTCCAAAGAAGGCAACAGCCGCCCAGAAGGGCAAAGCGGTAGTTGGAGAGACCAGTGGGACCCGGAGGGTCACTAGAGCTTATTCCCAATATGTGCCTGAGATTAGGCTTCAGTCAGCGAGCTCCGCTACACCATCATTATCAGAGGAGCCTAGGGCAGCGGCAGCTACAGATCAGGAGACAGATTTACCACCAGCTCCTGAGGCTCCAGCACCCGAGCCTCCAGCTCCCCAGCCTGGGGCGGAGGATAGGGCTATGCGTGACGCAGTACAGTTATTGACCAGGTTGGTGTCGGGGCAGGCTCGCAGACACGGGTTAGGAGGTGATTATGCGGACCGACACGATAGTTCGAGGGTCCATGATTTCTTGACTTGTAAGCCCCCAGAGTTCTATGGGTCAAAGCCAGCAGAGGATCCACAGGATTTTATCCGACAGATGTTGCGTACGTTGAGGGTAATTAGAGCTACCGAGACTGAGTCCGTTGAGTTGGCTTCATATCGGTTGCGTGATGTGGCTATTAACTGGTACGAGTCCTGGGTATTATCTAGGGCCGAGGATGCTCCTCCAGCAGTATGGGACGAGTTCGTGCAAGCCTTTTTGGGTCATTTTCTGCCTCCGGAGATGAGGCGGGCCAGTGTTGATAGATTCCTACACTTGAGACAGGATGGCAGAAGTGTTCGAGAGTATAGTCTCGAATTTGATTCATTGGCTAGGTACGCGCCCGCTATTGTAGCTGACATGGCAGACAGGGTCCATCGTTACGTAATGGGGTTGGATAATTACTTGATTGATGGCTGTATGGCAATGGCTTCTCAGCCCGGTATGGACATCGCTCGAGTGCAGGTATATGCACAGGGGGTTGAGGGTCGACAGAGAAGGCGTCGATTTGATAGGGATCAGGATAGGGGTCAGCAGAAGAGAGTTAGATCAGCTGGGTATTCTGGTGAGTTTTGGGGCGGGCAGCCCCAGCCGCAGCACAATAGATATCCTTCTCAACCGGCATGGAGTGAACCTCCACGATTCACTGGTAGAGGGTTTGATAGCACAGGGTATTCAGGAGCTGGTCAAAGCTCCATGACTTCCTGTTTCCAGATGCACAGGGACTCAGGCCAGATGAGGCCATCTATACCACAGTGCCCTCGGTGTGGTAGGCGCCATCCGGGGGAATGCCGCCGCATTACTGGTGCTTGTTTCTCTTGCGGCCGTCAAGGCCATACTATGAGGGAGTGTCGATTTGGGGGTGGTGCAGGTGGTGCAGCTCAGCCTACGGGATCAGTTGCTGGTTCTTCTTCTTCAGTTGCCATGCGTCCTATGGGACAAGGTATTCCGACGCCAACAGGCCGTGGCAGAGGCCGTGGAGGGGCTTCCAGTTCTGGCGGTCCTTCAAACCGCTTATATGCTTTAGCTAGCAGACAGGATCAGGAAGCGTCGCCAAATGTGGTCACAGGTGTACTATCGATTTTCTCCCGAGATGTATATGCATTGATAGGCACAGGCTCCACACTGTCACATATTTCTCTCTCTTTGTTGTAAATTATGATGCGTTTATAGTAAAAAGGAGTAGTAGTATGATTAAGATGATAGCACAGAGGAAAAAGAATTGTGACAGATGCAAATGTATTGGTAGGGCAGGCTGTGAGGTTGTGAAGGATAAGATTGACCAGGAAGGGTGAAAGGTTAAGTATGCTTAGGCAACACTAATGTAACATTCGAGGACGAATGTTCTAAAGGGGGGAAGAATGTTATATCCCATATTTTCATATATTGGGACGTTTTAAACTAAACGTGACAAGTTAAAGACAAGACTATTTTAAGATACGGAGTAGAGATTTTAACTTCCGGTTTCGTTTCAAGTCATAATTCAACTACAATTTCGTTTGTCATTGATATATTAATGAAAAGTGGGATTAAACTAACCATTAGTGGGATTGGGAACCAAAAAAAAATCTGCCCATATTGTTTTCCATGTGTAGCCTAGATTAGTGCCATGGTCAAAGGTTATTGACCCAAGATTAGTGTGGTACACATGTCCAAGTCTTGTAGGGAATACACATAATGAAAAATCAGATTTACTCCACAACTCACTACACCATTTCAACACTTACAAGTTAAGAACACATAGAGAGAGAAAAGGAAACTCTTGACCTAGAGTTAGTCGAAAGTGAGGTCCAAATTTGTTCCAAAAAATCAGTTTTCTTCCTCAAATCAACTCCTCATTTAGTGTACAAGAATATGTAGTAGTTGTTGAAACGAAACCAAGAAGTGAAGCACCTCAATAGTGTTGAAAATTCGTCCAAAGTGAAGAACAAGATTGTAAGGTAAGAATGCTTATTGTTCTTGTGTTTCATGACGATTTGAATGTATAGTTCATGCATGATTGTTGTTGGATTGTTGTTGTAGTTGAAGTAGAGAGTTAGCCATGAGTATTGGTGAAGTCATGGTTGATTTCATTTTTCTTGTATTGTTGATGAATTGAATATGTATCAACATAAGTAAATGAACAAAGGTTGTAGAAGTTTGTTTGTGATGTGGCATGTTGGATATTGGACTGTTTTTCTAAAAATTAAAGTGAGCCATGGGTTGAAGACTTTAATGAAATCATGTCTAATCTTCTTGTACATGTATTGGAAATGGATTGAATGTGTTGTAGTTTGGATAAAAGGATGAAAATCATGAAGTTGTTGTACTAGTGTTAAAGCCGTGTAAAGGGACTGTTTTAGGGGAGATTATGGACTGTTTTGCGCCACATTTTGATTGTTGTTGTTATGGACATTGTGGTGTATTGTATGCATGTTAAATATGTGAATTAAGGTGCTAAAGAAATGAATTATGTTGAAGCATACAAGCAGTCCAAAACAGTGGACTGTTTTAGTGCTAGAGGTGAAATTGTATGTGTTGAGTGTTGATTCTTGTTATGAACGTTTAGTGGAAGTGAAGCATAATGATTCAAGTTGAAATTGATATGAATTGTGGGATGTTGTAAGAATGGAAATGATGCTAAAACAGTTCCAAGAATCATGAAAGTAATGTCATTAAACATGTTGTTGTCTTTGTAAGGTTTTTGTGTCGACAAGGTAGTTGTTTGCGTACGAATTTGGTGATATATTTATCGTGTGACTGCTGGTCGTATTTTACTGAAATTATATGAAATGAAGACATGAAATAATGTGTAAGAATCATATGTGGTTTGCTTGGTATGTTCGTAAACGTTTGCAAGAATTCCGGGCACCTTTATGTTGTTGGTTAGGGACTGTTTTAGGCGTGTTGTTGATTAGGGACTGTTTTGGACGTGTTGTGGTTAGGAACTGTTTTGGACATGTTGTATTATTTAAATTGGAAATACTAATGATAGTTAAGAATATATATTGTATTTACGTTGTTTGGGTTGTTGTAAAGTTGTTACACGAAAACGTTAAGGCTACGGATTATTAGGAGTAACTTGAGAATGTAGTAGCCGTATGTGAATCGTTATGGAATGTTGTGAATGTGGGCTATTTGGAATGTTATGTGGGCTGTCCGGATTGGTATTGAACATATGATTATTGATGTTGGGGTGGTTGTATGCAGTTGATTTGAATGCGAACGAAACGTCGTTTAAATGTTTGAAAGGGATTGTTGACGTTAAAGTACGTATTGAATTCCCTCGTAGACTAATTGTAGCTCTTGATATCTTGATATAGGATAAGTGTTTTTGGGCAGCAAGTACAAGTTATAATACGACTAAACGCTAAAGGTATGTAAAGCCTATTCCTTCTTTCTTTTGGCATGTCCTAGACGTAAGTATGAAACGATATGAACCTTGGGGTAAATTCTATTCTCTAGTTCCATGTATGACTTATGATTCTATATTTTATTAAGGTTGTTGTCATGTGCCTACAATATGAGTGACTAATGAATAATGCATGAAAGTTCCTATTCTTAAAGAATTGCACAACTAGAGACATACTTGACTTTTAAAAGCTACATCATGTTAAAGTGATACATGTACATGAAATCTGAAACGTTTCTTGTAATAGTTTGTTATGAGACTTAAAATGAACTGAAAATGAATATTATTTTGACACTTTAGAGCTGGTTAGTTGCTTATCCATTGAGTCTAAAAAGATAAATTGCATATATGTGGTTGCTCATTATTCTGCTCGTGCTTACCGCTATATCCTTCACTGAGTCCCGGGCCAGGACACGTTTTCATGCGCATGTTTACTACATTATTCACCGAGTCCCTCATTAAAGGGTCGGGACACGTTATATACATATATGATGATATGATGATATGATAATGTGATGATATTATGATATGGAGATGGCGGCCAGGAGGGCATATATTCCTTATTACCGAGTCCCTCATTAAAGGGCCGGGACACGTACATGTTTATGTTTATGATTCTATGATTATAATTACCGAGTCCCTCATTAAAGGGCCGGGACACGATATATATGTTATATACAGAATGATTATGCAGCTTTGATTACAAAACTCTATAATGACATTGATATGAGAATTATATAGATGGAATATGTTCAAAGGCAAGTTTTATGAAAATTCTGGTTGTTGCATTGAGTCCTACATACCTTGTCTCAATATAAGTGGGCTGCGTTCATGCCCGCAGGTACAGACGCTCGTTTTGGAGATCCGCCGGCTTAGGATACCTATTCAGCTATTTTGGACTGCTCCTTTGTTCCGGAGCCTAGCTTGTGGTATAACTTCCTTTGTTGTATATATAAGTGTTTATTCGGGTACGGCGGGGCCCTGTCCCACCATATGATACGGTCATTACTCTTAGAGGTCTGTGGACATCGGTGTGGGTCTGTTTGTAGTTGTTGATGCGTTTTACGTCTATGACTTATGTTTGGGGCGTACCCATTCGTAATGGCAGCCTTGTCGGCTTGCGTAGGAATATATATATATATATATATATATATATATATGTTATTGTTTAAAAAGTGCAACTCCTCAGGAGACAGGTGCCTAAGACAAACAAAACTTGACAGCTTAAAAATAATGTCCTATTTTTTTTTATGTACAAATGAGATCATGACATGCTAATTGCAAATGACTACAGTTAATAGATAATATGAGTGTCCAACTCGGGCACTAGTCACGGCCTACGGGGTTGGGTCGTGACACTTATCACATTCAATTCAACTATGTACATTCAAGCCAATATCAACGCTCACATATTCATTACTAATCCGAGATCATTCAAACACAATTCAAGAACATTTCAAACAATCTATACAATATTCAAACAATTCCACCAACACCATACTCCACTCGAAATCTCCACAATTGCAACAACACTACAACGTCGCATTTTCTTATTCCAAATTCATAAACAACAACAACAATTCACACTTTAGCAACTTCACTTTCACAATTTCATAAAACCAAATTAAAACCGCATTAAGTTCCTACGACAACCCACAACAAATTTCAATGCCGACTTGAACCATTCAACCTTCATTTACATCATAAAGGCCACAACAACACAACTAACATACTAAGTAAAATTAATTCATCATTTCTCCACCAATTAACACCACACGGCCACACACACACAACACACCCACACGGCCCACACACAACACATAACATTTCCATGATTTTCATTCAATTCTACTTACTACAACATATATAAACCTTCCATAACATATAAAAGAAGAAAAATTCTTACCTTTTTCCTCAATTTTCCACTTGAATAGGATTTTTGCACTTGTCACAAAAGTAGTTTTCTTGCTTTAATAATTATACCACGTTGAAGAGGGTCTTGGAATTAGTAGGAATTCAAGAAGAAATGAATTTTTGGATCAAAGATGGAAGGCTTCCAAATTTTTTCCTCTTTTTGTTTTTCGGCCGAATGGCCCCTTTTTTTTTTTTTTTTTTTTTTTTTTGTGCTCTCAATCTCTCTTTCTCTTGAAGGTTCTAAATGAAGACAAATGATAGGCCTTCTCTATTTATTTCATGGATTTAATTTTTCACATGGGCCTTGGGCCATTTCCCTATGGCCGACCACATCTTGGGCCCTTTTTTTTTTTTTTTGATTTTCCAAGCCCACTTACGTATGGTTAATATTTTGTAATTCATGAAACTATTTTCCAAAATTCCAATTTTTCCCTTCGCCTTCCTCCATATTTCTGAATCAATATTTTCCATGAACAACTTATATATTAAGTAAGATCAAAATATTTCCTTATCTCTTACTAATCACAATTATTTCAAATTTTCCGAACATGCAAAATACGGGATATAACAAAACTAAAAACAAATAGGCATAGTATGGACAAAAACACATTGCAACATGGATGTAGCATAACTAAAGGCAAAACTGAAATAAGTAGGCATGGTATGATCCTAAGCAAGTTGAATTGCACAGATGTAGCATAATCAAAATAGAACTGAAACAAATAGGCATGGTATGGTTGAACACACAAAATTAGGCCTTTTTGATTCCAACTAATCATTGCAGGACACAACAATCCACAAAAAATAACTAGTAGACAGATAAATAGACAAAATTATGTATATATAAATAGGAAGGATCATCTAAGTTAGGGTCATAACCATTTCTCAGCCACCTAAGGTCTCATTAAGTTATTCAGAGTCATAGCATGGGTTAGCTTGTCATTAGTAGGTCACTCATGTTCTTTTAACTTCACAGAATTATCACAAGTAGGTCTAAACTCTCCACAGGTCATGCTATGTCATAAACTCTATTCAACCCACTCCCAGAGATGCCTTCAACTAGATGGTCAAGAAATGGTAATTTATCATGTAGGCAAGACATATCAGAGATGCAATGTAACGACCTGCCCGGTCGTTATTTAATACTTCGTGAACCCATGCCCAATCTAGGTCTATGATCTTAAATAGTAAGCCCCATGGGGTGTTTAAATGATTAATAGTGAAAATAATCAATTTTGGGGGGATTTAAAAATTGTCGGCACGGGGCAGAAGATGGCCCGCTATAGCGGCCAAGGGACCGCTGTAGCGGTCCCGTTGTAGCGAAGCGACGTCCGCTGCAAATGCGATTTTCTATACTCGATTTTTTATTTCACCCTCCTTTTTAATAAAAGACCCTCCAAGGCTGCTATTAGGTTTTCACAAGAAAAAAAACCCTTGACACCAAGAGAACAGGCTTTTCCAATATTATCCACATCTTTCCCCACAACTATCATCTCTCATGGATTCGGATAAGGGCCAGGAGGGTGAGTATTTCCTGGAAATTCAAGTAGCTATTCGTCATTGAGGTAGGTTACAGTTTACTTGAGTTAGACTTTGATTAGTGAATCGTATACACTATACACATTTAGAGTTGACGGGAGATTGCATGATTTGGTCTTCGGACACGGAGTTCGGATGTATATATTCACAATTAAACGAAATTTATAGTAATTAGGGTAACACGAGTATTTATTTTAGTACTGGGTGCTACTATTGTTGATGTTCATGCGTTACGGGACAGGAAGTGATAAACTGTGGTGGGTAAAAGGTGTATTTCGCTGTTCAGAGCAATTATCCCTAGGAATATTTGATTTTCGTATTTATTTTCAAGTATATTAAAATATTTGTATGATTGTCATGCCTCTTAATAAAGAGTACTGCATTGGGTGAATTGAAGGAAGGCATAATAGTGTTATGCCCCTCAAGAGCATAATCCATGACATTTTTTTCATTTATTGGAATCATTGCATATAATGCTTGTGGTTATGAGGTATTACATAGAGCAGAAAGTGATGAGTAAGTGCTAGTTGTGTTATCTGGGTTGTATGGATGAGTTGGGTTGAATACGAGGTACTATTCAACAGCCAATCACTGGAAGCATTTTAAGGTAATTATATTTACATATATGAAAAGGCACAGTTGATCAGGGATGAGGATGTGGCCTTGATTGTAACTCAGGTTCGAGGAGTGAATACGGAACGAGTGGTACATGGACACCATGGGTCCCCTGCAGATCATGACTACTGAGCAATGACATCAGTTAGCATGTATGTACAACGTGATTAGGCCCTTGCGTCGCATCTGCATTGCATTACATTTCATACTTCTATGTCCTTACGTTTGTGTGCTGTTAGTCCATTATATCGCATTGTGCATCTACTATAGTTGTGTTTTGTTATGTGAGGTGTTGATCGATATGAAGGTAAGTGTAAGAGTGAATTACAAAGGGAAGACCTCTATAGTGAGTCTAATGGACTTAGAGAGTCCCATGACTAGTGGATGTGTGGTAAGTATGTTCCAGTGGATGCTCCATATCTTAGTAAGTGAACTGGATAGAAAGCTCTAAGGCTAAAAGCAGGAATTAGTTGTTAGTGTAAGGGAGGGGTAAGACTTAATTAATTGGCTTAAGGGAATATGGAATAGGACTTCAATGACTAGTAAGGTAACTGGTATTACTATGGGGATAAGAGAAGCGAATAACTAGGAGTAGAAAGGTAAGTTTGTATCGGTGTAATAATCTATGTTGGGAGTCTTAAGGGTCGTTGACTTATCTGCTAATCTTATTGACTTTATATTGTGTTGCGTAAACTAATCTTAGTCGACCTATGATGCTTACCGATGCGTGTGGTGTACTGATACTACTCTTGCTACATCCTTTTTGGGTGTAGGTATGTTGCAAGTTTAAGATGAAGTTTCTTCGTGTGGATTATTAGGCATCTTCCTATAGTCTTGATCATCTCATTCCAGGCAGAGGCTGGGTCATTTATTTTATTTGTTCTTGTGTAATAGGAGCTCTTGTACCTGTCTAGACTAGATCCCCAGGAGTTTTCAGTTTTCTTGTATCAATAACAGAGTATGTATGAGCATTTACTTTTAAATATTGTGATCATTAAGAATTTGTTATTTATAAAACTGGCTGAATATTGGGTTGGTTAGTAAGGGTTCGCATACTAGTTAGTACTATGGTAGGTGCCCGTACGGCCCGTAAGTTGGGGTCATGACATGTAGGGAGCCAAATTGTCAAATAGTGACACTAAACTGTGTAAGCAAGTCATTAGATTTTAGATCAAAGATGAAGACAATTGAAGAATGGACATAGCAGGCAGGTTCCCACTTGGAGCATTGCACAAATTCATTTCAGAGAAAAGTCTTGGAAGAGTCTTGTAACTTAAAGCATACATTTGGACTAAATGGTTTAACTCATATTTCTTTTACAAATGCCAGCATATGACAATGGTACCTACTGACTAGAACCAATGCTAATTCCTACATATATGTATACTCAAAACTTTCTAGAGAGGGGATTACTGAGGCATGTCATGTAAGTAATCAGTCAAACAATCTTGGATCAAATCTTTGTTCCTATTAGTGATTCCTTAGAACATTTAATCTAAGCAGATCTTTAAAGAAGGATGATGGCATTGTTATGTCCTCAAATCAATGTGTCACGACCCGACTAAGGGCCGTGACAGGTACCTAGGGTTAACCATCGAGCACCACTCATTCTACTACTCATCGTACTTATTAAACATTCTTTTATAAAATTCGTACTCAAAGCATAAAAAAATCATTTTTCTTTTGAGAACATCAATACTTTTATATACATAAGTCATTCGGTCATGAAAATCATATTATACACATATATACATATATACAATAGTGACCTTGTGGGACCATGTAACCCACACTGTGTATCCACGAGCCTCTACTAGAGTACTAGACATATGGACGGGACAAGACCCTATCGTGCCCATAATACATATATATATATATATATATATATATATATATATATATACACACACACAAAAGAATGAACCAAGTAGAACCTCCGGAACAATGGAGTACTCTCAAGTCAGCTACTGGCTCCTACGAGTCTGGATCAAGATCACCTCCCTGTCTACCTGTGGGCACCAAAGAAAACGAATGTCAGTACGAATATTGTACTGAGTATGAGAGGCACAAATAATGAAGATACGTCAATGAGATAAAGAAAGCATCAGTAAGGAGCAACTGTATATGACTGTCACTTATAAAAGAAATAACACATGCTGTCTTACTCATAATCATCATCATATCATATATGCATAAATGTATAAGCTACCCGTCCATACCAGATCAGTGTGATAATCATTAGCCTGCGTCAAGGCCTCCCGCGTCTGAGGTATCATCTCATTCCGCCCACTAGTGGTGTCTACCCATGCCATCTAGACATGCTGTATACATATAGTTGCCCGCCTTAGCGGTGTCTACCCGGCCATATGGGCGCGGTGTAATATCATCAACATGCACTCATCATAATGCATGCATAGAGACTCAAGATAGCTTTACTTTATCGAGGTGACATAAGGTCGTGAACCCCCGATTCCATTATGGAACATTTATAAACATTCTGCCTCACCTTGAAGGAAATAGTAAATAAGGTGAGTGTATACAATAAACGACATCATTAACTCTATAGGAACATCATATCATGAACATCTAGAATCTTTAGACTTAAACTCATTATCATCATTATTGAACTCATAGTATGTCTCTCATCTCGTATGGCTTTTCATGAACATAGGCTATTAGTTTTCCGGAAAGTAGGAAATTCATGAAGGGGAAGGAAAAGTCATGCTATAGGATTCATGCCATAGAAAGAAAGGACTAGCCTTACATACCTTTTGCTTTTAACTAATCTATTGCTTGATCGTTCTCCTTCAATGCTCGCGTTTCTACCTTCAAGAGGATTCGCATTAACATTAGTTAATCGACTATAAGAACGTTTTACTATTTCTAGGGAAAATTGGGCAACATTTGCTTTGTTTCTACTATTTTTCCCACATTCTATACCAACTCCCAAACGTTCATAACAATATTCACAATATCGCAACAACAATCATCAATCATCTATATTTCCCACAATTCACCATATTCCTTCAATTTCTCCACAATTATGGTTATAGCTCACTATCGCGTTTTCTCATATACAATACTTATTCCGTGGTCTAACTGTCATTAATAACATATTTACAATCACAACATATCGATAATCATGACTCAATCCAAACCTGTACCCAACAATGTCACTATTCCCATATTTATGACCCATTTTCTATATCTTTCTACAATCCATAGGTTTTTAAATTTCAACACCTTAAACAATCAAGAATGATCATAAACGCACCCTAGATGATGGATGAACAACACTTGAGTGGAACTTCTCTTCTTGCACCAAAACCCTAACTCACTTCCCTTGAGTTTTCTTAGTGTAGATGAACTTTTACTATGTCTCATACACTTGATTTCATGGATTGGGTGTAGTTGATCATAGTTTTCCCTTAGTTTCTTGTCGATGAATAATGGAGAAAGTTACAGAGGCTTCTTGGTGTGTGGAGAAGTGGAAATAAAATGAATTAAAATGAGAGAAGGGTCCTTATATAAAATCTTGAAATCAGTCCCGACCGAGATATACGGTACGATCGACGAAGCATCGATCGGATAGACGGAGCGTCGGTCTGATCTTCGAAGTCGTTAAATTTCCAGTGAGCCACCTTTTGTTTCCTTTCATTCTACGGTGAGAAGGACGGTCCGTCAAACTGATCGACGGAGCGTCGATCTGATCTGTCGAATGGTCTTCGCGCTAACGCAATTCTACGGCACAATCGACGAATCGTCGGCCCATCCGACAGTATAAAGAACGACCGTCGAACCCCCCTTTCGCAGAACTGCAGTGGGGTTTCATTTGATGAACTTTTCTCCCTTGCCTCTAACTTCTTTGGAATATTAATTAGAATCATTAAGCATCCCTTCTTACTTATAGGGACATCATGTACACCTTAAGTTATGTTAGTCCATTTACCGCTCAGCAACCCAAAGTTCCGAGGTGTAACATTCTTCCCCCGTTTTTGGAACATTCGTCCTCGAATGTTAAGTACTCGAGAATTCTACAAAAATTTCGCCAGAGTTTCCCCTATAATATGGCGCTACCATCCTCTCACAACAACCCATAATAATTCTGCCTCACAGGGCTACAACACAATAAAACTATAAATTGGCCACACACGACCAAAAGCATGAAAAGTAAGCATACATACCTCAAAATCTTGATGTTTCATCATGAATCTCTTATTGTGACGACCTGTCTAGGGGGCCGCGATGAGTGCCCGGTGCTAGCCCACCCGAGCACCCCTTAACTTACACTTAAGCTTACATCTAGGTGAGCCACATAATTTAACGCATAATTCTACTCATTCGTCATGCTAGTCCCATTGGACGACAATGCCTTTATATCATAATTGGCACTTATGCCACGTCAACGTACATGAGCCCACAAGGCTATCAAAATGACATACAAAATATAGGCCGACAAGGCCAGACATATCTAACCATATACCCGTGACTACGATCCCCTAAGAAGAGTGTAACATATCACATGAGCGGGAGAGGACCCCGCTATGCCCATAATTATGTACACAAAAGAATAAGTACCCAAAAGCTATGGCTCCGAATGAAATGGAGCTCTGCTATGTAATATATGAGAAAGCAGCTATGGATCGAGCCTGGCTCCCTGTGCACCTGCGGGCATGATGTAGCGTCCACAAACAAAAGGACGTCAGTACGAAGAATGTACTAAGTATGTAAAGCATGATCAATATCAATATAGAAGCATAAATAGCAACATAAGAAATAGCATAGAATGGGAGATGGCAATATCATCGTCATATGCACTTACTTGTCTTTCATAGGAACTTTCCATTGCTAATACGTATTTGTGTACATACATCATTATCCGTATTCCATAGTAGTACTCGTACCATATTTGTTCTCGTATTCGTATACATGCCCTTATTCACATTCATACCATATCATATTCGTTTTCATACTTATCCATATCATATACATAATCATATCATATACATAGCATTTACATAACATACCCGACACCGAAGGTTCGGTGTTTCACGTACCCGACCATAGCTAGGCTCGGTGGTCATACATACCTGGCCCTACCAAGGCTCAGTGTCATCCATACCCAACTGCAGTGGTGTGTGCGCGTTACGTAAACATACATACATATACATCTATACATGTACTACCCGGCCATATAAGCTCGGCGTTTCATAGTAGCCATACAAGGGCATACATACATATAGCTCATAAGCATCTTTACTATTATCATTACTATCATCATCGTCATTATCATCATCATCGCTATT
This sequence comes from Lycium barbarum, assembly GCF_019175385.1. Taxonomy (NCBI): domain Eukaryota; kingdom Viridiplantae; phylum Streptophyta; class Magnoliopsida; order Solanales; family Solanaceae; genus Lycium; species Lycium barbarum. Next base: position 75,882,470 of record NC_083345.1, read on the forward strand.
ACCTTTATAGTCGTCATCAATATCATTATCACTATTATCATCATTCATCACACTTATCTTTATAGGCTTACTCATCATACAAGGAATCTAGTAGAATCGTAGCATATCAAGAATCGTGAGCTTAATAGCTCTAAAGATCGAATCATTTATGAGAAATCACAAACTTATGGAAGATTTAGATGTTTGGCCAAAGAACCATGCCTTATGAAAGAAGGGTTAGCCTTACATACCTTTTCCGTTCGACTATTTACCACTTGCACGTTCTCTTTCAACGGTTGCGTTTATACCTTCATTAAAGTCATACTATAATTAGGATCAATAGCTAGCATATCTGATTAAAGCTAGAGAAAATCGGACAGCATCTCCTCTATTTATACGACATTCCTCCATATCGTAATTCAACTACCAAACGTCAACAATACATTCACCATATCACAACAATAGCCTTTAGTCACCTGCATTATCCATATTCTCAATTCACTTACAATTCTCCATATTCAAGATCATAACACATGATTTCGTCCATTCACATACAATGTCTAATTCATGATCTTAACGTCATTTATAACCCATTCATGTCACAACACAACAAAAATCATGATTCAATCCAAACTATTTCTAAAAATGGCACTATTCAACATTCATGACCCATTTTACCATATTCTTCTACAATCCAAGTATTTCAGCTCTCCAATACCTTAAGCAACATATAATTATCATGAATCTTACCTTAGATGTCGTAGGAACGAGCCTTAGTTGATAATACTCCACTTTGAGCAAAACCCTGGTTTATCTCCATTTGGATTTCTTGACCTTGGATGATCTTTGATGGTTTTCTTACACTTGATTCACTTGATTTGTGTTGTGGATGACTAATAATCCATGAAATCTTGTGGAATAAATGTAGAGAGATGTTTTATAGAGAAGGGATGAAATGTGAAAATGAAACAATAAACTTGGTCCCTTATTTAATAAACCAAAATCCGATCTTAAATGAACAGCACAGTGGTCGTAAACTTGGTTTACGGTCCGTATTCCAATTTACGGACCGTCCTTCGTGGTCGTGTTTAATCATATCAGAACCAGAAACTCAAGCTGAGATGTGGTGATTTACGGACACAGTTTACGGGCCGTAAACCACTTTACGGTCCGTATTTTGGGTCGTATTTAACCATTTGCTCATTTGGCAGAAAGTTGATGTTTTGGAAGCCAAAATACGACATGGCAGTTTACGGACCGTATACCACTTTACGGTCCGTGTTTCATTTTATGACCAACTGGCCAGAATGCAAACTTGCAACTTTTCACATTTCCAAAACCTATAATTAGTCATTGTGGAGCATAACCTATCTCTTATTGCAATTTCCTTTCAAATCTTACTTAAGGCCATCAATTGTCACTTCTTACTCAGGGAAATATCGTATGCTCGTACTCCTCACTAGTTCATTCATTGAGCAACAAAGGAAGATTTTCCGAGGTGTAACACTTATGGGGGTTGGAATAAGTGCGGATATGTGGATTTCATTTTCTCCTCCGCTTCCCAAGTCATTTCTTCTCGGTTGTTGTTTCGCCACAAAACTTTGACTGAAATTACTTCTTTTGTTACACCTCAAAAAATTTTCCATTGATGCACAAGTGAATAGACCAGAGAAGAGCACGACTATACGTTATTTCAATAAGTATGAAACGACATTCGATGACCCTAGTTAAGATTTCAAAGATGTTTGAGATAGGGGAAGGAAGTTTCCAAGACAAGGCAAGGCATACAATAGGTAACGGAAAGGGATTATGAGTAACGAGTTAACGAGGATTTAATGATGTCTTGGAGAAGGGTGATAACGTCCCTTAGATTGGTATTGAGGTGTTAAACAAGTGTTAAGAAGGTTCCATAAGGATTGGATATCAAACGAGTCGATGAAAACGAGTTTTGGAATACTGGGATTATACGGCCAAACATACTGGCCGTATAAAATATACGGTCCATATTTTGGGACCGTATAATCAGCCCAGAATGACATACTTCCCTGGAACAAACATACGGCCAAACATACGGCCCGTATAGAATGTACGAACCGTATGTTGGTCCGTATATCTGGTCAGGATCAGATTTGGTTCATTAAATAAGGGACCAAGTTCTATTTCATTTCATTTTCATATCACACCCCTTCGCTCTAAAATATCTCTCTAAATTTATTCCATAATAATTCAAGAGTTATTAGTGATCAACAACATAAACTAAGTGAATCAAGTGCAAGAAAACTCATTAAAGATCATTTAAGTCAAGAAATCTCATTGGAGATGAACTAGGGTTTTTGCTCAAGTGAAGTACTACCAACCAAGGCTTGTTTCTACAACATCTAAGGTAAGATTTATTATATTTCTATGTTGTTTAAGGTATTTGAGAGTGAAAACACTTGGATTGTAGAAGGGTATAGAAAAATGGGTCATGCATGTGGAATAGTGCCATTTTGAGAAACAGTTTGAATTGAGTCATGATTCTTGATGTGTTGTGATATAAATATGTTACAAATGATGTTGAGGACATGGGATAGGAAATGTATGTGAATGAATGTAGTAGTGTGTTATGACCATGGATATGGGTGAATGGAAGCGAAGTGAGAAATATAGATAATGTGGATGACTAGAAACTATGGTTATGATATTATGAATGTATTATTGACGTTTGGGAGTTGATATACGATATGGAGGAATGTCGTATAAATAAGGGAGATGCTGTCCAATTTTCTCTAGTTTTAGTTCTGTATGCTAGCTATCGATTCTAATGATAGTATGACTTTAACGAAAGTAGAAACGTGAGCTTCGGAGGAGAACGTGCAAGTGGTAAATAGTTTAACGGAAAGGTATGTAAGACTAACCCTTCTTTCATAAGGCATGGTTCTTTGGCCAATCATCTAAATCTTCTATAAGATTATGATATCCTTCAAATAATTCTATCTTTCGAGCTATTGAGCTCATGATCCTCGATATGTATTACGATAGTACTAAGTTCCTCATATGACGAGTAACTCTATAAGGATAGATGTAATGAACAACGATGATAGTGATAACAATAATGATAACGATGATAATAGCAATGACGATAATGATAGTGATGATAATAATAAGATGCTTATGAGCTATTATATATGTGTATCTTTGTATGATTATTATGGAACCCCAAGCTTATGAGGCCGGGTAAGATATTTGTATCTATTTACGTAACGCGCACACCTCTGCAGATGGTATGGATAACCCTGATGCCTTGGTAGGGCTAGGTAGATGTAACCCTGATGCCTTGGTAGGGCCAGGTATGTGTACCCTTGAGCCTTGGTTCGCCAAGTATGTTTGAAACACCGAGCCTTCATGGTCGGGCTTGCTATGTAAATGTTATGTTTATGATATGGTTATGTATATGATATAGATATGAGTATGAATAAGAACATGATACGGATATGAATACGAATAAGACTATGTATATGAATACGATTATGGACGCAATGTAAATGAATACGGATATGAGTACGGATACGGATATGGATGTAGGTACACGAATACGCGCTAGAAATGGAAAGTCCCTATGACAAGCAAGTAAGTTCTTATGACGTTGATACTGCTATCTCCCCTCCTATGCTATTTCTTATATTGCTTATTATGCTTCTATATTGATGTTGATCATGCTTTACATACTCAGTACATTCTTCTTACTGACGTCCTTTTTGTTTGTGGACGCTACGTCATGCCCGCAGGTGCCCAGGGAGACAGACTTGATCCATAGGTACATTCTCAGAGACTACATAGCAGAGCTCCACTTCATTCGAAGCTATAGCTTTTGGGTGCTTATTATTTTGTGTACATAATTATGGGCATAGCAGGGTCCTCTCCCGCCTGTATGTTATGTCATACTCTTCTTAGAGGCTCGTAGACATGTATATGTGGTTAGATGTGTTTGGCCTTGTCGGCCTATATTTTGTATATCATTTTGTTAGCCTTGTCAGCTTAGGTACATTGGTTTGGCATAGATGCCAATGATGATATAAAGGTATTGTTATCCAATGAGACTAGTATGATTGATGAATAGAGATGTATGTTTAAATATGTGGCTCCCCTAAATGTAAGGGTAAAGGTACGCTAAGGGGGTGCCCGTCGCGGCCCCTAGTCGGGTCGTGAAAAAGGTAGTATCAGAGCAGTTCAGTCTTAGGGTGTGTCTACGAGCCGTGTCTAGTAGAGTCTTGGTTATGGGTGTGTTGCGCGCAACACTATAAACAAGAAGCTGCAGGCATTTTAGGAATAAACGACCTTCTTTCTTCATAAGAATCGTGCGTAGAGCTATGATATAAGAACTTCTTGTTCCTTAACCGTGTGTTGTGTATTTCAGAAATGCTTGTAAAGAGAAAGGCTACAACAGCCCAAAAGGGCAAGACAGTGGCAGAAAAACGGGCTGAAAGAGCACCGCCACCGGTAGTAGTGGAAAGTGAGTCCCAGAGTGTGGCTCAATCTCAGTCCTCCCATTCAATACCTATATTATAGGAGCGTGAGGGAGCCTCAGCCCGAGCTTCAGGACCTCCGGCTCCTCCACCGGATGCTTCAGGCCAAGATGTAAAAGAGGCCATTTATTTGCTCACTCAATTGGTTGCTGCCCAAACTCAGCAGCAATGTACAGGGCAAGGTGATAGGGTTGTTAGTGCAAGGGCCTGTGATTTCATTAGCTTAAATCCTTCGGAGTTCTTTGGATCAAAGCCGGATGAGGACCCTCAAAATTTTATTGATGGTATGTTGAGGACGCTTCGATTGATACATGCTTCGGACACCGAATCGGTAGAGTTAGCGTCGTATAGATTGAGAGATGTCTCGATCCATTGGTACACGGTTTGGATGGCTTCACGGGGAGCCAATGCACCTCCCCCGGTATGGCAAGAGTTTGTTGATGCTTTCCTCCGACACTATATGCCTCCGGAAGTTCGGCGAGCAAGAGCCGATAAGTTCTTGAATTTGAGGCAAGGTAGAATGAGTGCTTTAGAGTATAGTCTCTGCTTCAATTCTTTGGCTAGGTATGCTTCGGCCATGGTAGTGGATATGGGTGACCGAGTGCACCGATTTGTGAAGGGCCTAGGCCCACATTTCATGGATAGGTGCTTGACTACGTCCCTTCAGGACAATATGGATATTGCACGCATTCAGGCTCATGCTCAGAACTTAGAAGAAAGTCTGCAACAGCAAAGAAGTGAACGTGAGCATGATAGGGGACATTCGGGCCATTCTATGATTAGTGCGCCTCCACAGTTTTCAGGCCAGAGATTTGATAGATCCACTCATTCCGGGCCGAGTCAGAGCTTTTCGAGATCTCAGATTAGAGGTGATTCGGGTCAGGCGAGATCACACGTGCCACAATGTTCCCAGTGTGGGAAGTTACATTGGGTTCCATGTCGATCGCGTTTAGATGTTTGCTATTCATGTGGTCGACCAGGCCATATTATGCGTGATTACCCTCAGTTCATAGTAGAGGTAGGACCTAGCCATCAGGGTCGGTAGCCGGATCTTCAGCATCTGTACGCCCTATGGGGACAGGTTCATATGTGCCAGTCGGCCATGGTAGAGGCAGAGGGAGAGCTCCCATTTCTAGCGGTCCTCAGTACTGTTATGACCCAAATAGGGGCCGCGATGGGTACCCGGGGCTAACCGCGGAGCACCACTCGTTCTGTCACTCGTTTTACTCATTTAATGCTCTTTTTTATCATCTTTATACTCTTAACGTAGGAAAATCATATTTCATATGAAAACGTAAAATACTTTCATATACATGTGCCTTTAGGCTATCAAAATAATACATATCTATATATACAGTGGCAACCTCGTGAGACCATCTAACCCACACTACATATCTACGAGCCTCTACTGGAGTACTGAACATAGGGACGGGACAAGACCCCGTCGTGCCCAAAAATACACACACATGGCTATATATACACAAAAGAATAATCATAAGCACCTCCGGGACAATGGAGGGCTTCCAATCAGCTGACAGCTACTACGGATCTGGATTGAGCTCTCCCCCCTGTCTACCTGTGGGCATGAACACATCGTCCAAAGAAAACGGACGTCAGTACGAATATTGTACTGAGTATGAGAGGAATAAACAATGAAATAAGACAATGATGTAAAGAAGATACTCATATGGAACATCAGAATCTAACGGCCAAGTATAAGAAAAACAAGTCATGCTGTCTTACTCATCTCATCATCATATCGTATATGCATAAGTATAAACTACCCGTCCGTATCAAATCGATGTGATAATCATAACATGAACCTGCATCCAGGCCTCCCGCGTCTGAGGCAACATCACATCTCATGCCGCCCACTAGTGGTGTCTACCCATGCCATTTGGCCATGGTGTATCATATAGCTGCCCACCTTGGCGGTGACTGCCCGGCCAAATAGGCGCGGTGTAATAGTAATATCATCATATGCTCATCACAATATTCTTAGCTTATCATAATACATACATAAGGCTCAAGATCAACCATACTCTATGGGGGTGACGTAAGGTCGTGATCCCCCGATTGCATTATGGAACAATCATGGACATTCTGCCTCACCTTGAAGGAATTAGCATATAAGGTGAGTGTAAGAGATAAATAACATCATTACAATCCATATACTTTAATTCATTACCTTGTGTAGCTAATTATGGACATAGGCTCATGGATAAGAAAGAAGTTACGCTATAAGATTCATGCCATTAGAAGGAAGGGATTAGACTCACATACCTTTGACGTTTAACTAAGCTATCGTTCGCTTGTTCTCCTTCGATATCGCGTTTCTACCATCAAAAGAGAATTCGTATTTACATTAGTTAATCGACTATAAGAACGCGCTACTATTTCTAGGAAAATTGGGCGGCACTTCCTTTGTTTATACTACTTTTCCCATATTCTATATTAACTCCCAAACACTCACAATATTGAAATCAATAATCATCATTTACATGCGCTAACCACAATCCACCATTTCTCTCTAATTTCTCCACATTTATACTTATAACTCATTATCGCTTTTCCTCTTATATAATACTTATTGCATGGTCTAAGAATCCTTTTCAACATATTCATAATCACAGCACATCAACATTTATGATTCCATTCAACTACCATTCAATTGTGACACTATTCATCCATTTTAAGACCCATCTTCTATGTTTTCCTACCATTCAAGCATCTTAGCTTTCCAATACCTTAAACAACATGATGAAGTCATGAAACTTACCTTAGATGATGGTGGAACAAGCCTAGAGTGGAATCCTTCCTTTTGCACCAAAACCCTACTTCACCTTTCTTGGAACTTCTTGGTTTGGATGAACTTCACTTGAGTTTCACACACTTTGTTTCAGGGATTTAATGTTGTTGATCGTTGATTTCCTTGTTATTCTTATGGTTGAAGTGTTTGGAGAATTTTCTAGAGAGTTCTTGAGTGGTGTAGATGAGAAATGAAATGAAAATGAATGAAAAGGGTCCCTTATATTAATCGCAAAATCTGATTATTTTTTTTATGAACAGTAGTCGGGATGCACAGTGGTCGTAAACCCACTTTACGGGCCGTATTCTGGTTTACGGTCTGTCCTTCGCGACCGTATTTAAGCATAACAGAACCAGAAAGGTTTGCCAGAGTTATGGTAGTTTACGGTCACAGTTTACGGGCCGTATTTCGATTTACGGTCCGCATTCTGGGTCGTATTTAACCATTTAGACATTTGGCAGAAAGTTAAAATCTTGGAAGGTTGGAGACGATAGCAGTTTACGGTCCGTAAATTACTTTACGGGCCGTATTCCACTTTACGACCAACTGGGCCAAAGTGCAAACCTGCAACTTTTCACTGTACGTTCATGGGAGATTGATTTCGCTATTGATGTGTTGCCGGACACCAAGCCTGTATCTATTCCTCCATATAGAATGGCTCCCGCAGAATTGAAAGAGTTGAAGGAGCAATTGAAAGACTTGCTTGAGAAAGGCTTTATTAGGCCTAGTTCATCCCCGTGGGGAGCACCCATATTGTTTGTTCGAAAGAAAGATGGCTCCTTGAGAATGTGCATCAATTATCGGCAATTGAATAAGGTGACGATTAAGAATAAATATCCTCTTCCAAGGATTGATGACTTGTTTGATCAATTACAAGGCGCCAAATGGTTTTCAAAGATAGATTTGTGATCCGGGTATCATCAGGTGAGAGTTAGGGAGAAAGATATCCCTAAAACAGCCTTCAGAACAAGATATGGTCATTTCGAGTTCCGAGTGATGTCGTTTGGTCTAACTAATGCACCGGCAGTATTTATGGATTTGATGAACAATGTGTTCAGGCCCTTCTTAGATCTGTTTGTGATTGTTTTCATCGATGACGTCTTGGTGTATTCTAGATCCGAGGCAGAACATGCGGATCATTTGCGTACTGTCCTTAGAGTTCTTCAAACTCGAGAGTTGTTTGCAAAATTTTCTAAGTGTGAGTTCTGGTTGAACTCAGTGACGTTTTTGGGGCACATTGTTGCAGCCGATGGTATTCGAGTGGATAGCCAAAAGATTGAGGCCGTGAAGACTTGGCCAAGGCCCACAACTCCTATGGAAGATCGCAGCTTTCTGGGCTTAGCAGGTTATTACAGGAGATTTGTTGAAGGTTTTTCTTCTATTTCTTCACCACTCACAAATTTGACTCAGAAATCAGCAAAGATTCAATGGACAGATGCTTGTGAACGTAGCTTCCAAGAGTTAAAAGGTAGATTGACTTCTGCCCCAGTCTTGACACTTCTAGATAGATTGGAAGGATATGTTGTTTATTGCGATGCTTCAGGCGTTGGGCTAGACTGTGTGTTAATGCAACATGGTAAGGTGATCGCGTATGCTTCAAGGCAATTACAGAAACATGAGAAGAATTACCCAACACATGATCTAGAATTGGCTGCTGTGGTTCATGCATTAAAGATATGGAGACATTAGCTATATGGTGTCCATGTGGATATTTATACAGATCATAAGAGTCTTCAGTATATCTTCAAGCAGAAAGAGTTGAATTTGTGGCAACGACGATGGTTGGAATTGCTAAAGGATTATGATGTTGATATCTTGTATCACCTCGGAAAAGCGAATGTTGTGGCTGATGCTCTTAGCCGTAGATCTATGGGAAGTTTGTGTGATGTTCGACCAGAGAAAAGAGAAATGGCTCGTGAGCTCTAGCAGTTAGCTAGCCTAGGAGTTCGAGTAGTGGACTCAGGTAACAAGGGAACTACTTGTCACGACCCAACCCCGTGGGCCATGACTAGTGCCCGAACTGGACACCCGTATACGAACCTGCTATATATAATCAAACTGAATCTATGAATAATATGGAAACTTGCAAAAGAACTCCAACGGTTCATAACGTCGTCATATATGTATATTCAGAGATAAACTGTTGAAAGTTGTAACTCCTCAGGATACAGGTGGCTTTGATATGCATATATACGACAGCTTTAGAATAACGTCTTGCCTTATATATAAATAAGTTCTTGCTATGCGGGCACTAGTCACGGCCTACGGGGTTGGGTCGTGACAAAAGTGGTATCAGAGCAGTTCATCCTCGGAGTGTCTACAGACCGTGTCTAGTAGAGTCTTGTTTATCGGTGTGTTGTGCACCACATCTATAAACAGGAAGCTACAGGACATTTAGGATGTCATCTTTCCTTCTTATTCTAGATCGTGCGATAGAGCTGTATTATCAAGATAATTCCTCCCTAACGGATTGTTATGTTTACAGTGAGGCCTCCAAAGAAGGCGACAGCCGCCCAGAAGGGCAAGTCAGTAGCTGGAGAGACTATTCAGACCCGGAGGATCACTAGGGCTTATGCCCAATCCGCGCCTGAGATTAGGCTCCAGTCAGCGAGCTCCGCTACACCACCATTACCAGAGGAGCCTGGGGCAGCAGCAGCTGCAGATCAGGGGACAGCTCCTCCGCCAGCTCCTGGGATTCCAGCACCCGAGCCTCCAGCTCCCCAGCCAGGGGCGGAGGACAGGGATATGAGAGACGCATCCAGTTATTGACCGGGATAGTGTCGGGGCAGGCTCGCAGATATGGATTTGGAGGTGATTATGCAGACAGACATGATAGTTTGAGGGTCCGTGATTTCTTGACTTGTAACCCCCCAGAGTTCTATAGGTCAAAGCCCGCAGAGGATCCACAGGATTTTATTCGACAGATGTTGCGTACGTTGCGGATAATTAGAGCTTCCGAGACTAAGTCGGTTGAATTGGCTTCATATCGGTTGCGTGATGTAGCGGTTAATTGGTATGAGTCCTGGGAGTTATCTAGAGGTGAGGACGCCCCTCCAGCAGTATGGGACGAGTTCGTGGAGACCTTTCTGGGCATTTTTCTGCCTCCGGAGGTGAGGCGAGCCAGAGTGGATAGATTTCTACACCTGAGACAGGATGGCAGAAGTGTTCGAGATTATAGTCTCGAATTTGATTCGCTGGCTAGGTACGCGCCTACTATTGTAGCTGACATGGCTAATAGGCTGCATCGTTACGTGATGGGGCTGGATCATTACTTGATAGATAGCTGTATGGCAATGGCTTCTCAGCCTGGTATGGACATCGCTCGAGTGCAGGCATATGCGCAGGGAGTTGAGGACCGACGTAGAGGGCGTCGACCTGATAGAGAACATGACAGGGGTCAGCATAAGAAAGTTAGATCAGCTGCGTATTCTGGTGAGTTTCGAGGCGGGCAGCCCCAGCAGCAGCATAGTAGATATCGTTCTCAGCCGGCACGGAGTGCACCTCCACGATTCACTGGTAGGAGGTTTGATAGCACGGGATATTCAGGAGCTGGTCAAAGCTCCATGACTTCAGGTTTCCAGATGCACAGGGATTCAGGCCATACGGGGCCATCTATACCTCAGTGCCCTCGATGTGGCAGGCACCATCCGGGGGAATGCCGTCGCATTACTGGTGCTTGTTTCTCTTGTGGCCGTCAAGGCCATACTATGAGGGAATGTCGATTTGGGGGTGGTGCAGGTGGCGCAGCTCAGCCTACTGGATCAGTTGCGGGTTCATCCTCTTCGGTAGCTATGCGCCCTATGGGGCAAGGTATTCCGACACCAGTAGGCCGTGGCAGAGGCCGTGGTGGAGTTTCCAGTTCTAGCGGTCCTTCGAACCGCATATATGCTTTAGCTAGCAGACAGGATTAGAAGGCCTCGCCAAATGTGGTAACAGGTATACTATCGATTTTCTCCCGAGATGTATATGCATTGATAGACCCAGGCTCCACATTATCATATATTTCTCCCTTTGTTGCTAGTAAAATTGGGATAGAATCTGAATTTATAGAACCATTCAAGGTAGCTACGCCAGTAGGGGATTCTGTTATAGCAAGACAAGTGTATAGAAATTGTTCGGTGGTCATATATAATCGTTGTACCAAGGAAGATTTAATAGAGCTAGATATGATTGAGTTCGATGTTATTATGGGGATGGATTGGTTAGCTTCCTGTTATGCTAACGTTGATTGCAGAGGCAAGGTAGTTCAGTTTCAGTTCCCAGGGGAGCCAATTATAGAATGGAAGGGAAATACAGCATCGCCAAGAGGTATGTTTATTTCATACCTCAAGGCAAGGAAGATGGTTAGAAAGGGCTATATCTGTCATCTGGTCCGTGTGCATGACTTGAAAGCAGAAGTACCGACTCTTTAGTCAGTCCCGGTGGTTAATGAATTTCCAGATGTATTTCCAAATGAACTTCCAGCCTTCCTCCTGAGCGTGAGATAGAGTTCACTATAGACGTATTGCCAGACACTCAGCCCATATCTATTCCTTCTTACAGAATGACACCTGCAGAACTGAAAGAATTGAAGGTGCAACTGAGAGATTTAATAGAGAAGGGCTTCATCAGGCCCAGTACATCACCTTGGGGAGCACCGGTATTATTTGTCAGAAAGAAAGATGGGTCGCTGCGGATGTGTATTGATTATAGGCAACTGAATAAAGTGACAGTAAAGAACAGGTACCCTCTCCCCAGGATTGATGATTTATTTGACCAGTTGCAGGGTGCTAAGTGGTTCTCGAAAATAGACCTACGGTCAGGCTATCACCAGGTGCGGGTAAGAGAGGTGGATATTCCAAAGACTGCGCTCAGGACCCGGTACGGGCATTATGAGTTTAGGGTGATGTCTTTTGGGCTGACCAATGCTCCAGCAGTGTTCATGGATCTAATGAACCGAGTATTCAAGCCATTCCTTGATCTTTTTGTGATTGTATTTATTGATGATATTCTGGTCTATTCACGATCAGAAGAAGAGCATGCAGATCACTTGAGGACGGTACTTAGGGTCCTCCAGCATCAGAAATTATATGCTAAGTTCTCTAAATGCAAATTTTGGTTGACTTCAGTAGCATTTCTGGGGCATATTGTTGGACCTGATGGTATTCGGGTAGACTCACAACAGATTGAGGCCGTAAAGACTTGGCCTAGACCTACGACACCTACTGAGGTACGTAGTATTCTGGGGCTAGCAGGATACTACAAGAGATTTGTGGAGAAGTTTGCTTCGATTTCAGCGCCTTTAACAAGGCTGACTCAGAAGGCGACTAAGTTCCAGTGGACCGATGCTTGTGAATGAAGCTCCCAATTATTGAAGGAAAAGTTGACTACAGCTCCAGTTCTAACTCTTCCTGAGGGGCCAGATGGCTATGTTATTTATTGTGATGCTTCCAGTGTTGGGTTAGGTTGCGTACTGATGCAGCATGGCAGAGTTATAGCCTATGCCTCCCGACAACTCCGGAAGTACGAAAGAAATTATCCTACCCATGATCTGGAGTTGGCAGCGGTGATTCATGCTTTGAAGATATGGAGACATTATCTATATGGAATACATGTTGATATTTATACAGATCATAAGAGTCTCCAGTATATCTTTAAGCAGAAGGAGCTGAATTTGCGGCAAAGGAGATGGCTAGAGTTGCTGAAAGATTATGATGTTGATATTCTATATCACCCAGGAAAGGCCAATGTGGTAGCAGACGCACTCAGCCGTAAATCTATGGGTAGTTTGGCAGATGTACGACCAGGGCAGAAAGAGATAGTCCATGAGGGTTGTCAGTTAGCTAGTCTAGGAGTTCGTTTGACTGATTCTGATAATGGTAGAATTTTTGTGCGAGGTGTTGCTGAGTCATCTATTGTAGAAGAGGTAAAGAGACACCAGTATGAGGATCCTATTCTTGTACATTATAGAGATGCAGTACTTTAGAAGGATGAGACCCCATTCGAGATTGCATCTGACGGAGTCCTACGATACAGGGGCAGATTATGTGTACCTGAGGTTGCAGGGTTACGACAACAAGTTATGGGGGAGGCACACTATGCTCGTTATTCCGTTCATCCAGGATCAAAAAATATGTATCATGACCTTAGATGTTTGTATTGGTTGGATGGTATGAAAAAGGACATAGTAGAGTTCGTTGCCCAGTGTCCGAATTGCCAACAGGTGAAGATCAAGCAACAGAAGCCTGGGGGACTATTATAGGAGATGGAGATTCCGACCTGGAAATGGGAGGTAATCAATATGGACTTCGTCACGGGTCTACCTCGCACTCCATGGAAATATGACTCTGTCTGGGTTATCGTTGATAGATTGACGAAATCAGCCCACTTCCTTCCAGTCAGGACTACATATTCAGCTGAGGATTATGCCAGATTGTATCTTAAGGAGATAGTGAGACTTCATGGGGTTCCCACAGCTATCATCTCTGATAGGGGAGCCCAATTTACAGCTAAGTTCTGGAGATCCTTCCAGGAGGGATTGGGGACACAGGTGAGTCTCAGCACAACATTTCATCCTCAGACTGACGGACAGGCCGAGCGTACCATCCAGACATTACAAGATATGTTACGGGCCTGTGTTATTGATTTCAGAGGTAGCTGGGATGATCACTTGCCGCTTATCGAGTTTGCTTATAATAACAGCTACCATTATAGCATCCAGATGGCACCGTATGAGGCTCTATATGGCAGGAAGTGCTGATCACCTATAGGCTGGTTTGATGTGGGTGAGACTAAGTTGATAGGCCCGGATATGATTCAGCAGGCTGTCGATAAGGTGAAGCTTATTCAGGAGAGATTACTGGCAGCCCAGAGTCGACATAAATCATATGTAGATAATCGACGTCGACACTTGGAATTCAGGTTGGTGACTGGGTATTCTTGAAGGTGTCACCCATGAAGGGTGTTATGAGATTCGGCAAGAAAGGGAAGTTGAGCCCGAGATACATTGGGCCTTATCAGATTATTCGTAAGGTAGGCCAAGTTGCCTACGAGTTGGACCTACCGGCTGATTTGGAAGCAGTACATCCGGTTTTCCATGTGTCAATGCTTCGGAAGTATATAGGCGATCCTTCCAGGGTGTTTCCTGCAGATGATATCCAGGTAACAGAGGAGTTATCCTACGAAGAGCAGCCTATAGCTATACTTGACCGACAGATCAGGAGGTTGCGAACCAAAGACGTGGCTTCGGTTAAAGTATTGTGGCGAAACAATAACAGGGAGAAGATGACTTGGGAAGCTGAAGAGGAGATAAGGAATAAATATCCTCACTTGTTTCCTACGCCTACAGGTAACCTAAACCCCCTTGCTTAGTTGTGTTAATTGTCTGATCAATCTATATGTTGGCGATAAGGAGAACCTTTCCCAAGACTCTTATAGAACCCGACGGGATAAATTTAACATTCGAGGACGAATGTTCTAAAGGGGGGAAGGATGTTATATCCCGTATTTTTATACATTGGGATATTTTAAGCTAAACGCGACAAGTTAAAGACAAGACTATTTTAAGGTACGAGGTAGAGACTTTAACTCCCGATTTTGTTTCAAGTCACAAGTTGCCTATAAATTTCGTTTGGCATAGAAATATTAATGAAAGTTTGGGATTAATTTACCATGATTAGATTATTAAGTGGGATTAAAATTTAATCACTTCACAATTAGGCACTTAGTAGGCCGTATGGGCCCCACCCGTGAGTTGGCCAAATGTGATTGGCTTAAACCTTGGGTGGGACACATGTCCAACCCATGGACGGCATATATATATATATATATATATATATATATATATATATATATATATATATATATATATATATATATATATATATTAAAATTCTGATTCACACTTCAACTACTAAGTCATTTCATCTTCACAAGCCAAAAAAATTAAGAGATAGAGAGGGAGAGTCTCGGCCATAGCTGGCCGAGAATGAAGCTGCTCCAATTGATCAAAAAAATTAAGTTTCTCAAGCAATTCAACTCCTTAGGAGGTGTATAATAACATGGAGCATCCATTGATATAGCAAGAACAAGTGTTAGAAGTCAAGGTACAAATTGAGAACAAGTTGAAAGGCCAAGTATCCAAGGTAAGAGTTGATCATTTTCTTGTGTTTTATGATGAATTGAATGTAGATAATTTTTCATGTTGGTATTGGATTGTTGTTGTTGAAGTTTAAAGTGAGTCGTGTGTGATAGGCTTATATGAAGTAATGCTCAAATTTCTTGTACATGTATTGAGGATGGTTAGAATGTTGTAGTGTGTATGAAAGGAATGAAAATTATGGAATTTTGTATGTGGTTATGTTGAGGCCGTGTAGGGGGCTGGTTTAGGAGAATTAGTGTACTGATTTAATTGATGCTTTAGTTGTTGTTGTTATGGACATTGTGGTGCATTGTATGCATCGTGAATATGTGAGTTAAGGTGTAAAAGAAATGGTATATGTTGAAGTAGGAAAACAGTCCAAACCGTGGACTGTTTTAGTAAAAAGGATGGGTTAATTTATTTTGATTGTTGATTTTTGTTGTCAATGGGTTCTAAAATAAGAATGAGGATATTGATGGTTAAAACTTGGAGTGAAGTCATTATGGGTGGGCTGTTGTAGAAGTTAGTATGGTGTTAATATAGTTTCGTGCGATTATATAAACAATGTTGCTAAACGTGTTGTTGTTTTGGTTGGAGTTGGACAATTGCGAGTTGTATGGTATGTTGGTCGGACTGTTTTTGAATAATGTACGGGCTGTCCGAAGTTCCCTCGCATCATGTTTAAATAGTCTTGGGTTGACACTTGAATGCATGACTAGCAATATTGGCTTAATGGTAGTAGTTGGTTTGAATACGAACGAAACGCCGTCAAATTGTTTAAAAGGGATTATTAACGTTAAAATACGTATTGAATTCCCTCGTAGCCTAATCATAGTTTTGGTATCTTAATATAGGATAAAGTACTACCGGGCAGCATGTACGAGTTGTATTACGACTAAACCTTAAAGGTATGTAAAGCCTATCCCTTCTTTCTTTTGGCATGTCCTAGATGTAGGTAAGATATAATATGAGCCTTGGGGTAATTCTACTCTCTAGTTCCAAGCATGACTTATGATTTTTATTCATCTCCTTGATGTTAGAACTTTTAGGATAGTCGAGCTATTGTCTCGAGCCTAGTATATGATTGGCTAATATATGATGTCTAAAAGTTCCTACTCTTAAAGAATTCCATAATTAGAGGTGTACTTGACTTTCACAAGCTGTCTTATATTAATTTGATACGTGAATATGATCCCTGAAACGTCCCTTGCTATAGTTTGCGATGACACTTAGAAAGAACTTATTATGATTATTATCCTGATACTTGAGAGCTGATTGGTTTACTTATCTATTGAGTCTCAAAAGATGATTTGTATGTATATGGTTGCTTATTACTCTGCTCGTGTTTACCGTTACATCCTTCACTGAGTCCCGGGCCAGGACATGTTTTCGTGCGCATATCCATTGCACTATTCACCGAGTCCCTCACTAGAGGGCCGGGACACGTTATATATATATGTATGTGATGGTATGATGACATGATGATATGGGGATGGTGGCCAGGATGGCATATGATCAATATTCACCGAGTCCCTCACTAGAGGGCCGGGACACGTTATATATGTTTATATACAGTATGATTATCGAGCTATGATTATTAAATTCTATAATGATATGGGTATGATGATGACACATATGATTTATGTTCAAAGGTAAGTCTTATAGCTTTCTGATTGTTGCACTGGGTCCTACACTCCTTATTTCAGATATGATTTTTACTGTACTTCATGCTTACATGCTCAGTACATATTCCGTACTGACCCCCTTTTTTCGGGGGGCTGCGTTTCATGCCCGCAGGTACAGACGCTCGTTTCGGAGATACGCCAGCCTAGGGTATCTATTCAGCTATTTTGGAGTGCTCCTTTGTTCCGGAGCCTTGCTTTGTGGTATAGATCCTTTTTGTTATATATGTATGTTTGTTCAGGGTACGGTAGGGCCCTGTCCCGTCATATGATATTGTCGTTACTCTTAGAGGTCTGTAGACATATGTGTGGGTCTGTATATAGTTGTTGTTTCGTTGTGTGGACATGACTTATGGTTGGGGCGTACCCATTTGTAGTGGCAGCCTTGTCGGCTTGCGTATATATATATATATATATATATGTTTGGGATGTTGTGTGTAGTGGTAGCCTTGTCGGCTTGCGTAGATATATATATTTGCTGTGGGAGCTGTGTATAATGGTAGCCTTATCGACTTATATATTACTGGGACGTTCCCCTATATATGACAGCCTTGCCGGCTTACGTGCGATATAAACTGTTGAAAGTTGTAACTCCTCAGGAGACAGGTGGCTTTGATATGCATATATACGACAACTTTAGAATAAAGTCTTGCCTTATATATAAATAAGTTCTTGCTATGCTAGCTGTAGATGATTATAGGTAACAGGTGTGTGTGAGTGTCCATCTCGGGCACTAGTCACGGCCTACGGGGTTGGGTCATGACACTACTATTCTAAATTCAGCAGTCTCGTCGCTAGTAGCGGAAGTGAGAGAGCGGCAATACGAAGATTCCATGCTAATACATTACAGAGATACACTCCCTCAGAAGCAGGAGTCACCATTTGAGCTTTCAGAAGACAGAGTTCTTTGATGCTAGGGCAGATTTTGTGTCCCCGATGTGGCAGGTCTACGCCACCAAATATTGAGAGAAGCTCATTGTTCCTGTTATTCCATCCACCCCAGAGCAACGAAAATGTATCATGATCTTAAGTTTATATACTGGTGGAATGGGATGAAGAAGAATATAACCAAATTTGTAGCTCAATGTCCCAACTGTCAACAAGTAAAAATTGAGCACGAAAAGCCGGGTGGATTGTTGTAAGCTATAGAAATCCCAACTTGGAAGTGGGAAGTAATTAATATGGACTTCATTACAGGCTTACCCCGTTCTCGACGTAAGTATGATTCTATATGGGTGATTGTGGATAGACTCACGAATTCAGCTCATTTCTTACCAGTCAGAACGACGTATGTGGCAGAAGACTATGCAAAGCTCTATGTTAAAGAGATAGTGCGACTTCATGGTGTTCCAGTATCTATTATCTCAGACAGAGGAACCCTGTTTACGGCTAATTTCTGGAAGTCCAAGAGGGTTTGGGGACTCAAGTGAGCCTTAGCATGGTATTTCACCCGCAGACTGATGGACAAGCCGAACGTACCATTGAGACTCTTAAGGATATGTTACGGGCATGTATGTTAGATTTTGAAGGTAACTGGGATGATCACTTACCACTCATTGAGTTTGCTTATAACAATAGTTATCATTCTAGCATTCAAATGGCACCGTATGAAGCGTTATATGGGCAAAAGTGTAGATCCCCAATTGGGTGGTTTGAAACAGGAGAGGCTAAATTGATAGTGCCAGACTTGGTGCAGCAAGCCATAGAGAAGGTTAAGCTCATACAAGATCGGTTGTTAGCAGCCCAAAGCCGTCAAAAGTCCTATGCGGATAATCGTCGAAGGGACTTAGAGTTTCAAGTTAAAGATTGGGTATTCTTGAAAGTGTCGCCAATGAAGGGCGTTATGAGATTTAGCAAAAAGGGGAAGCTTAGTCCCCGATACATTGGGCCTTATGAAATTGTGCGCAAGTTAGGTAAAGTGGCTTATGAATTAGATCTACCTCCTGATTTGGATTCAGTTCATCCAGTTTTCCATGTCTCGATGCTTCATAAATGTGTTGGAGATCCCACTAGGATCGTGCCAATAAATGATGTGCAAGTGACGGAAAAGATAACTTATGAAGAAATACCCATTGCCATACTAGATAGGCAAGTACGAAGGCTTAGAAACAAAGAAGTGGCCTCAGTAAGGTTTTATGGAGAAGTAGTAAACGATAAGAATTGACATGGGAAGCGGAATAAATTATGCGATCAAAGTACCCGCACTTATTTCAGCCCCCAGAAGAGGGCCAAGATGAGACATCAAGATCATAAAGTATGTATGTTTTCCTTTTTTATGCATTTGGGTCATGTGTGGCCAAATTCCATTTCTATTATGTTGTGGCCCTGTGAGGCATTGTTATAATGGGATGTTGTGACAGGATGGTAGTGCCATATTATAGGGGAAACTCTGGCGAAATTTTCGTAGAATCCCCGAGTGCTTAACATTTGAGGACAAATGTTCTTAAGGGGAGAAGAATGTTACACCTCGGAAAATTTTCCATTGATGCACAAGTGAATAGACCAGTAAAGAGCACGAGTATACGTTATTTCAATAAGTAAGAAGCGACGTTTGATGACCCTAGTTAAGATTTCAAAGATGTTTGAGATAAGGGAAGGAAGTTGCCAAGAGAAGGCAAGACATACGATAGGTAACAGAAAGGGACTATGAGTAACGACTTAACGAGGATTTAATGATGTCTTGGAGAAGGGTGATAACGTCCCGTAGATTTGTATTGAGGTGTTAAACAAGTGTTAAGAAGGTTCCGTAAGGATTGGAGATCAAACGAGTCGACGAAAACGAGTTTTAGAATACTGGGGATTATACAGCCAAACATACTGGCCGTATAAAATATACGGTCCATATGTTGGGACCGTATAATCAGCCCAGAATGACATACTTCTCTGGACCAAACATACGGCCAAACACACGGCTCGTATAAAATGTACGGACCATATGTTGGTCTGTATATCTTGTCGGGATCAGATTTGGTTCATTAAATAAGGGACCAAGTTCTATTTCATTTCATTTCCATATCACACCCCTTCTCGCTAAAACATCTTTCTACATTTATTCCACAAGAATTCAAGAGTTATTAGTGATCAACAACATAAACTAAGTGAATTAAGTGCAAGAAAACTCATTAAAGATCATTCAAGTCAAAAAATCTCATTGGAGATGAACTAGGGTTTTTGCTCAAGTGAAGTATTACCAACCAAGGCTTGTTTCTACAACATCTAAGGTAAGATTTATGGTATTTATATGTTGTTTAAGGTATTTGAGAGTTGAAATACTTGGATTGTAGAAGGGTATAGAAAAATGGGTCACGAATGTGGAATAGTGCCATTTTGAGAAATAGTTTGAATTGAGTCATGATTCTTGATGTGTTGTGATATAAATATGTTACAAATGATGTTGAGGACATGGGATAGGAAATGTATGTGAATGAACGTAGTCGTGTGTTATGACCATGGATATGGGTGACTGGAAGCGAAGTGAGAAATATAGATAATGTGGATGAATAGAAACTATTGTTATGATATTGTGAATGTATTATTGACGTTTGGGAGTTGATATATGATAAGGATAAATATCGTATAAATAAAGGAGATGTTGTCCGATTTTCACTAGTTTTAGTCGTGTATGCTAGCTATCGATTCTAATGATAGTATGACTTTAATTAAGGTAGAAACGTGAGCTTCGGAGGAGAACGTGCAAGTGGTAAATAGTTGAACGGAAAGGTATATAAGGCTAACCCTTCTTTCATAAGGCATGGTTCTTTGGCCAATCATCTAAATATTCTATAAGATTATGATATCCTTCAAATAATTCTATCATTCGAGCTATTGAGCTCATGATCCTCGATATGTATCACGATAGTACTAAGTTCCTCATATGACGAGTAACTCTATAAGGATAGATGTAATGAACAACGATGATAGTGTTAACGATAATGATAACGATGATAATAGCGATGACGATAATGATAGTGATGATAATAATAATATGCTTATGAGCTATTATATATGTGTATCTATGTATGATTATTATGGAACCCCAAGCTTATAAGGCCGTGTAGGATATGTATCTATTTACATAACGCGCACACCTCTGCAGATGGTACGGATAACCCTGATGCCTTGGTAGGGCCAGGTAGATGTAACCCTGAAGCCTTGGTAGGGCCAGGTATGTGTACCGTTGAGCCTTGGTTAGACAAGTATGTATGAAACACCGAGCCTTCGTGGTCGGGCATGCTATGTAAATGTTATGTATATGATATGGTTATGTATATGATATAGATATGGGTATGAATAAGAACATGATACGGATATGAATACGAATAAGACTATGTATATGAATACGATTATGGAAGCAATGTAAACGAATACGGATATGGATGTATGTACACGAATACGCGCTAGAAATGGAAAGTCCCTATGACAAGCAAGTAAGTGCTTATGATGTTGATACTGCTATCTCCCCTCCTATGCTATTTCTCATATTGCTTATTATGCTTCTATATTGATGTTGATCATGCTTTACATACTCAGTAGTACATTCTTCGTACTGACGTCCTTTTTGTTTGTGGACGCTGCGTCATGCCCGCAGGTGCCCAGGGAGACAGACTTGATCCATAGCTACATTCTCAGAGACTACATAGCAGAGTTGCACTTCATTCGGAGCTATAGCTTTTTGGTACTTATTTTTTTGTGCACATAATTATGGGTATAGTGGAGTCCTGTCCCGCCTATATGTTATGATATACTCTCCTTAGAGGCTCGTAGACATGTGTATGTGGTTAGATGTGTTTGGCCTTGTCGGCCTATATTTTGTATATCATTTTGTTAGCCTTGTCGGCTTAGGTACATTGATTTTGCATAGATGCCAATGATGATATAAAGGTATTTTTGTCCAATGAGACTAGTTTGATTGATGAATAGAGATGTATGTTTAACTATGTGGCTCACCTAAATTTAAGGGTAAAGGTACGCTAAGGGGGTGCCCGGGTGGGCCAGCATCGGGTGCCCGTCGCGGCCCCTAGTCGGGTCGTGACATCTTTATTTCAAAGTCTTTGTATCTGCCTGTCTAAAATGGCAATGGGCATTTATTCATATGCTAGCTTTTCTGTCACTTGAACATCATCTATTGGGACAATCCCCGTAGGATGTCCAACACACTTGCAGAGCATTGAGACATGAAAAACTGGGTGGACTGATTCAAGCTCTGAAGGGAAGTCCAACTCGTAGGCTACGTGACCCACCTTGCTGATAATTTTATAAGGTCCAATGTATCGAGGACTTAACTTCCCTTTCTTCCCAAATCTCATCGCCCCTTTCATTGGCGACACCTTTAAAAATACCAAATCATCAACCTGAAATTCCAAATCTCACCGGCGGTTGTCCGCATAAGATTTTTGGCGACTTTGGGCTGTCAGCAATCGATCTCCAATCACCTTGACTTTCTCAACCGCTTGCTGAATCAATTTAGGGCCTATTAGCTGTACTTCTCCTATTTTAAACCAACCAATTGGGGATCTACACTTCCTTCCATATAGAGCCTCATACGGAGCCATTTGAATACTAGAATGGTAGCTATTGTTGTATGCGAACTCGATCAGAGGTTAATGGTCATCCCAGCTACCACCAAAATCTAGTACACATGCTCGTAGCATATCCTCCAAGGTTTGAATAGTGAGTTCGGCTTGCCCATCAGTCTGCGGATGGAATGCCGTGCTAAGTTTCACTTGGGTACCTAGACCTCCTTGGAAGGACTTCCAGAACATGGCTGTAAACTGTACCCCCCCCCCCCCCTATCTATGATAATGGATAGTTGAATACCATGGGGTCGTACAATATCCTTGATATACAGCCTTGCATAATCTTCAGCCGAGTATGTGGTTCTGGCTGGAAGAAAATGGGCTGCTTTCGTGAGTCTGTCCACGATCACCCATATAGAATCATGCTTGCCTCGAGAATGAGGTAAGCCCACAATAAAATCCATATTGATTACTTCCCACTTCCAAGTAGGGATTTCCATTGCTTGCAATAATCCTCCTGGCTTTTGATGTTCGATCTTTACTTGTTGGCAATTCGAACATCGGGCTACAAGTTCTGCTATGTCTCTCTTCATGCCATCCCACCAATATATCAATTTTAGATCATGATACATCTTTGTTGCACCTGGGTGAATAGCATACCGAGAATAATGGGCTTCTTCTAGAATTCGTCGGCGCAATTCTGCAATATTCGGAACACATAGCCTGCCTTGGTATCTAAGAATTTAATCCATGGAAACTTCAAATGGGGACTTCTCTTTTCCACGAGATGTGTCTCTGTAATGGCTCAACTGAGGATCTTCATATTGTCGCTCTTTCACTTCCATATTTATGGATGAAACTGTGGGATCATTAATACCAATCCCTGTACTACCCGAATCAATTACATGTACTCCAAGATTAGCTAGTTGGTGGAGCTCATGAATCAATTCTTTCTTTCCCGGGGAAACTTGACACAGGCTATCCATTGATTGGCGGCTAAGCGCATCAACCACTATATTTTCTTTTCTGGGGTGGTATAAAATATTCACATCATAATCTTTCAATAACTCTAACCACCGCCTTTGCCGCAGATTTAACTCCTTTTGTTTAAAAATGTACTAAAGACTCTTGTGATCCGTATAGATATCAACATGCACACCATACAAGTAATGTCTCCACATTTTTAACGCGTGAATAACTGCATCCAGTTCAAGATCATGGGTTGGGTAGTTCTTTTCATGTTTCCGTAGCTGTCTCGAAGCATAAGCAATGACTCTACCATGTTGCATTAACATACATCCTAATCCAACACCGAAAGCATCACAGTATACCACATAACCATATGACCCTTCTGGAAGTGTTAAGACTGGAGCTGAGGTTAATCTGTCCTTCAACTCTTGGAAGCTGCATTCACAATCATCATTCCATTGAAATTTAGCTGACTTTTGGGTTAGCTTCATTAATGGAGCTGAAATAGAGGAAAATCCCTCTACGAATCTTCTATAGTACCCTGCCAATCCCAGAAAACTACGAACTTCTGTAGGTGTCGTACCCCTCGGCCAAGTCTTCACGGCTTCAATTTTCTGAGTTTCGACTTGAATGCAATTATCTGAAATAACATGGCCCAGAAATGTTTCAGAATTTAGCCAAAACTCGCACTTTGAAAATTTTTCATATAATTCTTGGGCTCGAAGAATTCCAAGTACGATACGTAAATGATCCGCATGTTCTGATTCTGTGTGAGAGTATACCAGAATATCATCAATGAATACTATCATGAATAAATCCAAGAGCGGCCTGAATACATTATTCATCAAATTCATGAACACTACCGGAGCATTAGTCAACCAAAACGAGATCACCCAGAATTCGTAATGGCCGTATCTCGTTCTGAAGGCTGTTTTAGGGATATCTTCTTCTCTAACTCTCACTTGATGATAACCCGACCTCAAGTCTATTTTAGAAAACCACTTGGCACCCTGTAGTTGATCAAATAAATCATCAATCCTTGGAAGATGATATTTGTTCTTTATCGTCACCTTGTTCAACTGCCTATAATCGATGCACATTCGTAGGGAACTATCTTTCTTTATCACGAACAAGACTGGTGCTCCCCACAGTGATGAACTGGATCTAATAAACCCCTTTTCAAGCAAATGTTTCAACTGCACCTTTAGCTCTTTCAATTCTGCCGGAGCCATTCGGTAAGGAGGAATAGAAATAGGCTTGGTGTCTGGTAACACATCGATGGCGAAGTCAATCTCTCATTCTGGAGGACGACCTGGAAGCTCATCAGGAAATTCATCCGGAAATTCTTTCACTACCGGAACGGATTGGAAAGTTGGCGACGTTGCTTCGGTGTCATGTACTCGGACTAGACGATAAATGTAGCCCTTGGCTATCATCTTTCTTGCCTTAAGGTAGGAAATAAACCTACCTTTTGGAGATGCTGTATTACCCTTCCATTTAAGCACGGGTTCTCCCAGAAATTAGAATCGAACTATCTTCATTCGGCAATCCACATTAACATAACATGAGGCCAACCAATCCATACCCATAATCACATCGAAATCTAGCATTTCCAGCTCAATTAAATCAACTTTGGTCTGGCGATTGCATATCACAAGCACACAGTTTTTATACACTTGTCTAGCTATCATGGGATAACCAACCGGAGTAGTTACCTCAAAAGGTTTAATTGGCTCGGGTTTCACCCCAATACAACCAGCAACATACGGAGTAACATAAGAGCATGTAGAACCCGGATCTATTAATACATATACATCATGGGAAAATACGGATAATGTACCTGTAACCGCATCCGGGGAGGACTCAAGATCCTGTCATCCGGCTAAAGCGTACACACAGGGTTAAGTGGCACCTGAATTAGATGTTCCCCCTTTGCCTCTACCTCGACCTGCTGAGATCTGGGGAGTCTGCCCTACTGGGCGCACTGAAGATGTACCATCCACTGATCCTGTAGGCTGAACCCCAACTCTACCACTCATCGACGGGCAATCTCGTATCATATGCCCAACCTGGCCGAAGGCATAGCAAGCATCTGAACCCTGGCGACAGTGTCCGGAATGTAGTCTACAGCACTGGCTGCACCGCGGTACTTGGGTCTCCTCTGGCTATACTCTCCCCCAAACTGAGAATCTGGGGCCCTCGAACTCTAACCGTGTCCTGAACGAAAGGAGAGATCAAATCTCCTACCCGTAAATCGAGGAGGTGCACTAGTCACCGACTTGCCTGAATGTCAGGAATAAGTCTGCCTCGATCCCCCTCTATCATCGCTACCTGCCCCCATAGATCTGGCCCTCTTGCTTTGCCTTCTAGCAATATCGTGATCACCTCTTTGTGGTTGCTGTCGTCCCTCTAAGTTTTGGGCATGGGCTTGTATTCAGGAAATATCCAGCCCTTCTTACAACGAGGCCGTTAAACAATCCTTAAACAAATGTGGCCCCAAGCCAGTCACGAACCTGTGTACCCTATCTCCCATATCGGCCACCTTAGTCGGGGCATATCTAGCCAAGGAATTAAATTGAAGGCTATATTCTCGGGCGCTCATATTTCCTTACTTCAGATTTAAGAACCTATCCACTCTAGCTCGGCGGACCTCGGGTGGCAAATAGTGACGGATGAAAGCATCCACAAATTCTTGCCACACGGGAGGAGGCGCATTTTCTTTCCTTGATGATAGCCAATTGTTGTACCACAATACCACCACATCTCTGAGTCTAAAAGATGCCAACTCCACAGATTCAGTCTCGGAGGCATGAATAATTCTCAATGTTCTCAACATCTCATCAATAAAACCTTGCGCCTCTTCATCCGGCTTTGACCCGAAAAAGTCCGGAGGATTCAAAATCATAAAATCATGGGCCCTGGTACTAGATGCCCGATCACTTGAACTCACATTCTACCACTGTGCCTGGGCGGCAACTAATTGTGTCAATAGATGAATGGCCTCGGTCATTTGTTGACCCGAAGCAATCGGTAGAGGAATTGGAGCTGAAGCTCCTACTTGTTCTTCCACATTGGGCGGGGTGGAGGAAGTATTAGATACGGCCTCATTATGTGACTCGCCCTCTTCTACATTCATTGGTGGCTCTCTTTCCACCCGCCTTTTTGTCGTAGTCTTGCCCTTCTGGGCGGCTGTAGCTTTTCCTATTGGCGGCATTTCTGAAATCATAGCACACTATTAGGGAGGAAAAGATCTTATAACACAGTTCTATCGCACGATCTCTTAAGATGAAAGATGGTCATATTTCCTAAATGCCCTGTAGCCTCTTGTTTATTAGTGTGGCGCGCAACACACCATAAACAAGACTCTACTAGACATGGCTCGTAGACACTTCCTAGGACTGAACTGCTCTGATACCACTTTTGTCACGACCCGACTAGGGGCCGTGACGGGTAACCTGGGCTAACCACCGAGCACCACTCGTTCTACTACTCATCGTACTTATTAAACATTCTTTTATCAAATTCGTACTCAAGGCATAAAAAAATCATTTTTCTTTTGAGAACATCAATACTTTTATATACATAAGTCTTTCGGTCATCAAAATCATATTATACACATATATACATATATACAGTAGTGACCTTGTGAGACCATGTAACCCACATTGCATATCCACGAGCCTCTACTAGAGTACTAGACATATGGTGGGACAAAACCCCGTCGTGCCCATAATACATATATATATATATACACAAAAGAATGAACCAAGTAGCACCTCCGGAACAATGGAGTACTCTCAAGTTAGCTACTGGCTCCTACGAGTCTGGATCAAGATCACCTCCCTGTCTACCTGTGGGCATGAACACAACGTCCAAAGAAAACGGACGTCAGTACGAACATTGTACTGAGTATGAGAGGCATAAATAATGAAGATACGTCAATGAGATAAAGAAAGCATCAGTAAGGAGCAACTGTATATGACTGTCACTTATAAAAGAAATAACACATGCTGTCTTACTCATAATCATCATCATATCATATATGCATAATTGTATAAGCTGCTCGTCCATACCGGATCGGTGTGATAATCATTAGGCTGTGTCCAGGCCTCCCACGTCTGGGGGATCATCTCATGCCGCCCACTAGTGGTGTCTGCCCATGCCATCTAGACATGGTGTATACATATAGCTGCCCACCTTAGCGGTGTCTGCCCGGCCATATAGGCGCGGTGTAATATCATCAACATGTACTCATCATAATTCATGCATAGAGACTCAAGATAGCTATACTTTATCGAGGTGACATAAGGTCGTGAACCCCCGATTCTGTTATGGAACATTTATAAACATTCTGCCTCACCTTGAAGGAAATAATAAATAAGGTGAGTGTATACAATAAACGACATCATTAACTCTATAGGAACATCATATCATGAACATCTAGAATCTTTAGACTTAAACTCATCATCATCATTATTGAACTCATAGTATGTCTCTCATCTCGTATGGCTTTTCATGAACATAGGCTATTAGTTTTCCAGAATGTCGGATATTCATGAAGGGGAAGGAAAATTCATGTTATAGGATTCATTCCATAGAAAGAAAGGACTAGCCTCACATACCTTTTGCGCTTAACTAATCTATCGCTTGATCGTTCTCCTTCGTTGCTCGCGTTTCTACCTTCAAGAGGATTCGCATTCACATTAGTTAATCGGCTATAAGAACGTTTTACTATTTCTAGGGAAAATTGGGCAGCATTTCCTTTGTTTCTACTATTTTTCCCACATTCTATATCAACTCCCAAACGTTCATAACAATATTCACAATATCGTAACAACAATCATCAATCATCTACATTTCCCACAATTCACCATATTCCTTCAATTTCTCCACAATTATGGTTATAGCTCACTATCGCGTTTTCTCATATACAATACTTATTCCGTGGTCTAAATGTCATTAATAATATATTTACAATCACTCAATCCAAACTTCTACCGAACAATGTCACTATTCCCATATTTATGACCCATTTTCTATATCTTTCTACAATCCATGGGTTTTTAACTTTCAACACCTTAAAAAATCAAGAATGATCATAAACTCACCTTAGATGATGGATGAGCAACACTTGAGTGGAACTTCTCTTCTTGTACCAAAACCCTAACTCACTTCCTTTGAGTTTTCTTAGTGTAGATGAACTTTTACTATGTCTCATACACTTGAATTCATGGATTGGGTGTAGTTGATCATGGTTTTCCCTTAGTTTCTTATGGATGAATAATAGAGAAAGTTCTAGAGGCTTCTTGGTGTGTGGAGAAGTGGAAATAAAATGAATTAAAATGAGAGAAGGGTACTTATATAAAATCTAGAATCAGTCCCGGCCGAGATATACGGTACGATCGACGAAGCGTCGATCGGATCGTCGAAGTCGTTAAATTTCTAGTGAGCCACCTTTTGTTTCCTTTCATTCTACGGTGAGAAGGACGGTCCGTCAAACTGATCGATGGAGCGTCGATCTGATCTGTCGAATGGTCTTCGCGCTAACTCAATTCTACGGCACAATCAACGAATCGTCGGCCCGTCCGACGGTACAAAGAACGACCGTCGAACCCCCCTTTCGCAGAACTGCAGTGGAGTTTCATTTGACGAACTTTTCTCCCTTGCCTCTAACTTCTTTGGAATCTTAATTAGAATCATTAAGCATCCCTCCTTACTTGTAGGGACATCATGTATCCCTTAACTTGCGTTAGTCCATTCACCGCTCAGCAACCCAAAGTTCCGAGGTGTAACACAATGACTCAGTTAATCATCAAAAGGAAACAAGTTCTAAGATACAAGATGCAGATGCACAGATTGCAGTTTTTTGCAAAAGAAGTGGCATAAAAAATAGGATTTCATTAAACTCTAATGTTCAGAAATAGCATAGAGGTTGCAAAGATAGGCCTCATTCAGGTTCAGTAATAAAGATGCACAAGAAAGGTATGCAGATTTCACAGAGGGTGTGACTTGAGTAAGATGACAAAAGAAGAAAAAAACAATCATGCATTTCTATCTCAGCAGGCTTCCTAAAAGAAAGGTGCCACACTAGCAATTCAGGCAGTCCAAATGGCTTTCATGGTTTAGTATTTCATCCAAAATAGATATTAGTATTCAAGTCTCAATGTTTAGTCAAAACTCTTCTCTGTTTGCACAGAATCCCTCAATTACACATTCACAGTTTCACCATTTACTTTTAACTAAAGGGAAACAACTTAAACAAATTACTTGGACTTAGTCCTTACTCCCCTGTGTCAAATGATGGAATTTATGAGATCATAATGCACTTATGTAGCAAACATACACCGCATAGGCTCATAGAAATGCCATGGTGCCTCTTATTTTGAGGACAAATGTTATGAACCAAGTGGTATTTGGTTCCCCTTGATCCTCCCCTAAGGCACCTTTTAAAAGGCTTCTCCACATGCTATGTGATCTTTAGTATGCTTCACAAGTCCACATGATTACACTAGATTCTTATCATTTAATCATTCCCAACTAAGTGTTTATCAAAAACATTAATGCAGATGGACTCTTCAGTTATCTTATTATTAGTCTGCAATCCCTGAACCATTTCAAGACTTCGTTCACTCAAGAAATTTAGATGATCATGCATATTATTCTTCAAGACCAGTTAAGCTAAGGGTATGTGTCCAGTTTCAATTTGTATTTCATCATAACCAAAATAAATGTCAAATGTCATTTCTAAAAAAAAAAAAAGCAAGTTGTGGATATACTTGACTATCCAGGTTAGGAAAGATGCACAAGAACAGGACCCTTATGGACACACAGACCTCAAACTCAAGATCCAGATACCTTCTTCTGAAGTTTACACATTCTTTCATGATAACTGTACATTACCTCTCTATTTAAGGACACTCAACAAATGAAATACCATTTTTAGATTATCCTTAGTCAGCTGAAGATGAGAATCAGTCTATCTTTTTACTTTAAACTCACATGGTTCAAACTGGGACTCTTTACCTGTTTCAGCCTTGTCATATATTAGTTAGGTTGCATCAAGGCTATCCTTGTGCCATTTTTAAGAGAATCTATCAGACTTAGGTACACTAAGGTAGATTTACACACATTTAGAAACAATCAGACCTCACTCAATCACATTCAAGCACCTTGATCACATCTTAAGGCTTGTATAAGCATGTTTAGACATCATTAAATCCTGTTTGGGCCAACAATAACTCTTTACTTAATCTAGCTATGACCTATACAATCAGCATGATAAGAGAGCAAGAATGTGCAGATCAAAGTAGTTTTAAAATTCTCAAATCAGTGTACTTGAACCAATAAACCAAACAAATCTTCTAAGTCAACTAAAATAAGTTACCAAAATTTCATCTTATTTAAGCCAGTAAAGTCTTGTAATCCAAGCATCAGTGATTAAAGGGTTCAAACAAGATTAAACAGTACCACTAGAGGTCACTCAAAGTCACTTATGTTGAGTCTCACAGTCATCACTCATATTAGGTAATTGAGCCATGATTCAAGCAACATTTAAAAGATACAGTTAAGTTTAAGATACCCTCATTAGCATATTACACAACCCATGTTAGTACTCCAACAATCATGTGGCATTGCATTGGTCATCTACACAACTAAAACAAGTCTCCTATTCAAGTGTACTATCCAAAATAAATCATATTAATCTTCCATAAACTTGAAACACATGCCAGGACAATAATCATGCTTAAGCAACTAATATTTTAAACTAAACAACTATTAACTGAACACACTACATCACAGTTAAGAAAGATAAAAACTAAAAGAGCAAAACCAAGATAAAATGTTACCTTTTTCGTGTGCAACCACGTCAAGAATCGAATTTGGAGCCTTTGATGCTTTCAATCCCCAACTCAGTAGCATAGATAGAATAAATAAAATTTAGAAACTGAGAGACTCAAATCTTAAAAGAAAGTTTATGTCTAAACTTATACTGTTGAGCATAAATTTCAAGTCGAACTTAAAATTCCAAAACTTTTTTTTTCTGTTTTTTCCCCTCTTTTGTGAGGGTTGGGGGTTATATTTATAGAACCCCAAAACTATTAAAAACCTTAAATCCACCGATGTGGGACAACATGTTGTTTTTTCAAATACAAACTTTCAATACACAAATTTAGCGACTAGGATCTACAGAAAACAAACGTATACGGTCAGATTTCACCCATTCTAGGTAGATCCACAACAATCCCTTGTGGACCAATGAAAATCGAGTTCGTACTATTATAATGTAACTACAAAACACAGAAAATCCTATTCCTGACTTGAAAAGTAAAGGGAAAGTAAAAAGGAAGAGGAATAATGTCGTGTTTGGGGTGAAGTTGAGTGAAAATAGAGTTGAACATTAATTTTATCATGAAAATAGTCTTACAAAAGCTGATGTAGGTCTGAGACCTCTGCGTATTTGGCATTTCTGGCATGAGAGAGGGATGGAGTTGATAAAGCGGCGCCTAGGGTTTTCATGGAAGAGGAAAGAGTGGAGGAGAGATAAGGGAGGGAGTGTTTGGTATGAGTGAAGTGTTTTTTTAGGGGCATTACCCCTTCCCCTTATCTGATTTTTTTTTTTGGACTGGGTTGGTCCATATAATTGGACTAGGCCTGATCCGAATTTTTTTAGAAAGGAATGGGGCCTCATTGGCATGTATATCATACATGTACATATATGTATATTAGGTGTATATACATATGTGAAGGGAAAGATCACTACAAAAAACTGGGTAATTTGTGGAAGTTGAAAGTTGTAATTCGTGGAGGTTTTAGCCTCCACTATTTCCTAACGGAAGTTAAAACTCCCGCGAATTACACATTTTTTTGTAGTGGATGGGTAACAACGGGCAAAATTACAACATCGATCATTGGCCACAACACTTTAATTCTAATAAATTTAGGACGTAATTATGCTACTAATTAATTTAAAAGTGCGGTCAATTACACAAATGGGCTTAATTGGTTTAATCCTAATTGATCATTTCAATTATGGCCATATTTTTCCTAATTAGCTAGTTAAAGGTTAAATTACATTAATGGCCTTAATTGATTTGAGCCAATGGATTTGGTCATTTCAATCAGAGCCACTAAGAGGCTAAGTTTGCAAAAATGACCCCAATTTCCTTAAACCATGGAGTGATTAATTCAATTTTGATCATAACTAAAGCAACTAAATAATTAAAAATCAATTTGCAATAATGTCCCTCTAATTTACTAATTATCCAAATTAAATATTAGAATCAATTATGACTAATTTTACCAAATTATGCCAATACATAAAATTAAGGGTAGAGGGGTAGAATGGTCAATTCTTTTAATTAGTCATATTCCTTGGATTAAAGAGAATAATATATTTGCTAGTTTGATTTTTGACAATTTAAACAATTAAATGGATGATTATTTAAAATTGCTTTTTTTTTATTAAA
Source organism: Lycium barbarum (assembly GCF_019175385.1). Taxonomy (NCBI): domain Eukaryota; kingdom Viridiplantae; phylum Streptophyta; class Magnoliopsida; order Solanales; family Solanaceae; genus Lycium; species Lycium barbarum. The sequence goes on from NC_083345.1 coordinate 75,915,516, forward strand.
TCTAATAAATATTCTATAAATGTCATAAAATGTACCAATTAATTCCTCAATGATTTATAATATTATAGAAATTATTTTCCCGATTAAAAGGGGTAAAATATTGACCTAAACAATTTCATAAAATCATTTTGACCTCTAAAAATGCCTAGTTCACTTTGATTTTTTCCAAGGATTCTAAGTAATTAAAAATAATTATGGTCAGTCAAAAATTAGGTGTCAACAACTGTTCCTTCGATGTTCGGGGATGGCGGGACATCCCTGAGCAACAAAATTTGACTAAGCCTAATTTTTTACTGACCCGACTCATTCTACCTCTTATTTTTATGCAGTTTTTAAATATATACTGCCGGACCCTGGTTTTTGGGTTTCCTACATATCTCGGGCTATACGAGAATTCAGGCCACTTGTAGTTCGACTTGACTAAGGATTTTAAGTGATTTGAAAGAAAAGTCTTGAGATCTCTGGTGTTGTGACTGGGATTCCTCAGGACGGATATTAGAATGACTAACTCTATGGTCTCGAGTCTGCCTACATATCCCTAGTGATTGGGAATCAGGTCACATGTAACTGGACTCGCCGGGGAAGAGCATATTCCCTTATACGAGAACACCTTCAGATTTTTTTGGTGTGTATCTGACCGGTCATGATTTTTAGTAAAGAAAGTAAATAACAATCAAAATTATGGTTGAGTCTGAGATTTGTTGGCTTCCAAAACTTGGCCGGAGAGATTGACTCTCATGGGCACCATATATTGACCGGCTGTGTACGAAAAAGTTCCACGCTTGCTCCACAACTTTTTTGGATTTGGTTCAACAAGCTGAATTCTTTCTAGTGGCTGGGTGCCTGTTTTGCTTCATGGAGTTTTAGATGAATGGCCCTCTCGTCTATTTGCATGAATGGCGCTCTCGGCAGTTTGATATGAATGGCCCTCTCGGCAGTATGATATGAATTGCCCTCTCGACAGTTTGTATGAAAGGCCCTCTCGGTAGTTTGTACGAATGGTCCTCTCGGTTGTTTGAATGAATGGCCCTTTTGGCGGTTTGATGTGAATGGCCCTTTTGGCTATGTGAATGAATGACACTTTTGGTTGTTTGTTTGAATGGCCCTCTCGGCTATTTGTATGAATGGCCCTCTCGGCTATTTGTATGAACGGTCCTTTTGGCTACTTGTATGAATGGCCCTCTCGGCAGTTTGTATGAATGGCCCTCTCGGCTATTTGTATGAATGGCCCTCTCGGCAGTTTGAATAAATGGCCTTTTTGGCGATTTGATATAAATGGACCTTTTGGCTGTATGAATGAATGGCCCTTTTGGCTGTTTGTATGAATGGCCCTCTCGGCTATTTGTATGAATGGCCCTTTTGGCACTTGCATGAATGGCCCTTTTGGTTGTTTGTATGAATGGCCCTGTCGGCAGTTTGTATGAATGGCCCTCTCGGCAATATGATATGAATGGTCCTCTCGTCAAATTAAATAAATGAATGGCCCTCTCGGCATGCAGATGACAGATAGCCCTTGTGGCTAGATAATATTTCTTTCGTCCATTGTATTGGCTATTGACCCTTGTGGTTGGATATTCCCTTTCATCCTTGTCATGACCTTTTTAGTCATACGTATCTTTGTGCTCATTCATTATGACCCTCTTGGTCTGATATATCTTTTTCATTCGCTATTTGTGTGACCCTTTTGGTCAGATTTATCTTTACGCTCATTCATTCTTTGCGTGATCCTTTTGGTCGAATCTGTCTTTACGCTTATTTGTTTTGTGACCCGCGTGGTCAGATGTGTTTTTATCACCCATTCTTTGCTGTGATTCTTTTGGTCCTTCTCCACCTGGCTGAATTTGCTTTTCATTTTTGTTGTGAGAAAGCCTGGTTGATGTCGTACTTGTCCTCCTATGAAAAACTGGCATCCACAGAAAAATTGTGAGTTTCCTAAGAGGCCGATCAGCGTCGTTGTCCCTCCGTCCGGTGTCTCCTCTTGATGCTCCTTTGAACCTTCTTGGGCTCGGTATTGTTAGAGATGGTTTTTGGACGTACTTATGCTAATTTTGAAATTTAAAGTAAAGTTTGTGAAATGCACGCTGTTTTCCTTTTTAGAAATATTTTATTTCGTTTTGTGTCATGACGTGTGTTTTCTTCGAATAAGGTCTTCCGATCTTCCAGGAGATGTCGTTGCTGAGTCCTAAACTTGTAGAATTTTTTAGATCTTTCTCGAAAATTCTGCCCCAGTTTCAGTTCTTGCTCTGATAGGCTCTATTATTGTCTCTATTGTGCTGGAATATTTTAAGGTTCCCTCAAAAGTTTGCCCCAGCGTATGGCTTTGCTTTGCCCTCTTCTTTGATGATTGCTTCTGATCGAATTTTTGAGGTTTCCTCAAAAATTGTGCCCCAGTGTAGGGCTGACGTTAGCTAAATACTCGTAGCTTGATCTCATTAATTTCTCCTGCTTTATTGTCTCTGAGGTTTTCCAAGGGTTTCTTGGGTTTTTCTTTTATGACGACCGAGCTCGAAAGCGCCTACGTATCCTGTCGTTGCAGGAATTCAGATCAAACGTAATTCGGAATAAAGTAATTGAGTTTTGGTTTTACTAATAATGCAACTAGGCCCAATATGGACTGCCTACATATCCCACTATGGGGAAGTAAGGTCATTGCGTAGTTCATTACATAGATGATTTATTTTTTCCTATTATATTACAAAAGTATGACTACAAGTGAAAGTTGCAATTACCAGCAAATAGAATCCTCAACGTAGTATATTTTGAGTGCATCTGCATTTATAGCTTTGGGCCACTCTTGTCCGTCGATCTTTGCTAGCACTACAGCTCCTCCTAAAAGTACTTTCCTGACCATGTACGGTTCTTGCTGGTTTGGCGCGAATTTTCTTTTGTATTCTTCTTGGTGGGGGAACAATGGTTTGAGCATGAGTTGCCCAATTTAGAAAAGTCGAGCTCTGACCCATTTGATGAAAGCACGAGACATCTTTTGTCTGTACAGCTGTCCGTGGCATACCGCCACTATTCTCAGGTCTCTTCCCAGGCCTCTTCCTGTTTTGAAACCATTTCTCAACATAGTGGAGGCGATCATTCTGTAGACTGTTGGCATTGGCTTGTCCACCATTCTTCTAATTGGGTGGCTCCAACATATTCTATCACATGGAAATTCAATCTGTGGTGACTCCCCTCAATCATCGGTATGATGTTGTAAGGATATTTCTGGGTATCCTTCTCAGCTGCCACAACAATTTCCTATCCCTGCCATTTAAATTTTATGTCTTTGCGCAGAGTTGATGGTATTGCGCCTGCAGAATGTATCCAGGGTCTTCCCAAGAGCATGTGGTAGTTGGCCGTGATCTCCATGACTTGGAATTCTGTTGTGAAAGAGGCGGGCTCGACTTGGATCTATAGGTCTATTTCTCCTAGGGAATGACTTTGGGACCCATCAAATTACCTGACGTTCGTCCCACTCTGGCAGATTCGGCCGATGTCGTAGCCAAGCTGTGTTAATGTGGTGATGGGGAAAATGTTGAGGCTCAATCCATTGTCCAAAAGCACTCTCCCTGTTGCCTTGCCACGACATTCCACAGTGTTGTTGAGAGCTCTGTTATGGGAGGTTCCTTCTATTGGCAGTTCTTCTTTAGAGAAAAAGATTTTACGTTCTCCGATAATGTGGGCTACCAACCCAGCCAAGTCTTCACTCCTCGTTCGAGTTGGTACGTGTGCATCATCCAACACTCTTATGAGGGCCTGCATGTGTGATGGGACGCTGTCCAGTAATGATAACACCGATATTTATGCCAGTTTCTTCTTCAAATGCTCAACGATGGAGTAGTCTTTTGGTTGCATAGGCCTCCTGAAATATTCAGCTTCTCCTTCGGTTATTGCTCTCTTTTGGGTATTCTCTTTCCTTGCAGCGTTCTGAGCCAATTCATCGGGAGTGTGATATCTCCTTGAGCGGGTCATGCCCTAAGCCATAGCTGCTTGTATAGTGATTGGCTCTCTGCGAGCAGGTACAATTTGTTTTATTATTTAGGTTACCATAGGTGCTGGGACTAAAGTCTTGAACCTCGGTATAACCTTTGGGGCCCCGGGTGCTAGGGTCAAAACTTTGATATTGGGGTGCTCCTGGAGTGTGAGGGAGGCTGCTGTTTGTTCCAAGGATTCAACTTCTTTGGGGACCAATGCTCCGCAAGTTTTCTAGTCCTTGTCTCTTTCTATCATGTCGACATTGTTGTTCCCATAGTAGGGTAGCGGGTTTGTCACGACCCAGCCCCGTGGGCCGCGACTGGCACCCTATCTGGGTACCCAGACCAAACCGCATATTCATTTACCAAATCCGAGCATGTTCCAAAAATTCATAAAAGTCATATCAAACTGAATCTTTATCAAATATGTCTTAAGCGGTCGCACAAATCAAAATGCCATATCAAATACAAACTGAGCGGTGGAATAGGCATCGCCGGTCGAAAGTGCAAACATGAGCATAAGGGCCATTTAGGGCCATCAAAACAAACGGACCGCTTTATGACCAGAAAACAAAATCAAACAAACATATATAGGACCCTCGCCCCACATGTATGACTACAGGCCTCTACGAACTCAAAACAAAGACATATGGCGAGACAGGGCCTCGCCGTACCCAAATCGTCAAATATACAGAGCATATACATAGCAAAAGGAGTTTGTACCAAAAGTGGACTCCGGATCAGAAGGAGTACTCCAAAATAGCAGAAAGTGAAGCCTACAGTGGAGGATCACCAATGTCTGTACCTACGGGCATGAAACGCAGCCCCCGAAGAAAGGGGGTCAGTACGAAATATGTACTGAGTATGTAAAGCACGGAGTACAGAAATATGGATCAAAACTGAAAGCAAATCAGATAACAAAGTGGAGTACAAATCAGTATGTCAAAATCCGTATCAGAGTCATATACGTATACATAATGCAAACGAAATCATGCAAACGCTTAAGAACGTGGTCGCCACTCCGACGCTGGCGCCACACACAGCATAACACCAGAAAGTTTCAAATCTCCGTATCTCCGAACACAAACACAAACATAGGTGAGCGTATCGCATCACGAGCCATATCACAGCATAACTCCAAACGGAACCCGGCCCTATGGCGAAGCCTCGGGAACCGTAACACAGCATACGGCCGAATTATTATAAGGCGCACGAATCATAACCGGCCCGAGAACCGGTGAACGAAGTCATAATAAGGCACGAGCGGAGTCGTGAGCAGACAAATGCAATTCATATTTCAAAATAGCCTTTCAAAACTTAGTAGTCTCATAAGTCATTTCATAGTACAAAATAGCCGAATACTTAGTCGATACAAAGTTTCATTTCACAAAATGTTTCCAAAATGGTACGTATGGTTCAAAACGTAACTTAGCATATCATAATGTTCAAAACATGTCTCTTAGGAGGAAGTTCCAAAACCGAAGGTTTCATATCAAACTTTATTCAAAAGGAGAGCCCAATAGGACAAATAGGGCGTCTCGGGGTTAGCGGGCCCACCTCGAGTCGAATTGAGGTGGCGAACATAATTTACGAACGTTTAGGGGCCAAAAGGTCATACATAATCATTTCCATGTAACCCGACCACATTTCGATAGGTTTCGGACATTTGGTTGCATTCTAACCAAAATAGAGCCCTTAGGCTTCAATTGAATTGAATGAATAGTAACTTTTCTGTGGATCGGGTTTCGAGGAGCAGAAATGCTCCGGAGGTTCCAATATTCACCTAACATACCAAGACATGCCAAACGAAGAAGTGGGAAGCTTTACATACCTTACAGACGTCTTATGCTCTCCCAAAAATCAAGTCCCGTTTCGTCCGAAATCTGCAAATGGTCAAAGTTACCAATTTGAGATTCTTAGGCTAAAAAAATGCCATTAACTTCATTTTTGCCTACCGAAATTTCGACAGCTTTTCCCCTATAAATCTAACATCCCCGAGACTTAGCTCGGCTCAAATACATCAACAACAACAGCCCACACATCATCAAACAATACAATTCATAATCAAACCACTCTAGCTTCAAAGTTCTACCTTATTACCTAAGTTGGCAACTTTTTATTCAAACTTCCAAAATTCCAAATCTATGCCCACATTATTGTATTAATTCACTCCTTCAAGATTATTCAATCACATACCAAATACATTCCAAGCCATATACGAAATTGCCCAAGATTCATTACTTTCCATAATTCTTTCAAAACATCAAAACTTACAACGAACGTTCTAACTTGCGTCGTTTCATTCCGAATTCATTAACATCAACCATAAATCATATTTAAAGTCTTTAGCATCAAAGATATACAATGATATACGCAAATATACCAAAGGTATATACTTTCCGATAATGTTCCGAAAGCCTTTTCCAACGCCAATTCAATTCATTAATCATTCATTTATGTTATAAAGGCCACTACGACGCAACTAAACAAACTAAACAGATCAATTCACATTTCTTTCCCCTTCTAATGGCACACGGCCAAACACACCCTTTTCACACACACACGCCATGCTCAAACACAACACCATCCCATAATCTTCATGCAACATCAATCACTATAACATACAAACCCATTTCATAACATAAAAACATAGATTTCTCACCTTTTTCTTGAAATTCCGATTTGCCGCAAACGCGCACCTTACGCCAAACTATTTGTACCCCGTTGAAGAGGGTCTTGAGTACTTCACAACTATGCAAAAATCAAGATTTTTGGATTGAAACAAAGGCTAGCAAAATTTTTTCTTTCTCTCTTGCTCACTCTCGGCCGAGAGCCTCACTTGAGGTGTTCTTGAATTTTTTGTGATTTGTTCTTGATAACTACTAAGGCATCTAGATATATATCCACTTATAGGTCATGTGCATAGCACATGACCTTAATAAAATGGGCTTGGACCTTGCCCCTTGGCCGGCCACTTCAATGCTTTGGGCCCCAATTTTTGTTTCATATTTTTCTTGGCCCAATTCGTTAAACGTCCCGTTTTGTAATTCCCGAAACTAATTTTCCGAAATTCCAAATTTACCCTCGGCCTTCCCCGATGTCTTAACATCTATGATTCCATAACCAACATAGTCATATTCACCAAAATCAAAAATATTTCCTTATAACACACAAGTCTTGTTTATTTCTCGATTTCCAATCATACGAAAGCACGGGACATAACATTCTCCCCCCCTTAAGAACATTCGTCCTCGAATGTTGAATCGACCTTATGGGGCATCATACTACTTCGGGAGGGTCCTCTTCATAATTGTCCTTCGTGGATTTTCCGACATAGCTTTTTCACCCACATGAAGGGGTAATTCTTCACATCACTAATGCAAATGCCTTCATAATATATTTTCTCATGCCCCACGTAATCACCGAACCATACGCTATATTCTTGTAATGGATGAACACTTTCCAGACATCATAGTCAATATCATTTTTTTTTGTTACACTTCTGAGTTTCTTACCACATCGTCGTAATCTCACTTTACTTCATACCAGACACTTCATGCCAAACAGATTCATAACTAGGGCCAGATGCGTTTAAGCATATCGGACGGATTCATTGTCAACATCAGAGGTACGGAAGTATATCAGACAAATCTGAGATCGGAGTCAGACGTATAAAGGCGTATCAGACGGATTCGTAATCAGAATCAAACACACGAAGATATACCAGACAGATTCATAATCGGAGTCAGACGTACAAGATCATATCGGACAGATTCGAAATCAGAATCAAATGTACAGAATTGTATCATACAGAGTCGTGATTAGACAAACCGAAATGTATCGAACATACGCGTGATCAAAATCAAACGCGCAGAAGCATATCAGACGGATTTATATCCAGAGTCAGACATACAGAGGTGTGTCGGACGGGTTCGCAATCAGAGCCAATCATACAGAGGTATATCAACCAAGAACAGATTCAGAACCGGATGTACCAAGGTTTATCAAATTGGAACACAATCGAGGCCAGAAGCATAGAGGCGTAATAGACAGAGCCTTATCAAAATCGGGAGTGCAGAAGTTTAGCAGATAGAATCCGAATCAGAATCAGATCACTCTTATTAAGGCTCCAATGATTCATGAAAAAATTTCCTTTTATTTGTAAACTTATTCGCCAAGCTGTCACACAATTGTCTCGCGTCTTGCGTATCGACTCTTTCAAAGATTCCACTTATTCACACTGCTTATCTTTCATCTTTCCTACCCTCCATACTCATTTTCTCTTTCAGACATCGTCATTCTAAACTGAATTATAATGTACTTAGGGATTTTATATCCCTTGACAACCTTCGGATCGTCGCCCCCGCTTCGCTTCATGTATTCAGTTTAGTAAAACCTTCCGTCTATCACAACATTAGTTGCCGGGTCTCGGCTCGTAATCCACATGGGCACGAAACGAAAATCATACATACACACACACACACATTTACTAATACCTTACTGGCGAACGTCTCTGACTGTTATTCAAATTCGTTCAATTTCCCAAGCGGTGTTGTACCCTTTTCTTTTTGCCCATTTAGTCCGCCTCGTTCTGCGCGACTCCCGAAAGGGCACTAATTACTCCACACACATTCTATTTACCTTTTGGTTACCCCAAATTTCCATCTATATTTATCGTACTCTCACTTATGAAAAACTTTACATTACTTCCCAAGGGTCACCCATCCCAGAATTGCTCTGGCTTGAGCACGCTTAACCCTGGAACTTTCATGCATTTTTACACGTTAGGGCTGATATAATTTCGTCGATTGCCCCGCACGGCCTTTGTCACGTAATTTTTAGGGCAGATCGGGGTCTTAGCAAATTTTCAGAAAATTTTTGTAGTGGGTCCCACCCCCGGTTAAGTCGTACCATTACCATGTCGCCCTTCTGAATCTTAAACATTCACTTTCATACACATATACATATGATTACGGGTAACCCACGGATTTAAGTCTTCGTCCCACGAATTCCGCCTCCAAATAGTCGGTGGAATCTGATAAAATATCACCGTAAGGTGTTCTCCGGCCACCGACCGAGGAAAACTAAAGTCCGACAAGTATCGCGGGACCTTTTTGTTAGTCTACATATTTACTTCCATATTTCTGGAAAAATTTGGGCAGAGGTTCCTCTGTTATTCTTACTATCCAAAACCTGTACACCAGAAAATACCAATCATGCCTCACAGGGCCAACTCATATACACATACATACATATCATATCATGTCGTATCGCAGCCACACGGGACTGATAACTTCAAATAAGAATTATAACGTCGTCGACACTTACCACACGTGCCCAACTCAAACAGCATCGGAGGCACTTTCCTGTTTACTTTCATCCGGGATTTCCAGACTCACACTGACGGCGGGGACATCTCAGTCGCCCTTGCCTTGGGTCACTAGGTCTCTGGTATCAGTCTCTAATCCTTTTAAATTTCCGTTATCGTCATTGAACAACGTTTTACAAATATCATACAGATATCGAAAATTCTACGAAACTTATATGTTTATACTTATCAATCTCGAGTCTAACCTGGGGAGCTGTCGTGGGAACTGTGTCCCTCATCCTCGTCGTCCGACTGGCCCCCACTATTCCCTGCATCTGAATCGGAGGAGTGTAGGTAGCCTGGCAATTCCTGGTTCACCGACGGCCAGGACAAAGGGCTGGAATAGGGCGTAACACTCTCTGGGGAAGCCTGTCTAACATACTGCTCCACTACCGGAGCTGCTGGCACATCCTCGGGAATCTCCTCCTCCGGCGTCCCAGAGGAGTGCTCTAGTGGCTCAGCCTCGGGGCTATCCTCCTCCCTGGGAGTAAGAAACTCTGGAGGTATCGTCGCTGGGTCCTCCGAAGGGTCGGTGTCATAACTGTCTTCCCTGGGAGCCTCTGCTCCGGGGATCAAAAACTCTGGAGGAATTGTCTCTGGATCCTCCGAAGGGTCGGTCTCAACCGAGTAGCTGGGGATCTGTCTACTCGGTCCTGGTGATGTCCTAGGGGCCTTATTAGCACCCCCACCCCCATCATCCGAAGCACTCCTCTTCATTATTTATCAACCTACGATCACCTGCAGGAAGAGGGTCAGAAACATTTTCCCCAAATACCGACACTTCTGCTCTTCTGGAGCCTCGCTGTAGATACAGCAATTCGTAGGGGAGAACCATCCTAATCATATAGCTTTACCGCACGATCTAAGAATCTAAAGAAGGGTAACATCCTAAATGCCCTGTAGCTTCCTGTTTATAGATGTGGTGCACAACACATCGATAAACAAGATGTTATATCCCCTGTTTTGTGAAATGGGATAATTCAAGATAATCGCGGGGAGACAACAATCAAGGCAACATTTTTTGTTGTTTGATGCACGGGTTGTTTATGAAAAGTCTAGAAGTGGAGACAATGAAAATGGTTCAGAGCATAAAGGGGAATTCACAAAATGATTTGTGGTAATAATGAGAAGAGTCGAGGGGCAAAATGGGAACTTCATAAAAGTTTTGAAAGTTTATAAAAATTTCCATGTTGGTTGTGTGGCATAAGTATGTGCCCACATTTCTTTGGGGGGCTAAAGTGTATCAAGAAGACATTTGGTCTTCTTTGACCAAATAAAGTAATCCAAAAGAAAAAAAGAAAATTGGGGAGTCTTCTAGAGAGGGGCATGTGCCCCTCACATGCATAGGATATATATGGATATATATTGGTATTATCTTCCAATTCAAGACAAGAAAAGATAAGAACAAAAACAAAAGCATAGAAGAAAGAACAAGAAGGAGGATTTCGGCCCTACAAAAATTTCCAAGAAAAAGTGACAAAAATTCCTTCAAAAATTATTTCTAACCAAGTAGGGGGTGCTTAACAAGATGGAGTGTTTATTGGAGCAAGAACAATACAAATACTTATAAGTTGGAAGTGTAGTCAAGTGAAGAAGTGGAGAAGAAGCAAGGTGAGAACTTATGCCCTTTTTTTTTTCATGTTATGAATAATTATGCATGTTGTTGTGTGCAAAGTGAGTGAAATTTGTGAAGAATAGGGAAGTGGGGGTGGAGGCCGTGAGGTGTGGTGCATGATTGTGTGTGTAGAAATTATGTGTTAATCATTTTATCTAATGTTTAGTTATTATTGTTATGAATGCCATGTTGATGATGAAAGTTGAATGACTCTACTAAGGTTGAAGCCGTGTAGGTGTGCTTGATGTTAGGCCGTGTATAAGGCATGTATAATCGTGTGAATGTGTTGAATTGTGAAGGAATAAGGGGCAAGTTGAATTTAAAATTTTAGTTGTTGTGTTGTAGATCTTATATTGCAAATAAAGACTCAATAAGTTTGGTGAAGTATTGGTGATTGGAAGTTTGTGTAAGTTGGAAATAATGCTCTTGCATGGATAGTATGTAATGGTATTGGTATAATGTTGTTGGAATATATATATATGTATATTTATGAAGTTGTTATTGTGCTCGTTGGAGTCGGAAGGTGTTGACGATAGTAGGAAATCGATATAATGTACTTTGAATGGAATATGTGAATTACTAGTGTGGTTGTTGAATTATGTTAACCGTTTGGCCGGGTTTGAATTCCCGGGTTGTGTTTGATGAGAATTTGACGAAATTGAATGTTGAGGATGGTATATTTACAGAGGAAATGCTGCCGAAATTTCGGTAGCAAAGTGCTTCCTTAAGATTCTAACTCAAAATGTACTAATGAAAGTTTTGGTAAAAATGACCAATTCGCAGATTTCGACGAGATTGTGATGTGAATTTGGAGTAGCCAAAGGAGCGGAAAGAGGTATGTAAGGCTTCACCCTTCTTTCTATGGCATGTCTTAACTAAAAGAAGTCGGGTACGAGCCTCGGGGACACCCCTAATCCCCGGAATCCGCACTTAAAGTTTTCAACTTTTCGTTCAATTGAATTGAAGTAGAAAGTGTGCAAAATGATGAAATGACCTTCTAGACCCCTATAACTTGCCTAAGTGGGACCCGATCACCCCAAGACTCATACAAGTAATGCTATGACACGTAATATGGGTAAATGGTATACGCTACCTCGTCCGGCCCGAGGTGGGCCCGTTGCTCTCGGATTTTCCTAGAGTCTTGGTTAACGTGCTTGAAGTGTATCCAAAGGGGGCCTTCGATCCCGATTCCGTCACCAAGCAATAAGTGCTATGACCACTCCAACGGGAGTGCCCCTATGATGATAATGATAATGACAATGTCGGGTAAGGGAATGTAGCTATGATAAGTACGACCAAAACGACCCTATGACTAAGCCAAGTACCTTATGTAAACATGAAAGCGGGTATACGTGTGTGGATGTGTATATATATATACGATGAAGTAATTGTATATGAGACATGTATATGCGTAAAAGATAAGTAAATGTATATGTATGTGTATATGGGGAAAAAGGGAAGGGCCACTGTTATACCACCACCTGATTCAGCTGGATTCCAATGTATGTGTATATGGGGAAAAAGACATTTGGTCTTCTTTGACCAAATAAAGTAATCCAAAAGAAAAAAAGAAAATTGGGGAGTCTTCTAGAGAGGGGCATGTGCCCCTCACATGCATAGGATATATATGGATATATATTGGTATTATCTTCCAATTCAAGACAAGAAAAGATAAGAACAAAAACAAAAGCATAGAAGAAAGAACAAGAAGGAGGATTTCGGCCCTACAAAAATTTCCAAGAAAAAGTGACAAAAATTCCTTCAAAAATTATTTCTAACCAAGTAGGGGGTGCTTAACAAGATGGAGTGTTTATTGGAGCAAGAACAATACAAATACTTATAAGTTGGAAGTGTAGTCAAGTGAAGAAGTGGAGAAGAAGCAAGGTGAGAACTTATGCCCTTTTTTTTTTCATGTTATGAATAATTATGCATGTTGTTGTGTGCAAAGTGAGTGAAATTTGTGAAGAATAGGGAAGTGGGGGTGGAGGCCGTGAGGTGTGGTGCATGATTGTGTGTGTAGAAATTATGTGTTAATCATTTTATCTAATGTTTAGTTATTATTGTTATGAATGCCATGTTGATGATGAAAGTTGAATGACTCTACTAAGGTTGAAGCCGTGTAGGTGTGCTTGATGTTAGGCCGTGTATAAGGCATGTATAATCGTGTGAATGTGTTGAATTGTGAAGGAATAAGGGGCAAGTTGAATTTAAAATTTTAGTTGTTGTGTTGTAGATCTTATATTGCAAATAAAGACTCAATAAGTTTGGTGAAGTATTGGTGATTGGAAGTTTGTGTAAGTTGGAAATAATGCTCTTGCATGGATAGTATGTAATGGTATTGGTATAATGTTGTTGGAATATATATATATGTATATTTATGAAGTTGTTATTGTGCTCGTTGGAGTCGGAAGGTGTTGACGATAGTAGGAAATCGATATAATGTACTTTGAATGGAATATGTGAATTACTAGTGTGGTTGTTGAATTATGTTAACCGTTTGGCCGGGTTTGAATTCCCGGGTTGTGTTTGATGAGAATTTGACGAAATTGAATGTTGAGGATGGTATATTTACAGAGGAAATGCTGCCGAAATTTCGGTAGCAAAGTGCTTCCTTAAGATTCTAACTCAAAATGTACTAATGAAAGTTTTGGTAAAAATGACCAATTCGCAGATTTCGACGAGATTGTGATGTGAATTTGGAGTAGCCAAAGGAGCGGAAAGAGGTATGTAAGGCTTCACCCTTCTTTCTATGGCATGTCTTAACTAAAAGAAGTCGGGTACGAGCCTCGGGGACACCCCTAATCCCCGGAATCCGCACTTAAAGTTTTCAACTTTTCGTTCAATTGAATTGAAGTAGAAAGTGTGCAAAATGATGAAATGACCTTCTAGACCCCTATAACTTGCCTAAGTGGGACCCGATCACCCCAAGACTCATACAAGTAATGCTATGACACGTAATATGGGTAAATGGTATACGCTACCTCGTCCGGCCCGAGGTGGGCCCGTTGCTCTCGGATTTTCCTAGAGTCTTGGTTAACGTGCTTGAAGTGTATCCAAAGGGGGCCTTCGATCCCGATTCCGTCACCAAGCAATAAGTGCTATGACCACTCCAACGGGAGTGCCCCTATGATGATAATGATAATGACAATGTCGGGTAAGGGAATGTAGCTATGATAAGTACGACCAAAACGACCCTATGACTAAGCCAAGTACCTTATGTAAACATGAAAGCGGGTATACGTGTGTGGATGTGTATATATATATACGATGAAGTAATTGTATATGAGACATGTATATGCGTAAAAGATAAGTAAATGTATATGTATGTGTATATGGGGAAAAAGGGAAGGGCCACTGTTATACCACCACCTGATTCAGCTGGATTCCATCCTGGACGCGGGATGCCCGGACGCGGGATATGGGATGAGCCGTACGCGGCGTCTGTATATATATATATATATAATGTGTGATACATATGTGATGTAATATGTTGGGTCATCGTTGGGGAGGGGGTTGGGGGAGCCGATTGTATTCGGCATCTGTAAATGTAAATGAAAGATACCGTTACTGAAATGTACTGTTTTCTGTACACGAGAATAAGTAATATAAAAATGTTGATTCCTATGCCTATGAAAAGAAACGTTTCAAAGATGAAAAGAAAAGCCTACATGACAGCCGGCCTAAAGAGGGGCCTCCCTATGTACAGGTTAAGTTCTTGCCTCGTTATACGCGCTATGACTCTGTGATATTATTATTGATCGTACTTTATGTTACTGCTTGAACTGTTTTCCATGCCTTACATACTCGGTACATTATTCGTACTGACGTCCCTTCTTGTGGACGCTGCGTTCATGCCGCGCAGGTCAGCAGGTACACGGACCGGGTTTCTAGGGCTCCATCTGTAGCATTGTACAGCGCTCCAGTCGTTCCGGAGCCTCATATCATTGGTACTATTTTGTGTATGTATTTTAGGGCGCGGCCGTACTCGGCCCTTTCTATGTATAAATGTACTATGTCTAGAGGCTCGTAGACAGATATACACAGTCAGCTATGTACAGTTTAATGTATTTTATTCCGAATGGTCCGCGTTCTGGTGTAACGCGATATTAGAAAGTTTACTGCAAATGTTAATGTTTAGAAAAAAAAATATGGCACTGCTTATACAGGATAGCTAAGGGGTGCTCGGTACAAGTATCGGGTACTCGTCACGGCCCCTGGTCGGGTCGTGACAGAAGTGGTATCAGAGCAGTTCGGTCCTAGGGTTTGTCTACGAGCCGTGTCCAGTAGAGTCTTGTCTATGGGTGTGTAGCGCGCCACACTTATAGACGGGAGGCTACAGGGCATTTAGGAAATGTGACCTTCTTTGTATTCTGAAATCGTGCGATAGAGCTATGTTACCAGGCTTCCATGCTCCTTTTCTAAAACCGATGTTATGGTTTCAGTAATGCCGCCGAAGAGAAAGGCTACGACGGCCGAGAAAGCCAAGGGGGTGGCGGCCCGCAGAGTTGAACAGGAGCTAGACGAAGAAGAATCTCACAATGAAGCTCCCCCTCAGACTGTTCCTGCACCCCCTGCACCGGCAGAGCAGGGAAGAGCTCCAGCTCCAGCCCCCGCACCTCCAGTTCCACCGCCAGCAGCTCCGGGCCAGCAGATGGCAGAGGCCATCCAGTTATTGACCCAGCTAGTCGCCGCACAAGATCAGCGGCAAGATGTGGACACAGGCGGCAGGGCGGTAAGCGCAAGGGCCCGAGACTTTATTACCCTGAAGCCGCCAGAGTTCTATGGATCGAAGCCAGAGGAGGACCCGCAGGGTTTTATAGACGAGATGCTGAGGACTCTGAGGATCATACATGCTTCGGATACGGAGTCCGTAGAGTTGGCTTCGTACAGGCTGCGGGATGTGGCAGTTCTGTGGTACGGTAACTGGATATCATCGAGGGGAGCAAATGCACCCCCTCCGGTTTGGCAGGAGTTCACTGAGGCTTTCCTACGACATTTCCTACCGCCAGAGGTTCGACGGGCTCGAGCCGATATGTTCTTGAACCTGAGACAGGGAAATATGAGCGTTCGAGAATACAGTCTTCGTTTCAACTCGCTAGCCAGGTATGCCCCCGCCCTGATAGCTGATAGGGGAGACCATGTGCACCGGTTTGTAAATGGGCTAGGGCCACATTTGGTTAAGGAGTGTTTGACGGCCTCACTCCAGGACGGGATGACTATTACCCGCATCCAAGCCCACGCCCAAAATCTGGAAGAACAATATCAGCCACGGAGAGAGGAGAGTTTTCCAGATAGGGGCTCCAGAAAAAGAGGCAGATTTTCCAGGGCTAGGAGTGAGTATAGAGGGGGGCAGGCACAAGAGCAATCTAGGTATTCGGGCCAATCAGCGGCCAGTGCCCAACCTCGATTTGCGGATAGGGGGTTTGATCGCCCTACTTATTCGGTACCAGGTCAGGGTGCCAGAGCTTTGGAGTCCCAGTACAGAGTTGATTCCAGCAGGATGGGGCTTCCCCCACCACGATGTGCCCGGTGTGGCAAGCCGCACTCTGGGCAGTGCTACTTAGACACCGGTGGTTGTTTTGCCTGTGGTCGGACTGACCATTTTGTACGTGATTGCCCGCTAAAGGATGGAGGAGGCCAAACTCAGCCAGCCGGATCAGCGATCGGTTCGACGTCGACCGTGCGCCCTCGTGGGCAGACTTCTCAGGCGCCAGCAGGCCGCGGCCGAGGTAGAGGAGGAGCACCCAGTTCAGCCGGTCCTCCGCACCGCCTATATGCACTGACAGGACGACAGGATCCTGAGCCTTCTGCAGACGCGGCCACAGGTACCTTTTCAGTATTTTCTGTGATAAACGTGTGCTAATTAATTCGAATTTTATTTTTTCCTATACCGTCCTCTGCATTACTGGGCACATTAAAAATTTGGAAATTTGGGCGAAAAGTGGCCATACACATAGGTAAAAGGTGAATACTGGAAATTGCGAAGGTCAGAACTGTAAATAAAAGAAAAGACGTGTTACACGGACGTTTCGAAAACTGCCGAGACCCCAACTCGTACCATATTATATGATATAGGTATTACGGGGAAGCGGAAGTAAAAATATTGACGCCGAGACATCGGAATGCATTAAAGTTCTAAGGTTAAGCGTGCTCAGGTGGGAGTAATTCTATGATGGGTGACCCCCTGGGAAATATGCTGAAAAATTCATAAATGAGGAAACAAGAGACGAGTGTAAAATTAGGCAGCCCAGAGTAAGTTGGGGTGTGAAAAGTGGTTAGAAACCCCATACGAGCCATATAGGCTAAGACGGATTAAACTAACAGAAAAAGAAAAGCCATGACAACAGAAAGCCTTGGGAATGAAGGAGAAAAGTACAGGTGTCGCAGGGTGGGACCAATATTGAGTCCACACTGTCTAAGGCAAGGAATTCCTAATATGGCGATATACAGGAACATGTATAGTGAAGGGATAGACGCAACAGACTACACGGAGAAAGGAGCACAACTGTAAAAAAAACGCAAAGAGGGCAACCTAAGCTTCTAAGATGGATATGCGAAGTGACATGAGGTATCTATGATGGAGACCTCCCCGAAATAATGCGCTACGCTATGAGGCCAGTTCAACATTCGAGGACGAATGTTCTAAAGGGGGGGAGGATGTTATATCCCCTGTTTTGTGAAATGGGATAATTCAAGATAATCGCGGGGAGACAACAATCAAGGCAACATTTTTTGTTGTTTGATGCACGGGTTGTTTATGAAAAGTCTAGAAGTGGAGACAATGAAAATGGTTCAGAGCATAAAGGGGAATTCACAAAATGATTTGTGGTAATAATGAGAAGAGTCGAGGGGCAAAATGGGAACTTCATAAAAGTTTTGAAAGTTTATAAAAATTTCCATGTTGGTTGTGTGGCATAAGTATGTGCCCACATTTCTTTGGGGGGCTAAAGTGTATCAAGAAGACATTTGGTCTTCTTTGACCAAATAAAGTAATCCAAAAGAAAAAAAGAAAATTGGGGAGTCTTCTAGAGAGGGGCATGTGCCCCTCACATGCATAGGATATATATGGATATATATTGGTATTATCTTCCAATTCAAGACAAGAAAAGATAAGAACAAAAACAAAAGCATAGAAGAAAGAACAAGAAGGAGGATTTCGGCCCTACAAAAATTTCCAAGAAAAAGTGACAAAAATTCCTTCAAAAATTATTTCTAACCAAGTAGGGGGTGCTTAACAAGATGGAGTGTTTATTGGAGCAAGAACAATACAAATACTTATAAGTTGGAAGTGTAGTCAAGTGAAGAAGTGGAGAAGAAGCAAGGTGAGAACTTATGCCCTTTTTTTTTTCATGTTATGAATAATTATGCATGTTGTTGTGTGCAAAGTGAGTGAAATTTGTGAAGAATAGGGAAGTGGGGGTGGAGGCCGTGAGGTGTGGTGCATGATTGTGTGTGTAGAAATTATGTGTTAATCATTTTATCTAATGTTTAGTTATTATTGTTATGAATGCCATGTTGATGATGAAAGTTGAATGACTCTACTAAGGTTGAAGCCGTGTAGGTGTGCTTGATGTTAGGCCGTGTATAAGGCATGTATAATCGTGTGAATGTGTTGAATTGTGAAGGAATAAGGGGCAAGTTGAATTTAAAATTTTAGTTGTTGTGTTGTAGATCTTATATTGCAAATAAAGACTCAATAAGTTTGGTGAAGTATTGGTGATTGGAAGTTTGTGTAAGTTGGAAATAATGCTCTTGCATGGATAGTATGTAATGGTATTGGTATAATGTTGTTGGAATATATATATATGTATATTTATGAAGTTGTTATTGTGCTCGTTGGAGTCGGAAGGTGTTGACGATAGTAGGAAATCGATATAATGTACTTTGAATGGAATATGTGAATTACTAGTGTGGTTGTTGAATTATGTTAACCGTTTGGCCGGGTTTGAATTCCCGGGTTGTGTTTGATGAGAATTTGACGAAATTGAATGTTGAGGATGGTATATTTACAGAGGAAATGCTGCCGAAATTTCGGTAGCAAAGTGCTTCCTTAAGATTCTAACTCAAAATGTACTAATGAAAGTTTTGGTAAAAATGACCAATTCGCAGATTTCGACGAGATTGTGATGTGAATTTGGAGTAGCCAAAGGAGCGGAAAGAGGTATGTAAGGCTTCACCCTTCTTTCTATGGCATGTCTTAACTAAAAGAAGTCGGGTACGAGCCTCGGGGACACCCCTAATCCCCGGAATCCGCACTTAAAGTTTTCAACTTTTCGTTCAATTGAATTGAAGTAGAAAGTGTGCAAAATGATGAAATGACCTTCTAGACCCCTATAACTTGCCTAAGTGGGACCCGATCACCCCAAGACTCATACAAGTAATGCTATGACACGTAATATGGGTAAATGGTATACGCTACCTCGTCCGGCCCGAGGTGGGCCCGTTGCTCTCGGATTTTCCTAGAGTCTTGGTTAACGTGCTTGAAGTGTATCCAAAGGGGGCCTTCGATCCCGATTCCGTCACCAAGCAATAAGTGCTATGACCACTCCAACGGGAGTGCCCCTATGATGATAATGATAATGACAATGTCGGGTAAGGGAATGTAGCTATGATAAGTACGACCAAAACGACCCTATGACTAAGCCAAGTACCTTATGTAAACATGAAAGCGGGTATACGTGTGTGGATGTGTATATATATATACGATGAAGTAATTGTATATGAGACATGTATATGCGTAAAAGATAAGTAAATGTATATGTATGTGTATATGGGGAAAAAGGGAAGGGCCACTGTTATACCACCACCTGATTCAGCTTGATTCCATCCTGGACGCGGGATGCCCGGACGCGGGATATGGGATGAGCCGTACGCGGCGTCTGTATATATATATATATAATGTGTGATACATATGTGATGTAATATGTTGGGTCATCGTTGGGGAGGGGGTTGGGGGAGCCGATTGTATTCGGCATCTGTAAATGTAAATGAAAGATACCGTTACTGAAATGTACTGTTTTCTGTACACGAGAATAAGTAATATAAAAATGTTGATTCCTATGCCTATGAAAAGAAACGTTTCAAAGATGAAAAGAAAAGCCTACATGACAGCCGGCCTAAAGAGGGGCCTCCCTATGTACAGGTTAAGTTCTTGCCTCGTTATACGCGCTATGACTCTGTGATATTATTATTGATCGTACTTTATGTTACTGCTTGAACTGTTTTCCATGCCTTACATACTCGGTACATTATTCGTACTGACGTCCCTTCTTGTGGACGCTGCGTTCATGCCGCGCAGGTCAGCAGGTACACGGACCGGGTTTCTAGGGCTCCATCTGTAGCATTGTACAGCGCTCCAGTCGTTCCGGAGCCTCATATCATTGGTACTATTTTGTGTATGTATTTTCGGGCGCGGCCGTACTCGGCCCTTTCTATGTATAAATGTACTATGTCTAGAGGCTCGTAGACAGATATACACAGTCAGCTATGTACAGTTTAATGTATTTTATTCCGAATGGTCCGCGTTCTGGTGTAACGCGATATTAGAAAGTTTACTGCAAATGTTAATGTTTAGAAAAAAAAATATGGCACTGCTTATACAGGATAGCTAAGGGGTGCTCGGTACAAGTATCGGGTACTCGTCACGGCCCCTGGTCGGGTCGTGACACAAGACTCTACGAGACACGGCCTGTAGACATTCCGAGGACAAACTGCTCTGATACCACTTTTGTCACGACCCATCCCCGTGGGCCGCGACTGGCACCCTATCTGGGGTACCCAGACCAAACCGCATATTCATTTACCAAATCCGAGCATGTTCCAAAAATTCATAAAAGTCATATCAAACTGAATCTTTATCAAATATGTCTTAAGCGGTCGCACAAATCAAAATGCCATATCAAATACAAACTGAGTGGCGGAATAGGCATCGCCGGTCGAAAGTGCAAACATGAGCATAAGGGCCATTTAGGGCCATCAAAACAAACGGACCGCTTTAAGACCAGAAAACAAAATCAAACAAACATATATAGGACCCTCGCCCCACATGTATGACTACAGGCCTCTACGAACTCAAAACAAAGACATATGGCGAGACAGGGCCTCGCCGTACCCAAATCGTCAAATATACAGAGCATATACATATCAAAAGGAGTCTGTACCAAAAGTGGACTTCGGATCAGAAGGAGTACTCCAAAATAGCAGAAAGTGAAGCCTACAGTGGAGGATCACCAATGTCTGTACCTGCGGGCATGAAACGCAGCCCCCGAAGAAAGGGGGTCAGTACGAAATATGTACTGAGTATGTAAAGCACGGAGTACAGAAATATGGATCAAAACTGAAAGCAAATCAGATCACAAAGTGAAGTACAAATCAGTATGTCAAAATCCGTATCAAAGTCATATACGTATACATAATGCAAACGAAATCATGCAAACGCTTAAGAACGTGGTCGCCACTCCGACGCTGGCGCCACACACAGCATAACACCAGAAAGTTTCAAATCTCCGTATCTCCGAACACAAACACAAACATAGGTGAGCGTATCGCATCACGAGCCATATCACACCATAACTCCAAACGGAACCCGGCCCTATGGCGAAGCCTCGGGAACCGTAACACAGCATACGACCGAATTATTGTAAGGCGTACGAATCATAACCGGCCCGGGAACCGGTGAACGAAGTCATAATAAGGCATGAGCGGAGTCGTGAGCAAACAAATGCAATTCATATTTCAAGATAGCCTTTCAAAACTTAGTAGTCTCATAAGTCATTTCATAGTACAAAATAGCCGAATACTTAGTCGATACAAAGTTTCATTTCACAAAATGTTTCCAAAATGGTACGTATGGTTCAAAACGTAACTTAGCATATCATAATGTTCAAAACATGTCTCTTAGGAGGAAGTTCCAAAACCGAAGGTTTCATATCAAACTTTATTCAAAAGGAGAGCCCAATAGGACAAATAGGGCGTCTCGGGGTTAGCGGGCCCACCTCGAGTCGAATTGAGGTGGCGAACATAATTTACGAACGTTTAGGGGCCAAAAGGTCATATATAATCATTTCCAAGTAACCCGACCACATTTCGATAGGTTTCGGACATTTGGTTGCATTCTAACCAAAATAGAGCCCTTAGGCTTCAATTGAATTGAATGAATAGTAACTTTTCTGTGGATCGGGTTTCGAGGAGCAGAAATGCTCCGGAGGTTCCAATATTCACCTAACATACCAAGACATGCCAAACGAAGAAGTGGGAAGCTTTACATACCTTACAGACGTCTTATGCTCTCCCAAAAATCAAGTCCCGTTTCGTCCGAAATCTGCAAATGGTCAAAGTTACCAATTTGAGATTCTTAGGCTAAAAAAATGCCATTAACTTCATTTTTGCCTACCGAAATTTCGACAGTATTTCCCCTATAAATCTAACATCCCCGAGACTTAGCTCGGCTCAAATACATCAACAACAACAGCCCACACATCATCAAACAACACAATTCATAATCAAACCACTCTAGCTTCAAAGTTCTACCTTATTACCTAAGTTGGCAACTTTTCATTCAAACTTCCAAAATTCCAAATCTATGCCCACATTATTGTATTAATTCACTCCTTCAAGATTATTCAATCACATCCCAAATACATTCCAAGCCATATACGAAATTGCCCAAGATTCATTACTTTCCATAATTCTTTCAAAACATCAAAACTTACAACGAACGTTCTAACTTGCGTCGTTTCATTCCGAATTCATTAACATCAACCATAAATCATATTTAAAGTCTTTAGCATCAAAGATATACAATGATATACGCAAATATACCAAAGGTATATACTTTCCGATAATGTTCCGAAAGCCTTTTCCAACGCCAATTCAATTCATTAATCATTCATTTACGTTATAAAGGCCACTACGACGCAACTAAACAAACTAAACAGATCAATTCACATTTCTTTCCCCTTCTAAGGGCACACGGCCAAACACACCCTTTTCACACACACACGCCATGCTCAAACACAACACCATCCCATAATCTTCATGCAACATCAATCACTATAACATACAAACCCATTTCATAACATAAAAACATAGATTTCTCACCTTTTTCTTGAAATTCCGATTTGCCGCAAACGCGTACCTTACGCCAATCTAATTGTACCCCGTTGAAGAGGGTCTTGAGTACTTCACAACTATGCAAAAATCAAGATTTTTGGATTGAAACAAAGGCTAGCAAAATTTTTTCTTTCTCTCTTGCTCACTCTCGGCCGAGAGCCTCACTTGAGGTGTTCTTGAATTTTTTGTGATTTGTTCTTGATAACTACTAAGGCATCTAGATATATATCCACTTATAGGTCATGTGCATAGCACATGACCTTAATAAAATGGGCTTGGACCTTGCCCCTTGGCCGACCACTTCAATGCTTTGGGCCCCAATTTTTGTTTCATATTTTTCTTGGCCCAATTCGTTAAACGTCCCGTTTTGTAATTCCCGAAACTAATTTTCCGAAATTCCAAATTTACCCTCGGCCTTCCCCGATGTCTTAACATCTATGATTCCATAACCAACATAGTCATATTCACCAAAATCAAAAATATTTCCTTATAACACACAAGTCTTGTTTATTTCTCGATTTCCAATCATACGAAAGCACGGGACATAACAGGGTTTGTGTTGAGATTGGGAGCTGCAATTTCCATGATGATTTCCCTTTTGTCGATTAGATCCTGGATTTTATGATTGAGATTTATACAGCTTCTGTGTTGTGCCCATTTCCTCTTGAATGGTAGGCACAAGTCTGATCAACCCTTTAGAATCTGTTCCCCGACTGTGCTAGTTTTGGAGGGACCTTCTAGATTAGGCTTGCGGGAAATAGCCTTTTAAAGAGCCGAGCCTTAGGCTCGAGAAGTATTGTGAACTCTCTCGCTGGCTTTCTTTTGAAAGTAGGACGCAGAGGATTATATACTAGGGGCGGTGGTTGATTTTGGTAGTTTAAAGGTGGATAAGCTTGTGGTGGATGGTAGTTTTGTCGAGGTGGTTGATATGTTTGTTGTGGTGGGGTTTGGTAATTAGAAGCCGATACACGGACACTGGGCTGAGCCGTGTAGGCTAGTAGAGTTCTGGTGAAGCTTGGTTGTGCATAAAATACAGGTGATGAGTTGTAGGAAGCTGTGGAGTAATTTATAAGGGGTAGATTTATGTTGGAGGATTGTGGTTCTTTTGGGCTTGGATTTGAAATGTGGGATATGCTGGCCACGCTCTCTTTCTTCTTGCGGAAGATTCCTGCGGTAGCTTGTCCAGATGCCTTGTTGAAGACGTTGATGATCTTACCTGACTTGAGACCATCTTCTGTGGCCTCTCCCATTTTGACTAATTCAGTGAAGGGCCTTCCGGCCATGGTCTGCATTCTGTCATAGAAGTCTGGCTCTATGATCAGATGCTTACGTAGACCTGTCCTCCCTCGCACATTGGTGGTTGCACACGGGCTGCCTTGGCTCTCCATCTACTGGCAAATTCCCTATAGTTCTCTATCGACTTCTATTTGACCTTCTTGAGGTAGTAGCGTTCGGGCACTGTTTAACATTAAAGCGAAAAATGCTCCATAAAGGATTCGGCCATGTCTTCCCAAGTGAGCCATTGACGCATATCTTGGGTTATGAACCACTCAGCGGCTTCGCCAGTTAGACTACGACTGAATAGCCGCATAATCAAAAGTTTGTTCTTCTTAACCCCAACCAATTGGTCACAGTAGGAGAGGAGCTGCGCTTTGGGATTCCCTGTCCCATTAAACATTTCGAAATTTGGAGTTTTAACCCTTCTGGTAGGTCCAAGTCTAGGTGCATGCACAGGTCATCGTATCTTAGGCCCGTAGCCTTTCTTGTGGACCTGTTGGATCTTTCCAGCAACTCCTTCATCTTCTTTTATATATCTCTCTCACGTTTATCCTATTCGGCCCTCTAGGCCTTCTCCATTTCCTCGTAATGGTCTAGCTCTTTATGCCCTGGGGAGGATTCATTTGGGATTTTGGGTGTGAAGAAGGATACATGGTGAGTGGGATGTTTGAGTTGGGCAGTGGTTGTTTGCCCAGTTGGTGGGGCTGGAACACATACTTGGTTTGCCGGGTTGATGAATACCGGCTAGGGAACCTAGTAAGAAGGGACCGAGTGAGTGGTCCCTAGGATTTGGGTGTATGTTTTTGGTGGTGGAGTGCGGTAAAAAGTACCAACTTGATTCAGGTAAGTTAGATTTAATAGAGGTGGGATGGTTCCTAGTGGGTAGATAGGGAAGTGATTAGGCATTGGAGAGCTTAGTGAAGGAAAGGGAGGAGGAGGCCTTCTTTCTTCAGTTGAGGAATCCTTGTCAGCATTGGCTGCCTCATTCCTAGCCACCTTTTCTAAGAGGGTCATGACGACAGTCAGCAATGTCGCGATCACATCTTCTTGAGACGATACTTCTTGTGGGTCTTGGGTATCTCTTCACTGAGAACGAGCTCATTTCCACCATTATTTGGTGTACCAGTCATTTTCTCTTTTCCTTTATCTTCTTTCGAGAGGGATGCTAACGCAGCCTTTGATCTTGTGAAGTATGCCAGCTTTTGGTACTAAACTAATCGGCCTCGTTCAATAAGATAAGAATAACTCAATGGTAGATAAAGTTAGTTACTTAACATTAAATACAAAACAAGATATCTCATATTGGTATTTAAAGCGCACGTAGCATATAAAGTCGTATATTAAAGCTTGAATATTGTTTGATCTTTTGTTCTAAAGGTTTGGACGTTATGGGCCTTTTATGTTTGGGTGGATCTTATTTCAATGGGCTTTATGGTTGACTTACTATGGCAACCCTTCAACCCGTTACAAAAATTAAAACAAATTGGGAGGGGGGGAGGGGGAATTATAATTCATATTATATAGGGGTTGAGTCTTACGTAGATTGCCTACGTATCCCACTAGGGAAAATCAGGCCCTATTATAGTTCGTTTACAAAAGAAGGATAAACATTTTCCCTAAATATCCTTTGAGCTAACCCTAACTAGAGACATCCCCAGACCAGGCCCACCAAGGGCTTCCCGCGCATCCCTTCATAGGGACGTTAGGTCGGCGCGGTTCTTTACAATATTTATGGGGAGGGGGTAACTTTATATGCAAAAAGGGGGACACCTAATATCTACCCAAAAATACCGCTCCGCGAGTCGCTGTCCTTACCAACTCGCTCTTTGATGCTCGTTTCTTCTTAGTATATGGTGGGAGTATGACCAAAATCTCTCCCGTACTGATCTTATGCTCGAGCTCGAGCTTGTATGTGTAACACTCTTTTATGTCATGTCCCATAGCTCTAGTATGGTACAAATAAAATCTATTCCTGTTGGGCCCTAATGGCGCGGGCTCGTGGATAGGCTCCACGGGTCTGATCTTCCTTAAGGTAGCCAGAATTTAGAAGATGCAGGTGTATGATTCCTCGATGACCGTGAAATCTTATCGACAAATCTGCGATTCAGCGGTGGCCTCTTCTCCTGGGTCAATAGGGTCATGGACTAGTAGGAAGTGTGGTCCCCACAAAGTCCCGATGATCCTATCATTGATCAAGCTGCAAATTCTCTTTCTCAATCCTAGGCACTCATTCAATGTATGACCCACCTGATTGCGGTACAGTGGGCACCTTTCGTAGGCATACACCAACTCAGGTGGTGGAAACCTGGCCCTAGTGGTGCAAGACATTCCCGCGCCTATCATCCTTTCGAACACATCCTTATAGGTGACGGGTTGAGGGGCTACTCTGAATAGGGAAGAATAGGCTTTGAAGGCTACGCCCCACCAAGCAGGTTCGGGACGGTCTGCTCTTCCAAAATTCTCTGACGCCGTAGTAAAGACCGTAGGGACTAGCACGGATGAGGGTGCATAGAAGTCAGATCCCTCGTTGGCTGGGGAATAATAGTCAGATTCATAATTCATATCATTCTCTTCTTCTTGAAACTCCATCTCGAATAGTTCCTCTTCATCCTCGACCTCTATCTCAATAGGCTTCAATTCGTTTTCCTCTATATCTTGAGGCTCTTCTTCTTCCTTTTTTGGCTCTTCCTTTTCTATGGGTTCTTTCTCCTCAATGGTTTCAGAGGCTTCCAGTTGAGACTCCGACTCTTCTTGTGGGTCTGATTCCACCACCCACGGGTCTAACCTAGCCCCTTGGTCTTCATTCACTCCTTCTGGAGTCCCTTCTCTAAGTGTCACAGGCCTTTTCTCTAATGGTATATAATTCAACACCAATTCTCTCACTTCTTCTGGGACATTCCCATAGTATTGCTCTTGGGGTATGCCTTTTGGCGGATTCCCAACCATATCCAGCAACCTGTCTACCTCCTCGATTTTCTTTCCTATTTCCTGGAGATGCTTTTCCATTTGTAACACCTTATCCCGCAGCATCTCAGCTGTCTCTCCTAAAGTCTGCGCGTCCTGCTCTCCTTGATTCGCCATCGTAAGTCAACCTTTAGTGGAGATAGATTCAGGTAAGTTTTAAGTCTCATGGTTTTTCTTTCGAGTCTGTTGTTTAGATCATCGGATCAATTATACTCAAGCTTTAATATATGACAACACACATAGCAAGTAAGCATGTGAAGCACACAATCATGTATTTTGCAAATATTTATACTACTCGTGTTCCTAAAGCCTTTTTGAGCTAAGGCTTTATTAATCGTTTGAAACATGCAAGTGGCATTTGTGAAGATGAACCATTTCTCTAACAATCATCATTAGTTGATAAATAATAAAAACAATATCTTCCCCGAAAGGATTACAATGATGATGAAGCCGACATGGGGCTTATAATAAAGCAATAAATCCACAGGGTCCTCCTCCAGCAGCTAATGTCGAGGCTTGGCTCGTCTTTCCCTTCTTGACCCTCTGAAGGGTGGTCTGAATACAAAGGCGTGTCTGATACATCTCCATTTTGGCTATCACTGGGGTTGTTTCTTCCAAAATCTTGGCCAAGTTCTCATGTGTGCTTTCCAAACATTCTTTCAAACGTTCCTCTTCTCGGGCATCATGATGAAGTGCGGGCCCTAGGACGGATGCACAGGCTAAGTGTCCCGGTAACTACTCATAATACCCTTGGTCACACCCTGCTTCGAACCTGTCTGCAACAAAGTATCTGGACCCTAACTCACATGACCATTCCACTCTCTGAGGATTGTACCAACATTTTTAATTTTCTGTTTGATATGCTCGATAATAAATTGTTTGGGGTTCTCTATTTGGGGTATCACTTGCCTTCTACCAAATTGCCTTAAAACCTGAGATGGATAATAAGGACGGATTCCTCTAACCCGACTAATGGCACAAATGGGAAATTTTCGCCCCGAACTACTATAGTTGTAGATGTGAAGTCGGGGAACATCCATTGAATCCGATCCTCAGTCAAGTCAGCGAAGAAATTAGCCCAACCAGTTTTGGACATAAATCCGAGAGTTGGGCAGTAATCTACGAGGCGATCTATCCTGTTCTGTCGACTCTAACCCTAAACTTCTTTGGCCATGCTGATGTGTTTTCCACCATTGCAGCAACAAATTCCACCCCCGAAAGTATAAAAAATGCTAAAGCCTGAAAAATGTCTGCAAGCATTATGGGTGAGAGGGCGCAATACTTGGTTTCATGATCCCTAGTTATGCCGTAGCGCCAAAGGTCTAACAGCTTCCCATTCTTCTCTACTCTTGAACTCCCATTGATACAAAGTATACACGGAAACATCCCCGAACCTTCGATACAAATCTCTAAAGCTGTAGTGGGCCCATGTTTCCAAGGCGCCCTAGTCAAAGCAAGAAATTTCATAACCTGGCCAATAGTCGGCCTCTGAGGAAACAACAAATTATGGTTTAGCTTGTGTCACTTTCTTAAACAGGTTCCATTACTATCTATGGCATCCCTAATCTCCTCTAGAGTTGGATTCATCTCAATATTCCCGAAATAGAATAACATTTCCTTGTCGTCTCAATACCAGGCAAATACCTTCATTAGCTCTGTGCGACCCTTCATTGTCATGATGGAAGGTAGATTACCTAGAGTGCAGCTAATTGCCCTTCGATGGACATCACCTAACCATTCCCACCAAGCTCTGAATAATTCTGAAGCCTCGGTAACTATGTCAAAATGGATTCTGCATTCCATCTACAAAACAAAACACAATTAAGATTTTCCCCATTCCCATAGGATCAATGGTTCATCACATAGGCACAAACATGCTTCCACGTAGCACATATATGATATGCGGTGTTTTTCGGGTCATAGACCGTCCGAACACAAGGTAGTCTCTCTTAATGATCCTTAAGTAGGTCTGAGAAACCCAAGGCTCATCTAAGGATACATGATCTAGTCTAGTAGGAATTTGGCGCTTATCTTAGTTTTCACTAGAGTGGGCTTTTCACAAAAGATCGGGAACCCAAGCAGACAACTGGGCCTAAACCGTTAGGGCTATTGGATGACTGCAAACCAACCTTGCCTCATAAATGTTCCAAAAGAAATATTTTGGTCTTATACTGAAGGAACGACCGCGTGCTCCGCGAAGTCTCCTTTGGAACAAAGTGTAAAATAAGTGCCAAGAGTGGCCGAGTTATGATATGCATGCAATGATAGTTCATAGTTGCAGGAAAGTAAACACATAAACAGTTAAAGAAAATATACTCATATTATATTGGAATCCTTGTGGTTAGAACCTTTAAGTCCCCAGCAGAGTCGCCATCAGTAGCAGTTCGTATTTCGCGGGCAAGTTAGCGCTCGGAAAGCTACTTTGAACTTGTTGGTGCTCTTTCGGACTTTGTTTTAAAAGAGTCACCACCTAATTTTTAGGAAATTAGGAAAACCAGTTTTGAAGGATTTATTCATATACAGTTAAAAAGCTGTAATGACCCATTTAGTCATTATCGTAAAAAAATTCCGAAATATACGCAACCGTGTCTTCCTGAACCTTTTCGTTTGCTAAGTATTTCTGAAGGACATCTAGCCTAGCGGGACCCATTGTACGGGAAGGAATCAGAACATCAAAATCTGGGTAGGGCTAGTTTGGCTAGTTGGGATGTTGGCTTGGAATTAAAAATGTCTCTTCTTTGCACAAAGCTTGCAATTGTGACTATTTCCATTTATGCCCCTTGAATTGCACGTTCGGCCACTTTTACGTTTCTACCCTTTTGCGCTTCTAGCCACTTTTTATTGTTGGCCTTCTTTCTTGTAGCCTTATCTTCAAGCCTCGCCCAAGCCACCTCCCACACATCATAGGCCTCATTATGGGACATATATGGGCCTCCAAAGGCCTTAAACGCCATCCTTATCATCCATGCCGCTTGTAGAGCTTGAAGTTCCGTATCTTGGCCTTAAATGTAAGTTTTGAAATGAGGTGTGCCAAGTAGGATCATATCATCCTCCCCTTAGTCAAAAGGATTCGTCCTCGAATCTGAACCTAGCAAAACCCAAGGGAAGACATACGAAAACATACTCCTAAAGAATTGAGGGTTAGCACACAACGCAATAATCACATATTCATGCCAAGGATGAACAAACTTGTGGTACAACCACACATCTATGACAATCATGACTAACATTTGCACACATGAGGTATCAAGAAGTTGATTCCTCCAAGGTTCATGACATAAGGATAGAGTAATAAAACCAATGGATTTAAAATACGAAGTATGCAACTCGACATTGGTTCTATTTGACATGTGGCACAATGTCCAAACAAGGACACTATGATTTTTCAAACAAGGACTCTCCCAAGATAGTGCTCTCAAATCACACAAGGTGTCACCCGGATCAAAGGGGACGAACATCCACCTAATATGGTCAAGAACACAATCGGCTAGATCATAAGAGCCTTCTCTCACATAAGATGCACTCCCTACATGCTCAAGAATGTCATCATATACAAACAAGTAATAAAGAAAGATATCACATAAAATAACTTCCTCATCAATATCACTCCCCAATGTAACCTCACCATACGGTTCAAGAACAAGATTATCCATTGGGCTACTATGAAGTTGAAAATGAAAGGAAGAATTTACAATTTCTAGAAAAGAATCACCTTCCTTTGTAACACTTTCCTTCCCCACAAATGGATCACAATTTGTTATGTCCCGTATTTTCGTATAACGGGAAATCAAGAAATAAATAAGACTTGTGTGCGTTGAGGAAATATTTTGATTTTGGTGAATATGAATATGTTGGTTATGGAGTTATTAATGTTAAGACGTCGGGGAAGGCCGAGGGTAAATTTGTAACTTCGGAAATTAGTTTCGGGAATTACAAAACGGGACATTTTATGAATTGGGCTAAGAAAATGGAATACAAAAATTGAGGCCCAAAGGAAGTGAAGTGGCCGGCCATTGTGGAGGCCCAAACTCAATTTAAATGGTCATGTGCTATGCACATGACCTCTATGTCATGGATATATACAAAGCCATGAGTTGGAATTATCAAGATCAAGATCAAAAAAAAAAAATCTCAAGAACACCATTGAAGGTGCTCTCGGCCGAAAAAGAAAGAGAAAGAAAAAAAAAATTTCGTGGCTTGTTTCTAATCCAATCACCTAGTCTCTTTTGGAATGATTGATGAGTTCGAGGTGCTCTTCGTGGTGGTATAATTAGATTTGCGTAAGGTGCTCGTTAGCGGCAAATCGGAAATTCAAGAAAAAGGTAAGATCTTTATGTTTTAATGCTATGAAATGGATACATATGTGTTAGTGATTGAATTGGCATGAAGATTTTGGAATGGTGTTGTGTTTGTGCATGGCGTGTGTGTGCAAAAAGAGTGTGTTTGGCCGTGGGTTTTATAAGGTTTAAGGCATAAGAATTCGATCTTATTTAGCTTGAATGATGTGTTGTTGTGGTCATTATGTTGTAAAGGATTGATTAAGGAATTGAGTTGGTGTTAGAAAATAATTTCGGACGTTATCGGAAAGTGTATACCTTTGGTATATTTGTGTATATCATAGTATATATATGATACTAAAGACTTTAAATATGATTTATGGTTGATGATAATGAGTTTGGAATGAAACGACGCAAGTTAGAACGTTCGTCGTAACTTTTGGTGTTTTGAATGAAAATTGGAAAGTAGTGAACTTTGGGGAGGCTTGTATGTGGTTTGGAACTTGTTTGTTATGTAATGGAATAATCTTGAATGAATGAATACAATAATGTGGATATGAGTTGAAATTGTGAAGTTTGGAAATAGGATTACCAACTTATGGAATAAGGTGCAATTGTGAAGTTAGTGTGTTTGATTGTGATTTGTATTGTGTATTGATGGTTGGGCTGTTGATGTTGTTATATTTTGAGCCGAGCTAAGTCTCGGGGGTGTTAGATTTATAGGGGAAGTGCTGCCGAAATTTCGGTAGCCAAATATAGCCCAAAGACTAAAATGTTAATTCTCATGAATAGTAACTGGTAAAAGTGACCATTTGCAGTTTCTGGACGAAACGGGAATTGCGATTTGAGGAGCGTAAGGCGCCAACCAGGTATGTAAAGCCTACCTATCATTCTTTTGGCATGTCCTAGACATACTAGGTTAAGATCGGCCCCTCGGGAATAATCCTACTCTTGGAAATCGAGGTTCAAGTTCGAGCACTATTCACTCAGCGCGATTGAACCCTCTTTGTCACATTTTGGTTAAAAGAATGTGCGTACCTCCATAACTTGTGCTGTTGTGTCCGAAACTCTTCGAAACTTTTGTAGATGGCTCTATGGAGCCGAAAGTCTGTGATTTGGGTCCGCCACCTCAATTTGACTCGAGGTGGGCCCGCGAGCCCCGAGGCTCCCCTTATTCGGTTTGTTTGATTCATTTGTGTCCGTTATGATCCGCAACCGTCTGTTTAGGACCCAAGGATGTGTTTGAAACTTCCTATGCCATTAATGCACGTTCTGTACGTTGGGATGATGTGAGAATTCCGGAAAAATGACTTATGAACAGTTTTCTTACGAATTTGACAGTTTGGAACTTCGTAACCTTTATATGCCTACTTTTATCAATTCGATCCCTACTCCGAGCCTTCTGGCGTCAGTATCTACCTATATGTAAACGATATGTTGAGTCCGACAAATTATTTTTAATATGCATATGGTTTCGGCACTACTCTGTTCGTGCTGTCTGCTATGACTTCGTTCGTCGGTACCCGGGCCGACTTTGTGATCGTGCGCGCTATAATATATTCGGGAGTTATGATGTGTTACGGTTTCCGAGGCCTCGCCATAGGGCCGGTTACCGTTTATGGAGTTATGATGTGATATGGCATTTGATATGTTCTGATGATATGATGTGTGTGTGATATGATGTGTCTGGAGACTGTACGGAGATTTGAAAACTTCTGGAGTTATGATGTGTTGTGGCACCAGCGTCGGGGGGTGACCACGTTCCTAAACCCTATACATGATTTGATTTGCATTTGTACGTTCGCCTCCCGCACAGGTTTGCTTTGGTTGCGATGTTGGTGTGTTTGTTCTTTCTGACTCCAGCTATGTTTGTGATTTCTGTACCTTCTGCTTTACATACTCAGTACTTCTCCCGTACTGACCCCCGTTTCTTCGGGGGCTGTGTTTCATGCCCGCAGGTACAGAAGCTCGTTTGGGTGGTCCTCCAGTTTAGGCTACTCATTCTGCTGTGTTGGAAAGCTCCCCTTGATCCGGAGCCTACTTTTGGTACATTTCTTTTGTTGTGTCTGCATTCTGTATATTTGGATGAGTGGGTACGGCGGGGCCCTGTCCCGTCCTATGTTCTTATGTTCTGTTTTGTCTAGAGGCCTGTAGTCAGATTTGTGGGTCGTGGGTCCGGTGTGTTTGCATGTGAGTCTGTTTTGCATTCTTAAGCGGCCCGTACGCTGCTATGGCCAAGTCGGCCTCTGAGTTTGTATGTATGTGTATGTACTTGGGGGCGATGTGCATTCCGCCACCCTTCTGATGTGTGTGTGTGAAATTTGGCGATGTATATTCCGCCTCCTTTCTGATTTGTGATTTGTCTGATCTGTACGGGCGACTGCTTAGGATAAGTGTTCGGTAGAGATCTGATTACGATGTTGAGTTCGAATAACGTACGTTGAGTTTGGTCGAGTCTGATTACGATGATCTGGGTGTGAGTTCGTTTGGGGTGTCCCGGAAGGGCACCAGTCGCGGCCCACGGGGCTGGGTCGTGACAAAAGTGGTATCAGAGCGGTTTGTCCTCGGAATGTCTACAGGCCGTGTCTAGTAGAGTCTTGTTTATCGATGTGTTGTGCACCACATCTATAAACAGGAAGCTACAGGACATCTAGGATGTTGTGTTGCCCTTTCTTTGGAATCTTAGATCGTGCGATAAAGCTATACTGTTAGGATGGTTCCTCCCAACGAATTGCTGTGTTCACAGCAAGGCTCCGAAAAGAGTGTTAGCGTCAGTATTTTGGGAAATTATTTCTGACCCTCTCCGTGCAGGTGATTGTAGGTTGGTGAAGTATGAAGAGGACGGCTTCCGACGATGAGGATGGGGGTGCCAAGAAGGCCCCCAGGCTGTCACCGGGGCCGAGTAGGCAGGGCCCCAGTTACTCGATCGAGACGGATCCTTCGGAGGATTCCCCGGAGGATAGCTACGATACGGATCCGTCGGAGGACCCCTCTACGACTCCTCCAGAGTCCCCGATTCCTGGGGCGGAAGATCCCGTGGAGGATGGCTACGACACAGATATCTCAGAGGATCTGGCGATGACCCCTCCGGAGCTTCTTACCTCCGCGGAGGAGGATAGTGATGAGGCAGGCCCATCGGAGCATTCTTCTGGGATGACTCAGGAGGAGATTTTCAAATATGCGCCAGCTCTTATCGTTAGGGAGAACCCTGATAGCCCATCCACCTCGGAGAGTGCTATGGATTTCTCCGGTTCTTGGCCTGGGTCGTCAGTGAGCCGGGATTTGACTAATCGTCCGTATCCCTCCGATTCAGATGCGGGTGATAATGGAGACCGGATAGGCAGGGAGCAGACAGATGTGGATGATAGTGGACATACCTCTCACGGCAGCTCCCCAGGTCAGACCCGATATTGATTATTTATAAGTGTATGAGGTTTTAGAATTTTCTATATGTGTATGATATTCGCAAAACGTTGTCCTATGAAGACGACGGAAATTTAAAGGAATTAGAGACCGGGTGACCCAAGGCAAGGGCGACTAAATATCCCCACCGTCCGAGTGATTTTGGAAATCCTGGATGAAGGTAAACAGGAAAACGCCTCCGATGCCGTTTGAGTTGGGCACGT
This sequence comes from Lycium barbarum, assembly GCF_019175385.1. NCBI lineage: Eukaryota > Viridiplantae > Streptophyta > Magnoliopsida > Solanales > Solanaceae > Lycium > Lycium barbarum. The sequence continues at coordinate 75,950,717 of NC_083345.1, forward strand.
GTGGTAAGTGTCGACGATGTTATAATTCCTATTTGAAGTCATCAGCCCTGTGTGGCTGCGTTACGACGTGATATGATGTGTATGTGTGTACATATGTGTTGGCCCTGTGAGGCGTGGTTGGTATTTCTGGTGTACAGGTTTCGGATAGTAAGAAATACAGAGGAAACTCTGCCCAAATTTTTTCCAGAAATATAGAAGTAAATATGTAGACTAAGTACAAAAGGCCCCGCGATACTTATCGGGCTTTAGTTTTCTTCTGTCGGTGGCCAGAGAAAACCTTACGGTGGCATTTCTATCGGATCACATCGACTATTTGGAGGCTTAAATTCGTGGGTTAGTTGTGATCATATGTATATGTGTATGAAAGTGAATGTTGGAAATTCAGAAAGGCGACAAGGTAATGGTACGGCTTAGCCGAGAGTGGGACCCGCTACGAAAAATTTCCGAAAGATTTGCTAAGACCCCGTTTGGCCTAAAATTGCGTGACAAAGGTCGTGCAGGGCAATTGATGGAATTATATCAGCCCTAACGCATCAAAATGCGTGAAAGTTTCGGGGTTAAGCGTGCTCAAGCCAGAGCAATTCTGGGATGGGTGACCCCCTGGGAAGTAATGCAAAATTTTGCACAAGTGCAAGTATGATTTATGTAAATGAAAATTTGGGGTAACCAAAAGGTAAATAGACTGTGTGTCGAATAATTAGTGCCCTTTCGGGAGTCGCGCGGAACGAGGCGGACTAAATGGGCACAAAGAAAAGGGTACAACACCTCTTGGGAAATTGAACGAATTTGAATAACAGCCAGAGATGTTCGCCAGTAAGGTATGAGGAAACGTGTGTATGTGTGTGTGTATGATTTTCATTCAGGGCCATGAGGGCTAAGAGCCGAGCCCCGGAAACTAATGTTGTGATAAATAAAAGATAAGCAGTGTGAGTAATTGGAATCTTTGGAGGAGTTGGTACGTAAGACGCAAGGTAAATTGTGTGACGACTTGGTGAATGAGTTTGCAAATCAAGGGGCATTCTCACGAATTATTGGAGCTTTAATATGAATGATTTGATCCTAAATTGACATCCTATCTGTGGCGCTTTTGCATTTCCGAGTCTGATAAGGCTCTGCCTAGTACGCCTCTATATTTCTGAGTTCGACTATGTTCCCGTCCGATGAACCTTTTGTGCGTTTGATTCTGAATCCGTTCCTGTCTGGCGCACCTCTGTGGGTCTGAATCTGGATATAAATCCGTCTGATATGCTTCGGTGCGTTTGATTTTGACCGCGTGTGTGTTTGATACACTTCGGTTTGACTGGTCACAACTTTGTATGAAACAATCCTGTATATTTGATTCTGATTTCGGATCCGTTCGATATGAGTCCATACGTTTGACTTCAAGTGTGAATCTGTCTGGTGTATCTTCGTGTGTTGATTCTGCTTACAAATTCGTCCGATACGCCTTTGTACGTCTAACTCTGAGCCCAGATTTGTTTGACACATTTCAGTCTGTCTGATATACTTCCGTACCTCTGACTTCGACTACGAATTCGTCCGCCATAGTTGAGTATGTCTGCCTTCGATTATGAATCTGTTCGGTTTTGGTTCTGAATCCGTTTGGCAAGAAGTGTCTGATATGAAGAAAAGTGAGATTACGACGATGTGGTAAGGAAACTAAGGAGTGTGAAAAGAAGATGATATTGACGATGATGTCTGGAAAGCGTCCGTCCCTTACAAGAATATAGTGCAGAGTTCGGTGATTACGTAAAGTATGAGAAAATGCATTATGGAGGTATTTGAGTCAGTGATGTGAAAAAAAAAAAATCTACCCCAAGTATTTGTAAAGAAGACATGTCGGAGAAATCAATAAAGGACCACTATCAAGAGAACCCTCCCGGAGTAGTACGACACCCATGAGTTCGATTCAACATTCGAGGACGAATGTTCTTAAGGGGGGGAGAATGTTATGTCCCGTATTTTCGTATAACGGGAAATCAAGAAATAAATAAGACTTGTGTGCGTTGAGGAAATATTTTGATTTTGGTGAATATGAATATGTTGGTTATGGAGTTATTAATGTTAAGACGTCGGGGAAGGCCGAGGGTAAATTTGGAACTTCGGAAATTAGTTTCGGGAATTACAAAACGGGACATTTTATGAATTGGGCTAAGAAAATGGAATACAAAAATTGAGGCCCAAAGGAAGTGAAGTGGCCGGCCATTGTGGAGGCCCAAACTCAATTTAAATGGTCATGTGCTATGCACATGACCTCTATGTCATGGATATATACAAAGCCATGAGTTGGAATTATCAAGATCAAGATCAAAAAAAAAAAAAATCTCAAGAACACCATTGAAGGTGCTCTCGGCCGAAAAAGAAAGAGAAAGAAAAAAAAAATTTCGTGGCTTGTTTCTAATCCAATCACCTAGTCTCTTTAAGGCATAAGAATTCGATCTTATTTAGCTTGAATGATGTGTTGTTGTGGTCATTATGTTGTAAAGGATTGATTAAGGAATTGAGTTGGTGTTAGAAAATAATTTCGGACGTTATCGGAAAGTGTATACCTTTGGTATATTTATGTATATATAGTATATATATGATACTAAAGACTTTAAATATGATTTATGGTTGATGATAATGAGTTTGGAATGAAACGACGCAAGTTAGAACGTTCGTCGTAACTTTTGGTGTTTTGAATGAAAATTGGAAAGTAGTGAACTTTGGGGAGGCTTGTATGTGGTTTGGAACTTGTTTGTTATGTAATGGAATAATCTTGAATGAATGAATACAATAATGTGGATATGAGTTGAAATTGTGAAGTTTGGAAATAGGATTACCAACTTATGGAATAAGGTGCAATTGTGAAGTTAGTGTGTTTGATTGTGATTTGTATTGTGTATTGATGGTTGGGCTGTTGATGTTGTTATATTTTGAGCCGAGCTAAGTCTCGGGGGTGTTAGATTTATAGGGGAAGTGCTGCCGAAATTTCGGTAGCCAAATATAGCCCAAAGACTAAAATGTTAATTCTCATGAATAGTAACTGGTAAAAGTGACCATTTGCAGTTTCTGGACGAAACGGGAATTGCGATTTGAGGAGCGTAAGGCGCCAACCAGGTATGTAAAGCCTACCTATCATTATTTTAGCATGTCCTAGACATACTAGGTTAAGATCGGCCCCTCGGGAATAATCCTACTCTTGGAAATCGAGGTTCAAGTTCGAGCACTATTCACTCAGCGCGATTGAACCCTCTTTGTCACATTTTGGTTAAAAGAATGTGCGTACCTCCATAACTTGTGTTGTTGTGTCCGAAACTCTTCGAAACTTTTGTAGATGGCTCTATGGAGCCGAAAGTCTGTGATTTGGGTCCGCCACCTCAATTTGACTCGAGGTGGGCCCGCGAGCCCCGAGGCTCCCCTTATTCGGTTTGTTTGATTCATTTGTGTCCGTTATGATCCGCAACCATCTGTTTAGGACCCAAGGATGTGTTTGAAACTTCCTATGCCATTAATGCACGTTCTGTACGTTGGGATGATGTGAGAATTCCGGAAAAATGACTTATGAACAGTTTTCTTACGAATTTGACAGTTTGGAACTTCGTAACCTTTATATGCCTACTTTTATCAATTCGATCCCTACTCCGAGCCTTCTGGCGTCAGTATCTACCTATATGTAAACGATATGTTGAGTCCGACAAATTATTTTTAATATGCATATGGTTTCGGCACTACTCTGTTCGTGCTGTCTGCTATGACTTCGTTCGTCGGTACCCGGGCCGACTTTGTGATCGTGCGCGCTATAATATATTCGGGAGTTATGATGTGTTACGGTTTCCGAGGCCTCGCCATAGGGCCGGTTACCGTTTATGGAGTTATGATGTGATATGGCATTTGATATGTTCTGATGATATGATGTGTGTGTGATATGATGTGTCTGGAGACTGTACGGAGATTTGAAAACTTCTGGAGTTATGATGTGTTGTGGCACCAGCGTCGGGGGGTGACCACGTTCCTAAACCCTATACATGATTTGATTTGCATTTGTACGTTCGCCTCCCGCACAGGTTTGCTTTGGTTGCGATGTTGGTGTGTTTGTTCTTTCTGACTCCAGCTATGTTTGTGACTTCTGTACCTTCTGCTTTACATACTCAGTACTTCTCCCGTACTAACCCCCGTTTCTTCGGGGGCTGTGTTTCATGCCCGCAGGTACAGAAGCTCGTTTGGGTGGTCCTCCAGTTTAGGCTACTCATTCTGCTGTGTTGGAAAGCTCCCCTTGATCCGGAGCCTACTTTTGGTACATTTCTTTTGTTGTGTCTGTATTCTGTATATTTGGATGAGTGGGTACGGCAGGGCCCTGTCCCGTCCTATGTTCTTATGTTCTGTTTTGTCTAGAGGCCTGTAGTCAGATTTGTGGGTCGTGGGTCCGGTGTGTTTGCATGTGAGTCTGTTTTGCATTCTTAAGCGGCCCGTACGCTGCTATGGCCAAGTCGGCCTCTGAGTTTGTATGTATGTGTATGTACTTGGGGGCGATGTGCATTCCGCCACCCTTCTGATGTGTGTGTGTGAAATTTGGCGATGTATATTCCGCCTCCTTTCTGATTTGTGATTTGTCTGATCTGTACGGGCGACTGCTTAGGATAAGTGTTCGGTAGAGATCTGATTACGATGTTGAGTTCGAATAACGTACGTTGAGTTTGGTCGAGTCTGATTACGATGATCTGGGTGTGAGTTCGTTTGGGGTGTCCCGGAAGGGCACCAGTCGCGGCCCACGGGGCTGGGTCGTGACACAATTCCTCAAAGAAAGATCTCAATAATGGGAAAGAGTGTCATCATCCCATAGTGGGTTACATATCACATTATAGTCTCCAAAGGAAACCAAACGTTCAACATTACCACACACACCACTAGGTTCATCACTCTCAATAGTTATGTCAATTTCGAATAACGCATTATCTATAAAAAGAGAAGGATCAATGAACGATGAAGAATCAAAGCACGCAATCTCACTGTCAAAAAGACAAAGATCATTTTTCAAGGCATTTTTGTTCTAATGACTAACTAACTGACACATAACACCATTAGGCTCTTGCGTCTCCATAAATGACAACAAGTCTAGGTCATGGGACTCATATCCATAGGTATCAAACACCGGTGGTGTGTCATAATATTCAAATTCACTATCAACTTGGTCAAAGTTATCACTAAATTGAGATTCATTAGGTATTTCACAACATTTCTCAATTAGTGGACTATCAATAGAAGCAAGTGAAGCAAGTTGACCAATACCATCACCCATACTAGTTGGACACAAATCGACCTTACTAGAAGATTCAATTCGGTCATCGCTAGGATCAACTAGTTGGTGCACTCAATTCACATGACAATGTATTAACATGCATATCAAGAGGATCAACACTAGGTGGACACAACTTGAACTCAAAAGAAGAGTCAAGATAGTCATCAATAGGATCAACTAGTGTTGGCCCATCCACTTTAATTACATTGTCAATTGTCATTATATCATTAGGCATATCACAAGGCTAAGGTTCATTAAGCTCATTTAGGGACAAGCTATCATTTATACTCACTTCAACAATATGTTCATTCACATCATTTAGAGTGTTAAGATTAGCTATTGTACCTTAAAGTTCACATTCATCTTCTTTACCTCGGGTTTCATCTTTGGAGCTCACTTGCCCCTTCGGGAAGCTCTCAACTACCTCAAAATCCTTCAAAGGTTGAGGTTCATCATTTGGCTTGCTTCCGACAATACCTGCACTATCAACAAGACCACTAGAAAAGAAAGAAAAGTTATAAGGGTTAGAAAGAGGTTGTGACAACTCTCTCACATCACTCCTTACTTCCTCTCCTTTTTCCTCTATAGAGTTGCCACTTTTCACTCCCTTACTCCTCTCAATCTTTTCTCTCTCAATTTCTTGGGAGTTGGAAAAAGTACCAAGTATTCCTTTAGAAGGGCTAAGGGAATTCTCCACTTCATCCCCCTTTTTTGCTTCACAAGGGTTGGGTTTATTTCCTTTCAATTGTTTCTCCTTGAGCATTCGGAGGAGTATTTCCCTTATGTACAACTCTCTTCATTAAGCTCATTTAGGGACAAGCTATCATTTATACTCACTTCAACAATATGTTCATTCACATCATTTAGAGTGTTAAGATTAGCTATTGTACCTTAAAGTTCACATTCATCTTCTTTACCTCGGGTTTCATCTTTGGAGCTCACTTGCCCCTTCGGGAAGCTCTCAACTACCTCAAAATCCTTCAAAGGTTGAGGTTCATCATTTGGCTTGCTTCCGACAATACCTGCACTATCAACAAGACCACTAGAAAAGAAAGAAAAGTTATAAGGGTTAGAAAGAGGTTGTGACAACTCTCTCACATCACTCCTTACTTCCTCTCCTTTTTCCTCTATAGAGTTGCCACTTTTCACTCCCTTACTCCTCTCAATCTTTTCTCTCTCAATTTCTTGGGAGTTGGAAAAAGTACCAAGTATTCCTTTAGAAGGGCTAAGGGAATTCTCCACTTCATCCCCCTTTTTTGCTTCACAAGGGTTGGGTTTATTTCCTTTCAATTGTTTCTCCTTGAGCATTCGGAGGAGTATTTCCCTTATGTACTCGACGTCTTCTTTTATGTCTTTGAACCCACCACTTTTGCTTGTTTCTTCTTTGGGATCATTTCTTGATTGAGGCCCCGCATTCCTCCTACTTCCTTCACCTATCGTCACTCATCTCCTACTTTCCATAACATAACCACCTTGAGAACATGGTAACCTCAGATTAGGATAAGAGTATTGATTAATTTCATTCCTTGGAGTAGGATAAGATTTCGGATTTGAGTAACCGCCATAAGGACTTCCATACCCGACATGTTGGTCATCTCCCCTCAACACTTCAATCCTCCTATCCTCCACATCATAACCATATTGGGAACATGGTAGCTCTGGCTTAGGTTAAGAAGCATGATTCATCGTGTTTCTTGGAGGAGGAAATGTATACTCTCTTCTCCTTCTAGGCGGACTCCTACTCAGCCTAATTTACACACTTATACCCTTTTGTTTAGAATAGGAAGTATTATAAAGCGATGCACGTGAATATCTATTAGAAGACCCCTCATAAGAATTATATGCAATCCTATTATCTTCACAAGCATACTCACCATGAAGTCCATAGCTAATAGGCTCATTTTCACCACATTCTTCCCATTCTTGCAAGTTTTCACCGAGTGGTTCATATCGAAAGTGTGAGGAAGGAGCATACCTCAATTCGCCCCCATGTCTATGGCGTGTAGGATGAGACTCTTCATGCTCATATCCACCATAGGATTCTTCTTCATACTCTTCTACTCCTTCTTCATAAGCCTCATGAGGTGTTGCCTCACAATTGCCCTCGGGGTAGTGTTCTTCACCCTCGTACTAGTTATGATCGTATCGACCATGTTCCTCCTACGACTCATGAGGACCATAACCATCATATTCATTGTAAGAATAGTGATGCTCGTATCCTATGTCATCTCCCACATAGCCCCCATATTCATCATAGTCATACCCTCCATTGCTAGAGGCATAACCTTCAAAATCATCTCCACAAGACTCAAAATCTATGGATGAAATCCTTATCTTTTCTTCTCCTTATGTATCCTCTTCTTGAACCTACAAAATCAGCAAACATGATTATTAGCAAAAATTCCTCACGTCACTCGTATTTGCACTCAAGCTTACCTCTCAACGTAAAGCTTCTTCCAAAGTTTGTCAAGAACCCTTTTAATCCAAATCAATTCACAAGATTGCTAGCCTTTGTGGAGGACTAGATTCTTGTTAATCGAAAGACGGACGACTCAATAAAGCAAAAAGGACTTGAGCCAAAGAAGTTTCAACGATATCCAAACAAGAAAAGCTTGAAAGAATTCGCACGAAAGAATTAAGGACTCAAGAACTAGTTGACAACTAATAATATAGATTACTAGTTGTTAAATAGTTGTAAGAATAAAAGAAAGGAAGTTAAGAAGTAATCAAACCATTTTTGAACACTTAGAACAACCTTTTGATGGTCGTGTGATGGTTGTGCGTCACACACTTAGCGCACAAATAACCCCTCTTTGAATCTAACACTTAGAAAAAATTTCATAGTTTTCAGAGTCGTGCGGTGGTCATGCGTCGCATAAGGATCGTACAAAATACCCCTCTCTGAATCTGTGCAACACGCTCTGATTTTTTTGAGATTCTGGCAATTTTTTTTTTTGGTCATGCGTGTGACACCCCGGAAAATTTCGTGTTACCAAGTGTCACGACCCAACCCCGTAGGCCATGACTTGTGCCCGAATTGGACACTCATATTTATCTATTAACTCTAATAATTTATAATTAGCATGTCATGATCTCATTTGTATGTAAGAAGATAGTGAGTTATTTAGATTTGTCAAGTTCTGTATGCCTTAGTCATCCATCTCCCAAGGAGTTGCACTTATCAAACAACAACATTTATATATATTCCTAAGCAAGCCGACAAGGCTGCCACGATATACAAAATACCAAACATACACACATATGCAAGCCGACAAGGCTGCCATTACGACCGGGTACGCCCCAAACTTAAGTCAAAACATAAAACGCATCAACAACTGTAAACAGACCCACACCGATGTCCACAGACTTCTAAGAGTAACGACCGTATTATGTGGCGGGACAGGGCCCCGCCGTACCCAAATAAACACATACGGACACAACATAAGGAGGTTATACCACAAGCTAGCTCCGGAACAAAGGAGCAGTCCAAAATAGCTGAAGGATGATCTAAGCTGGCGGATCTCCAAAGCGAGCGTCTGTACCTGCGGGCATGAACGCAGCCCCCCGAAGGAAGGGGTTCAGTACGGAATATGTACTGAATATGTAAAGCTTGAAACATAGTATAGACTTATATTGAGACACGGTACATAGGATGCATTGCAACAACAGAATTTCATAAAACTTGCCTTTAAACATATTTCATCTGTATCATTCTCATATCATTGCTATTATAGAGTTTTGTAGTCAAAGCTGCATAATCATTCTGTATAAAACATACATGACGTGTCCCGGCCCTTTTTATGAGGGACTCGGCAATTTAAAATCATAGCATCATAACATAAACATAGAAGTGTCCCGGCCCTTTCCTGAGGGACTCGGTAATAAGGAATATGCCCTCCTGGCCACCATCATCTCCATATCATCATATCATCATATCATCATATCATCACATCATCATATCATCATCATATATATATACATAACGTGTCCCGGCCCTCTAGTGAGGGGCTCGGTGATTAATATAATAAATGTGCGCACGAAAACGTACCCTGGCCCGGGACTCAGTGAAGGATATAGCGGTAAGCACGAGCAGAATAATAAGCAACCACATATATGCAAATCATCTTTTTAGACTCAAGGGATAAGCAACTAACCCGCTCTAAGTGTCAAAATAATGTTCACCTTCAGTTCATTTCAAGTCTCATAACAAACTATTACAAGAAACGTTTTAGACTTCATGTACATATGTCACTTTAATATGGTATAGCTTTTTGAAGTCAAGTATGTCTTTAGTTGTGCAATTCTTTATGTATAGGAACTTTCATGCATCGTTCATTAGTCACTCATACTGTAGGTACATGACAATAACATTAGTGAAATATAGATTCATAAGCCATACATGAAACTAGAGAATAGAATTTACCCCAAAATTCATATCGTTTCATTCTTACGTCCAGGACATGCCAAAAGAAAGAAGGAATAGGCTTTACATACCTTTTGCGTTTAGTTGTATTCTAACTTGTACTTGCTGCCCAACAATACTTATCCTATATCAAGATGTGAAGAACTACAATTAGTCTACAAGGGCATTCAACACGTATTGTGACATTCACAACTCCTTTCTAACAATTAAACGACGTTTCGTTCGCATTTAACCCAACTAGCGTTACAAGCTAACATGGCTAGTCGTTCTTTCATATATTGATCAAAACTTGTTTAAGCATGACTTAGGGAACTTGGGCAGTCCCTACACCACCCAAAATAGTCTCATACACACGGCAACCCAACACACACATCATTTCCATTCTTACTTAGCAATTTTCCAGTTTTAACTTGCAACAACACAACACTTTTCATGACTTTACTTTCATGAAATCTTGGAACTGTTTTAGCATCATCTTCACCCTTACAACAGCCCAAAATCAGTTCAGTTTTAACTTGAATCATGGCATTTTACATTCACTACACGTTTGCAACAAAAACCAACATTCAACACACACAATTTCACTTCTAATCCCTAAAACTGTCCACGGTTTTTGGACTGCCCCTACCCCTCAACATAATTCGTTTCTTGAACACCTTAATTTACATATTCAACATGCATACAATACACTACAATGTCCACAACAACAACAATCAAATTATAGCCCAAAACAGTCCATGAATTCGTCCAAAACAGCCCCCTACCCGGTTTCATCACAACTACTCCAACTTCATGATTTTCATTCGTTTATCCAACTACAATGCATTCAATTCATTTCCAATACATGTTCAACAAGATTAAGCATGACTTCATCAGAATCTTCAACACATGATTCATTTTAAATTCGAGCAAAAACAGTCCAATAGCCAACATGCAACATCACAACCAAACTCCCACAATCTTTGTTCATTTACATATGTTGATACATATTCAATTCACTAACAATACATGCACAATGAAATCAGTCATAAACTCACCTCACACACGGCTCACTCTCTACTTCAACTACAACCACAATCCAACAACAACATGCATGAACTATACATTCAAATCATCATGCAACACAAGAAACAACAAACATTCTTACCTTTCAATCTTGTGCTTCACTTGGCCGAATTTTCAACTCTATTGAGTGCTTCACTTTCTTGTTTCTCTTCAACAACTAATACACTTTCTTACACACTAGATGAGGGATAGTTTTGATGGAGAAAAACTGGAATTTCTGGGCACAATATCACCCCACCCTCTCGGCTAGCTCTTAGCCGAGAGCACCTCTCTCTACTCTTTCTATCTCTAAATGTTTCTTGACTTGTGGTGATGAAAATTATGTTGTGAAGGTGTGGAGTGATCAGACTTTGTGTCAATATGTTCCCCTCATTGAGTTGGCCATGTGGATTACACTAAATTGGGTCAAGATTCTTTGACCAAAGCCTTACATGGCACGGCCAAACAAGGCATAAAGTGGACTGATTTTTTTTTGTCTTTCCAATCCCACTTTTTAATCCAATTATGGTTAGTTTCATCCCAATTTTCCATTACTAGTTTAATGCCACACGAAAGTTGTGGATAAATTGTGACTCGACACGAAACCGGAAGTTAAAATCTCTACTTCATATCTTAAGATAGTCTTGCCTTTAACTCGTCGTGCTTATTTTAAAACGTCCCGACGTATGAAAATACGGGACATAACATCCTCCCCCCCTTTAGAACATTCGTCCTCGAATGTTGATTTTTATCCCGTTAGGTTCTATAAGGGTTTTGGGAAGGGTTTCCTCTATTGCTAACATATAAATTGAGCAGACAATTTAACACAATCAAGTAAAGGAGTTTAAATTACCTGCAAATGTGGAAAACAAGTGAGGATATTTATTTTTCATCTCCTCTTCAGCCTCCCAAGTCACCTCCTCCCTATTATTGTTCCGCCACAACACTTTAACCGACGCCACATCTTTTGTTCGTAACCTCCTGATTTGTCGATCAAGTATGGCAATAGGTTGCTCTTCGTATGATAGCTCCTCTGTTACCTGAATATCGTCTGTAGGGAACACCCTGGAAGGATCGCCTATATACTTCCGAAGCATGGACACATGGAAGACCGGATGTACTGCTGCTAAATCCGCTGGCAGGTCTAACTCGTAAGCAACTTGGCCTACCTTACGAATGACCTGATAAGGTCCAATGTACCTTGGGCTCAACTTCCCTTTCTTGCAGAACCTCATAACACCCTTCATGGGTGACACTTTCAAGAACACCCAATCGCCAACCTGAAATTCCAAGTGTCGACGTCGATTATCCGCATACGCCTTCTGCCGACTCTGAGCTGCCAGTAATTTTTCCTGAATAAGTTTCACCTTATCGACAGCCTGCTGAACCATATCTGGGCCTATCAGCTTAGCCTCGCCAACATCAAACCAGCCTATAGGGGATCTGCATTTCCTGCCATACAGGGCTTCGTACGGCGCCATCTGAATGCTAGAGTGGTAACTGTTATTGTAAGCAAACTCGATAAGCGGTAAGTGATCCTCCCAGCTGCCTTTGAAATCAATAACACAAGCTCTCAACATATCTTGTAGCGTCTGGATGGTACGCTCAGCCTGCCCGTCAGTCTGAGGATGAAATGCGGTGCTGAGACTCACCTGTGTCCCCAATCCCTCCTGGAAGGATCTCCAGAAGTTAGCTGTAAACTGGGACCCTCTATCTGAGATAATAGCTGTGGGAACTCCATGAATTCTCACTATCTCCTTAAGATACAATCGGGCATAATCCTCAGCTGAGTACGTAGTCCTGACTGGAAGGAAGTGGGCTGATTTTGTCAGTCTATCAACAATAACCCAGACAGAGTCATTCTTCCGTGGAGTGCGAGGGAAACCTGTGACGAAGTCCATATTAATTACTTCCCATTTTCAGGTTGAAATTTCCATCTCCTGCAATAGCCCTCCGGGCTTCTGGTGCTCTATCTTGATCTGCTGACAATTTGGACACTGGGCCACAAATTCTGCTATGTCCTTTTTCATGTCGTTCCACCAGTACAAACACCTAAGATCATGATACATTTTTGTCGATCCCGGGTGAATAGAATAACGAGCATAGTGTGCTTCCCCCATTACCTGCTGCCGCAACCCTGCAACCTCAGGTACACATAATCTGTCTCTGTATCGTAGTACTCCATCGGCTAACATCTTAAATGGGGTCTCATCCTTCTGAAGTGCTGTATCTCTATAATGTACCAGAACAGGATCCTCATATTGCCGTCTCTTTACCTCTTCTACAATAGAGGACTCAGCAACACCTCGTACAATAATGCTACCATTATCAGCATCAGCCAAACGAACTCCAAGACTAGCTAGCTGATGGATCTCACGAACTATCTCCTTCTTTTCTGGTTGTACGCCGGCCAAACAAGCCATAGATTTACGGCTGAGTGCATCTGCTACCACATTAGCCTTTCCTGGGTGATATAGAATATCAACATCATAATCCTTCAGCAACTCTAACCATCTCCTCTGTCGCAAATTCAGTTCCTTCTGCTTAAAAATATACTGGAGACTCTTATGATCTGTATAAATATCAACATGCACGCCATACAGATAATGTCTCCATATCTTCAAAGCATGTATCACTGCTGCCAACTCCAGGTCATGTGTAGGATAATTTCTATCATGTTTCCTGAGTTGTCGGGAGGCATAGGCTATAACTCTGCCGTGCTGCATCAACACGCAACCCAACCCAACACCGGAAGCATCACAATAAACAACATAGCCATCTGGCCCCTCAGGAAGAGTTAGAACAGGAGCTGTAGTCAACTTATCTTTCAATAATTGAAAACTCCGTTCACAAGCATCGGTCCACTGGAATTTGGCTGCCTTCTGTGTTAGCCTTGTTAAAGGCGCTGAAATAGAGGCAAACGTTTCTACAAATATCCTGTAATACCCTGCCAGCCCCAGAAAACTACGTACCTCAGTAGGCGTCGTAGGTCTAGGCCAAGTTTTGACGGCCTCAATTTTCTGCGAATCTACCCGAATACCATCTGCTCCAACAATATGCCCCAGAAATGCTACAGAAGTCAACCAGAATTCATATTTAGAGAACTTAGCATATAACTTCTGGAGCTGGAGTACCCTGAGTACTGTCCTCAAATGCTCTGCATGCTCTTCTTCTGATCGTGAATAGATCAGAATATCATCAATGAATACAATCACGAACAAGTCAAGGAATGGCTTAAACACCCTGTTCATCAAGTCCATGAACACTGCTGGAGCATTGGTCAGCCCAAAAGACATCACTCTAAACTCGTAATGTCCATATCGAGTCTTGAATGCAGTCTTCGGAATATCTGTCTCCTTTACCCGCACCTGGTGATAACCTGACCGCAAGTCTATCTTTGAGAAGCATTTAGCACCCTGCAACTGATCGAATAAATCATCAATCCTGGGGAGGGGATATCTGTTCTTTATCGTGATTTTGTTCAGCTGCCTATAATCAATGCACATTCGCAGCGACCCATCTTTCTTCCGTACAAATAATACTGGTGCTCCCCAAGGTGATGTACTGGGCCTGATGAAACCCTTTTCCAGCAAATCTCTCAGTTGCTCCTTCAATTCTTTCAACTCTGCAGGTGCCATTCTGTAAGGAGGAATAGATATAGGTTGAGTGTCTGGCAATACATCTATAGTGAACTCTATCTCACGTTCAGGAGGAAGGCCTGGAAGTTCATCTGGAAATACACCTGGAAATTCATTAACCACCGGGACAGATTGTAGAGTCGGTGATTCTGCTTTTAAGTCATGCACACGAACCAGGTGATAAATATAGCCTTTTCTAACCATCTTCCTTGCCTTGAGGTATGAAATAAACTTACCCCTAGGCGATGCTGTGTTCCCCCTCCACTCTATAATTGGTTCCCCTGGAAACTGAAACCGAACTAATTTGCCTCGGCAATCAACGTTAGCATAGCAGGAAGCTAACCAATCCATCCCCATAATAACATCGAATTCAGTCATAGCTAACTCTATCAAATCTGCCCTGGTACAGCGATTACATATGACTACCAAACAATCTTTATATACTAGCTCTGCCAAGACAAAATCCCCTACTGGTGTAGCTACCTCAAATGGTTCTATAGGTTCAGATTTTATCCCAATTTTACTAGCAACAAAAGGGGAAATATATGATAATGTGGAACCGGGGTCTATCAATGCGTATACATCTCGGGAGAAAATCGATAATGTACATGTGACCACATTTGGCGACGCTTCCTGATCCTGTCTGCTGGCTAAAGCATATAAGCGGTTGGAAGGACCGCCAGAACTAGAAGCCCCTCCACGGCCTCTGCCACGGCCTGCTGGTGTCGGAATACCTTGCCCCATAGGGCGCATAGCAACTGAAGAAGAAGAAGAACCCGCAACTGATCCCGTAGGCTGAGCTGGCCCACCTGCCCCACCCCCAAATCGACATTCCCTCATAGTATGGCCCTGACGGCCGCAAGAAAAGCAAGCACCAGTAATAAGACGGCATTCCCCTGGATGGCGTCTGCCACATCGAGGACATGGGGGTACAGGTGGTCTCATCTGGCCCGAATTCCTGTGCGTCTGGAACCCTGAAGTCATGGAGCTTTGACCAGCTCCCGAATACCCCGTGCTATCAAACCTTCTACCAGTAAATCGTGAAGGTGCACTCCGTGCCGGCTGGGAAGGATATCGACTATACTGCTGTTGGGGCTGCCCGCCCCGAAAGTCACCAGAATGATACCCAGCTGATCTAGCTCTCTTATGTTGACCCCTGTCCTGCTCTCTATCAAATCGACGCCCTCTCTGTCGACCCTCAACTCCCTGGGCATATGCCTGCACTCGAGCGATATTTATACCGGGCTGAGATGTCATTGCCATGCAGCTATCAATCAAATAATTATCCAAGCCCATTACATAACGATGCACCCTATCTGTCATGTCAGCTACCATAGCGGGCGCGTACCTAGCCAGCGAATCAAACTCGATGCTATAGTCCCGAACACTTCTACCATTCTGCCTCAGGTGTATAAATCTGTCAACTCTGGCTCGCCTCATCTCTGGAGGCAGAAAATGACCCAGAAAAGCCTCTACGAACTCGTCCCATACTTCTGGTGGAGCATCCTCACCGCTGGACAACTCCCAGGACTCATACCAATTAACTGCCACATCCCGCAACTGATAGGAAGCCAATTCGACCAACTCAGTCTCGGAAGATTTAGTCACCCGCAACGTACGCAGCATCTGTCCAATAAAATCCTGTGGATCCTCTGCGGGCTTTGACCCATAGAACTCTGGGGGTTTACAAGTCAGAAAAGCGCGAACCCTCAAACTGTCGCGTCTATCCGCATCATCACCTCCTAACCCACGTCTGCGAGCCTGTCCCGATACCAACCTAGTCAATAACTGTACTGCTTCACGCATAGCCCTATCCTCTGCCCCTGGCTGGGGAGCTGGAGGCTCGGTTGCTGGAGCCGCAGGAGCTGGTGGTAAGTCTGTCTCCTGACCTGCAGCTGCTGCTGCGCTAGGCTCCTCTGATAGTGATGGTGTAGCGGAGCTCGCTGACTGAATTCTAATCCCAGGCACATATTGGGAATAAGCTCTAGTGACTCTCCGGGTCCCACTGGTCTCCCCAACTACCGCTTTGCCCTTCTGGACGGCTGTCGCCTTCTTTGGAGGCATCGCTGAAAACATAGCAATCTGTTAGGGAAAAATTTATCCTGATAATACAGCTCTATCACATGATCTAGAATGAGAAGAAAAGATGACATCCTAAATGTCCTGTAGCTTCCTGTTTATAAACGTGGTGCACAACACATCGATAAACAAGACTCTACTAGACACAGTCTGTGGACACTCCGAGGATTTAACCGCTCTGATACCACTTTTGTCACGACCCAACCCCGTAGGCCGTGACTTGTGCCCGAATTGGACACTCATATTTATCTGTTAACTCTAATAATTTATAATTAGCATGTCATGATCTCATTTGTATGTAAGAAGATAGTGAGTTATTTAGATTTGTCAAGTTCTGTATGCCTTAGTCATCCATCTCCCAAGGAGTTGCACTTGTTAAACAACAACATCTATATATATTCCTAAGCAAGCCGACAAGGCTGCCACGATATACAAAATACCAAACATACACACATATGCAAGCCGACAAGGCTGCCATTACGACCGAGTACGCCCCAAACTTAAGTCAAAACATAAAACGCATCAACAACTGTAGACAGACCCACACCGATGTCCACAGACTTCTAAGAGTAACGACCGTATTATGTGGCGGGACAAGGCCCAGCCGTACCCAAATAAACACATACGGACACAACATAAGGAGGTTATACCACAAGCTAGCTCCGGAACAAAGGAGCAGTCCAAAATAGCTGAAGGATGATCTAAGCTGGCGGATCTCCAAAGCGAGCGTCTGTACCTGCGGGCATGAACGCAGCCCCCCGAAGGAAGGGGGTCAGTACGGAATATGTACTGAATATGTAAAGCTTGAAACATAGTATAGACTTATATTGAGACACGGTACATAGGATGCATTGCAACAACAGAATTTCATAAAACTTGCCTTTGAACATATTTCATCTGTATCATTCTCATATCATTGCTATTATAGAGTTTTGTAGTCAAAGTTGCATAATCATTCTGTATAAAACATACATGACGTGTCCCGGCCCTTTTTATGAGGGACTCGGTAATTTAAAATCATAGCATCATAACATAAACATAGACGTGTCCCGGCCCTTTCCTGAGGGACTCGGTAATAAGGAATATGCCCTCCTAGCCACCATCATCTCCATATCATCATATCATCATATCATCATATCATCACATCATCATATCATCATCATATATATATACATAACGTGTCCCGGCCCTCTAGTGAGGGGCTCGGTGATTAATATAATAAATGTGCGCACGAAAACGTACCCTGGCCCGGGACTCAGTGAAGGATATAGCGGTAAGCACGAGCAGAATAATAAGCAACCACATATATGCAAATCATCTTTTTAGACTCAAGGGATAAGCAACTAACCCGCTCTAAGTGTCAAAATAATGTTCACCTTCAGTTCATTTCAAGTCTCATAACAAACTATTACAAGAAACGTTTTAGACTTCATGTACATATGTCACTTTAATATGGTATAGCTGTTGGAAGTCAAGTATGTCTTTAGTTGTGCAATTCTTTAAGTATAGGAACTTTCATGCATCGTTCATTAGTCACTCATACTGTAGGTACATGACAATAACATTAGTGAAATATAGATTCATAAGCCATACATGAAACTAGAGAATAGAATTTACCCCAAAATTCATATCGTTTCATTCTTACGTCCAGGACATGCCAAAAGAAAGAAGGAATAGGCTTTACATACCTTTTGCGTTTAGTTGTATTCTAACTTGTACTTGCTGCCCAACAATACTTATCCTATATCAAGATGTGAAGAACTACAATTAGTCTACAAGGGCATTCAACACGTATTGTGACATTCACAACTCCTTTCTAACAATTAAACGACGTTTCGTTCGCATTTAACCCAACTAGCGTTACAAGCTAACATGGCTAGTCGTTCTTTCATATATTGATCAAAACTTGTTTAAGCATGACTTAGGGAACTTGGGCAGTCCCTACACCACCCAAAATAGTCTCATACACACGGCAACCCAACACACACATCATTTCCATTCTTACTTAGCAATTTTCCAGTTTTAACTTGCAACAACACAACACTTTTCATGACTTTACTTTCATGAAATCTTGGAACTGTTTTAGCATCATCTTCACTCTTACAACAGCCCACAATCAGTTCAGTTTTAACTTGAATCATGGCATTTTACATTCACTACACGTTTGCAACAAAAACCAACATTCAACACACACAATTTCACTTCTAATCCCTAAAACTGTCCACGGTTTTTGGACTGCCCCTACCCCTCAACATAATTCGTTTCTTGAACACCTTAATTTACATATTCAACATGCATACAATACACTACAATGTCCACAACAACAACAATCAAATTATAGCCCAAAACAGTCCATGAATTCGTCCAAAACAGCCCCCTACCCGGTTTCATCACAACTACTCCAACTTCATGATTTTCATTCGTTTGTCCAACTACAATGCATTCAATTCATTTCCAATACATGTTCAACAAGATTAAGCATGACTTCATCAGAATATTCAACACATGATTCATTTTAAATTCGAGCAAAAACAGTCCAATAGCCAACATGCAACATCACAACCAAACTCCCACAATCTTTGTTCATTTACATATGTTGATACATATTCAATTCACTAACAATACATGCACAATGAAATCAGTCATAAACTCACCTCACACACGGCTCACTCTCTACTTCAACTACAACCACAATCCAACAACAACATGCATGAACTATACATTCAAATCATCATGCAACACAAGAAACAACAAACATTCTTACCTTTCAATCTTGTGCTTCACTTGGCCGAATTTTCAACTCTATTGAGTGCTTCACTTTCTTGTTTCTCTTCAACAACTAATACACTTTCTTACACACTAGATGAGGGATAGTTTTGATGGAGAAAAACTGGAATTTCTGGGCACAATATCACCCCACCCTCTCGGCTAGCTCTTAGCCGAGAGCACCTCTCTCTACTCTTTCTATCTCTAAATGTTTCTTGACTTGTGGTGATGAAAATTATGTTGTGAAGGTGTGGAGTGATCAGAATTTGTGTCAATATGTTCCCCTCATTGAGTTGGCCATGTGGATTACACTAAATTGGGTCAAGATTCTTTGACCAAAGCCTTACATGGCACGGCCAAACAAGGCATAAAGTGGACTGATTTTTTTTTGTCTTTCCAATCCCACTTTTTAATCCAATTATGGTTAGTTTCATCCCAATTTTCCATTACTAGTTTAATGCCACACGAAAGTTGTGGATAAATTGTGACTCGACACGAAACCGGAAGTTAAAATCTCTACTTCATATCTTAAGATAGTCTTGCCTTTAACTCGTCGCGCTTATTTTAAAACGTCCCGACGTATGAAAATACGGGACATAACACCAAGACTGTAGACGGCTTAGTATGAACTCAAGGGAGAGTGAAGTTATACAAGGATTAGGGATTAATATTATATTATATGAGTATAGGAATAACATATAGATGGCATTTGGAGACTGTATGGTGTAAATCAGTCAATACGTTATTTGATGAATAGCCGTCGTAACCGTAAGTTAAGGTGGGGCCCAAATGTTGGGGTTTTATAAAGGACATATGAAAAGTGATAGAAGTAGTACATGGGAAGTTGAGCAAGTCTTAAAAAGGACCCTTAAGCCACATATGTGCATAAGCCCTCCAAAAGGATGATTTAAGGATACGTTTTCGGATGATCTGACTTGGAGGGGCCACAACGCTATTATAAGTTTGGAAATTGGAAACAAACAAGAAATTAAAGTTGTAGATAATTGAAAGAGATTTTCAAGCATAGGTCATGGGCCCTCATACGATATCGGGATCATGAGTTATGACCATTTTCAGATAAAGACTCCAAGCTGCCAAATGACTTCCACGGGTCCCACTTGAGAAGGTCGGTGGAACCGACTTATGAGAGGTATAAATACCCCATTAAATCCATTATTTTCAGAATTTTACATTCTAAATAGTCCTAGAAACTTCTCAACACAACTCCTAAACATTTATAGCCCATTAAATCAAGAATTTAACAAGATTACACCAAACTAGTCCATGAAAGGTGATTGTTCTTGCTTCTACTTGATGTTGTGGTAAGTTTGGTCTTGAAGAAAGTTGGTGTGGATGAATTTATTCGAGTATAAGGTATGTTCTTCATCCTATCGCTTATGTGGAGTTGATTTGAAGGTTTAGCAAGTCTTAAAAGTGAAACAGTTATGGAGGAAAGGTCATAAAGTGTCGTGTTGTAGTTATTGTGTTTATGGACTATTTTGAGCATGTTATGACCGTGTGGTTGGGCTGATTTACATGTATAGAGATGGTATCTAATGTTGTTGGTGTGTTGATGAGGTTATGCTCCTTGATTGGGAAGAAAGGAAGTGTATATTGTTGTTGTATGTTGAAAAACATCGTGTGGGATGTTTTATGGAATATATTGGTATTGATAATGTTGTTGTTGATGTTGGTATTGTTATTGTTATTTTTGGTTGCTGGATTGTGATTTCGGGCTAGGCATATAAACAGGGGAGATGCTGCCCGAATTTCGGCAGATTCTAAATGGATTTAAATTGAAGGCTTAAGACAAGTGTATGATGGTGAGCCTAACAATAGTATGGATGGTTTTATATGTAAATTTCAAGACAGGAGGTAGGTTGGAAAGTCGAGAAGCGAGCTTCCAGGTATGTTAAGGTTCGTCCCTTTCTTTCAAAGGCATGATTCCTATGTTTTGATTCCATACATGACATCCATAATATTTTTACTCCTAGAAGTGCCAGAAGTCTATACTTTCTGAGGATTTTTATGATGACTCCAATCCTAGAGATTTCCAAGTATAAGGTTCTAGATGATTTCATGACGTGACTGAGCGTGCTAGATAATTTTGGATTATATTTAGAATATGTGGCCTCAGCTTATGTCTGAGCTTGCTACATAATATGTGGCCTCAGCTTATGTCTGAGCTTGCTACATAATATGTGGCCTCAGCTTATGTCTGAGCGTGCTACGGAATATGTGGCCTCAGCTTATGTCTGAGCGTGCTACATAACATGTGGCCTCAGCTTATATCTGAGCGTGCTACATAATTCTTGATTATATTCTGGATATGTGGCCTCAGCTTATGTTATGGATCATTCAAAGTGAGACATGATAGTGGTGAAGATTATGGTAGTGATGAAAATCCTTATTATCGAAACGAAGCCAGTAAATAAACGAATTCCAAAGACTATATTCCTAGACAGTGTAGGGATATTCGTATCCTTGACCTCTTAAGTCCCGAAGGGGCATCCATAAGTTGTACGTTTCCATAATGATGTCTAATTCCCAAAGGGGACGTTCATAAGGTTTTATCTTTCCTATGCATTTCACATTTGATTTTTGAGTCTCGAAGGAGACAAATGAAAAGGGGAAGAAGTTCCCATTTTTGAGAAAAAGGGGAAGAAGTTCCCATTTTTAAGAAAAGGGAAGAAGTTCCCGTTTTGAACTAAAAGTTGCTCCGAAGGGAGTCTTTTGATGGTTTCCAAAGATTTTCATGCATTTTCATATTTACATACATGCACGACATCATTTCATGGGGATGGGAAAAAGGTTTAAGGCGTTATATACGCAAACCACCTGATCTGCTGGTATACGATGATTCTGATGCCCGAAGGGGCCATTATGCTATTATACCCGAAGGGGCAACGAGCAGGGTGAAGGCATACATTATATATATATATATATATATATATATATATATATATATATATATATATATATATATATATATATATATACATACCCATGCTACATCAAAAGTTCATATGCATACATGTTTATCAGAGATGGTTACAAGTACAGATTGAGTCTGTTACTCTTTTATCATCCGAGTCAAGATATATTGTTTCAGTTCTGCCTTGCATACTTGGTAAATTATTCACACTAACGTCCCTTTGCTTGGGGGCGCTGTGTTTTATGCCACGCAGGTGTATACAGATTAGTAGAAGATATTAGTTGTAGGATGTTCCCACGCTATCAGCTGGATTGGTGAGCTCCATCTCAGTTCGGAGTGTTGCTGCGTCAGAGTACTTATGTTATGGTATCTCGTGTATGTTAGAGACTTTGGCAGATAGTGTCCTGTGGATACTGCGTTGAGATGTCGACAATTGTGTAAAGCAACCATGTAGGTCGATGTGTTTTTATGCTTTATTTTTTTAAAGATTTTATTGTGACTAAAGGTTTTCTTTGAATTAACGATAAGGGAGAAGTCCCTAATTTGACGAAAGAGTTTTATTGAAAAGTTTTTTTTCACATGCTGGAAGCGTTATTTCGTAAATCAAAAGGTTCACAAAAAGTTGTGACTCATGGATGGAATGGTAGTATGGCACTCAGCCGAGTAGGGTCTTGGGTGTCAGTCGCGGCCCTCTAGTTTGGGTCGTGACAATGCGATGGTTGTGCGACGCATAGCCAGAGCACAAGCACCACCGTGCGATGGTTGCGTGAAGCACAGCCTCCTGTGACGTTTTTCTCAAACTCTGGGCCTAATTTTGTGAATTTGGCTGATGTATTGGGCCCACTCAATCTAGGATCTTTCGTTTTTGGGGTGGAAAAACAACTTTCTATAACTTTTAGGAATTTCTTTGGATCAAACTTCTTTTTTGGTCTTCTTCTTCACTATGAAGATATGACGATGCGCAATAACATGAAGAAAACCTAAAATCAAATTCACCTCCAAATCAACTTATTTTTCCACCAAATTTCAGATCTAGACTCCCTTTCACCTAGAGAACAAAGCCCAATAAGAATTAACCTCCAATTTAACCTCAATCACCAAACCCACTTTTGATTTCTTCAAGAACAACAATGGTGATTTTACCAAACTGTTATATCCCGTATTTTTGTACGTTGGATTATTCGTAAGCTAATCGACATAAGTTCAATGACAAGATTATTTTTGAGATATGAGACAAGGACTTTTTAATCCCGATTTTAATAATACACGGTTGGCTTACTAATTACAATTGGTGGAGATATTAGTGAAGATTAGGTATTAATTAACCATGATCAAATTATTAAGTGGGGATTAATGAAGCTAATTAGATCGCTAAGTGGGCCCCACAAAACGTGGCTGAATTTGATCGGAACATGGATGATGACAAGCTAATGGGACACGTGTCAAGTGGGCTGCCACATGTCAACAAGGTAGGTTGCATACATATGTTGCGTCCCATGTTCTCATGCGTTGGAAAGTGTGCGAGTTAAATGATATTAGTAACGGACACATGGTTATCCCCCAAGTTTATAGGTGGTTAAAGTGATGGTACACCTGTACCGTAAGGATTTGAAGTTAAGCCAATCAAATAAAATAAGTTTAGTCGAGTTTTAACATTTATTCGAGTGGAATACGGCCCAAGCTATAATACCCCGTATTTTTGGACTAGAGCATTTAATCGTCCAACAGGAGCAAATTTACCCAAGCCCGGAAAATTCGATCATATCCAAGGATGAAAATCAAGAACTTAATGTATATAAGGAATGAAGTCCCAAAATGATTTAAGACGGAAAAGTGTTACAACGAGGAATGGAAATAATATTTGGTGTCCATATAAAGAGGCTATGGACTAGAATTATACCACATGATTATGATAATGAGTATATGAAGTATGTTAGAAGTGATCAATACTGAGTGAATTGAGATTAAGAAATTAAGTATATTTGTAGTTGGTTAAATGTTGGAATAAAGTGGGGAGTCCAAGGAGTTAAATATCGTAAGTAGTAGATAAAGACTTAATGCTACAAATAGTCACGTGGATGCATAGGAAATGGACATTTTAATAAGCTAAATGATAGAATTCTTGTGACAACACATAAGAGACATTCACACGTGGGCCGTGGCCAAAGAGACACCAACTTAGTTATCATTTATTATCATGTATAGCAATCTGATGGTTCCTTCTTGAATACAAGAAAATACTTGATCAAATTAGTGATCAAAGTTATGGTCTTACGGACTAAAAATAAATAAAACCCGCGAGTCATCTTCTCTGTACATATGGAGTTCAAGAAGGGTATTATTTCTACGCGGTAGTACAGAGATAAGAGCGGGGTAGAGGTTATGTCCATGTTTGTTTTGTTCGGGTGATGGAAAATTGGAGATTTCTTCGAAGTAAAGTAAGATTGAAGAAGAGTATTTCTTGGCATATAAGATAAGAATTCTCCTATGCTTGATATATTTAAATTTGTGCGGGTCATAGCTAAATTATGGGATGAGCACTACGAAATTAATTGCGGGAAATCGGATAAGTTATTGAGTTAATATTGTAATTATGGGCCGTTTTGAGATAATCTAAAGGTGGATTTAATTCTAGTTGATATGAAATTGTTGGTATTGTTGTTGTTGGTATTTTGATTGATGTTTTGGTTGAATTGGAATCTCTAGGATTGTTAAGTTTTCAGGGGAAATGCTGCCCGAATTGTGTTATGTAACGTGCTAGCTTAGGCTTTGGATTTTGAGCGCGCTATAGTTAATACTTGATATCAATAATATTGTTGTAGATTGGGAAGCTCGGGATCTGATTTGTGGTTAGCTTGGACAGAATAAGGTATGTAAAGTTAATCATTCTTTCTTTTGGCATGATCTTTATGAAACAAACAGACGACGTATATGTATGATTTCAATGAAGCTCCTATTCTTAGAGCCACTAGGATGGCTAATGTTCTTGACTCCCAGAAGCTATTTCATTATGTCTTGATACGTGTATATGATTCCAAAAGTTCTATTTTGATATAATCCATAGTGATATTCGAAAGGTACTTGATAAGACTATTGCCTTGATTTTCAAATGATAGCTCGTTTTGATTATTCTATCGAGTCTCAGATGTGTTTTAACTTGCATATGGTTTCTCACTACTCTGCTCGTGCATGCCTCAATATATCTTTCACTGAGTCCCGGGCCAGGACACGTTTTTGTGCACAGTTTCACTGCATTGTTCACCGAGTCCTTCACAAGAGGGTCGGGACACGTTATATATATATATATATGATGATGTGATGATATGATGATATGATGATATGGTAATGTGATTATGGCGCCAAGGATGACTTTATTCACCGAGTCCCTCACTAGAGGGCCGGGACACGTTATATATATATATATGATGATGATATGATTATGTCACCGAGTCCCATAATGGGCCGGGTATGATATATGATATTGACATGCATGATTTATGTTTCAAAAGGCAAGTGTTTTGGTATTCTGGATGTTATCCTTGTCTCCTGTACTCCCTATTTCAGTTATGATCCTCTTTACTGTATTTCATGCTTTACATACTCAGTACATATCTCGTACTGACCCCCTTTCTCCGGGGGCCTGCGTTTCATGCCCGCAGGTACAGATAGTCGGTTTGGTGACCCTTCAGCATAGGACTTCTACTCAGCTGTCTTGGAGAGCTCCGTTGTTCCGGAGTCTAGACTTTTGGTTCAGATCTTATGATGTATATGTATATGTTTACTCAGGGGTACGGCGGGGCCCTGTCCGTCATATTTCGCTATCGATACTCTTAGAGGTCTGTAGACATATGTGTGGGTTGTGTATAAGTTCTGTTCAGCTATGTCTATACGATGTGTTATGATATGATGTTCGTCTGTAGCGACAGCCTTGTCGGCTTGCGTATGATATTGATATATAGTGGAAGCCTTGTCAGCTTGTGTATGATATTGATATATAGTGGTAGCATTGTCGGCTTGCGTATGATATTGATATATAGTGGCAGCCTTGTCGGCTTGCGTATCATTTTTATGATTTGATTAGTTGTGACTCCTCAAGAGACAGTCTATCTGGATATATATATATATATATATATATATATATATATATATATATATATATGTGATGACATTATGAACCTTGGAGTTCTTTTGCAAGTTTCCATATTGTTCTTAGATTCAGTTTGACTATATCCAAGAGGTATGTATACGAGTGTCCTAGTCGGGCACTAGTCATGGCCTACGGGGTTGGGTCGTGACACAAACACCTCCAATCACTCCCAAATTCGAGATCTACATGGATTTGACCACAAGGAACTTGATTCTAACTTCAAATCCAACAAACAAACAACATAAAACCAATTCTCGAATATTTTTTGGAATTTTTGTTTTTTTTACTTTTCCTTGATCAAGGATTGAAGAATCAATAGAATGATCCCTCTACCTTGCTCTGATACCAAATGATACGAATCGATTTGGGGATGAAACCAAATCAACTCAAAATGCAAAAATTGAGGACAGAAAGAAAGGAGATGAGGAATAGAGATAAATACTTGATCTGAATAGGGGGAATCCTATAGACAAATCTAGGTATATGAAACCTAAACCCGTCTAATTTGAATTCAACAACCCAAAAGAACCAAAGTAATATGAATTCAAGGAAATATATTCAGATGAAATCCACAAACGAACAATCTTCATGAAATAATTGGAAATAAATGGTTCAAAGACCAATAATGGAATCCACCATTAAATCTACTAAACTAAGCTAAACCCTAGCTAAACAAAGTATGATAATACTATCATCACTCAAATATTCATCATCAAAATCTAAGTGTAAATGAAGGCTAGCTCTAATACTTATACTCCTAGAAATTAGAAGAAGGCTAGCGATTACATATTTGCCCTTAATGAGGCAAAGGCCTTGTTTGGCTAGTTGGGATGTTGGCTTGAAATTCAAAATGTCACTTCTTTGCACAAAGGTTGCAATTGTGACAATTTGCATTTATGCCCCTTGACTTGCACGTTCGGCCACTTTTGCGTTTCTACCCTTTTGCGCTTCTAGCCACTTTTGATTGTAGGCCTTCTGTCTTGTAGCCTTATCTTCAAGCCTTGCCCAAGGTGCCTCCGTCACATCATAGGCCTCATTGTGGGGCTTATATGGGCCTCCAAAGGCCTTCAACGCCATCCTTATCATCCATGCCACTTATAGAGCTTGAAGGTCCATATCTTGGCCTTAAATGTAAGTCTTGAAATGAGGAGTGCCAAGTAGGATCATATAAGGTTCTAAAATGAAACAAAAGCCTAAATTGAAGTTCAGGAAGTCTAGTTTCCAACACAACAAACCGCGCAGCGATCCGACATTAGAATCAAACACTATGAGCGTTTTAAGATAGGCTGTCAGGGCAGAAATTAACTATGTACGAACGCGCCTGGAGGTGGCGCGAATGCGAAGAGGACCAAGGAATAACTCAGTGTGAATGGGCCCCAAGGTGACGTGCACGCGCTGAGTAAATTCTAGGTTGGTGGAAGCCAACTCTAGAACATTACATAGAGGGGTTTACCCCCTCATTTCTCATCCAAACACCCCCAAACCTCCTCTAAAGAATCTGGAACTTTCCCCTAACTTCCATTCATCAAATTTTAACGCGAACCAAGTATAATCTCAGGATTTAGGTCGGATATCATATAGTTGTGATTATAGTATCGTATTGCAGTGAATCTTGGCTTGGATTCAAGGTAAAAAGTGAAGATATTGCAGTTCTAGCGGCAGTAAGGTATGAATCTTCCCTTATTTATATTGATTTAGGTTTACTTATGGAGGTAAAGCTATAAAATGATTGTATAATGAATTTGTTGATTGAGAAATTGGATAAACATCGTGTGAGATGTTTTATGGAATATTTTGGTATTGATGAGGATGTTATTAGCGTTAGTGCTATTGTTGTTATGTTGGTCGTTGGTATTGTGATTTCGGGCTAGGGATATAAACAGGAGAGATGCTGCCCGAATTTTGGCAGATTCTAAAGGAGTCTATTTTAAAGGCTTAAGATAAGCATATAACAATAAGCCTAACGATAGTATGAATTCTCTTGAATGTAGATTTTTGAGCTTGGAAGGATAAGAGTTAATGGTAGGGGACCGAAAAGGTATGTTAAGGTTGTTCCTTCTTTTCTTGGCATGATCCTATGTATAGTAAGAATGTAAAGAACCATTATGACTAGATATTTGTGAGAATAGAGCTTGTCATATTATCACCTAGTTTTGGATGTTATGTCATTCCCTCTGAGGGGCTGTATCCCCTCCCTATGTCCTTGCGTTCATTGGGAGACCATAGAGACATGTTGCAGAGTCAGCATTTTTTAGCACATGCATGATATACATAAATATACATTTTATTTAGCTTGGCCACTTGGTTAGTGAGACATTTTCTTTAGCCTGGCCTACGGGTCAGTGAGAGATAAGCCTAGCCTACAGGTCAGTGAGACAGATATGCCTGGCCTGCGGATCAGTGAGACAGATATGCCTAGCCTGCGGATCAGTGAGACAGATATGCCTGGCCTACGAGTCAGTGAGACAGATTGCCTGACCGACGGGTCAGAGAGACATATTGCCTAGCCACTTGGCTCGTGACATTTTACAATTGCCTGGCCATTTGGTCAGTGAGATATATAATAGCATTATATTGTATTTCGTATGAGACAGGTCATGCGAGACACACCGGGCATCTTTTGGCCTCAATATTGTATTATTTCAGTTCAGTTCAGTTTCTATTAGCACTTGCCTTACATACTTCGTACATTGTCTCGTACGGACATCCTTTTCGCCGTGGACATTGCATTCATGCCTGCAGGTACAGATCGACAGACTGATAAACCTTCCTAGTAAGCAGAATCTGACATCAGCTAATTGGTGAGCTCTCTTTTTGTTCGGATATGCCAGGTCCTTAGAGTCTCTCCTTTTGATTATAGATTGTATGGTACAGTCACACATTCCCTAGAGGCTTGTAGATGTGTCCTATGTAAAGTGTGTCTGTGTGACCGGTTAGTTGGCATATATATATCTGGTTTGATACTGACGGCTTGTACGGTCACAGCAGCCTCGTCGGTCCGCTCAGTTGTGTGTATATATATATTAGGTGTGTGTGCCCAGTTCAGACGAGATAGCCAGTTTTTATATATATTCAGATTGCAGTCTCGCTGGCTTATTGCTTTTGTCTATGTGCAAATAAGCCTTATCTTTCACGACCCAACCCCGTGGGCCATGACTAGTGCCTGACCTGGACACTCGTATATATACCTGTTGGATATAGTCAAACTGAATCTAAGAACAATATGGAAACTTGCAAAAGAACTCCAAGGTCCATAACGTCATCACGTATATATATATCCAAATAAACTGTCTCCTGAGGAGTCACAACTAATCAAATCATAAAACGATACGCAAGCCGACAAGGCTGCCACTATAGACGAACATCATATCATAGCACATCGTATAGACACGGCTAAACAGAACTTATACACAACCCACACATATTTCTACAGACCTCTAAGAGTATCGATAGCGAAATATGATGGGACAGGTCCTCGCCGTACCCCTGGATAAACATATACGTATACATCATAAGATCTGTACCAAAAGTCTAGGCTCCGGAACAACGGAGCTTTCCAAAACAGCTGAGTCGAAGTCCTATGCCGAAGGGTCACCAAACCGACTATCTGTACCAGCGGGCATGAAACGCAGCCCCCCGAAGAAAGGGGGTCAGTACGGAATATGTACTGAGTATATAAAGCATAAAATAGAGTAAAGAGAATCATACTGAAGTAGGGAGTACAGGAGACAAGTATAACATCCAGAATACCAAAACACTTGCCTTTTGAAACATAAATCATGCATGTCAATATCATATATCATACCTGGCCCATTATGGGACTCGGTAAATAAGGTCGCCACATACCATCCTTGGAGCAATAAACACATCATAACACCATCACATATATATCTACCGTATCCCGGCCCTCTAGTAAGGGACTCGGTGAACAATGCAGTGAAACTGTGCACGAAAACGTATCCTGGCCCGGGACTCAGTGAAAGATATGTTGAGGCATGCACGAGTAGAGTAGTGAGCAACCATATGCAAATTAAATCATATTTGAGACTCAATAGAATTATCAAAACGAACTATCATTTGAAAATCAAAACAATAGTCATATCAAGTACCTTTCGAATATCACTATGGATTATATCCAAATAGAACTTCTGGAATCATATACACGTATCAAGACATAATGAAATAGCTTTTGGAAATCAAGAACATTAGCCATCCTAGTGGCTCTAGGAATAGGAACTTCTTTCAAATCATATACACATCGTCTGTTCGTTTCATAAAGATCATGCCAAAAAGAAAGAAGGGTTAACTTTACATACCTTTGGCGCTTAATCCATGACTCGATATGTACACGTTGCCCAAAATATCTCAACCTATATTAAGACGTCAAGACTATAGTTATGCTACGAAATGGTATAAAACGTACTTTAATGTTAGTAACTTATTTCCAGACAATTAGGCAGCACTTCAGCTATATCGCTCAATTTCCTCGCATTTACGCCAACCATACAACCAACATAGCAACAACTCAAGCACATTTAAGTTATCGCATTAAGAACCAGTCGAAACAAGATCCGAGGATACTCCAAAACAGCCCACATACATTTCGCATACGATATTTTATACATTCCTTTCTTATAGAGTTAGTGATTCACATTAGCAACGACATAACAACGGCTTCAGCCCTTATACGCAAGAAAATTTATCTTAACATTACAACAAGTCCTAAAGCAGCCTGTCAATTACAATCAACACAACACAAGCCTTAACGACACTTAGTCCTCCAATTTCACAAGATCTACAACACAACACATAATCTTAACCCTTAATCCCTCAATTCAACAAGAACAGCCCACTAAACAAATATAACTCCATTTTTAATCATCAAACCCCTTTACTTTCAGCATTTTCTCCATGACAACACAACAACAATACTAATTAAAATTAATTTACCGTGGCTAGATTAAAACAGCCCCTACACGGCCTAACAAAGTCTCAACATCAACATACACCATTCTTGCATTCAATTCCATATCCGCCACCAATTATAGCAAGTTCAAACCATCTCCAAAACATGTAGAAAAGGATTAAATCTTACCTTAGAGACAAGCTCTCATTATCCACCATGGCCGTGAGCTTCCTCTCTCCTTTCTTCCTCCAATTGAACTTGAAAATCTAACAATTTAATGGTGTAGGGGGGGCTGGCCGTGAGCTATTTAGGGACTGTCATGGCTGGCCGTGAGCTTCATGAAGCCATGCCATAGCCATGGCCGAACCCTCTCTCCCTCTAGAGCTTAAAGCTCTTCTCTCTAAGTTGTATTTTGCCAAGTTGAAAATGAGATATAATTGATGACTTAGTCATCAATTCATGGCTATATATGGTGCCTACAAAGTGGACACGTGTCTACCCTTATGACACGTTTCCATCCTTATGACATGTGTCCAATTTCCCCCAACACCAATCAAATTCCGCCATGTGTCGTGGGGCCCACTTTGTGGTCTTAATTAGCTTAATTAATCATTAATCTCCACTTAATAATATAATCATGGTTAATTGATCCCTAATCTCCACTGATATTTCTACACCAATTAAATTTACAAGCAATCGTGCACGCATGAAAAATCAGGGATTTAAAAGCCCTTGTCTCATATCCCAAAAAATAATCTCGTCCTTAAACTTATATCGATTAGCTTACGAATAATCTAACGTGCAAAAATACGGGGTATAACACCCTTCCCCCCTTTAGAACATTTTTCCTCGAATGTTAAACTGGTCCTGAACTCCCAATACTTACTCAAGTGTTCTCTTATTTAATTATGCCCATCACGTGCCTTTTTCATTGGTCGATTCGCTATAATTCATTATAACGCATTCCAGGTCCCTACATAGTCATTCCCGTAATATTTCCTCCTTCTCTTTCCTCTCAAGGTAATTATTTCACGTCGTTGTCTTTGCTCTCCTCTTCATTTCGCGGTTGGTTGTCAGTTGTATTTCGAGCTCTTCTGCTGAAGTGTTACTCTTTCTCTTGTCTGCATACTGTTCAGTTGTACTGTCACTGATTGATTCGGACTTGTATTCATGGTGCACTTAGCCACAACTCGACTCTTTCTTCTTCTATAGTTACTCCCTTAAGATGATGTATCGTTCACTTCACTTTACTTCTAATCTTTAAGATGACTGTACAGACTCTACGGATAAAACGAAATTTCCCAGAGTGTAATTGTCACACCCTAATTCCACTAGGGTGTGATGGGCACCCGACCCCATATCCGGAGCCGAGCGAACCCACAGATTCTTATTACACACATAATTTCTTCGGACTCTGACAATCAAATAAAAGTAAAATACATATTAAGTTTTCAAAATCTGTAATTATATAAAATTCATTTCATAACGCAGGATGACATATCGGCTGATGGAGCCGCTTACAGACTGACAACCAAGACCCACGACGCTGTCTGCAAAGTCTCTAACATTAATCAGGCATTGCGGCACAGACACTCTGACTCGGCAGCACTCCAGGAGCAAATGGAGCCTACCAACTTTGCTGGAACATCTTCTGTAATGACTTCTACTCATCTGGGTGTAACTGCGCGGCATGAAACGCAGCCCCCGAAGAAAGGGGGTCAGTACGGAATATGTACTGAGCATGTAAGGCAGGAATCACAGTAAAAGATCATAACTGATATAAAGAGTAAAGAACCATGTACAATGTCCAAATTACCAAAACTCTTGCCTTTAATACATAATCATACATATCATTATCACATATCGTACCCGGCCCGTTATGGGACTCGGTGCATAAAATCCTGTCATCATACTATCATATCAACATGCATGCATATACATATACATATATATACCGTACCCGGCCCTCTAGTGAGGGACTCGGTGAATGGAGTCATACCGTACCCGGCCCGTGAAGGAACTCGGTGCCATAATCTTATCATCATATACATATACCGTACCCGGCCCTCTAGTGAGGGACTCGGTGAACAATGCAGAGAAGTGCGCACGAGAACGTACCCGGCCCGGGACTCGGTGAAAGAGATCATAGCACATGCACGAGCAGAGTAGTGCGAAACTAAATGCATATAAATCAAGACTCGATAGATAGGCATACTTACCGACATCTGAAGGCTCAGGAAACAAGTTTCAGGTCAATCCGACTTCGTATTAGAAAGTTACAAATGTTTGAAGTACAGAACGTTCTAAAAGCGTTTTAGAGCAAATCTGAGATCTTTTCCGAAGTTTAGGGACATTAAGACCCACAGAATTCTTTCAGGAGCAAAACTCTTTATACTTATTTCGCCACTCAATCGTATAACAACTTAATCATATCAGACAGACTTATATCAGAAGTGAATCAGATTCATAGGCGGACTCGGGAACATTTTAAATAGAACTTCAAAAATCATAGAGGCATATCAAAACGGGTGAATACGAATCATGAACCAACTCGGAATCACAGAATAGAGTAACCTCTAGATGTATACCATATCATACCTTACTTGGCTCTAGGACATGCCAAAAGAAAGAAAGGGTAAGCCTTACATACCTGTGCCGCGCCTTACTAGCTACGCTTATCCGTCCAAACTTGCTAGTCTACATTCAAAAGAATTCATCCATTCATTAGTTTCATTACCACATACTTGCCTTAACCTTTCAAACATATTCACTTATATTATGCCGGAATTTCGACAGCACCTCCCCTGTAAATATACCAACCCCGAGAATATGGCTCGGCCCCAAATCAACAACAACAAACCCGAGAATTCAACTCGGCCAAACCAACAACAATACTATCAATATCCATAAGTGATTCAAAACGTATTCTAACATTAATAATGCCTTTCTACACCCTTCGACAACATTTCATTTATTATCCAAATAAACTACATACGATCAAGTTCATATCAATGCTCACAAGTTCAAATACCAATCCAAGATCATTCCATTAAGATTCAAGAACGTTCCCAACAATCCGCTCAATGATCAAACAAGCCAAATCACACGCACACACACTTACCCGAACTTGCCCCAATTCGGCAAGAACGTTGCTAACACAATTCTTTCTTCCACATTCATACATTATGTCAACAATACATACGTTTACAACTTCATTTTCATAAATTCAAGAAACCACATCGAGATTACATTACCTTCCAGTTCAGCCCACAAAATCATAACCTTAACTTGGATTATTAAAACTTCATTTTACATCATAGAATTCACAACGACGACAACCAAAATACTACATCACATTAGTCCCACATGCCTACACCAAATCAGCCCATTTTCGGCCAACACCACAACACACACATCCCGTGATTTTCATTCATTTTCTGCACATTACAACACCACATAATCATGCTAAATACACTTAGTTCATCATTCCTACACATTACACACAACACACGGCCAAACAACACTTCACGCGGCTCAACTTGAGCATGCAATATTTCATGAATTCCCATCATTTCTACATTCAATAACATACATAAACCATTCATAACACATGAAAGAGAAGGTTAAACCTCACCTTCTTCTTCAACTTTTCCTCTCGGCTAGCTTGATGAAACGCAACAACGAGCGGTTTTCTTGCTCTAACAACTACTCCACGTTGACGAGGATCTTCCAATTGATATGAAAGCTTGAAGAAACAAGTTTTTCATGATAAATATAATAGGGCTGGTTTGGCCAGCCCTCTTGGCCGTTTTTCTCCTTCTTGTTCTTCAATTTTCCAAGTTTGCAAGACAATGAATTATTGTCTTGTTTTTGCCCCCACTTGTCCATATATATAATTTAATCCCTTCATCACATGATGAGCACATGTCTTCTTACATATTTTTTCATATTTATTCTTTAGTCCCTCAATTATGGCCTCATGTCCTCTTTCTTCCTCTTCTAGAATTTTCTTCTTTTTTCTTGATTTTTCTTTTCTTTTCTTAAATTTTTTCACTTGGTCAAAGAAGACCAAGTGTCTTCTTTTGTACACCTTTTTCCATCCATATCTACACTTTGCCCCCTTCACTTATGAAATGTCCACATGCTCCTTTCTTTATTTTCCTAGAGTTTTCTTTCTCTTTTTCTTGAATTTTTCTTAAAGAAATAAAAGATGACTTATTTTGTCATCACTTCTTTTCTTCTCTTTTTTTTTGTCACATGACCAATATGGTACCCTTTTGGAACTTTCTTGAATCCTAGGTGAAATTCCCGTTTCGCCCCTCGACTTTCCTCAATATTACCATTTTTCCCCTAACATTCCACATTATTGCCATTGGTCATTTTGTGAATTTCTCTCTTTGCCCTTAACCTCTCTCAATATTTCCATACTAATAATAGTCATAAATAATATTTGTGACGACTCGTATATTAAAATAATATTTGGAAATGGTCTCGCCCTAAATTTTCCGCGACGACTTTGGAATTCCAAGCGTACAAGATACGGGCTATAACAGTAATATTATTCTACTCCGATAACCTCGCTTTGCTCTGCTGTTACAGTCCGTATTCTGGAATTTTTAGCATCATGTATCACTTCTCTACTTTCTTATTAAACGATTTTAACTGTCACTTTGCTTTTAGCTCTTAATCTCGATATTTAGAGTTGGCTATCAAGTAGCGCTGGAGTTCCCTCATATGATAACCTTATCTAGCTGCTCTGTGATCAGTCTATTATTAACTGGTACAATTCTGAAAGAATTTTTGAATTTGACATATAAATTCAATGTCATCCAGTAACCAGTTTGTTCCGATCGTCTCGCTTGAACTGTTTCACCATTTCCCTTACTCCAACTTGTAACACTTTAGGCATATTATCCCGTGCCATTTCTTTATTTTATTTTTTTCTTAGCTTTTCTGTCACACATTATGTTGCGATCTTTTCAAGAGCATGCGAGGGTGCTCAAATACCTTAGCGGCGTTTCACTAGTCTTTATGCTTTACTTGCATTTTTCTCTTGTATCTTTCAATCGGTATCGGGGCTCAACTATGGCCATGTCCTATTTGCCCTCAGTACAAATTCTATCTCGGTAATTTTGCTCAAACCATCTTACACCTTTCCTTAATGTACCCAAAATATCATTACCGCATTGCTATTACTGAATCCTTACTCTTCTTATCAAGTACTCACTTGGTCTCATCCTTAGCATACAAATATTCGTAGGTTGCATAACTATTTTTTTACATCTTGTATAAAGTATGTCCAATCTTAGTCGTAGTCCTTCCTTCTCCTGGTTCATTCTGCTTTACATATTTCATCCGTACTAAAGCTCGCTCGTAGCTATCTTGTCATACTCCTTTCCCTTTCTTTATTTTACCCTTTGATTTTCTCATAACCTACTATAGGAGATTTTCTATCTCTCCCCTTTGCTACTTATAAGTCGCAACATCATTAGCGCACAACTCTATTGCCAAATCTTAGCCTCTAATCTAGTATAGCATTGTTATTCTTTATAATATCTCTTAAGTTACTCATTACCATTCTTTTGTCGTACTCTTTCTTTTTATAAGCACCCACTTTGTAATGCCATATCATACAAGATCTTTACAAATGATCCTCGGTCTTGTCTCAAATACCATCCTGACTTCTATCCGTTTATTGCTGGCCTTCAGATCTTACTAATTTGTTTCGACAAGGGATCTCACTTGAAGTTTAAGTATCCATATCAAACATATTGCAGTGTCAATTGCTTCCATCTTACACTTGCTTTTTCTCACACCCGCTTCCCCCCTTTGGGGTTGTACTTATACCATATCCATGTCTTTTCTTTATCATTTATAACTTGATTCCCCACGTACGAAACCTTAACCCAATCACGAAGCGATGAGAAGTCTCAATATATAGTACAAAATCTTATCTGATGGTTGGTACTCGAGTAATATAATTAATGTAACGATTTATCCAAAGCCACATTCCATTTATTCCGATCAGTAATTAGCTAGTGCTTATAGTCATTTCAAATTCTCAATTTGGTAGCACTTATATTCTGATGATAAGTGTCCCAAGCTTTCCTATAACACTATCTTTATCCCAACGGATATCATTTGTTTCTTCTAATAAATCCACAATACATCAGTTGTTTCGCAAATCCACAATCCCTGTCCTTTAAGGATTTCACTATTTCCGAGGTGAAGTCACATACACGCAGTACTCTTTTATGCCTCATGCTCTTTCTCCCTTGTTGTATACCCAACGCTAACTTCTAACTTACTCAAAATCATATCAAATTCGTTTTAATAGTGGTCTTGTCTTATCACCTTCTCGTCGTACTACACCTTAAGTTTGTAGCTATTTATTTCCCTTTTATCCTATACTCATACTCAATTAATTACGTCTGTCTTGAGTGCTTCCTTTAGTATTCCTTTCATTTCTCCAGTCTATGTCCATCTTTTATTTTGTGCACGAGGAATCTCATGCTACTCCCGTATCCTTCGGAAAACACTACTTCTACATAACCCCTTTCTCATTTTCAAAGTATATTCTGTTCATCCCTATTTGTTCTTATCATACCAGTTATTTCTGGCATTCATTCTGTCCCATTGCTCATCTTCCTTTAGTTCGGTTTTTCACAATTCTGTCGCTTATATTACTCAGTTTCTCAGCTATACATGTCATAACACATTGCTACACTGTAATCCCACTCACTTTCTTCTTATCTTCTTCTTTCTATTAACCCCTTCTCTTCATGTGCTCGCTTTCACTTTCGTAACCTCTTGATCTCTATTCTGAACTTCCCTATAGGACTTTGTAAGTTTTTTTTTGTTCTATATTTGCTTTTCCGTTCACACTGATCACATCATATCCTTTAGTTACTTCCTTGCTAGGCTTTACTCATTTCTATAACAATCCTTATGGAATTCACATTACATCCTGTTCGTAATCCATCCTATAACGTAACACTTCCTAACCTTATTCACAATTCTTACTATGTTTTAATTGGACTCTGTGGAGTAGGCGTATTTAACCTTTCACCCTTTCAGATCAATCATATCCTTAATATCTCACAAGCTGCTTTATCAATTACCTTCATAATTTTTCATAATTCTTCCTCCTCCGTACTTTTATCTCAATCATACTATCACTCCTTTTAACTGTAAACTCGTCGTAATTTATCCCTACTTATCAGTTCACTCGATACCTCAATAAAATGTTTTGTTAAGATTTGCCACCTTTTTCTAAATCATCCCCTTAGTACCACAAGCCCTTCCGAATTATTCTAGCATTTCATTAACAACATATGAAACACATGATCCTAGACAGCCCACAAGTTTGAGTTTTCCTTCCACAAATTCCATCTCCAATTAGTTTATTAATAACTAATAAAATGTCACCATGAGGCATTCTCCAACCACCACCAGAAGAAAAACTAGAATCCGACAAGCACCACAAGAGTTCTAGTGCTTGATTCACATGGTTTACCTCTAGATTTATTCTTGAGTCGTGAACGAATCATTTAGTTCATAAACTACTTGTTGTATGCTCTGTATTCTTCCAATGAAGTGAAACTTAATTGCTGGACGTTTTTACCCTTCAATATGAGGTTTTCTAAGGTAAAGATGTGGCTGGAAAGTATTCTGGTCCGTTCAAATGAATTCCAAACTTTGTTGATCATATATTCTTCTTTGAAATAAAATTTCCCAAGTGAGAATGGTGCCTCCTACGGATGACATGGAGGGTATCTCTTAAAGCTTTAATCCAACATAATAAATTTACCCTATCGGTATCGACTTTCAAGACATATCATGAACCTATATCTCATTCTCTTTTTTCTATTTCTGGGAAAATTTGGGCAGAGTTCCCTCTGTACTTCTTACTATCCCAAAACCTGCACGCAGGAAATACCAACAATGTCTCACAGGGCCAACATATATACGTATATATCATATCATATCATATCATAGCCATACAGGGCTCCCAATGTCAAGTAAAAAGTATAGAGGTGTCGAAACTTACCTCACATATCGCACCTCGAGATGTACCTGATCCTTTAACGATCTGTCCTGTTATACCATCCTATCTACCGCCCCTTTCATTCTTCAACTTTACATGTCAATCATACTTCAATATTCTTACCTTATCTGACATGCATCTTTCGCATAGTTACTTACCTGCGTACTTTGTAACTTCCAATATCGTCAGTCACTTTCTTCTGTCGATGTCGTTCTTCAGCTGAAATCAAGAGTTAGTGAAAGGGATTTCATTTCCTATGGCTGGGCTCTATCGCACGATCTTAGATATGAAAGAAAGGTAACATCCTAAATGTCCTGTAGCTTCCTGTTTATAGATATGGTGCACAACACACCGATAAACAAGACTCTACTAGACACGGTCTGTAGACACTCCGAGGATGAACTGCTCTGATACCACTTTTGTCACAACCAAACCCTGTGGGCCATGACTAGTGCCCGACCTGGATACTCGTATACATACCTGTTGGATATAGTCAAACTGAATCTAAGAACAATATGGAAACTTGCAAAATAACTCCAAGGTCCATAACGTTGTCACGTATATATATATATATATATATATCCAGATAAATTGTCTCCTGAGGAGTCACAACTAATCAAATCATAAAACGATACGCAAGACGACAAGGCTGCCACTACAGACGAACATCATATCATAGCACATCGTATAGACACAGCTAAACAGAACGTATACACAACTCACACATATGTCTACAAACCTCTAAGAGTATCGATAGCGAAATACGACAGGACAGGGCCCCGCCATACCCCTGGATAAACATATACGTATACATCATAAGATCTGTACCAAAAGTCTAGGCTCCGGAACAATGGAGCTTTCCAAAACAGCTGAGTCGAAGTCCTATGCTGAAGGGTCACCAAACCAACTATCTGTACCTGCGGGCATGAAACGCAGCCCCCCGAAGAAAGGGGGTCAATACGGAATATGTACTGAGTATATAAAGTATAAAATATAGTAAAGAGAATCATACTGAAGTAGGGAGTACAGGAGACAAGTATAACATCCAGAATACCAAAACACTTGCCTTTTGAAACATAAATCATGCATGTCAATATCATATATCATACCCGGCCCATTATGGGACTCGGTGAATAAGGTCGCCACATACCATCCTTGGCGCCATAAACACATCATAACACCATCATATATATATATATATATATATATATATATATATATATACCGTATCCCGGCCCTCTAGTGAGGGACTCGGTGAATAATGCAGTGAAACTGTGCACCAAAACGTATCCTGGCTCGGGACTCGGTGAAAGATATGTTGAGGCATGCACGAGTAGAGTAGTGAGAAACCATATGCAAATTAAATCATATTTGAGACTCAATAGAATAATCAAAACGAACTATCATTTGAAAATCAAGACAATAGTCATATCAAGTACCTTTCGAATATCACTATGGATTATATCCAAATAGAACTTCTGGAATCATATACACGTATCAAGACATAATGAAATAGCTTTTGGAAATCAAGAACATTAGCCATCCTAGTGGCTCTAGGAATAGGAACTTCTTTCAAATCATATACACATCGTCTGTTCGTTTCATAAAGATTATGCCAAAAAGAAAGAAGGGTTAACTTTACATACCTTTGGCGCTTAATCCATGACTCGATATGTACACGTTGCCCAAAATATCTCAACATATATTAAGACGTTAAGACTATAGTTAAGCTACGAAATGGCATAAAACGTACTTTAACGTTAGTAACTTATTTCCAGACAATTAGGCAGCACTTCACCTATATCGCTCAATTTCCTCGCATTTACGCCAACCATACAACCAACATAGCAACAACCCAAGCACGTTTAAGTTATCGCA
The DNA here is from genome assembly GCF_019175385.1 of Lycium barbarum. NCBI lineage: Eukaryota > Viridiplantae > Streptophyta > Magnoliopsida > Solanales > Solanaceae > Lycium > Lycium barbarum. The sequence goes on from NC_083345.1 coordinate 75,991,858, forward strand.
TTAAGAACCAGTCGAAACAAGATTCTAGGATACTCCAAAACAGCCCACATACGTTTCGCATACGATATTTTATACATTCCTTTCTTATTGAGTTAGTGATTCACATTAGCAACGACATAACAACGGCTTCAGCCCTTATACGCAAGAAAATTTATCTTATCATTACAACAAGTCCTAAAGCAGCCCGTCAATTGCAATCAACACAACACTTGTCTTAACGACACTTAGTCCTCCAATTTCACAAGATGAACAACACAACACATAATCTTAACCCTTAATCCCTGAATTCAACAAGAATAGCCCACTAAACAAATATAACTCCATTTTTAATCATAAAACCCCTTTACTTTCATCATTTTCTCCATGACAACACAACAACAATACTAATTAAAATTAATTTACCGTGGCTAGATTAAAACAGCCCCTACACGGCCTAACAAAGTCTCAACATCAACATATACCATTCTTGCATTCAATTCCATATCCACCACCAATTATAGCAAGTTCAAACCATCTCAAAAACATGTAGAAAAGGATTAAATCTTACCTTAGAGATAAGCTCTCATTATCCTCCATGGCCGTGAGCTTCCTCTCTCCTTTCTTCCTCCAATTGAACTTGAAAATCTAACAATTTAATAGTGTAGGGGGGGCTTGCCGTGAGATATTTAGGGACTGCCATGGCTGGTCGTGAGCTTCATAAAGCCATGCCATAGCCATGACCGAACCCTCTCTCCCTCTTGAGCTTAGAGCTCCTCTCTCTAAGTTGTATTTTGCCAAGTTGAAAATGAGATATAATTGATGACTTAGTCATCAAGTCATGGCTATATATGGTTCCTACAAAGTGGACACGTGTCAACCCTTATGACACGTGTCCATCCTTATGACATGTGTCCAATTTCCCCCAACACCAATCAAATTCTGCCATGTGTCGTGGGGCCCACTTTGTGGTCTTAATTAGCTTAATTAATCATTAATCTCCACTTAATAATATAATCATGGTTAATTGATACCTAATCTCCACTGATATTTCTACGCCAATTAAATTTACAAGCAATCGTGCACGCATTAAAAATCAGGGATTTAAAAGCCTTTGTCTCATATCCCAAAAAATAATCTCGTCCTTAAACTTATATCGATTAGCTTACGAATAATTCGACGTGCAAAAATACGGGGTATAACATTATCGGCCTAAGATAGGTGGGGGGGGGGGGGGGGGGTTTCTCTCCCATAGCTCCAAATTTATAGTGGTTCGCTCACGCCTAGTCTGGCATCGAGTGCCAGTCACGCCACTTTAGATTTGGGGTGTGACAAACTTGGTATCAGAGCAGGTCTGCCCTAGGGAGTCTACAAACCGTGTCTAGTAGGGTCTTGTTTATAGACGTGTTGTGCACCACATCATATAAACGGGAAGGTACAGGGCATTTAGGAATTGGTTACCTTTCTTTTAGATCTAAATCTTGCTGTAGAGCCAAGTCATAGGAGATTTGAGTTAATCTTACCCTAGAGCTCCAAATTTAGAGTGGTTGGCTCCGACCTAGTTTGGCGTCGAGTGCCGGTCAAGACAGTTCAGATTTGGGGCGTGACAAACTTAGTATCAAAGCAGGTCTGTCCTAGGGAGTCTATAAGCCTTGTCTAGTAGAGTCTTGTTTATAGACGTGTTATGCACCACATCATATAAATAAGATGCTACAGGGCATTGAGGAATTGGTTACCTTTCTTTTAGATCCAAATCGTGCTGCAGAGCCAAGTCATAGGAGATTTGAGTTAAAGTTACCCTTTCATATTTGTAAAAAGCTATGCCGATGACTAGGAAGGCTGTAGCTAGGCCGAGAGCTGATACGGCGGCTGGTGATGGGAATAGTAGGGCACACCCGGCAGCCGAGGCCCAGTCTGAAGGCCAGGGTGAGACCTTACCCTAGCGATCATCGACGACTCCACCGCCCAAGGAGCTCCCGAGGGAGGCAGCAACTCCAGTACCCCCTCCCACACCGCCAGACCAGGATCTTAGGAGAGCGGTGCACTTATTGACCCAGATTGTGACAACATAGAGACAACTGAGAGCACCTGTTAGAACAGTAGCCGCTGATGGGTCTAACAGTTCGAGAGTTCATGAGTTCTTAGCACTTGACCCTCCAAAGCACTCAGGGGTAAAGCGGGATGAAGATCCACAGAACTTCGTCGATAAGCTCCAGCGTATTTTCAGGGTCATGTATGCTACCGACACCGAGGATGTAGAGTTAGCAGTTTTCAGACTTCGTGATATAGCTTCTTATGGTATGAGCGATGGGAGCATGCCAGAGGTCTTGACGCACCTCCAGCGCGTTGGTCTTAATTTTCAGAGGCCTTTTTTGACCACTATTTACCGTTGCAGATACGATAGGCGAGGGTAGATAAGTTCTTAACTGTCCAGCAAAGTAGCTCCAGCGTTCGTGACTATTGCCTCCAATTTGATTCCTTGGTAAGATATGCTCCATCCTTCATTGATTAAGTGAGGGCCAGGATTCACAGGTTCATATCGGTTTTGCACCCCGATTATGTTGAGTCTTGTACCAATGCGGTGGTGAATGATAACATGGACCTTTCTCGTATCTAGGCATTCGAGCAAAACTGCGAGGGTCGTAGACGTCAGCGGCGGGCAGCCGAGAGCATGGAGAGAGAGTATCATAAGAAGGCTAGGACTACCAGTCACAGGGTGAGAGTAGGGGGAGTTTCAAACCCCAGTACCAGGGTAGGCCATTTAGGCCACCAGCAGCTCATTCTCAAGGACACAGACCAGGGTATTATATTACATTGGGACCAGGAGAGAGTTCCCATATGTCCGGGTCATAGCAACAGAGGGGCCCAGGACATGCTAGATTGCTATCGCAACAGTGTGGTAGTTGTGGTAGAGCGCACTATGGGCGATTTCAGTATGGGTCTAGGGCTTATTATAGTTGTGGCAGCCCAGATAATTTCAAGAGGGACCGCCTACAAGAGAGACTTACTAGTTTGGCGCAGCTGACGGGTTCTATAGCAGGGTCATCAGCATCGGTAAGTCCTCCTGGGCGCGGGTCCCAGTCTTCAGTAGGCAGTGGCGGAGGAGCTTCTAGTGCAGGCATTGCTCAGAACCGCATTTATGCTTTGGCAGGTCGGCAGGACTTGGAGTCCTCAGCAGACGTTGTGACAGGTACGTTGACTGTCTGTTCATATAACGTTTACGCGTTGATAGATCCGGGGTCCAATTTGTCTTATGTCACCCCTCTTATTGCGGGAAAATTCGGTATAGTGCCAGAATTATTGAGCAAACCATTTTCTGTGTCTGCACCTGTTAGTGAACCTGTTATTGCTAGGATGATTTATCGTGGGTGTTCTGTAATTGTTTGTGGTCGTCAGGCCATAGCAGACCTTATAGAATTACAGATGGTTGACTTTGACGTCATTATGGGGATGGATTTGTCAGCTTCTGTTTATGCTGATGTGGGGTGTTGGACGAAGACTCACGTTCCACTTCCCGGGGGAACCAATTCTGGAATGGAAAGGTAATACGGCTTCACAGAGAGGTAGGTTTATTTCCTATCTCAAGGCAAAGAAGATTCTTTCAAAAGGTTGTATCTATCATGTAGTTCGAGTCCAGGTTACGAAAGTAGAACCGCGAACTCTTCAATCCATTCCTGTAGTTTATGAGTTTCCAGATGTATTTCCAGACAAGCTTCCAGGTCTCCCACCAGAGCGTGAAATTGACTTCGCTATAGATGTACTACCGGGTACTCAGCCAATATCCATCCCTCCCTATAGGATGGCCTCTGTTGAGTTAAAGGAACAGTTAAACGATCTACTAGAGAAGGGCTTTATCAGACCTAGTACGTCACCGTGGAGAGCCCCAGTATTGTTTGCAAGAAAGAATGATGGTTCTCTACGGATGTGTATCGACTATAGACAATTGAATAAGGTGACAATTAAAAATAAGTATCCACTTCCGAGGATAGATGATTTATTTGATCAACTGCAGGGTGCTAAATATTTCTCCAAAATAGACTTGAGGTCAGGTTATCACCAGGTCAGGATCAGAAGGAAGGATATTCCGAAGACAACATTTAGGACTAGATATGTCCATTTTGAGTTCCTTGTTATGTCTTTCGGGTAGACTAATGCTCCATCTGTATTCATGGACCTAATGAATCGTGTATTCAGACCCTCCCTAGACCTGTTCGTGATTCTGTTTATAGATGATATTCTGGTTTATTCTCGATCAGAGACAGAGCATCCAGATCATTTTCATGCGGTACTCAGAGTCCTCCAAGACTAGAAGTTGTATGCTAAATTCTCCAAATGTGAATTTTTGCTAAACTCTATGGCTTTCCTAGGGCATATTATTTCAGACGAGGGCATCAAAGTGGATTCTCAGAAGATAGAGGCTGTGAAGACTTGGCCTCGACCCACGATGCCGAAAGAGGTTCGTAGTATTCTGGGTTTTGCAGGGTATTACAAAAGGTTTGTAGAGGGATTCTCTTCTCTTTCTGCCCCATTGACGAAGTTGACTTAGAAGGCATCCAAGTTCCAATGGACAGATACTTGCGAGTGGAGTTTTAAAAAATTAAAGGATAGGTTGACTTCAGCACCAGTTCTGGCACTTCCATAGGGATCCGAGGGATATGCTGTCTATTGTGACGCTTTGAGGGTCGGATTGGGTTGTGTATTGATGCGGCACAGCAAGGTGATTGCTTACGCTTTTAGACAGCTTAGGAAGCATGAGAGGAACTACCTGACTCGCGACCTGGAGTTAGCAGCCATGATTTATGCACTTAAAATCTGGAGACATTACCTATATAGCGTTCATTTTGATATCTATACATATCATAAGATTCTTTAGTACATCTTCAAACAGAAGGAGCTAAACTTGCGGCAGAGGCGGTGGCTAGAATTGCTGAAGGATTATGATGTTGATCTTCTGTACCACCTGGGGAAAGCGAATGTGGTAGCAGATGCCCTCAGCCACAAATCTATGGGTAGTTTAGCATACCTGCTGGCTGGAAAGAGGGAGTTGGCTCATAAACTTCTTCAGTTAGCCAATTTGGGAGTCAGAGTGGTAGATTCAGGAGATGCAGGAGTTACTATATAGGCTACAGTGACATCATTCTTAGTAGCCGAGGTGAAAAGGCGTCAGTATGAAGACCCTTCATTAACCCATTACAAAGAGATAGCCCCGCAAAATAAGGAATCACCATTCGAGATTACTGGAGATGGAGTCCTTCGATATCGAGGTAGGTTGTGCGTTCCCGATGTTGCGGGGTTGCGTCAGAAGATTATGGCGGAAGCTCATTACTCCCGCTATTATATCTATCCAGGGTCAACAAAGATGTACCGCGACATCAAAGAGATTTATTGGTGGGATGGAATGAAGAAGGATATGGCAGAGTTCAAAGCCCACAGTCCTAATTGTCAACAGGTGAAGATTGAACATCAGAAGCCCGGCGGATTATTGCAGGCTATGGAAATCCCGACTTGGAAGTGGGAAGTAGTTAATATGGATTTCATCTCAGGCTTACCTCAGTCTCAGCATAGGTTTAATTCTATATGGGTAATTATTGATAGACTAATAAAATCAGCACATTTTCTACCTATCAAGACTACTTACTTCGCCGAGGGTTATGCGAAGCTTTATATTAAGGAGATAGTCCAACTTCATGATGTTCCTATATCCATTATCTCTGACAGGGGTACGCAATTTGCGGCTAACTTTTGGAGATCTTTTCAGGAGGGTTTAGGAACTCAGGTGAACCTTAGTACAACATTTCACCCCCAGAAAGATGGACAGGCTGAGCGTACCATTCAGACCCTTGAAGATATGTTAAGGGCATGTGTGATAAATTTTGGGGGAAATTGGGATGATCACTTGCTTCTTATTGAGTTTGCATACAACAATAGTTACCACTCCAGTATTCAAATTTCCCCGTATGAAGATTTATATGGACAAAAGTGTAGATCACCAATTAGATAGTTTAAATTGGGAGAGACGAAATTAGTAGGGCTAGATTTAATCCAGCAAGAGGTGGAGAAAGTTAAGCTCATTCCGGATCGATTATTAACAGCCCAAAGTCGACAGAAGTCGTATGAGGATAATCGTCGATGAGACTTGGAGTTCCAAGCTAACGACTGGGTATTTTTAAAAGTGTCACCATAAAAGGTGTAACGAGGTTTGACAAGAAGGGTAAGCTTAGTCCCCGAGGTATCGGGCCTTACAAGATTGTACGCAAAGTGGTCTAAGTAGCCTATGAGCTAGATCTACCCTCAGAATTGGAGGTAGTCCATCCAGGCTTCCATGTGTCAAAGCTTCGTAAGTGTGTTAGAGATCCTTCTAGATTTGAACCTGTGGATGATGTCCAGATCACTGAACAATTATCCTACGAAGAAGTTCCCATTGCAATCCTTGATAGACAAGTTCGGAGGCTGAGAACTAAAGATGTAGCCTCAGTTAAAGTACTTTGGAGAGACAATAATAAGGAAGAAATGACTTGGGAAGCTGACGAAGATATGAAGTCTAAATATCCACATTTGTTTCCGCTCCCAGAAGAACTTCAAACAGAGACACCATTGTCTTCAGGTGCGTAATGCTTTCCCTCCTTATAATCATTTGGTCGTGTGGGGCCATTAGCCGTGTTTTTAGTGTAGCCATGTGAGGCACAATATATTTTGGGTTGTTGCAGAAGGACGGTATTGATACAATTACAGGGGAAACTCTGGCGAAATTTTTGTAGAATTCTTAAAAGCTTAACATTTGGGGACGAATGTTGCTAATGGGGACAGGAATGTTAAACCTCGTGGTTTTGTACATTGAGATTCGTTAGGTGTTAGTTATTCAATTGTAGACACTGGAATTATTGTCAAAGATATACAAAATTATATGTGCTTATCTTACGATTATGAGGGTTAAGCTCGTGTAATAGGTCACGGAAGGGTTGGAGAACAAGTGAATCAAGAAGATTAAGTTTTCAAAACATTGGAGGAAAGTTGAGCAAGATTTTGTACAATAATTTTGGTCTAACCTGGGGGAAGAATATCTTTTAGTACATTAGGGGTTCTGAAATGAAACAAAAGTTTAAATTGAAGTTCAGGAAGGCTAGTTTCCAACGCAACAAACCGTGCAGGGATCCGACATCGGAATCAAATGTTATGTGCATTTTAAGATAGACTGCAAGGGCAGAAATTAACTCTGTATGAAAGCACCTAGGGGGTGGCGCGAATGCGCTGAGTAAATTCTAGGTAGGTGCAAGCCGACTCTAGAACATTATATAAAGGGGTTTACCCCATCATTTCTCATCCAAACCTCCTCCAAAGAATCTGGAACTTTACCCCAACTTCCATTCATCATATTTTAACGTGAACCAACTATAATCTCGGGATTTAGGCTGGATAGCGTATAGTTGTGATTATAGTATCGTATTGCGGTGAATCTTGGCTTGGATTCTAGGTGAAAAGTGATGATATTGCGGTTATAGTAGGAGTAAGGTATGAATCTTCCCTTATTGATATTGATTTAGGTTTACTTATGGAAGTAAAGCTATTAAATGATCGTATAATGAATTTGTTGATTGAGAAATTGGATAAACATCGTGTCAGATGTTTTATGGAATATTTTGGTATTGATGAGGATGTTATTGGCGTTAGTGTTGTTGTTATTATGTTGGTTGTTGGTATTGTGATTTCGGGCTAGGGATATAAATAGGGGAGACGCTGCCCGAATTTTGTCAAATTCTAAAGGAGTCTCATTTAAAGGCTTGAGATAAGCATACAGCAATAAGCCTAATGATAGTATGAATTCTCTTGAATGTAGATTTACGAGCTTGGAAGGATAAGCGTTAATAGTAGGGGACCGAAAAGGTATGTTAAGGCTGTTCCTTCTTTTCTTGGCATGATCTTATGTATAATAAGAATGTAAAGAACCATTATGACTAGAAATTTGTCTGAATAGAGCTTGTCATATTATCGCCTAGTTCTGGAAGTGATGTTATTCTCTCTGAGGGGCTGTATCCCCTCCCTATGTCCTTGCGTTCATTGGGAGACTGTAGAGACATGTTGCAGAGTCAGTATTTTTCGGTACATGCATGATATACATAAATATACATTTTATTTAGCCTGGCCACTTGGTCAGTGAGACATTTTCTTTAGCCTGGCCCACGGGTCAGTGAGACAAATATGCCTGGCCTATAGGTCAGTGAGACAAATATGCCTGGCCTACGGGTCAGTGAGACAGATTTCCTGGCCGACAGGTTAGTGAGACATATTGCCTGGCTATTTAGCCAGTGAGATTTTACAGTTTCCTGGCCATTTGGTCAGTGAGATATATAATAGCATTTTATTGCATTTCATATGAGACAGGTCAGGTGAGACACACCGGGCATTTTTTGGCCTCCAGATTGTATTTTTTTAGTTCAGTTCAGTTTCAGTTATCACTTGCCTTACATACTTAGTACATTGTCTCGTACTGACGTTCCTTTTGCCATGGACGTTTCATTCATGCCTGCCAGTACAGATCGACAGACCGATAGACCTCCCTAGTAGGTGAAATCTGATTTCAGCTGATTGGTAAGCTCTATTTTTGTTCGGAGTTGCCAGGTCCTTAGAGTGTCTCCTTTTGATTACAGATTGTATGGTACATTCACACATTCCCTAGATGCTTCTAGACGAGTCCTATGTACAGTATGTCTGTATGACTGCTTAGTTGGCCTATATTTGTCTGTTTGGATACTGATGGCTTGTACGGTCACAGCAGCCTCGTCGGTCTGCTCAGTTGTGTGTATATATATATATATTTTGGGTGTGTGTGCCCAGTTCAGACGAGATAGCCAATATTTATATATATCCAGATTGCGGTCTCGCCGGATTATTGCTATTGTCGGTGTGCAGGTACGCCTTATCGGCCTAAAATGGGGGGGGGGGGGGGTGTTTCTCTCCCAGAGCTCCAAATTTAGAGTGGTTTGCTCGGGCCTAGTTTGGCGACGAGTGCCGGTCATGCCACTTCAGATTTTGGGCGTGACACCATGACCCGCTTAAGCGCTGGGGTGGGGGTGGTGGCATCAGACAGCTGTAGTGGCGTGGCTAGCGCTGAAGCGGCAGGTCGACCACTATAGCGGTGACTCGCAGTAAAATTCCCTATTTAAGAATTCATTTCGGGAATCGGTCCTATTTTCTCATAACCCTAAATTCCAGCCGCCCGCAGGTCTTTTGAAAATCCTAAAATTAGATTTTGTTGGCCATAAAAATCCTCCTAACCCCTTCTAATCCCTTCCTTCACCGGGTAAGTTTCTCCTAAAGTCTTAACCTAGAGAGTTATCAAAATGGGTATTACAAATCCCTAGATTTAGAGTAAGGATGGGTTAGCATGTGTTCACATGGATTCCATTAAGTTAATCTCTCATTTTCTTCACCTTAGATTAGTTAATAATCTAGATCCCTATCTTCTCCCTAATTGTAAATAAGTTTTTCCATGAATCTTGGAAATGGGTTTTCTCAAGAAAGGAGTTAAAATTGGCAATTTGGTCTAGCAATAACTCCTTATGGATAGGAGAAGAGTTCTTTGGTAATGAAAGCCTAGAAAATCTTAGGGTGGTCTAAATTCCTAAACTTTTCCTATCAAATCCGAAATCCCTCACAAGTGTGTTAATGGTGAATCCTATCCTTGGCTCTCGTGTGTATTCCAAGTTCCTTCGTGCGGGATACAACGTGATGATCGAATTGAAGAATCAACGGATGTTCGTGGCACCAGCTGGGCATTGAGGTAGGTTACGGATTTCCTTTCGGTAGAATCTAGTTAGTTTCCCATATTCATGTATTAGAAGGAACGGAGAATGGACGTATAGGAATTGGAGATTTGGGATGGAATCATAGGATGGTATTGTTGTGCGATTTATATGTTCGGGCTTATGGCCTGTAGATTCCCTAGGGTTCTTGAATTGGTTTTCCTTGAGTATCGATAGATTTTATGCCACTTAGAAGTAGTGGGTGGTACATAATTTTCTATGTCTCACGATGAGAATTCCCGTAAAATACGACTAATTGTGCTATGCCATTAATAGTCATAGACTAAGTAGTAATGAACATCTTGTGAGTAGAAGGTGAAATTACCTTATATTAAGCTAATAGGCTAATAAAGGGAGTGTGGTAATAATGTGTTGTGATTCGATTGTCCTATTGTTGTGGGCTTGATGTCGCGTGGTAATTGTTCATGTTGGAAACTATTGAGATATCTTGTTCATGATATTATGGTTCCCCACTTGTTGGCATTTGACTTTGAGGATAGTATTGTATATGACTTGTATAGGCCTTCATGATACTGTTGGTGCACCCATGTTTGGTGCTTGAGACAATAATCTGATTATTCATGTTGACTCATACATAGCACTCATTCACATCTCTCATGATATATTATTGATACATTATTGGTACTTGATGAAACATTGTGATGAGCTTGGCTCGATTTTTAAATGAGAGTGATGTGAGAGTTCGATATCCCATGTTAGTCTCGAAATCATAGATTGAGTGAGTGCATGGTCTCCGCGGGTCCCCCAGGGTGGTGCCAGTATGAACCCCCATGGACAAAGATCCGGGTCTAGTCTGTCTATTGGGAAACGATCCGGGATGAGTGGCACTTAGACTTCGCGAGTCACCTTGGGTTGTGCTACTGAGACGTCGATACTTCCGTCCTGAGTACATGTGTACCTAGCTATGCATTCATATATCATTGCATTGCATTGCATTATGGCTCATATTGTGATGATCTGGTGATTTACTTGTGTTGTTGGGTTCGAGTTGGATGTATTAAGATTTGGCACACTTGGGTTTAGACGTTATACTTAGGCAATGACGTGTACATAGTTATGTTTATTACTGTTCTATGCTTATTAAATTACCTCTTAGATCATTCATAGGAGCAGTTATATGTTTGGCTTACAAGAAGATGTAGGATAAGGAATATTTTATGTTACATCCCGTGTTTTCATGCGTTGGAAAACATACGAGTTAAATGACATTAGTAACAGAGTGAAGTTATCCCCCAAGCTTATAGGTGGTTAAAGTGATGGTACAGATGTATCGTAAGGATTAGAAGTTAAATAAATCGAAGAAAATAAGTTTCGTCGAGGTTCGAAATTTATTTGAATGGAATATGGTCCAAGCTATAATATCCCATATAATGGACCGGGAAATTGAACCATTCGACATGAGCAAATTTACTCAATCCCCAAGAATTCGATCATATCCAAGGATGAAAATCAAGACCTCAGTGTATACAAGGAATGAAGTCCCAAAATTATTTAAGACGAAAAAGTGGAACGACGATGATTGAAAATAATATTTTATATGTGACAAATGAGGCTATGGACTATGTTATACTACATGATTATGATAATGAGTATAAGAAGTGTATCAAAAATGATTTATTATTTAAGGGAATTGAGACCAAGAAATTAATTACGTGTGTAATTAATTAAATGTTGGGTTGTAGTGGGGATAACGGATAAAAATAATTTGGTTAATGGATTAGTGCTAATGATAACACTTCCACACGTGGAAGCAAGGAATTAAGCAATGTGTGACTATTCCTTTCTAAGTGTTGGTGGCAGATTTTAGTGGCATGTAAGTATTGTGAGAGTATTATATACATAAAAAGGAACCCCACATTAGAAAAGGATTACAACAAGGTTCATTTTAGTTGGATAAGTTCCCAAAAGAATATATATGCAATAGCCCTTTTCTTGATATTATGGGCTACAATCGTTTATGTTTTGAGAATTATACAAGGCAACAAATATATTGTTAGCAACATTTTTCATATTTAAGGGTACTAACACGATATCTTCACTAAGCATACTAGAGGTTTTGATCTCCGCTCCAATTTCGTTGTTCTATTTTGTCGTCTTGTTGAATTCGGGCTTTCTTCAAAGTGAAGTATGGTGGAAAAAGAGTATTTCTTTGCATATAAGGTTAGAAATCCTCTCTCCTAGATGTATTTGATTTATGCAAGTCGTTTCTACATTGCTAGATGAATGAAATACGAAAATTTTATCGGAAATCGGATAAATTGGTGTTGAAGTTCGGTGGACTGTTTTGGGAGGTTGTTCATGTGAAATTATATAACTGGAAATTAATTGAATAACCTGGAGGTGTTGTTGTTGTTGTTAATATTGTTGAGAAATTTCGGAATGAAGATGGGGTTTAAAACTATTGTTTAATTGACAAGCCGAGCTTGCCACTCGTCGCATTATTGTTTGAATTATTGAAACTATTTTTATATTGTTGAGGGGCTGGATCGACGGGATTAATTATTGATGTTGTTAATGTGTTTGTTGGTATTGTTGTTGATGATTTGGCCGAGCTGAATTCTCGGGGTTTGTTGAATTTATAAAGGAAATGTTGTCCAAATTTCTATAAATGACGTGCTAGCTTAGGGTTGGATTCCTAAGTACCTATAGCTAATGTTTTGTATCTACTGATGTTGTTGTAGGTCTTGGAAAGCCCGAGACTTAAGTTTGGATTACCTTAAGAAGCGGACAAGGTATGTTAAGGCTATCCCTTTTTTTCATTTTTGCATGATCCTTATCATATGAACGAATACAGTGAGAAAGCGAGTTCCAAAGACTCTATTCTTAGATAGCGTAGAGATATTTGTATCCTTGGCCTCCTATGTTTTATGTCCATAACACCCAGACACTAACCATACTAGCTTCTTATGTCACCAGAGGAGTTCAGAGTATCCTTTTCCGAGTCTTACAGACATTTATATTTATTATATAATATATGGTTCAGGCCGTACGTTCCGCGACACTATTATATTATATATGGATCGGGCCGTACGTTCCTCTACACTATTATATTATATATAGATCGGGTCGTACGTTCCTCGGCACTATTATATTATATATGGATCGGGCCGTACGTTCCTCGGCACTATTATATTATATATGGATCAGGACGTACGTTCCTCGGCATTATTATGTTATATATGGATCGGGTCGTACGTTCCTCAGCACTATTATATTATATATGGATCGGGTTGTACGTTCCACAGCACTATCAATTATATTATAACCTATGCCTATCATACGCTACAGAGTCAGTTTCAGTCATATAGAGTTATGCAGATATTCTTAGATGTTAGCCGCAGATGCATTCAAATATTGAGACTGGTTTTCATGATTCATCTGTACTTGATGTTATTATGCCTTGCATACTCGGTACATTGTTCGTACTGACGTCTCTTTTCCTGGGGGCGCTGTGTTCATGCCATGCAGCCCCAGATTGTTTTGCAGGAACGATTATACAGGAGACTGACTGTAGAGTATTCCCAGGCTATCAGCTGGATTGGTAAACTCCATTTCATTCGGAGGATGGCCGAGTCAGAGTATTTCTTTATGATTTGAGTCAGATGCATTATGGGTATGCTGGGGCCCTGTCCCAAGTTATGTTTTGATATCATGTTCTACATTAGAGACTTTTGCAGACAGATTCATGTATACAGTGTGTCAGTCTTGTAAGCGGCTATATAAGCCGACATATCATTTTGCATTACTTTACGGATTCGTATTATTACAGATTTTACTTGATTTAAGAGAGACGAAAAGAATGTATTGAAAAACTTTCATTGTGCTTGTCATTTCATGATTAAGAGTCCAGTAAGATTATGAGTACAACGAGAACCAGCGGGTTCGCTCGGCCCTAAGTAAGGGTCGGGTGCCCATCATGCCCTATCAGAATTAGGGTGTGACAAAGTAGTATCAGAGCAGTTCGTCCTAGGGGTTGTCTGCAAAGTCGTGTCTAGTAGAGTCGTGTTTATGGTGTGTTACGTGCCACATTTATAAATCGGAGGCTACAGGGAATTTAGGATGGTTACTTTTCTTTCATATTTAAGATCGTGTGATAGAGCTAAGCTATAGGAAATGAGATTCGTTATACTAACCTTTGATTTCAGCAGAAGAACGGTATCGACAGAAGAAAGTGATTGACGATATTGAAAGCTACAGAGGTAAGTCACTTCGTTGAGGCTACGTTATCAGAATATGTATTTATATGATAATGGATTGGTTGTCATATAGGTAAGTTAGTGTAAGTACAATAGAGGAATTGATTAAATGTCTCTCTTGGTCATAAGTTCAGTTGTAAGTTTGTGAACTAAATGTTACACCTCGGAAAAATTTTCGTTCATGCATAGTGGATAGACAGACGAAGAGTATGACTTATGCAATGTTTTGATAAGTAATAAATAGCGTTTGACGATCCTAATCGAAATTCTAAATACATTGGAGGTGAGGGAAGAAAGTTGTCAAGGAAGCCAAGGCATACGTTGTGTATCAGAAAGAATTATGAGTAACGAGTCAATGATGATCTAATGATGCTTTGGATAAGAGTAATAACATCACTTAGATTTATATTAAAGTGTTAAACAAGTGTTAAGAAGGTTCCATAAGGATTGGAGATCAAACGAGTCGACGAGAACGAAATCGGAACAACTGGGCATTATACGGCCCAACATACTGGCCGTATGTTAGGCCGTATAATTAGCCAAGAGGGGAAAAGTGCATTGGACCAAACATACGGCCATACATACGGCCCGTATAAAATGTACGGACCGTATGTTGGTCTGTATATCCTTGTCGAGACAAATTTCATGATTTATATAAGGGACCCAAGTTCATTTTATTTCATTTCCCATTTTCACTCCCCTTCTCTCTAGAACACTCTAGAGTTCTCTCCATTGTTCATCAATAAGAATTCAAGAAAAAACCATGATCAACTAAATCAAACCCACAAAATCAAGTGTATAAAACCTATCAAAGTTCATCTACACCAAGAAATCTAAAGGGAAGTGAGCTAGGGTTTTGGTGCAAGAAGAGAAGTTCCATTCAAGGCTTATTCTACCATCATCTAAGGTGAGTTTTATGATCATTCCATGTTGTTTAAGGTATTGGAAGGCTAAGACACTTCAATTGTAGAAAGATATAGAAAATGGGTCATGAATGGGTGAATAGTGACATTGTTGAGTAGTAGTTCGGGGTGAATTACGAATATTGGTATGTTGTGAGTGTAAGTATGTTGTGAACGACATTTAGAACACGGAATAAGTATTATATGTGAGAGAATGCAATAACGAATTATGACATGATTATGGCGGAATTGGAATGCAATTACGGAATGTGGGTAATGTAGACGAATGATGATTGTTATGTACGATATTGTGAATGTTGTTATCAATGTTTGGGAGTTTAAATATGATATTGAAAAAGTAGTAGAAACAAAGGAAATGCTGCCCAATTTTCCCTAGAACCAGTAACACGTTCTTATAGTCGATTAACTAATCTTGATGCGAATTCTCTTGAAGGTAAAAACGTGGGCAATGAAGGAGAACAAACAAGCGATAAATTAGTTAAACAGAAAAGGTATGTGAGGCTAGTCCTTTCTTTCTATGGCATGAATCCGATGGTATGATTTTTCCTCCTTCTCTATCAATCCTCTATATCTCGGAAAACTAATAGCCTATGTCCATGAATAGCCATATGAGATGAGAGATATATTATGAGTTCAAACATGACGATGATGAGTTAAGTATAAAGATTCTAGAGTTGATGACATGATGTTCCTATGGCGCTAATGATGTCATTTATTGTATACACTCACCTTATATATTATTTCCTTCAAGGTGAGGCAGAATACCATAAAGTTAATGATGTCGTTTACTGTACACACTCACCTTATATACTATTTCCTTCAAGGTGAGGCAGAATACTTATAAATGTTCCATAATGGAATCGGGGCTTCATGACCTTATGTCACCTCGATAAAGTATAGCTATCCTTGAGTAATTATACATGCATTATGATGAGTATATGTTGATGATATTACACCGTGCCTGTATGGCACGGGCAGACACACCACTGCAGTGGGCAGCTTATACCCTGGACGCGGGAGGCTTGGACACAGGTTAATTATTATCACACCGTACCTATATGGACGGGCAGCTTATACATTTATACATTTATGCATACACGACATGACGACGATTATGGTGTAAGCCAGCATGCATTATTTCTTTTACAATTGACGGTCAGTTACAGTTGCACCTTATTTGATGCCTCCTTTTATCTCGTTGACGTATTGTTATTATTTATTCCTCTCATACTCAGTACAATGTTCGTACTGACGTCCGTTTTCTTTTGACGCTGTGTTCATGCCCACCGGTAGACAGGGAGGTGATCTTGATCCAGACTCGTAGGAGCTAGTAGTTGATTTGAGATCACTCCATTGTTCCGGAGGTGCCTTTGACTATTCTTTTATGTATATATGTATATTTTGGGCACGACGGGGTCCTGTCCCGTCCCTATGTCTATCACTCTAGTAGAGGCTCGTAGATACGTAGTTGTGGGTTATATGGTCTCACAAGGTTACTACTGTATATATATATTATCATTTTGATAGCCGAAAAACTTATGTCTATATAAAAGTATTTATGTTTTCAAATGAAAAATGATTTTCTTATTATATGAGTATGATGAGTAGTAGAACGAGTGGTGCTCGGTGGTTAGCCACGGGTACCCGTCACGGCCCCTAGCCGGGTCGTGACACTAAACAAATTGAATGAATCAGTACAAAGGCAAGCAACGGTACGAAAGATGTATGTCGGGTAAAGTAAGAATGTTGAGGTATGATTGAAATGTAAGGCTAAAGAATGAAAGGGAAAGTAAATAGGAAGGTATAACAGGGTAGATCGCTAAGGATCAGGTACATCTCGAGGTGTGATATATGTGGTAAGGTTCGACATCTTTGTACTTTTACTTGAAATTGGGAGCCCTGTGTGGCTGAGATATGTCGTGTATATATATATTAGCCCTGTGAGGCATTGTTGGTATTTGTTGCGTGCAGGTTTTGGATAGTAAGAAATATAGAGGAAACTCTAGCGAAATTTTCCTAGGATATGAGATATATGCTTGCAATATGCCCTAATGGGAAAAGATGTTGTGTAAAAAGTAATGGCAGGATGGGATTAAGTTAGGAGTATCGTTGACAACTACAAGAGATGAGTTAAATGTTATTGAATTGATAGTAACGGTAATTATAAGATCGACATTGATATGGTAAAGAGAAATACTAGAGTAAATTAGGGAGACTGGTAGTACTACAACATGATATAGAAGAGAAAGGGTAACTCCAATAGAGTGTGATACTGAAGTATTGATTGGATGGATAAGCACAAGTAAAATACAACAAGTTTATTAGCAAAATAAAGTAACAGTGTGACAGGGCTACGAAATATGAAGGGTTATAGCGAATGTGAATACATTGGTAAGACTACTTATGTGGTAAGTGTAATAGGCCTGATTAGAAAGAGTAACAGGTTAAGTATGCTTACTTCATGAGGTTTATTCTATTTTATAAGTAGGCTTACGAACGAGGTCAAGAAGTGGCACTCTATAGAGTTGATTATTATCAGGATATAATGAGGACATAGCAAAAATTGTAATACAAAGTGAGTAAAGTATAGCGAGGAAACGACTAAAGATGTGCCATGCTCTATATGAAAAAAGAGTGAATGCTGAAACCAATAAGTGAGACATGGGGCAGTAGATGAGAAAGCTTATAAGACCTTGTTAGGGGAAAGTCCAGCATAGAGGTTTTGCAATGATAGAAATGATAGCAAGCAAAAGGAAAAAGGAAGTCGACTTGAAAAACAAATCAGAGAAAAGTGATATGGCAAAGTAGTAACAGTTTGTGATTTGTATACTGGAGATCGCGGGTGATATCTTCGGTTAGATGTAAAAGACCAAGACTACGGAAATATGAATAACAAAATAGAACGATTGTTTGGAAAAGGATCAGCATAATAAAGATGAGAGGGGATGATCAGAATGAACAAAATAAGTTTTGGAAGCGAAGAATGGATTGTATAGAAGTAATATGTTCTAAAGGGCAAACGGTACTGAGTTAAGAATAGGGTTCTTTGTGCGAGGAATAAAGGATTGATTATAAAATAGGAGGTAATAAGATAAATTGAGGAGGAAAGTATATAAAGGAATAAGTTGGAAAGAAAAATGTGGCCATGAGTTATGAGTTTACCATACAACGATAAAGCGATGAAGCAAGGCTATCATCAACGACAAATACGATATGATTATGATTTGTTTTGAAATCAACGTTGAGTGCAACACAAGAGTAAAAGAGTATGAGGCATAAGGGGTATTAGTTTCACATGAGAATTAGATCCTTAAAAACAAAGATGGCAGATTTAAAGGAAAATGCATTTATGGTTACTATAAGTTGATTATGGGGAAGAGAGGAATAACGTGAGATGGGAAGAAAAGGGAAAGATGACGCTATAAGTGAACTCTAAGTATCGTAGAATGGGATAAGTGACATTACATGGATGGTACGGATAGCTAGACATACTACTATTTCGAGTATCCCTAGGGGACATAAGTTGTTAATTGGAGCGGATGTAGACATTGACTCATAATTAACGGTTGAGCTAAGTAAAAATACATCCTTCTTTGGATTGCTATGTTGGTTGTATTACTTGATCACAAAACTGCAAGATGAGTACGTTAAGACTTCACACATGAATTACTGTAGCTATAAATTTGGGAAATGGTATGAATATGATTCAGCATAATAAGGGAATTGAGGAAAGGGATATATGAATTCGAGATTGGAAGTGAGGTAACGGATTTGAGAATGGTATAAGTAAGACCCTTAAGGGGGAAGCGAGTAAGGAAAATACAAGTGTAGAGATTGAAACGATGAATCCTAAGATGTGACAGATATAGACTCTAAAACAAAAAGTGAAAGTTATACAGATATGAGTCTAATAGCTAGTAAATAAATTACCCAGAATCGAGCGGGTGTATGAGATTGTACTGAAAATCAGTCGTGAAGACCTTGACCAACATGACATTAGGAGCAATTAACTCGAGGAATATTGTAAAGGATAGCGATGCTATACTGGAATAGAGGCAAAGGAATTGACAGTAGAGTCATTTGTTAATGATATTGCGATTTATAAGTGACAAATAAGAAGGGACATAAAGTTTTCTATAGTAGAAAATAAGATGTGATAATCAAGGGACAAATAAAGGAAAGGAAAGAGTATGATGAGATTAAGTTACTACAAATAGACAAAAGAGTTTTGGTATGTATGAGATACGTAGAATAGAACGAACCAAAGGAAGGGAAGTTTACGAATAAGATTAGAGGTTTATACACAAATCACACAAGAACGGTTATGTAACCTGCAAGTATTTACATATCGAGAATGAAACCAATTGGGTACTTACAAAGAGCAGTAAGTGGTAAGCAAGAATAGTGTGTTTGTGCTACTGCGGGTCAGTTGGGGGAAAATATATGGTAAATTGAGTCGAAATGTTGAGTTGGAATTATCATTAAGGACAAATAGGACAATTACTCTGAATATGATATAAGTATATGTTATATGTTTCCTACGATATACCTGGGGTGTGTTAGATTACTTATGAGTGCGATAGGATCATCGAATAAAGGGGGTTTTACCAGAAGAATATTACGCCTTGAAACTTTCATTTTTTTTTTGTGGTTATAGAAAATGTCCAACAGTTTACCAAAGGATTATGAAATTCTCAAAAATTATGAAGCCTTTAATGAGTCAACGAGAGACACCTACGACAGGACATCTCGGATTGAATTTACCTAGACTCTACAGATGTGAATCAATACCATTATCATGGTCATATGGAAGAAAGGAAGTGGGAGAGATTTGCAGACCATTTGAGACTTAATACCATTATTGAGAAAGAAAAAGGATCGACGAGTCCGAGTATCAAGGAGGGTCATATCAGGAAAGTGACTCACTTATATCTCTTGAAAGGATATTCCTGAGGAATCAAGGGAGTATTGCAACCGAGAGTGATTACTAAGGATGAAACTCATTTTCAACTATTCAAAGGGAATATTATAGATAGTGCATGTCAGAGGATTAAAATGATGACTCCAAGCAGGAGGTACGCTGCAGACTATGCGACCTAAATAAAGAGTGGAAGTAGACCTATAAAAATTAGAAGAGAGAACAAGAGGAACCAATATGCGATGGTAAACCTACCCAAAGGAAAGACAACTCCTATTCTACAGTCTTATTGGAAAGATAACTCCAAAACAAGAAAAATCGACTTAAGCTTCAAGTATAGATGGATATAGTAAGTTGCTGTAATTACGAAGGTAGCTAAATTATGACCACTTTCTTTTGAAATTCAATAATAATTGATGTTAGATCGAGAATGGTATTAAGTTAGGAAAGGAGAGGCAAAACATGATAAACGAGTTCTAGTTAGAATTGATTTATTATAAGATCACCATAACCAGTATATTTATACAGGACTAGTTTAACATTCGAGGATGAATGTTCTAAAGGGGGGAAGGATGTTACATCCCGTGTTTTCATGCGTTGGAAAGCATACGAGTTAAATGACATTAGTAGCAGAGTGAATTTATCCCGCAAGCTTATAGGTGGTTCAAGTGATGGTACAGATGTATCGTAAGGATTAAAAGTTAAATAAATCGAAAAAAATAAGTTTCGTCGAGGTTCGAAATTTATTTGAATGGAATACGGTCCAAGCTATAATAACCCGTATAATGGACCAGGAAATTGAACCGTCCAA
Organism: Lycium barbarum; assembly: GCF_019175385.1. Classification (NCBI taxonomy): domain Eukaryota; kingdom Viridiplantae; phylum Streptophyta; class Magnoliopsida; order Solanales; family Solanaceae; genus Lycium; species Lycium barbarum. Next base: position 76,012,503 of record NC_083345.1, read on the forward strand.
CATGAGCAAATTTACCCGAGCCCGGATAATTCGATAATATCCAAGGATGAAAATCAAGAGCTCGGTGTATACAAGGAATGAAGTCCCAAAATGATTTAAGACGAAAAAATGGGACGACGATGATTGAAAATAATATTTTATGTGTGTCAAATGAGGCTATGGACTATGTTATACTACATGATTATGATAATGAATATAAGAAGTGTATCAAAAATGATTTATTATTTAAGGGAATTGAGACCAAGAAATTAATTACGTGTGTAATTGATTAAATGTAGGGTTGTAGTGGGGATAAAGGATAAAAATAATTTAGTTAATGGATTAGTGCTATTGATAACACTTCCACACGTGGCAGCAAGGAATTAAGCAATGTGTGACTATTCCTTTCTAAGTGTTGGTGGAAGATTTTAGTGGCATGTAAGTATTGTGAGAGTATTATATACATAAAAAGGAACCCCACATTAGAAAAGGATTACAGCAAGGTTCATTTTAGTTGGATAAGTCCCCAAAAGAATATATATGCAGTAGCTCTTTTCTTGATATTATGGGCTGCAATCATTTATTTTTTGAGAATTATACAATGCAGCAAATATATTGTCAGCAACGTTTTTCATATTTAAGGGGACTAACACGATATCTTCACGAAGCATAATAGAGGTTTTGATCTCCGCTCCAATTTCGTTGTTCTATTTTGTCGTCTTGTTGAATTCGGGCTTTCTTTAAAGTGAAGTATGGTGGAAAAAAAGTACTTGTTTGCATATAAAATAAGAAATCCTCTCTCCTAGATGGATTTGATTTATGCAAGTCATATCTACATTGCTAGATGAAAGAAATACGAAATTTTTATCGGAAGTCGGATAAATTGGTGTTGTAGTTTGGTGGACTGTTTAGGGAGGTTGTTCTTATGAAATTATATTACTGGAAATTAATTGAATAACTTGGAGGTGCTGTTGTTGTTGTTAATATTGTTGAGAAATTTTGGAATGAAGATGGGGTTTTAAACTATTGTTTAATTGACAAGCCGAGTTTGCCGCTCGTCGCAATATTGTTTGAATTATTGAAACTATTTTTATAGTGTTGAGGGGCTGGATCGATGGGATTAATTGTTGATGTTATTAATGTGGTTTTTGGTATTGTTGTCGATGATTTGGCTAAGTTGAATTCTTGGGGTTTGTTGAATTTATAAATGAAATGTTGTCCGAATTTATGTAAATGACGTGCTAGCTTAGGGTTGGATTCCTAAGTACCTAAAGCTAATGTTTGGTATCTACTGAAGTTGTTGTAGATCTTGGGAATCCCGAGACTTAAGTTTGGATTAGCTTAAGAAGCGGATAAGGTATGTTAAGGCTATCCCTTTTTTTCATTTTGGCATGATCCTTATCATATGAACGAATACAGTGAGAAAGCTGTCACGACCCAACCCCGAGGGCCATGACTAGTGCCCGACCTAGACACCCATATATTCAAACTAGTACCTGTTAGATATAGTCAAACTGAAACTACGAACAATATGGAAACTTACAAAAGAACTCTGAAGGTTCATAACGTCATCACATATGTATATCTAGATAAACCGTCTCCTGAGGAGTCACAACTAATCAGATCATAAAATGATACGCAAGCCGACAAGGCTGCCACTACATACGAGCATCATATCATATGCAAGCCGACAAGGCTGCCATTACAGACGACATATCCATAGCACCTCGTATAGACACAGCTGGACAGAACTTATACACAACCCACACATATGTCTACAGACCTCTAAGAGTATTGATAGCGAAATATGGCGGGACAGGGCCCTGCCGTACCCCTGGATAAACATATACATTATAAGATCCGAACCAAAAGTCTAGACTCCGGAACGGCGGAGCTCTCCAAGACAGCTGAATAGAAGTCCTATGCTGAAGGGTCACCAAACCGACTATCTGTACCTCCGGGTATGAAACGCAGCCCCCCGAAGAAAGGGGGTTAGTACGAGATATGTACTGAGTATGTAAAGCATGAAATACAGTAAAGAGGATCATAACCAAAATAGGGAGTGTAGGAGACAAGTATAACACCCAGAATACCAAAACACTTACCTTTTTAAACATAACTCATGCATGTCAATATCATATATCATACCCGGCCCATCATGGGACTCGGTGAATAGAGTCATCATATGCCCTCCTGGCTGCCATAACATATCATCATATGATCATATGATCATATATATATATACCGTACCCGGCCCTATAGTGAGGGACTCGGTGAACAATGCAGTGAAACTGTGCACGATAACATTCCCGGCCCGGGACTCGGTGAAAGCCATTGAGGCATGCACGAGCAGAGTAGTGAGCAACCGTATGCAATTTAAAACATTATCAAGACTCAAACAGAATAAGAAGAAGGAATTGACACCTGAGTATCAATAGCGACAATCATATCAAATATCCCTCGAACGTCATCATAAACAATATTAAAAGAGCCTTAGGAACCATAGACATATGTCAATATAGAATGAACAGCCTATAGAAGTCAAGGACATCAGTTATCGTAGAGTTTCTAGGAATAGGAACTTATATATATATCGACCATTATCCAACGTATAGGAAACTGAAAAGGGATGCTCAATCACTTAAGAGTTCTAACATCAAGAAGTGAATAAGAATCATGAATCACACTCAAGACTTATGAATAAGATTACCCCAAAGCTCATATCATTCATCACTTAAATCTAAGACATGCCAAAAGAAAGAAGGGACAGCTTTACATACCTGTTAACGATTAATCGTAACCTCATTCGCTTCGTCGCCCCTTTAACCTATTTAATATAAAAGTAACGCTACCGTTAGTATACTATACTTCCTAGCTCATAAATCTGTGACCAATCACCTATAGAACTTATTCTTTAACTTATACTTTCTCGATTAGGGTTTGTCATTAGTTAAGGACTTAATAGAAATGGGGCAGCATTTCTCCTATATATTCACCTAGCCCGAATTTCCAATTATTCTCCTGTTATCACAGAAATACAAACAATGACAACAATAGCAATATTCATATAGAATCCTTACAATTCAGCCCATAAACAACTCTAACAATCCAATAACCCTTTTTAATCCTTTTCATCCCACACTTTCGTATAACAACGATTTCATGCAATTTCTTACTTCCGATTTCATCCAATCAAATTTTAATCCTTCCATTACAACACCATTAATACAATTATACTACAAAATAAGAAAATCTTACCTTAATTTTCTCGGAGGAATTTTCTACACTTAATTGCTCCAATTTCACTACTTCTTCTTCCTCAACTCAATAACCAATGTTTCTATCACCTCCTTGGACTTGCAAATCACCTTAGAATTAAAACAATTTTTTTTTATGTGAGGGCTGCCATGGCCGAATCTAGGCAGCCATGGCTAGGATTTACTTTTAGTTCACAATTGAGTGAAATTAGCAAATGGAATGAATAGTCATTGTTAGTCATCAAGATGGCTATATATCTATTTTCCATGCAAGGAACACGTGACCCACTATAATGTCATCCATTAAATTCTATTTTATCACCTCTTTTTTTTTTGTTTTTTTTTATACTCAAATTCGGTGGGGCCCACCTTGATGGTATAATTAATTAACTCAATTACTCTTAATTAATAACTAATCCCCACTTAATAATCTAATCATAATTAATTAGTTCCTAATCTCCAATAACATTTCTACACTAAATCAAATTTATGAACAATTTGTGTACTAATTAAAATTTAAAATTAAAAGTTCCTATTTCATGTCCGAAAGTAATCCCGTCTTTAACTTAAGTCGATTTGCTTGCGAATAATTCGACGTATAAAAATGCGGGATATAACATCCTTCCACCCTTTAGAACATTCGTCCTCGAATGTTAAACTAGTCCGGGGCTCCCAATATTTCCTTAAATGTTCTCTTACTGAATTATACTCCTCACATGCCTCTTTCATTGGCCGATTTCCTTCAATCTGTTATAATGCATTTTAGATCTCTACGTAACCATTCCTGTAATACTTCCTTTTTCTGTTGCTTCTCGAGGTAATAATTCCACGTCATTGTCTTTACTTTCCTCTTTATTTCGCAGTCGATTTTGAGTTGTATTGCGAGCTCTTCTACTGTCACTGATTGATTCGGACTTGTACCCATGGTTCACTTAGGTATAACTCGACTCTTTCCTTTTCTATAGGTACTCCCTTAAGATGATACATCGTTAACTTCACTTTACCTTATAATCTTTAAATAGAATCTTGTAAACGTGCAGACATCCCTCATCGATTTGTTAGACTTTACATTTCTTGGAGTATTCCATACCTCCGGTAACTTGTAGATCCTTCACAGACTCTACGAATAAAATGACATTTCCCAGGGTGTAACATTATTTTACTCCAATAACCTTATATTGCCCTGTTGTTCCAGTCTATACTCTGGAATCTTCAGTCTCAGGTATCACTGCTCAGCTTTCTTTTTAACTGTCATTTTGCTTTTAGCTCTTAATATCGATCTTTAGAGTTGGCTACCAAGTAGCGCTGGAGTTCCCTCATTTTATAACTCCACATAGCCGCTCTGTGCTCTGACTATCACTAACTGCTATAATTCTGAAAGAATTGCTCTTGATTTGACATATATAGTCACTGCCATCCAGTAATCAGTAACCCGCTTGTTCTGATCATCTTGGTTAAATTATTTCGTAATTTCCCTTAACCTACTTGTAACATCTTAGGCAAATTATCTCGTGTCGTTTCTTTATCTTTACTTTAAACTCTTCTTTTGCCCCTTTACTCAAATTTGCTCTTAGTTCCCCTATCATGCCTCATATTGAAATCTTTACAAGAGTATGTGTAGGTGCTCAAATCAGCCCGAGAAATACCTTAGCATCGCCACACTAGTCTTTATCCAGACCCTATATTCTTCTCTTATCTCTTTCCATTGATATCAAGGCTCAACTATGGCTTTTTCCCTCAGTACTAATTTCATCTCTGTAGTTTTGCCTCAAACCATTTTACACCTTTTTTTTATGTACCCAAAATATCGCAACCGCGTTGTTATTACTGAATCCTTATTCTTCTTATCAAGTACTCACTTGGTCTCATCCTTAGCATACAAATATTCGTAGGTTGCATAACTATTCTTGTACAATTCGTACGAAATGCATCCAATCTTAGTCATAGTCTTTCCTTCTCCTGGTTTATTCTGCACTACATATCTTATTGTACTAAAACTCACTTGCTGTCTTTTTCGTCATACTCCTTTCCCTTCCTTTACTACTTATGTGTCACAATGTCATTAGCCAATAACTCTGTTGCCAATATCTTAACCTTTAATTCAGTATAGCCTTGCTATCCCTTATAACATCTTTTAAGTTACTCGTTACCATCCTCTTGTCGTATTCTTCCTTTTTATAAGCATCCACTTCCAGATGTCGTATTATCCAAGGTCTTTACCAATAATTCTCACCACTGTCTCAAATACCATCTTGGCTTTTATCCGTTTATCGCTGGCTTTCAAATCTTACTAACTTATTTCAGCAAGGGATCTCACTTAAAGTTTAAGTTTCCACATTACACGTGTTGCAGTGTCAGTTGATTTCATCTTACATTTGCATTTCTCTCATCCGCTTCCCCCCTTTAGGGTGTACCCACATCATTATCTATTTATATTCTACTCTATGCCCCCATTTTCAATTTTCAATTTTCAAATTCATATGATTCTTTTCCAATACATTTGGTATACTGCACTATATCCATGTCTTCCTTTATATCATCTATAACTTAGATTCCCCATGTATGAAACCCCAACACAATCACGTGGCGATGAGAACTCTCGATATATAGTACAAAATCTTATTTGATAGTTGGTACTCGAGTAATATAATTAATGTAGCAATTTATCCGAAGCCACATTCCATTCAATTCCAATCAGTAATTAGCTAGTGCTTATAGTCGTTTCAAATCTTCCATTAGGTAGCACTTATATTCTAATGATAAGTGTCCCAAGCTTTCCTACAACGCTATCTTTATCCCAACGGATATCATCTGTTTCTTCTAATAAATTCACAATACATCAGTTGTTTCGCAAATCCGCAATCCTCGTCCTTTAAGGATTTCACCATTTCCGAGGTGAAGTCACATACACGCAGTACTCCATTATGCCTCATACTCTTTCGTTTTTGTTGTATACCCAACGCTAACTTCTAACTTACTCAAAATCATATCAAATTTGTCTTAATAGTGGTCTTGTCTTATCATCTCTTCATCGTACTACATCTTTAAATTCGTAGCTATATATTTCCCCTTTTGTCCTATACTCATACTTAATTAATTACGTCTATCTTGGGTGCTTTCTTTAGTATTCCTTTCCGTGTCTCCAGTCTATGTCCATCTTTTGTTCTGTGCACGAGGAATCTCATGCTACCCTTGTCTCCTTCGGAAAACACCACTCCTGCATAATCCCTTTCTCTTTTTCAAAGTGTATTATGTTCATCCTTATGTGTTCTTACCATCGCAGTCCTTTTTTAGCACCTATTCTACGTCGTCGCTCATTTTTTCCAGGGTTAGGTCTTTCACTGTCTCGTCACTTATATTACTCTTTTTCTTGGCTATACATGTCATAACCCATCACTATACTATTATCCCGCTCGCTTTCTTCTTATTTCCTTCTTTCAATTAACTCTTTCTTTTCCTGTGCTCGCTTTCACTTTCGTTACCACATGATCTCCGTTCTGAACTTTCCCTATAGGACTTTGTAAGTCTTTCTTATTTGTTCCATATTTTGCCTTTCCATTTCAGATTTGCCCTTATATTTTAGTCGCATAGATCACGTCATCTCTTTTAGTCACTTCCTCACTAGGCTTTACTCCTTTTCATAACAATCTTTATTGTATTCACATAATATCCTATTCGTAATCAATCCTATAGTGTAACACTTCTTAACCCAATTCACGATTCCTACTATGGTTTAGTTACGCTCTGTGGAGTAGGCGTATTTAACCCTTAACCCTTTCTGGTCAATCTTATCCTTAATATCTCACAAGCTGTCTTATCAATACCTTCATAATTTGTCATAATCCTTCCTCCTCCGAACTTTTATCTCAATCATACTATTACTCCTTTTAACTGTAAACTTGTCGTAATTTATCCCTACCTATCAGTTCACTCGATATCTCAATAAAATGTTTTGTTAAAATTTGCCACCATTTTCTAAATCATCCCTTTGTATCACAAGCCCTTCCGAATTATTCTAGCATTTCATCAACAACACATGAAACACATGATCCTAGAAAGCCCATAAGTTTGAGTTTTCCTTCCACAAATTCCATCTCCAATTAGTTGATTAAGAACTAATAAAATGTCACCATGAAGCATTCTCCAACCACCAGAAGAAAACTAGAATCCGACAAGCACCACAGGACTTCTTAGTGCTTGATTCACATGGTTTACCTCCAGGTTTATTCTTGAGTCGCGAACGAATTATTTAGTTCATAAACTACTTGTTGTATGCTTTGTACTTTTCAATAAAAGTGAAACTTAATTATTACACATTTTTTCCCTTCAACATGAAGTTTTTCTAAGGCAAAATGTGGTTGGAAAATATTCTGGTCCGTCCAAATGAATTCCAAACTTTGCTGCTCATATATGCTTCTTCAAAATAAAATTTTCCAAATAAGAACGGTGCCTCTTACGGATGACATGGAGGGTACCTCTTAAAGATTTAGTCCAACATAATAAATTTACCATATCGGTATCAACTTTGAAGACATATTATGAACTTATATCTCATTCTCTTCTTTTTCTTATTTCTGGGGAAAATTTGGGCAGAGTTTCCTCTGTACTTCTAACTACCCCAAACCTGCACGCAGGAAATACCAACAATGCCTCACAGGGCCAACATATATACGCATATATCATATCGTATCATAGCCACACAGGGCTCCCAATTTCCAGTAAAAAGTATAAAGGTGTCGGGACTTACCTCACATATCGCACCTCGAGACGTACCTGATCCTTTAACGATCTGTTCTGTTATACTTTCCTATCCACCTTCTCTTTCATCCTTCAACTTTACGTGTCGATCATACCTCAATATTCTTACCTTATCCGACATGCCTCTTTCGCACCGTTACTTACCTGTGTACTTTGTAACTTCCAATATCACCAGTCGCTTCCTTCTGTCGATGTCGTTCTTCAGCTGAAATCAAAGGTTAGTATAATTAATTTCATTTCCTATGGCTGGGCTCTATCGCACGATCTTAGATATGAAAGAAAGGTAACATCCTAAATGTCCTGTAGCTTCCTGTTTATAGATGTGGTGCACAACACACCGATAAACAAGATTCTACTAGCCACGGTCTATAGACACTCCGAGGATGAACTGCTCAGATACCACTTTCGTCACGACCCAACCCCGAGGCCATGACTAATGCCCGACCTAGACACCCATATACGTACCTATTAGATATAGTCAAACTGAAACTACGAACAATATGGAAACTTACAAAAGAACTCCGAAGGTTCATAACGTCATCACATATGTATATCCAGATAAACCGTCTCCTGAGGAGTCACAACTAATCAGATCATAAAATGATACGCAAGCCGACAAGGCTACCACTACATACGAGCATCATATCATAGGCAAGCCGACAAGGCTGCCATTACAGATGACATATCCATAGCACCTCGTATAGACACAGCTAGACAGAACTTATACACAACCCACACATATGCATACAGACCTCTAAGAGTATTGATAGCGAAATATAGCGGGACAGGGCCCCGCCGTACCCCTGGATAAACATATACATATACATTATAAGATCCGAACCAAAAGTCTAGACTCCAGAACGACGGAGCTCTCCAAGACAGCTGAATAGAAGTCCTATGCTGAAGGGTCACCAGACCGACTATCTGTACCAGCGGGCATGAAACGCAGCCCCCCGAAGAAAGGGGGTCAGTACGAGATATGTACTGAGTATGTAATGCATGAAATACAGTAAAGAGGATCATAACCGAAATAGGGAGTGCAGGAGACAAGTATAACACCCAGAATACCAAAACACTTGCCATTTTAAACATAAATCATGCATGTCAATATCATATATCATACCCGGCCCATCATGGGACTCGGTGAATAGAGTCATCATATGCTCTCCTGGCCGCCATAACATATCATCATATCATCATATCATTATATATATATATACTGTACCCGGCCCTCTAGTGAGGGACTCGGTGAACAATGAAGTGAAACTGTTCACGGTAACATACCCGGCCCGGGACTCGATGAAAGTCATATTGAGGCATGCACGAGCAGAGTAGTGAGCAACCATATGCAATTCAAAACATTATCAAGACTCAAACAGAATAAGAAGAAGGGATTTACAACTGAGTATCAATAGAGACAATCATATCAAATATCCCTCGAACGTCATCCTAAACAATATAAAAAGAGCCTTAGGAACCATAGACATTTGTCAATATAGAATGAACAGCTTATAGAAGTCAAGGACATCAGTTATCGTAGAGTTTCTAGGAATAGAAACTTATATATATATCGACTATTATCCAACGTATAGGAAACTGGAGAGGGAAGCTCAATCACTTAAGAGCTCTAACATCAAGAAGTGAATAAGAATCATGAATCACACTCAAGACTTTTGAATAGGATTACCCCAAAGCTCATATCATTCATCACTTAAATCTAAGACATGCCAAAAGAAAGAAGGGACAGCTTTACATACCTGTTAACGATTAATCGTAACCTCGTTCGCTTCGTCGCCCCTTTAGCCTATTTAATATAAAAGTAACGCTATCGTTAGTAAACTATACTTCCTAGCTCATAAATTTGTAACCAATCTCCTATAGAACTTATTCTTTAACTTATACTTTCTCGATTAGGGTTTGTCATTAGTTAAGGACTTAACGGAAATCGGGCAGCATTTCTCCTATATATTCACCTAGCCCGAATTTCCAATTATTCTCCTGTTGTCACAGAAATACCAACAATGACAACAATAGCAATATTCATATAGAATCCTTACAATTCAGCCCATAAACAACTCTAACAATCCAATAACCCTTTTTAATCCTTTTCATCCAACACTTTTGTATAACAACGATTTCATGCAATTTCTTACTTCCGATTTCATCCAATCCAATTTTAATCCTACCATTACAACACCATTAATACAATTATACTACAAAACAAGAAAATCCTACCTTAATTTTCTCGGAGGAATTTTCTACACTTAATTGCTCCAATTTCACTATTTCTTCTTCCGCAATTCAATAACCAATGTTGCTATCACCTCCTTGGACTTGTAAATCACCTTAGAATTAAAACAAATTTTTTTTATGTGAGGGCTGCCATGGCCGAAGCTAGGCAGCCATGTCTAGGATTTTCTTTTAGTTCACAATTGAGTGAAATTTGCAAATGGAATGAATAGTCATTGTTAGTCATCAAGATGGCTATATATCTATTGTCCATGCAAGGAACACGTGCCCCACTATAATGCCATCCATTAAATTCTATTTTATCACCTCTTTTTTTTGTTTTTTTTATACTCAAATTCGGTGGGGCCCACCTTGATGGTATAATTAATTAACTCAATTACTCTTAATTAATAACTAATCCCCACTTAATAATCTAATCATTATTAATTAGTTCCTAATCTCCAATAACATTTCTACACTAAATTAAATTTATGAACAATTTGTGTACTAATTAAAATTGAAAATTAAAAGTTCCTATTTCATGTCCGAAAGTAATCCCGTCTTTAACTTAAGTCAATTTGCTTGCGAATAATTCGACGTATAAAAATGCGGGATATAACATCCTTCCACCCTTTAGAACATTCGTCCTCGAATGTTAAACTAGTCCTGGGCTCCCAATATTTCCTTAAATGTTCTCTTACTGAATTATACTCCTCACGTGCCTCTTTCATTGGCCGATTTCCTTCAATCTGTTATAATGCATTTTAGATCTCTACGTAACCATTCCTGTAATACTTCCTTTTTCTATTGCTTCTCGAGGTAATAATTCCACGTCATTGTCTTTACTTTCCTCTTTATTTCGCAGTCGATTGTCAGTTGTATTGTGAGCTCTTCTACTGTCACTGATTGATTCGGACTTGTACTCATGGTTCACTTAATTATAACTCGACTCTTTCCTTTTCTATAGTTACTCCCTTAAGATGATACATCGTTCACTTCACTTTACCTTCTAATCTTTAAATAAAATCTTGTAAACGTGCAGACATCCCTCATCGATTTGTTAGACTTTACAATTCTTGGAGTATTCCATACCTCCGGTAACTTGTAGATCCTTCACAGACTCTACGAATAAAATGACATTTCCCAGGGTGTAACATTATTTTACTCCAATAACCTTATATTGCCCTGTTGTTCCAGTCTATACTCTGGAATCTTCAGTCTCAGGTATCACTGCTCAGCTTTCTTTTAACTGTCATTTTTCTTTTAGCTCTTAATCTCGATCTTTAGAGTTGGCTACCAAGTAGCACTGGAGTTCCCTCATTTGATATCTCCACATAGCCGCTCTGTGCTCTGACTATCATTAACTGGTATAATTCTGATAGAATTTGTCACGCCCCGAACTTGGGCCTGGACGTAACACGGCACCCGGTGCCTGACTGCATGTGACCGAGCGAACCACCTGGCTGGCTGAATCAACATGTGATGTCAAAAACATAACTGAATGTGGAAACAACTAAACACATGCTGATATACTAAAGGTCTGACTGAAAGCATAATACGGAAAATACTTAGACAATCTGAAATATCTGAACGTAGCCAACATGGCTTAAACCAAAACAACTGAACAACTGCCAACATGGCAAACATAATAAATATCTGACTGTCTGAACTGTGTCTATGAAGCCTCTAAGAGTACTGAATGATAGAGCTGTCTATAAACTGAAATAACTGGATAGCTGACAATGCCCCGAAGGAATTTGGGGCTCACCAGTAGCTGATACGTGCACTCCTAAATAGCTGTGTCATTAACCTGTATATCGTTGCCTGCATCGCGAGATGCAGGCCCCCAAGCAATAAAAGGGACATCAGCACATTTGAATTGTACTGGTATGTATAGCAACTGAAGCAATAAAATACTGGAACTGAAACTGAAACTGGAACTAAACTAAACAGAAAAGCAAGAAGCCGAAGTACTCCATGTTCTGGATGAAGAATCACCTGTAAAACTATAAATATAACTGTGGCCTAGGGCCCAAATAATGTGCACAAAAACTGTGGCCTCTGGCCCAAGCAATACGTATGCATAAACTGTGGCCTAGGGCCCAAAAGTACAGATACAGGTGTTCAACATTAACAATTTACAAAACTGAGACTGGTTATAGCTGATAGCATGATAACTGTTTCTGATTATGGGACTCTTGCAAATAACTGGTTATACACTGACTGAGACTCATGTGATAATAATGCATAAGTCTATAAAGATTACGTGTTGAGTTCATGATGTGCAAAGTGACAACCATGAACGAATTCTGTAATTGCAACCCTAGAATATAACAGTTCTATATCATGTCATGAAACTAGGGCTAAACTATGTTCTGAGTCAAATTGCTGACAAGCATGAATAATGAGGCGTAGGGAGAATCATGAATATTCCCTAACGTAGATAGTTAGCCTCACATACCTTAATTCCAGCCTTTGAGCGTAATACAATGTTCGTCAACCCTTTCAACTTTGATCTATATCAATACAAGTCAAAGGGATTCTATATTAGCAATAATATTCATGCTTTGGTCATCTAAGCATTTTATCAAACACTTAGTGGGCATGAAGCTCCACAGTCTCCATTAATGGTGATTTCTTCACCCAATTCCCATTCTATTACTTCTAGGTGATTCTACAATCTTAATTAGATGTAATTAACATCATTCTTCATCACCCATATGAATACAACAATCCCAAGTCAACAATCCAAAAACCCTAGCATAGTTCATATAATTCTCTTTATCAAACCCTTTTACTATCCTACCAAGAACTCATCAACACTTTAATCATCATGATAAAGTCATAAAACTTACCTTAGATAGTGGTTGAACAAGTCTTGAGTGGAGTTACTCCTCTAGCACCAAAATCCTACTTCACTTCCCTTGGGTTTTCTTGAATTAGATGAACTTTGGCTAGGTTTCATACACTTGGGTTCATGGATTTGGTGTTATTGATCATGGATTTCCCTTGAATTTTCTTGTGGATGAATGTTAGAGAGTATTTTAGAGGTTTTCTTGACCAAGAATGATGAAAAATATGATTTTGGTCGAGTTGGGTCTTATTTAAAGTAGTCCAGAAAATTCTGGACAAAATCTCTCTGGCACACTTTGCGGCGGAACTGCGGGGCCGCATATCGTGTTTGCGGGCCGCATCTTGCGTCGCAAAGTATGACAGAGGGTGATATTCTGCCGAACAGTCTGTCGTAAAATGGCCATAACTTTTTGTGCATTGCTCCGTTTAAGACCCATAATATACCGTTGGAAAGCTATTTCAAAGGGCTACAACTTTCATCAAGGAGGTTTTCCCAAATTCTCAATTACTAAAGGGGTTATTCTCGTTGGAAGTAAGACCTTCTATAAACTCACATGCAAACATGCCCCGTAGAGTGGCTTCCCACTTTTCTTTGCCCAAAGACATTTCTTATGACTTAATTGGTTTTCAAAACACTTCCTATACCCCTCATATTGGTTCCATTATATTATCATCTTATGAGTCAAACTTTTCGCCCGAAGCTACGAGGTGTTACAGAATTGCTCTTGATTTGACATATAAAGTCACTGCCATCCAGTAATCAGTAACCCGCTTGTTCTGATCGTCTTGGTTAAATTATTTCGTAATTTCCCTTAACCTACTTGTAACATCTTAGGCAAATTATATCGTGTCGTTTCTTTATCTTTACTTTAAACTCTTCTTTTGCCCATTTACTCAAATTTGCTCTTAGATCCCCTATCATGCCTCATATTGCAATCTTTACAAGAGTATGTGTAGGTGCTCAAATCAGCCCGAGAAATACCTTAGCATCGCCACACTAGTCTTTATGCAGACCCTATATTCTTCTCTTATCTCATTCCATTGATATCAAGGCTCAACTATGGCTTTTTCCCTCAGTACTAATTTCATCTCTGTAGTTTTGCCTCAAACCATTTTACACCTTTTTTTTTATGTACCCAAAATATCGCAACCGCCTTGTTATTGTTGAATCCTTATTCTTCTTATCAAGTACTCACTTGGTCTCATCCTTAGCATACAAATATTCGTAGGTTGCATAACTATTCTTGTACAATTCGTACGAAAGTGCATCCAATCTTAGTCAAGTCTTTCCTTCTCCTGGTTTATTCTGCTCTACATATCTTATTGTACTAAAACTCACTTGTTGTCTATTTCGTCATACTCCTTTCCCTTCCTTTACTACTTATGTGTCACAATGTCATTAGCCAATAACTCCGTTGCCAATATCTTAACCTTTAATTCAGTATAGCCTTGCTATCCCTTATAACATCTTTTAAGTTACTCGTTACCATCCTCTTGTCGTATTCTTCCTTTTTATAAGCATCCACTTCCTGATATCGTATTATCCAATGTCTTTACCAATAATTCTCAGCACTGTCTCAAATACCATCTTGGCTTTTATCCTTTTATCGCTGGCTTTCAAATCTTACTAACTTATTTCAGCAAGGGATCTCACTTAAATTTTAAGTTTCCACATTACACGTGTTGCAGTGTCAGTTGATTTCATCTTACATTTGCATTTCTCTCATCCGCTTCCCCCCTTTAGGGTGTACCCACATCATTATCTATTTATATTCTACTCTATGCCCCCATTTTCAATTTTCAATTTTCAAATTCATATGATTCTTTTCCAATACATTTGGTATACTGCACCATATCCATGTCTTCCTTTATATCATCTATAACTTAGATTCCCCATGTATGAAACCCCAACACAATCACGTGGCGATGAGAACTCTCGATATATAGTACAAAATCTTATTTGATGGTTGGTACTCGAGTAATATAATTAATGTAGCAATTTATCCGAAGCCACATTCCATTCATTTCCAATCAGTAATTAGCTAGTGCTTATAGTCGTTTCAAATCCTCCATTAGGTAGCACTTATATTCTAATGATAAGTGTGTTACACCTCGAAAAAAATTTCGTTGGTACGTAAGAGAATGAACTAGTGATGAATATGAGTGCATGATGTCCATGAGCAAGAAACGACGTTGATGACCTTAGGCGAGATTTCGAAAGTATCCGATGTGAGACGAGGAAGTTGGCTAAGTTAAGATGAGATACAAGGTGAGCAATGCATGTGCATGGACGGGGGTGATTAAAATGAGATGTCTAAGAAATATGGGAAGTTGCAGAATTGCAACTGCCCAGTGGTCGTATTGCAAAATACGGACCGTAAATTGCTATACGGTCCGTAAACTGGCAGTCGTAAACTGCCATGCAAAAGCTTCAGCTTTCTGCCCAGCCGAGAAATGGTAAAATACGACCAGGTTTACGGACCGTAAAGTGATTTACGGCCCGTAAACCATGGTCGCAAATCACCATGCATGCAGCCTTGAATTTCTGGTTCTGCTTAAGCTTAAAAACGACCACGAGGGACGGTCCGTAAACTGAAATACGGACCGTAAACCTCCATGGACGACCACTGTTCACCCAGCACAGATTTTTCAATTCATTAAATATGAGGATCAAGACTTGTCTTATTTCATTTCCACATTAGACCACTTCTCTCTATAATCATCTCTCTACATTTATTTCATAAGTTTTCAAGGATTATAAGTCCCCATCAACATAAACAAGTGAATCAAGTGTAAGCAAGCCATTAAATACCATTTAAGTCAAGAAATGCAAATGGAGAAAAACTAGGGTTTGGCTCAAAGTGGGGTATTATCAACCAAAGCTTGTTCCTACAACTTCTAAGGTAAGATTCAGGATTTTTACAAGATGTTTAAGGTATTGGAGAATTAAAATACATGGATTGTAGAAAATGTGGTCAACTAGGTCATGAATGGTGAATATTGACATTTTGAGGAATAGTTTGAATTGAATTATGAATGTCGTTGTGTTACGATATGAATGTATTATAAATGGTACTAAGATCATGAACTCGACACTTTAGACGAATGGACGAAGTTGGAGGTCATGACCATAAATATGGGAGAATTAGAAGCAAATTGAGAAATCTAGATAATGTGGATGATGGCAATGACTAATGGCCATTGTTATGATATTAATGAAGGTATAGACGCTAGCATTGGAAGGAAACGTGCAAGTGTAGAATAGTCCGACGAAAAGGTATGTAAGGCTAACCCTTCTTTCATAAGGCATGGTTGTTGGCCAAATTTCTAATTCCTCTATATGAGTATGTTGTATTCAAGTGATTGACACTCCGAGCTCATAAGCTCACGATCCTTAACATGTACTACGATTGTACTACGCCCTCATATGACGAGTAAACCTAAGATGTGGATGTAGCAATAATGATGATGATAGTGATGACGATACTAATAATAATGATGCTAAAGGTGCCTACGGGATATTATATTCACATGTGCCGATGAAGGGCTATAATGACACCCCAAGCTTATAATGCCGGGTAGAATATATGTATATGGATGTATATATGTATGTGATTATGTATAAAGTATGTTTACGATTACGTAACGCGCGCACACCTCTGCAGATGGTACGGATAACCCTGAAGCCTTGGTAGGGCCAGGTAGAAATAACATTGAGCCTTGGTTGGCTAAGTACGTATGAAACACCGAACCTTATGGTCGGGCACGCTATGTATGTATATAAGTGTATGGATATGTATATAACATGAATATGAATGTGAAATGACTATGTATACGAATGCGAATAAGGACATGTATACGAATATGAGCACGAGTTTGGTACGAGTACTATTATGGAATACGGATGATGACGTAGGTGTACAAATACGTATCAAAAATGGAAAGTCCTACGAAAGGCATGTAAGCGCTACGACGATGATATTATTGTCTCCCCCCTCCTATGCTATTTCATATGTTGTCCATGATGCTTATTCATTGATGTTGCTCATGCTTTACATACTCAGTACATTCTTCGTATTGACGTCCTTTTGTTTGTGGATGCTGCGTCATGCCCGCAGGTGCACAGGGAGACAGACTTGATCCATAGCTGCCTATTCGGAGATTACATAGAGAGCTCCATTTCCTTCGGAGCCATATCTTTTGGGTACTCATTCTTTTGTGTATATACTTATGGGCATAGCGGGGTCCTGTCCCGCTAATGTGATATGTCATACTCTTAGAGGCTCGTAGTCATGTGTATGTGGGTAGAGATGTTCGGCCATGTCGGCCCATGTTTTGTATATCTTTTGTTGGCCTCGTCGGCCTTGTACTTATGATGTGGCATAGATGCCTATGATATGTTAAATGATGATGGTCGTCTAACGGGATCAATATGATTAACGATAAGAAAAGCACGAATTGACTTATGGTTCACCTAGATGTTATGTTATTTACGATAAGGGGGTGCCCGGGTGGGGTAGCACCGGGTGCTCGTCGCGGCCCCCCTAGCCGGGTCGTGACAAAGTGTCCCAAGCTTTCCTACAACGCTATCTTTATCCCAACGGATATCATTTGTTTCTTCTAATAAATTCACAATACATCAGTTGTTTCGCAAATCCGCAATCCTCGTCCTTTAAGGATTTCACCATTTCCGAGGTGAAGTTACATACACGCAGTACTCCTTTATGCCTCATACTCTTTCGTTTTTGTTGTATACCCAACGCTAACTTCTAACTTACTCAAAATCACATCAAATTTATCTTAATAGTGGTCTTGTCTTATCATCTCTTCGTCGTACTACATCTTTAAGTTTGTAGCTATATATTTCCCTTTTTGGCCTATACTCATACTTAATTAATTACGTCTATCTTGGGTGGTTTCTTTAGTATTCCTTTCCGTGTCTCCAGTCTATGTCCATATTTTGTTCTGTGCACGAGGAATCTCATGCTACCCTTGCCTCCTTCGGAAAACACCACTCCTGCATAATCCCTTTCTTTTTTTCAAAGTGTATTATGTTCATCCTTATGTGTTCTTACCATCCTAGTCCTTTTTTAGCACTTATTCTACCTCGTCGCTCATTTTTTCTATGGTTTGGTCTTTCACAGTCTCGTCACTTATATTACTCTTTTTCTTGGCTATACATGTCATAACCCATCACTATACTGTTATCCCGCTCGCTTTCTTCTTATTTCCTTCTTTCAATTAACTTCTTCTTTTCCTGTGCTCGCTTTCACTTTCGTTACCACATGATCTCTGTTCTGAACTTTCCCTATAGGACTTTGTAAGTCTTTCTTATTTGTTCTATACTTTGCCTTTCCATTTCACATTTGCCCTTATATTTTAGTCGCATAGATCACGTCATCTCTTTTAGTCACTTCCACACTAGGCTTTACTCCTTTTCATAACAATCTTTATTGTATTCACATAATATCCTATTCGTAATCAATCCTATAGTGTAACACTTCTTAACCCTATTCACGATTCCTACTATGGTTTATTTACACTCTATGGAGTAGGCGTATTTAACCCTTCACCCTTTCTGGTCAATCTTATCCTTAATATCTCACAAGCTGTCTTATCAATACCTTCATAATTTGTCATAATCCTTCCTCCTCTGTACTTTTATCTCAATCATACTATTACTCCTTTTAACTGTAAACTCGTCGTAATTTATCCCTACCTATCAGTTCACTCGATATCTCAATAAAATGTTTTGTTAAAATTTGCCACCTTTTTCTAAATCATCCCTTAGTATCACAAGCCCTTCCGAATTATTCTAGCATTTCATCAACAACACATGAAACACTTGATCCAAGATAGCCCATAAGTTTGAGTTTTCCTTCCACAAATTCCATCTCCAATTAGTTGATTAAGAACTAATAAAATGTCACCATGAAGCATTCTCCAACCACCACCAGAAGAAAACTAGAATCTGACAAGCACCACAGGACTTCTTAGTGCTTGATTCACATGGTTTACCTCCAGGTTTATTCTTGAGTCGTGAACGAATTATTTAGTTCATAAACTACTTGCTGTATGCTTTGTACTTTTCAATAAAAGTGAAACTTAATTATTAGACATTTTTTCCCTTCAACATGAGCTTTTTCTAAGGCAAAATGTGGTTGGAAAATATTCTGGTCCGTCCAAATGAATTCCAAACTTTGCTGCTCATATATGCTTCTTCAAAATAAAATTTTCCAAATAAGAACGGTGCCTCTTACGGATGACATGGAGGGTACCTCTTAAAGCTTTAGTCCAACATAATAAATTTTCCATATCGGTATCATCTTTCAAGACATATTATGAACTTATATCTCATTCTCTTCTTTTTCCTATTTCTGGGGAAAATTTGGGCAGAGTTTCCTCTGTACTTCTCACTACCCCAAAACCTGCACGCAGGAAATACCAACAATGCCTCACAGGGCCAACATATATACGCATATATCATATCGTATCATAGTCACACAGGGCTCCCAATTTCTAGTAAAAAGTATAAAGGTGTCGGGATTCACCTCACATATCGCACCTCGAGACGTACCTGATCCTTTAACGATCTGTTCTGTTATACTTTCCTATCCACCTTCCCTTTCATCCTTCAACTTTACGTGTCGATCATACCTCAATATTCTTACCTTATCCGACATGCCTCTTTCGCACCGTTACTTACCTGTGTACTTTGTAACTTCCAATATCATCAGTCGCTTCCTTCTGTCGATATCGTTCTTCAGCTGAAATCAAAGGTTAGTATATGGAATTTCATTTCCTATGGCTGGGCTCTATCGCACAATCTTAGATATGAAAGAAAGGTAACATCCTAAATGTCCTGTAGCTTCCTGTTTATAGATGTGGTGCACAACACACCGATAAACAAGATTCTACTAGACACGGTCTGTAGACACTCCGAGGATGAACTGCTCTGATACCACTTTTGTCACGACCCAACCCCGAGGGCCATGACTAGTGCCCGACCTAGACACCCATATACGTACCTGTTAGATATAGTCAAACTGAAACTACGAACAACATGGAAACTTACCAAAGAACTCTGAAGGTTCATAACGTCATCACATATGTATATCCAGATAAACCGTCTCCTGAGGAGTCACAACAAATCCGATCATAAAATGATACGCAAGCCGACAAGGCTGCCACTACATACGAGCATCATATCATATGCAAGCCGACAAGGCTGCCATTACAGACGGCATATCCATAGCACCTCGTATAGACACAGCTGGACAGAACTTATACACAACCCACACATACGTCTACAGACCTCTAAGAGTATTGATAGCGAAATATGGCGGGACAGGGCCCCGCCGTTCCCCTGGATAAACATATACATATACATTATAAGATCCGAACCAAAAGTCTAGACTCCGGAACAACAGAGCATTCCAAGACAGCTGAATAGAAGTCTTATGCTGAAGGGTCACCAAACCGACTATCTGTACCTGCGGGCATGACACGCAGCCCCACGAAGAAAGGGGGTCAGTATTAGATATGTACTGAGTATGTAATGCATGAAATACAGTAAAGAGGATCATAACCGAAATAGGGGGTGCAGGAGACAAGTATAACACCCCGAATACCAAAACACTTGCCTTTTTAAACATAAATCACGCATGTCAATATCATATATCATACCCGGCCCATCATGGGACTCGGTGAATAGAGTCATCATATGCTCTCCTGGCCGTTATAACATATCATCATATCATCATATCATTATATATATATAACAAAACATTATCAAGACTCAAATAGAATAAGAAGAAGGGATTTACACCTGAGTATCAATAGCGACAATCATATCAAAATCCCTCGAACGTCATCCTAAACAATATCAAAAGAGCCTTAGGAACCATAGACATATGTCAATATAGAATGAACAACTTATAGAAGTCAAGGACATCAGCTATCGTAGAGTTTCTAGGAATAGGAACTTATATATATATCGACTATTATGCAACGTATAGGAAACTGAAGAGGGATGCTCAATCACTTAAGAGTTATAACATCATGAAGTGAATAAGAATCATGAATCACACTCAAGACTTATGAATAGGATTACCCCAAAGCTCATATCATTCATCACTTAAATCTAAGACATGCCAAAAGAAAGAAGGGACAACTGTACATACCTGTTAACGATTAATCGTAACCTCGTTCGCTTCGTCGCCCCTTTAGCCTATTTAATATAAAAGTAACGCTATCGTTAGTAAACTATACTTCCTAGCTCATAAATTTGTGACCAATCTCCTATAGAACTTATTCTTTAATTAATACTTTCTCGATTAGGGTTTGTCATTAGTTAAGGACTTAACGGAAATCGGGCAGCATTTCTCCTATATATTCACCTAGCCCGAATTTCCAATTATTCTCCTGTTATCACAGAAATACCAACAATGACAACAATAGCAATATTCATATAGAATCCTTACAAATCGGCCCATAAACAACTCTAACAATCCAATAACCCTTTTTAATCCTTTTCATCCCACACTTTCGTATAACAACGATTTCATGCAATTTCTTACTTCCGATTTCATCCAATCCAATTTTAATCCTTCCATTACAACACCATTAATACAATTATACTACAAAACAAGAAAATCTTACTTTAATTTTCTCGAAGGAATTTTCTACACTTAATTGCTCCAATTTCACTATTTTTTCTTCCTCAATTCAATAACCAATGTTGCTATCACCTCCTTGGACTTGTAAATCACCTTAGAATTAAAACAATTTTTTTTTATGTGAGGGCTGCCATGGCCGAAGCTAGGCAGCCATGTCTAGGATTTGTTTTTAGTTCACAATTGAGTGAAATTTGCAAATGTCATCAAGATGGCTATATATCTATTGTCCATGCAAGGAACATGTGCCCCACTATAATGTCATCCATTAAATTCTATTTTATCACCTCTTTTTTTTGTTTTTTTTTATACTCAAATTCGGTGGGGCCCACCTTGATGGTATAATTAATTAACTCAATTACTCTTAATTAATAACTAATCCCCACTTAATAATATAATCCTAATTAATTAGTTCCTAATCTCCAATAACATTTCTACACTAAATCAAATTTATGAACAATTTGTGTACTAATTAAAATTGAAAATTAAAAGTTCCTATTTCATGTCCGAAAGTAATCTTGTCTTTAACTTAAGTCGATTTGCTTGCGAAAAATTTGACGTATAAAAATGCGGGATATAACATCCTTCCACCCTTTATAACATTCGTCTTCGAATGTTAAACTAGTCCTGGGCTCCCAATATTTCCTTAAATGTTCTCTTAGTGAATTATACTCCTCACATGCCTCTTTCATTGGCCGATTTCCTTCAATCTGTTATAATACATTTCAGATCTCTACGTAACCATTCCTGTAATACTTCCTTTTTCTGTTGCTTCTCGAGGTAATAATTCCACGTCATTGTCTTTACTTTCCTCTTTATTTCGTAGTCGATTGTCAGTTGTATTGCGAGCTCTTCTACTGTCACTGATTGATTCGGATTTGTACTCATGGTGCACTTAGTTATGACTCGACTCTTTCCTTTTCTATAGTTACTCCCTTAAGATGATACATCGTTCATTTCACTTTACCTTCTAATCTTTAAATAAAATCTTGTAAACGTACAGACATCCCTCATCGATTTGTTAGACTTTACAATTCTTGGATTATTCCATACCTCCGGTAACTTGTAGAACCTTCACAGACTCTACGAATAAAACGACATTTCCTAGGGTGTAACATTATTTTACTCCAATAACCTTATATTGCCCTGTTGTTCCAGTCTATACTCTGGAATCTTCAGTCTCAGGTATCACTGCTCAGCTTTCTTTTTAACTGTCATTTTGCTTTTAGCTCTTAATCTAGATCTTTAGAATTGACTACCAAGTAGCGCTGGAGTTCCCTCATTTTATAACTCCACATAGCCGCTCTGTGCTCTGACTATCATTAACTGCTATAATTCTGAAACAATTGCTCTTGATTTGACATATAAAGTCACTGCCATCCAGTAATCAGTAACCCGCTTGTTCTGATCGTCTTGGTTAAATTATTTCGTAATTTCCCTTAACCTACTTGTAACATCTTAGGCAAATTATCTCGTGTCGTTTCTTTATCTTTACTTTAAACGCTTCTTTTGCCCCTTTACTCAAATTTGCTCTTAGTTCCCCTATCATGCCTCATATTGAAATCTTTACAAGAGTATGTGTAGGTGCTCAAATCAGCCCGAGAAATACCTTAGCATCGCCACACTAGTCTTTATGCAGACCTATATTCTTCTCTTATCTCTTTCCATTGATATCAATGCTCAACTATGGCTTTTGCCCTCAGTACTAATTTCATCTCTGTAGTTTTGCCTCAAACCATTTTACACCTTTTTTTTTATGTACCCAAAATATTGCAACCGCCTTGTTATTACTGAATCCTCATTCTTCTTATCAAGTACTCACTTGGTCTCATCCTTAGCATACAAATATTCGTAGGTTGCATAACTATTCTTGTACAATTCGTACGAAGTGCATCCAATCTTAGTCATAGTCTTTCCTTCTCCTGGTTTATTCTGCTCTACATATCTTATTGTACTAAAACTCACTTGTTGTCTATTTCGTCATACTCCTTTCCCTTCCTTTACTACTTATCTGTCACAATGTCATTAGCCAATAACTCCGTTGCCAATATCTTAACCTTTAATTCAGTATAGCCTTGTTATCCATTATAACATCTTTTAAGTTACTTGTTACCATCCTCTTGTCGTATTCTTCCTTTTTATAAGCATCCACTTCCTGATGTCGTATTATCCAAGGTCTTTACCAATAATTCTCAGCACTGTCTCAAATACCATCTTGGCTTTTATCCGTTTATCGCTGGCTTTCAAATCTTACTAACT
This sequence comes from Lycium barbarum, assembly GCF_019175385.1. NCBI lineage: Eukaryota > Viridiplantae > Streptophyta > Magnoliopsida > Solanales > Solanaceae > Lycium > Lycium barbarum. The sequence goes on from NC_083345.1 coordinate 76,036,513, forward strand.
TATTTCAGCAAGGGATCTCACTTAAAGTTTAAGTTTCCACATTACACGTGTTGCAGTGTCAGTTGATTTCGTCTTACATTTGCATTTCTCTCATCCGCTTCCCCCCTTTAAGGTGTACCCACATCATTATCTATTTATATTCTACTCTATGCCCCCATTTTCAATTTTCAATTTTCAAATTCTTATGATTTTTTTCCAATACATTTGGTATACTGCACCATATCATGTTTTCCTTTATATCATCTATAACTTAGATTCCCCATGTATGAAACCCCAACACAATCACGTGGCGATGAGAACTCTCGATATATAGTACAAAATCTTATCTGATGGTTGGTACTCGAGTAATATAATTAATGTAGCAATTTATATGAAGCCACATTCCATTCATTTCCAATCAGTAATTAGCTAGTGCTTATAGTCGTTTCAGATCCTCCATTAGGTAGCACTTATATTCTAATGATAAGTGTCCCAAGCTTTCCTACAACGCTATCTTTATCCCAATGGATATCATCTGTTTCTTCTAATAAATTCACAATACATCAATTGTTTCGCAAATCCGCAATCCTCGTCCTTTAAGGATTTCACCATTTCCGAGGTGAAGTCACATACACGCAGTACTCCTTTATTCCTCATACTCTTTTGTTTTTGTTGTATACCCAACGCTAACTTCTAACTTACTCAAAATCATATCAAATTTTTCTTAATAGTGGTCTTGTCTTATCATCTCTTCGTCGTACTACATCTTTAAGTTCGTAGCTATATATTTCCCCTTTTGTCCTATACTCATACTTAATTAATTACGTCTATCTTGGGTGCTTTCTTTAATATTCCTTTCCGTGTCTCCAGTCTATGTCCTTCTTTTGTTCTGTGCACGAGGAATCTTATGCTACCCTTGTCTCCTTCGGAAAACACCACTCCTGCATAATCCCTTTCTCTTTTTCAAAGTGTATTATGTTCATCCTTATGTGTTCTTACCATCGCAGTCCTTTTTTAGCACTTATTCTACCTCGTCGCTCATTTTTTCTATGGTTTGGTCTTTCACAGTCTCGTCACTTATATTACTCTTTTTCTTGGCTATACATGTCATAACCCATCACTATACTGTTATCCCGCTCGCTTTCTTCTTATTTCCTTCTTTCAATTAACTCTTTCTTTTCCTGTGCTCGCTTTCACTTTCGTTACCACATGATCTCTGTTCTGAACTTTCCCTATAGGACTTTGTAAGTCTTTCTTATTTGTTCTATACTTTGCCTTTCCATTTCACATTTGCCCTTATATTTTAGTCGCATAGATCACGTCATCTCTTTTAGTCACTTCCACACTAGGCTTTACTCCTTTTCATAACAATCTTTATTGTATTCACATAATATCCTATTCGTAATCAATCCTATAGTGTAACACTTCTTAACCCTATTCACGATTCCTACTATGGTTTATTTACACTCTGTGGAGTAGGCGTATTTAACCCTTCACCCTTTCTGGTCAATCTTATCCTTAATATCTCACAAGCTGTCTTATCAATACCTTCATAATTTGTCATAATCCTTCCTCCTCCGTACTTTTATCTCAATCATACTATTACTCCTTTTAACTGTAAACTCGTCGTAATTTATCCCTACCTATCAGTTCACTCGATATCTCAATAAAATGTTTTGTTAAAATTTACCACCTTTTTCTAAATCATCCCTTAGTATCACAAGCCCTTCCGAATTATTCTAGCATTTCATCAACAACACATGAAACACATGATCCTAGACAGCCCATAAGTTTGAGTTTTCCTTCCACAAATTCCATCTCCAATTAGTTGATTAAAAACTAATAAAATGTCACCATGAATCATTCTCCAACCACCACCAAAAGAAAACTAGAATCCGACAAGCACCACAGGACTTCTTAGTGCTTGATTCACATGGTTTACCTCCAGGTTTATTCTTGAGTCGTGAACGAATTATTTAGTTCATAAACTACTTGTTGTATGCTTTGTACTTTTCAATAAAAGTGAAACTTAATTATTAGACATTTTTTCCCTTCAACATGAGCTTTTTCTAAGGCAAAATGTGGTTGGAAAATATTCTGGTCCGTCCAAATGAATTCCAAACTTTGCTGCTCATATATGCTTCTTCAAAATAAAATTTTCCAAATTAGAACGGTGCCTCTTACGGATGACATGGAGGGTACCTCTTAAATCTTTAGTCCAACATAATAAATTTACCATATCGGTATCATATTTCAAGACATATTATAAACTTATATCTCATTCTCTTCTTTTTCCTATTTCTGGGGAAAATTTGGGCAGAATTTTCTCTGTACTTCTCACTACCCCAAAACCTGCACGCAGGAAATACCAACAATGCCTCACAGGGCCAACATATATACGCATATATCATATCGTATCATAACCACACAGGGCTCCCAATTTCCAGTAAAAAGTATAAAGGTGTCGGGACTCACCTCACATATCGCACCTCGAGACGTACCTGATCCTTTAACGATCTGTTCTGTTATACTTTCCTATCCACCTTCCCTTTCATCCTTCAACTTTACGTGTCGATCATACCTCAATATTCTTACCTTATCCGACATGCCTCTTTCGCACCGTTACTTACCTGTGTACTTTGTAACTTCCAATATCATCAGTCGCTTCCTTCTGTCGATGTCGTTCTTCAGCTGAAATCAAAGGTTAGTATAAGGAATTTCAATTCCTATGGCTGGGCTCTATCGCACAATCTTAGATATGAAATAAAGGTAACATCCTAAATGTCCTGTAGCTTCCTGTTTATAGATGTGGTGCACAACACACCGATAAACAAGATTCTACTAGACACGGTCTGTAGACACTCCGAGGATGAACTGCTCTGATACCACTTTTGTCACGACCCAACCCCGTGGGCCATGACTAGTGCCCGACCTAGACACCCATATACGTACCTGTTAGATATAATCAAACTGAAACTACAAACAACATGGAAACTTACAAAAGAACTCTGAAGGTTCATAACGTCATCACATATGTATATCTAGATAAACCGTCTCCTGAGGAGTCACAACTAATCAGATCATAAAATGATACGCAAGCCGACAAGGCTGCTACTACATACGAGCATCATATCATATGCAAGCCGACAAGGCTGCCATTACAGACGACATATCCATAGCAGCTCGTATAGACACAGCTGGACAGAACTTATACACAACCCACACATACGTCTACAGACCTCTAAGAGTATTGATAGCGAAATATGGAGGGACAGGGCCCCGCCGTTCCCCTGGATAAACATATACATATACATTATAAGATCCGAACCAAAAGTCTAGACTCCGGAACAACAGAGCATTCCAAGACAGCTGAATAGAAGTCTTATGCTGAAGGGTCACCAAACCGACTATCTGTACCTGCGGGCATGACACGCAGCCCCACGAAGAAAGGGGGTCAGTATTAGATATGTACTGAGTATGTAATGCATGAAATACAGTAAAGAGGATCATAACCGAAATAGGGGGTGCAGGAGACAAGTATAACACCCCGAATACCAAAACACTTGCCTTTTTAAACATAAATCACGCATGTCAATATCATATATCATACCCGGCCGCCATAACATATCATCATATCATCATAGCATCATATATATATATATATACCGTACCCGGCCCTCTAGTGAGGGACTCGGTCAACAATGCAGTGAAACTGTGCACGATAACATACCCGGCCCGGGACTCGGTGAAAGACATATTGAGGCATGCACGAGCAGAGTAGTGAGCCACCATATGCAATTTAAATCATTATCAAGACTGAAATAGAATAAGAAGAAGGGATTTACACCTGAGTATCAATAGCGACAATCATATAAAATATCCCTCGAACGTCATCATAAACAATATCAAAAGAGCCTTAGGAACCATAGACATATGTCAATATAGAATGAACAGCTTATAGAAGTCAAGGACATCAGTTATCGTAGAGTTTCTAGGAATAGGAACTTATATATATATCGACTATTATCCAACGTATAGGAAACTGAAGAGGGATGCTCAATCACTTAAGAGTTCTACCATCAAGAAGTGAATAAGAATCATGAATCACACTCAAGAATTATTAATAGGATTACCCCAAAGCTCATATCATTCATCACTTAAATCTAAGACATGCAAAAGAAAGAAGGGACAACTTTACATACCTGTTAACGATTAATCGTAACCTCGTTCGCTTCGTCGCCCCTTTAGCCTATTTAATATAAATGTAACACTATCGTTAGTAAACTATACTTCCTAGCTCATAAATCTGCGACCAATCGCCTATAGAACTTATTCTTTAACTTATACTTTCTCGATTAGGGTTTGTCATTAGTTAAGGACTTAACGGAAATCGGGCAGCATTTATCCTATATATTCACCTTGCCCAAATTTCCAATTATTCTTCTGTTATCACAGAAATACCAACAATGACAACAATAGCAATATTCATATAGAATCCTTACAATTCAGCTCATAAACAACTCTAACAATCCAATAACCCTTTTTAATCCTTTTCATCCCACACTTTCGTATAACAACGATTTCATGCAATTTCTTACTTCCGATTTCATCCAATCCAATTTTAATCCTTCCATTACAACACCATTAATATAATTATACTACAAAACAAGAAAATCTTACCTTAATTTTCTCGGAGGAATTTTCTACACTTAATTGCTCCAATTTCACTATTTCTTCTTCCTCAATTCAATAACCAATGTTGCTATCACCTCCTTGGACTTGAAAATCACCTTAGAATTAAAACAAATTTTTTTTTTATGTGAGGGCTGCCATGGCCGAAGCTAGGCAGCCATGGCTAGGATTTTCTTTTAGTTCACAATTGAGTGAAATTTGCAAATGGAATGAATAGTCATTGTTAGTCATCAAGATGGCTATATATCTATTGTCCATGCAAGGAACACGTGCCCCACTATAATGTCATCCATTAAATTTTATTTTATCGCCTCTTTTTTTTGTTTCTTTTTTATACTCAAATTCGGTGGGGCCCACCTTGATGGTATAATTAATTAACTCAATTACTCTTAATTAATAACTAATCCCCACTTAATAATCTAATCATAATTAATTAGATCCTAATCTCCAATAATATTTCTACACTAAACCAAATTTATGAACAATTTGTGTACTAATTAAAATTGAAAGTTAAAAGTTCCTATTTCATGTCCGAAAGTAATCCCGTCTTTAACTTGAGTCGATTTTCTTCCGAATAATTTGACTTATAAAAATGCGGGATATAACAAAAGCGAGTTCTAAAGACTCTATTCTTAGATAGCGTAGAGATATTTGTATCCTTGGTCTCCTATGTTTTTTGTCCATAACTCCTAGAGACTTACCATACTAGCTTTTTATGTCACCAGAGGAATTCAGAGTATCCTTTTCCGAGTCTTACATGCATTTATATATATTATATTATATATGGATCGGGTCGTACGTTCCTCGGTACTATTATATTATATATGGATCGGGCCGTATGTTCCTCGGCACTATTATATTATATATGGATCGAGCGGTACGTTTCTCGGCACTATGATATTATATATGGATCGGGCCGTACGTTCCTCAGCGCTACTATATTATATATGGATCGGGTCGTACGTTCCTCGGCACTATTTTATTATATATGGATCGGGCCGTACGTTCCTCGACACTATTATATTATATATGGATCGGGCCGTACGTTCCTCGGTACTATTATATTATATATGGATGGGGCTGTACGTTCCATAGCACTATCAGTTATATTATAACCTATGCCTATCATACGCCACAGAGTCAGTTTCAGTCATATAGAGTTACGCAGATATTCTTAGATGTTAGCCACAGATGCATTCAACTATTGAGACTGGTTTTCATGATTCATCTGTACTTGATGTTCTTATGCCTTACATACTCGGTTCGTTGTTTGTACTGACGTCCCTTTGCCTGGGGGCGCTGTGTTCATGCCATGCATCCCCAGATTGTTTTGCAAGAAAGATTATACAGGAGACTGACTGTAGAGTATTCCCAGGCTATCAGCTAGATTGATAAACTCCATTTTATTTGGAGGATGGCCGAGTCAGAGTATTTCTTTATGATTTGAGTCAGATGCATTACGGGTATATTGGGGCCCTATCCCAAGTTATGTTTTGATATCATGTTCTACATTTGAGACTTTTGCAGACAGAGTCATGTATACAGTATGTCAGTCTTGTAAGCAGCTATATAAGCCGACATATCATTTTGCATTACTTTACTAATTCATATTATTACAGATTTTACTTGATTTAAGAAAGACGCAAAGAATGTTTTGAAAAGCTTTCATTATGCATGTTATTTCATGATTAAGAGTCCAGTACGATTATGAGTATAACGAGAACCAGCGGGTTCGCTCGGCTCTAAGTAAAGGTCGGGTGCCCATCATGCCTTATCAGAATTAGGGTGTGACATTTTAATGGTGAGTGGACTCTTGTACTAAGAACAGATGACATAAGGATATATGACTAGAGTGGAACTGTTGCGGAATTGATTGTTTGCTACTAAAGAAGAGTTTCGTGATTTTAAGAGTTTTGATGTGGTAACGAGTCGTAACTAGTTGTATGGTATTGATCTAGTTGCTTATCCTGCTTATTTGTGAACTCTTTTACTGATATGTGCTACTAACCATTGTCAGCCTTATGATACTTACTCAGTACGTGTTGATTGCACTGATACTACTCTTGCTATACCCTTTTTGGGATGTAGAGTGTTTCAGGTGGTTGATTGTGTCATGTTCGGAAGATGCGCGACACCTGTCTGGAAGGCCTCCTTCCACTTCACTCTGGGATGGAGGTTGGGTCTTAGAGTTTTGTTGTAATCTGGATTACTTTAGTCGCTCTTGTACTAGTCTAGACAAGGTCGTGGGGATCGAATGAATCTTTGTATCTATTTAATTGTTGTAATCACTTCCACAAACTTGATTAATATATTTATTTGATTACCACCATTAATTATGTACTTATTGATTAAAAGTGAATATGTTCTTTACTTGGATAGTGCGTTATTTGATTGAGCGTTCACCTACCGAGGTGGGAAGGGTAAGTGCTCGCGCGACTCTAAATTGGGTCGTGACAGTTGGTATCAGAGCCAGGCTACCGATTTCGCAAGTACAAGAGCAATGTCTAGTAGAGTCTCATGGAATGGCACCTAAACGTCTGTGCCCATCCACGGGAGGCTATAAGGCATTTAGGAAAATTCCTTTCTTTCTTTCAAATCATGCTACTTCGGTCAAATTGGTATCTCGGTGTGCCTAATTGGTATCTAGACGATTCCAATTGGTATCTACGCACGAAAATAAGTCGTATTTCGAGATCAAATTCATGTTAGGTATGGTTGAGTTAAATTTTTGTTGCGAAAGTAATCCAAGCATAGTATGATGTTACTGCCAGTTGTTGCGCCCCAGCGGTCAGCCCACTAGTGTGGCATTACCGCTGCAACCGGTAGATCACTGCTGAAGTGGTGCCCTCCTGTTCTTCCTTGACCGCTCCTGCGGCTCCCCTAACGCCGAAGCGAGACAGCTATAGCGGTCTGAGAGACCGCTGAAGTGGAACCCCTAGGTTCGGAGACCTGAGACTCCTCCCCTATTTTCAGCATTGCTTCCCCTGTTCGCGTCATTTAACAGACCAGATGGAGACAGCAGAAAAACCAAACCATCAGTGATATAAGGACAAGCCCGACAAGGGCAAGGACCACTCAAGTCACTATTACAAAACCAACTACCATTACCAAAACAAGAAACCAAATAGTTCAACATTCAAAACAAAATATCCATACATTAGCCCAAACAAGGCTAACCAGAACCAAAATGACATTATCCAAACAGAAAAAAGCAAACAAACCAAAAAACCAAAGAAAAAGAAAATTGTTTTAACAACAAAGCACGACATGGGCAAGCATAGCACCATCATGATGAAAAATGAAAAGGGGTGGGGGTAGATCTCTAAGCCATTCGGTCGTTCGTGGCCCCTACACCATCTGAACTACCAACATCCTCCACTGATCTACTCCTCCTGCCACTCCCCTTGACCTAACTCATAAATGAGTACAAGTCAGAGTCATCCTCGTCCTGCATAGGCAACTCCTCGCTGGGGTATATCTTTCCCCATAAGCCCTTAATACCTCTCCAAGTCCTCAGGTGAACTTTGTCGCGAGACTTGTTCTTGGCCTACTCCTTCTCAAAATCAGTATGAAGTTGGACGTGGTCTGCAGCCAGAGAAGTGTAGACAGTCTGCAAAGTGGTGAGTCACTCACCCATCCCTTTCTGCGCCTCGAGATAGTCTTTCATCTCCTCCCTGGTAAAGTAACCCCCCACCAGCGCTGGATGAACCCACCTCCACCTAAGGCCTCGGCATATCCTGGAACATCGCCATTATCTCATCAAAACGAGTATCAATATGCTCAAACGGGCCCTGAGCAGGGAGACCCAGCCCCAGCCTCAGCTCCATCTCCACCTCCACCCACACTAGCACTAGTACTCGTCCCCTCTACAGTATTCCTCTTCTTACGCAGTTGTTACATCCGACATTTTTGTTCATTCGGAAAGTTCAAGATAAATTGACTTGTGATGAATAAGGCCACTATTGGACATTACTTGGTATGAATGTGTGAGTTATGAATTCAATGGGATGGAATTACGAAAGGTGGCCAAGGGCAAAATTGGAATTTTGGAAACTTGTTCCATGAATTACAAAAAAAAAAAAATTAGCCAAGTGGGCTAAAAAAAAAAATAATAAGAAAAGAGGCCCAATTGGGAATGGCCCAACCGGCCACAAGGCATAGCCCAAGCCCATGGTTGTTATATAATTACCATGTGATAAATATATATACATCCTTATCACAAGATCATTCAAGAAACAAGATCAAAACAAAAAAAAAAAAAAAGGAGAGGGTTCGGGTTTTGGAGAAAAAAAAAGGAAAGAAAAGAAAGAAATTTTTTTTGAAGCCAATCCTTTGGTTTAAAGAGTTCATCTCTTGAGAAATTATTGCTAAGCACAAGATTCTCTACAAGTTGATATAAAGATTGTGGCAGGAAAACAATTTCATCCTCCAAGTGAAGAACTTGAAGAAAGGTAAGGATTTCATGCTCTTGTTGTGTTAAAAATGATGTATGTATGTTGTAGTATGTGTGAATGAATGAAAAATATGGAAATTTTGTGTGTGGGATCAAAGGGGTGTTGGCCGAATAGGTGGGTATGAGTTACATGTTTTGAATGATTTGAGTTCATGTTGTAATTTAGTTGTTGTATGGTGGAAATTGTATTAGAAAGGAAAGTGGGATGAATTAGTGAGAGTTGGAAAATATAGTATGTTGGCCGTGTGGTACTATGTGTAGTATGGAATGTGAATTTGATTTTTGTTGTATGTCAATTGTGTTATGGCTTTGTGAAGTAGATTGATGATAATGAACTCGGAATATGAAAGTGTGTTTATGAACTCGTATGTTGAAAGTTAGGAAAGATTGGAAAGATAGTGATTTGATAGAAAGTTGAACGTTTGCGTATCTTGTGAATATTATGTGAACATGGTATGGATGCCTCCGATGTGTGTCGTAATGATTTTGATGGATGATGGATATGAAAATAATAAGTTTTGGTTGGAAATGTAAGTTTGAAACGAAGGATGATTCGTTGTGTCGAAAGATGGCTAATAATGCCATAGCGTATGATTTAGTGTTTATTGATGTTTGTTGTTGTTTGGATGTCTCCTCTGGGTTGTTGTGTTGATAAAGTAAGCCGAGCTAAGTCTCGGGGATGTCGTATATACAGAGGAAATGCTGCCGAAATTTCGGTAGGCAAGTATGTGTAAAGTTGGAATATTGAAAGAATGAAACTAACCAAATGGTAAACTTGACCATTTCCAGATTTTGGAGGAAATTTGGAGTGACGCCAAGCGAGCTTAAGGCGCCATCGAGGTATGTGAAGCACTTCTTTACGTTCCTAGGCATGTTCTGGATGTGGTAGGCTCGGCCGCGAGCCTTAAGTCCGACTCCGTTCCCCGGAATTCGAGACGGAAAACCGCTCCAATTCCTTCAATTCAATTGAACCTATTTTCTTACAAATAGCCCTTAAAGTGAGATTTTGTACAAAATTTCCCCAAACGGAGTCGGAACACTTCCGCATGAGTATGGGTGACCTCATAAGGTCAATTATCCATAATTTACGCATGTAGCCTCGGATTGGTCCGAGGTGGGCCCACAAGGCCCGATACTTCCGGTACGATTTTAAAATACATCTGTTTTGGTCCGACTTTCTTCAAAAATTTCTGAACTATTATTTTATGTATATTATGGCTATTTTTGTGTAGTTTATACAATATGATTTCTGGACATCCGAGAATCCCATTCTGATGATAATCTGTCGTGCCTTCCCAACTAGGATATAGGCGCGTACTATGCATATTATCTGGATATTCTGATTTTGGCTCGCCGTTTGGCACCCCTTCAGTTTGATCGAGTCTGTATGTTGAGTCTGTAGGTAGGTGGTTTCTCATTTATCGATTCGTGTCTGTCTCAATGCATTCTTTCACTGCGACCCGGGCCAGGTTCTGTTATCGTGCATATTTCTCTGCATTGTTCACCGCGTCCCTCGGCGTACGGGCCGGGATCTGTATGTCTGTATGATCTGTGTATGGGGATGGCGGCCAGGATGGCATATGATCTGATTTGATTCTGTCTGTCCACCGCGTCCCGTACTAAGAGGGCCGGGTTCTGTTACCGCGCCCCCAGACAGGGCCGGGATCTGTATGAATATATGCGTGTGCCATCTGTATTTATAAAGCACACGCCTTTGTATGATTTTGTATGACTCTGTGCTACTCTGCATGCATAATTCTGTCCGTCATACTACTGTCTGTCTGTCCGTCTATGTTACGACTATTTCGGTTTGTCCGTATGGCTTCTGCTTCTGTATGTCCGTATGGATTCAGATTCTGCTCGTCTGTCCGTATTATGATTTCGTCTGTCTGTCCGAACTATAATTCTGTCCATTTGTGTGTAACACGATTCTGTATGTCTGTCTGGATCATAACTCTGTCCGTCAGTTTGACTTATGATTTTGCCCGTTATATTTCTGCGATTCTAGTTCGGACTATGTTTATATCTGTTACGTTTCTGCTTTACATACTCGGTACATTTTCCGTACTGACCCCCGTTCTTCGGGGGCTGCGCTACATGCCCGCAGGTACAGACGCACCAGGTGATACGCCGCCCGCGTAGGTTTCCGACTCTGCTACTTGAAGAGCTCCTTTGACTCGGAGCATATATCTTTGGTATATATATCTTCTGTCTTTGTGTACTCCGTATGTCTGTATATTCTGGGTACGGCGGGGCCCTGTCCCGTCATATGCTTCTGTATGTCTGTAGAGGCCTGTAGATAGATGTGTGGGTTACGGGTTCCGTCTGTATGTTAGCCCTATCGGCTTATCTGTAAATGTCTGTGTGTTCAGGTATATGTATATATATGTATGTTACGCGCACGCCGTATTTGTATCGGCCTACTTCTGTACTTCTGTTTTGAAAAAAAAAAACTCTGTATGGTTCGAGTTCGATCAGGCAGGTACGTATGGGTGCCCAGTTAGGGTACCAGTCGCGGCCCACGGGGTTTGGGTCGTGACAAAAGTGGTATCAGAGCGGTTAGTCCTCGGTATGTCTACAGGCCGTGTCTAGTAGAGTCTTGTTTATCGATGTGTTGTGCACCACATCTATAAACAGGAAGCTACAGGGCATTTAGGATGTTACCCTTCTTTGGATTCTTAGATCGTGCGATAGAACTGTATTAGTAGGATGATCCTCTCCTAACGATCTGTTATGTTTCAGTGATGCCTCCGAGGAAGGCAACAGCTGCCCAGAAGGGCAAGGTGAGGATTGAAGCAGGAGAGACTAGCCAGGCCCCGAGGGTTACCAGGGCCAGTGTACAGCCTGCACTCGAGGATGTGCCCCCGTCGTCTGGGTCTGTTACACCCCCCTCGCGAGAGGATATCAGAGCAGCAGGAGCTGCTAATCGAGAGACGGCTCCACCGCGAGCTCCTGAGGTTCCAGTGCCCGAGCCTCCAGCTCCACAGGTAGGGGCGGAGGGTAGGGCCATGCGAGATGCGGTTCAGCTATTGACCACATTAATGGTGGAGCAGGTTCGCAGGCATGGATTTGGGGGCGGTCGTACGGACAGGTATGAGAGCTCCAGGGCTCGCGAGTTTCTGACATGTGGTCCTCCAGAATTCTCCGGGACCAAGTCTGAGGAAGACCCCCAGGAGTTCATTAGAAAGATGGAGAGCACACTGCGATTGATTAAGGCTTCGCCGACTGAGTCTGTGGAGTTGGCTTCGTATCGACTGTATGAGGTGGCAGCAAATTGGTATGAGTCTTGGCAGCTCTCCAGGGGTGCCGACGCGCCCGCAGCGGTATGGGCCGAATTTACTAAGGCCTTTCTTGACCATTTTCTACCACCAGAGCTACGAAGAGCTAGGGTTGATCGGTTCTTGAACTTGAGACAGAATGGTAGAAGTGTTCGCGAGTACAGCCTAGAGTTCAACTCACTGGCTAGGTATGCACCCACCATAGTAGCTGAGATGGCCGACAGGGTGCACAGGTATGTGATGGGACTGGACTCTTATCTGATTGATGGTTGTTTGGCTGTGGCTGCTCAGCCAGGGATGCATGTAGCCCGGGTACAGGCACACGCCCAGGGCATGGAGGACCGACGTAGGGAACGTCGGCCTGATAGGGGTTACGACAGAGGCCAGCCTAAGAGAGCCAGATCGGCTGGGTATTCAGAGGGATTTCAGAGCGAGCCTTCCCAGCGGCAAAGAAATAGGTATTCGTCCCAGCCAGCCTACAGTACGCCCCCACAGTTCGCAGGACAGAGCTCCAGAGGTCCCGGTCAGTCGAGGCCACCCATACCCCCGTGTTCTTACTGTGGGAGGCCCCACCCGGGGGAGTGTTACCGCGCTACGGGCGCTTGTTATTTTTGTGGGAGCCCAGACCATCGAGTCAGAGAGTGCCCACTTAAGGGCAGTTCGGGTTCAGCCCGGCCTGCTGGGTCCGTTGCAGGCTCATCTTCTCCTTCAGCGGCCATGCGCCCTGCGGGGCGAGGAGCACCAGCACCAGCACCAGCGCCAGCGGGTTGTGGCAGAGGACGTGGTGCAGCTTCTGGTTACAGCGGTCCTTCGAACCGCGTGTTTGCTTTAACCGGCCGGCAGGACCCAGGAGCGTCTTCGAGTGCACGCCCAGGTACGCCAGCCAATCCTTTTTGAGAAATGTATGTATGGATAATTTTGTATTTTGCTGAATTACGTGATCTTATACTTCTGGGTATTAGAAATAGTAAGATAAATGTTAATTTGGTGGATACCGAGATTCAGAAAAGCAATATGGTGATGGTTTGACTTAGCCGGGGGTGGGACCCGCTACCAAAATTTTTCCGAAAATTTGCGAAGACCCCGATTTGCTCTAAAATTACGTGACAAAGGTCGTACGGGGCGATCGACGAAACTATATCCGTCCTAACGCGTCGAAATGCATGAAAGTTTCGGAGTTAAGCGTGCTCAGGCCAGAGCAATTCTGGGATGGGTGACCCCCTGGGAAGGAATGCAGAGTTCTGCACAAGTGTAGGTATGATGGATATAAATGAAAATTTGTGGTAATATAAAGGTAAAGGAGAATGTGTGGAGTAATTAGTTCCTTTACAAACACCACACAGTCCGACGCGGATTAAATGGGCAAAAAGCAAAGGGTGCGATACCACTCGGAAAATTTAGCGAATCTGGATAACAGTCAGCGACGACCCGAATGTTGTCAGGGGATAGAAAACGCCCAATTACATCATAAGTTAGGCTGGTATGACGATAGTTGTAAAAGGAAAAAGAGTATGGATAGTAGGGAGGAGAGAGATAAGTAGGGCGAGTAAGCAGAATCTTTGAAAAGTCGATAAGCGACACCCAAGACGATTTGTATGATTGATTCTGAATATGTTTCTGTCTGACATATCTCTGTACGATTAACCCTGATTACGAACCTGTCTGACACACCTCTGTATGTCTGACTCCGGATATAAACCCGTCTGGTGTGCCTCTGTACGTCTAATCTCGACCGCACGTCTGATTCTAAGTACGACTCCGTATGATACATTTCTGTAAGCCTGATTCCGATTTCGAAATCCGTCCGATACCTTTCTATACATCTGACTCCTATCTCAGATCTGTCTGACATACTTCCGTATCTCTTCTTTTGATTATGAATCCACCCGCCATAGTTTAGCATGTCTGCTTCCGATTACGAATCCGTCCGATATGCTTCGACGCGTCCGGTCCTAGTCCTGAACCTGTTGGTAAGAAGTGTCTGGTATGAAGTGGGATTACGAAATTGCGGTAGGAATCTCAGGAGTATAACAAGAAACGAGATGGACTATGATGTCTGGAAAGCGTTCGTCCGTCACGAGAAAAACGTTTATGGTCCGATGATTATGTGGGGTATGAGAAGATATAATATAATGGTATTTGAATCAGGGATGAAAAAAAAAAAAAATTACCCCATAAGGATGGTAAAGAAGCCATGTCGGAAAGTCGGTGAAGGACGGCTATAAAGAGAACCCTCCCGAAGTAGTAAGATGCCCCGTAAGATCAATTTAACATTCGAGGACGAATGTTTTTAAAGGGGGGGAGGATGTTACATCCGACATTTTTGTTCATTCGGAAAGTTCAAGATAAATTGACTTGTGATGAATAAGGCCACTATTGGACATTACTTGGTATGAATGTGTGAGTTATGAATTCAATGGGATGGAATTACGAAAGGTGGCCAAGGGCAAAATTGGAATTTTGGAAACTTGTTCCATGAATTACAACAAAAAAAAAATTAGCCAAGTGGGCTAAAAAAAAAAAAATAATAAGAAAAGAGGCCCAATTGGGAATGGCCCAACCGGCCACAAGGCATAGCCCAAGCCCATGGTTGTTATATAATTACCATGTGATAAATATATATACATCCTTATCACAAGATCATTCAAGAAACAAGATCAAAACAAAAAAAAAAAAAAAAAAAAAGGAGAGGGTTCGGGTTTTGGAGAAAAAAAAAGGAAAGAAAAGAAAGAAATTTTTTTTGAAGCCAATCCTTTGGTTTAAAGAGTTCATCTCTTGAGAGATTATTGCTAAGCACAAGATTCTCTACAAGTTGATATAAAGATTGTGGCAAGAAAACAATTTCATCCTCCAAGTGAAGAACTTGAAGAAAGGTAAGGATTTCATGCTCTTGTTGTGTTAAAAATGATGTATGTATGTTGTAGTATGTGTGAATGAATGAAAAATATGGAAATTTTGTGTGTGGGATCAAAGGGGTGTTGGCCGAATAGGTGGGTATGAGTTACATGTTTTGAATGATTTGAGTTCATGTTGTAATTTAGTTGTTGTATGGTGGAAATTGTATTAGAAAGGAAAGTGGGATGAATTAGTGAGAGTTGGAAAATATAGTATGTTGGCCGTGTGGTATTATGTGTAGTATGGAATGTGAATTTGATTTTTGTTGTATGTCAATTGTGTTATGGCTTTGTGAAGTAGATTGATGATAATGAACTCGGAATATGAAAGTGTGTTTATGAACTCGTATGTTGAAAGTTAGGAAAGATTGGAAAGATAGTGATTTGATAGAAAGTTGAACGTTTGCGTATCTTGTGAATATTATGTGAACATGGTATGGATGCCTCCGATGTGTGTCGTAATGATTTTGATGGATGATGGATATGAAAATAATAAGTTTTGGTTGGAAATGTAAGTTTGAAACGAAGGATGATTCGTTGTGTCGAAAGATGGCTAATAATGCCATAGCGTATGATTTAGTGTTTATTGATGTTTGTTGTTGTTTGGATGTCTCCTCTGGGTTGTTGTGTTGATAAAGTAAGCCGAGCTAAGTCTCGGGGATGTCGTATATACAGAGGAAATGCTGCCGAAATTTCGGTAGGCAAGTATGTGTAAAGTTGGAATATTGAAAGAATGAAACTAACCAAATGGTAAACTTGACCATTTCCAGATTTTGGACGAAATTTGGAGTGACGCCAAGCGAGCTTAAGGCGCCATCGAGGTATGTGAAGCACTTCTTTACGTTCCTAGGCATGTTCTGGATGTGGTAGGCTCGGCCGCGAGCCTTAAGTCCGACTCCGTTCCCCGGAATTCGAGACGGAAAACCGCTCCAATTCCTTCAATTCAATTGAACCTATTTTCTTACAAATAGCCCTTAAAGTGAGATTTTGTACAAAATTTCCCCAAACGGAGTCGGAACACTTCCGCATGAGTATGGGTGACCTCATAAGGTCAATTATCCATAATTTACGCATGTAGCCTCGGATTGGTCCGAGGTGGGCCCACAAGGCCCGATACTTCCGGTACGATTTTAAAATACATCTGTTTTGGTCCGACTTTCTTCAAAAATTTCTGAACTATTATTTTATGTATATTATGGCTATTTTTGTGTAGTTTATACAATATGATTTCTGGACATCCGAGAATCCCATTCTGATGATAATCTGTCGTGCCTTCCCAACTAGGATATAGGCGCGTACTATGCATATTATCTGGATATTCTGATTTTGGCTCGCCGTTTGGCACCCCTTCAGTTTGATCGAGTCTGTATGTTGAGTCTGTAGGTAGGTGGTTTCTCATTTATCGATTCGTGTCTGTCTCAATGCATTCTTTCACTGCGACCCGGGCCAGGTTCTGTTATCGTGCATATTTCTCTGCATTGTTCACCGCGTCCCTCGGCGTACGGGCCGGGATCTGTATGTCTGTATGATCTGTGTATGGGGATGGCGGCCAGGATGGCATATGATCTGATTTGATTCTGTCTGTCCACCGCGTCCCGTACTAAGAGGGCCGGGTTCTGTTACCGCGCCCCCAGACAGGGCCGGGATCTGTATGAATATATGCGTGTGCCATCTGTATTTATAAAGCACACGCCTTTGTATGATTTTGTATGACTCTGTGCTACTCTGCATGCATAATTCTGTCCGTCATACTACTGTCTGTCTGTCCGTCTATGTTACGACTATTTCGGTTTGTCCGTATGGCTTCTGCTTCTGTATGTCCGTATGGATTCAGATTCTGCTCGTCTGTCCGTATTATGATTTCGTCTGTCTGTCCGAACTATAATTCTGTCCATTTGTGTGTAACACGATTCTGTATGTCTGTCTGGATCATAACTCTGTCCGTCAGTTTGACTTATGATTTTGCCCGTTATATTTCTGCGATTCTAGTTCGGACTATGTTTATATCTGTTACGTTTCTGCTTTACATACTCGGTACATTTTCCGTACTGACCCCCGTTCTTCGGGGGCTGCGCTACATGCCCGCAGGTACAGACGCACCAGGTGATACGCCGCCCGCGTAGGTTTCCGACTCTGCTACTTGAAGAGCTCCTTTGACTCGGAGCATATATCTTTGGTATATATATCTTCTGTCTTTGTGTACTCCGTATGTCTGTATATTCTGGGTACGGCGGGGCCCTGTCCCGTCATATGCTTCTGTATGTCTGTAGAGGCCTGTAGATAGATGTGTGGGTTACGGGTTCCGTCTGTATGTTAGCCCTATCGGCTTATCTGTAAATGTCTGTGTGTTCAGGTATATGTATATATATGTATGTTACGCGCACGCCGTATTTGTATCGGCCTACTTCTGTACTTCTGTTTTGAAAAAAAAAAAAAAAAACTCTGTATGGTTCGAGTTCGATCAGGTAGGTACGTATGGGTGCCCAGTTAGGGTACCAGTCGTGGCCCACGGGGTTTGGGTCGTGACAGCAGTGTAGCGGGCGTTGAGAATTCTAAGTTTAACCGGCTCGCACATACCTCATAAAAGGAGGGAGGTATCCCGGTGAAGTACGGTAGTGAATCGTACCGGGAAAGTCGAAAAAACCCGCCAACCACTTAATGGTGCTCTAAAAGATACGTTTTAGAGTCGCCACCTAATTTTTAGGATATTAGGAAAAGCAGTTCGAAAAGCGTTCATTTAAAATTATTTAAAAGAAACCTAATCTACCAAAGTCTAGGTAAGGGTTCTGGTGATCCCCCGAGGAAGGTTTTAGGCACCCCGGTATTAAGAATGAGCTCAATTGCGGTTTACCTATGGATTCTAATAGTTTACCTTATGATTATAAATTTTTTGGACAAAAATTGCTTAAGTCTAGATTTCCGCACTAAAAGAGTGTCATTTACATGCAAGAAATTCATTTTTTAAGAAATGGTCGAAGTATAATTATGCTCAAAATTAAGCGTGGGTGTCGGACTTGAACACCTTAGCTAATACCCGAAGGCTCTTAGCTTAGGTAGGATTCCACATAAGTCCACCCCAAAAGATTTTTGAAAAAAAAAAAGTATTTTAAGTTTATGAAAATAGTTTTAACACACTATCATACTATATATATCGTAATTGATTATACTATATTATTTATTTTTAATCTATCAATCATATTCTTTATTTAGCCAAATTTTAATCCATTTATTATGCATATTTACACAAGTTTCGAACGTCCAAAATCAGTCCATAAGTTTTAAAACAGTCCAAAACGGTCCCAGGTCGTTCAGTCCCCCAAATTTTCAATAGTGTCAATTTAGTCCAGCAATCTTCCCAATACAGCGTTCTAAGTCCAAAACAGTCTTGGTCCGTTTTTATCCGATTTCTACCCGAGTTTGAATTTAGTAAAAGATCAGTTTTAACGACTCTAAGATATGACAATCTCATAAGGGTTCTAATTGATATAATAATTGCACAAATAATAACTTAAAATGCATAATTAAAGGAGATAGAGAATATGGGCCGACCAAGCCCAAGTAGAAAATATTTATGCGATCGGGTTCATCTTAATTCCAATGTATGCTCCATTTCGCTCCAAGTTGGGATTGACTCGATCTATTACGCGTTGATGGGCCTCGTAAAAGCCCATCAACGCCTTTTGGAGAGTAAAAAATGCAAGAAGGCATATTTGACATTAGTATTCATTCAATAAATAAATTTAAATGCGGAAATGAAACTAAGTTAATTATTACAAAGCAAAAATATAAAATATAACTATATTGGGCCATTGCCCTTTAACAGCTAACAGGTAATCATAAATAAACAGCAGCCCAAACGGTTAATCAGGCGCAAAATAGCAAAGATGTTAAGGTATAGATGTTCGATCAACAAGAGGCCCATTTCCCAGCCTAGAAAACTTTCCTCTCAAATTGTCTAAGTGTGAAAATCAAATATTCCTGATATACAATCCAATATACATTTCCCCAGCCACCATTCTTTAAATTTTCTAAGTATAAATGTCAAGATATACATGAATATACCCCTACAGACATGTTTTCTCAAGATTTTTCTATGTGTAGGGCCTTGATATACCAAATATACCACTGATGCACCTGGATATAGAGGGCAAATCCTCGTAGGAGGGGCATACCCTTTTATGTCTAGCTAATCCCACATATATAATACACATCATTCTAATTTTTTAACCTCTAAAATCAATAAAACAATCAAGAAACTAATGCAGATCAGGGATCAAAAAATGAAGTTATCATAGCAAGACATTAAAGGCCACAGATCTCAACAAAGTCAAACAGATTGCACATCACATAGCATCTAACAGCCAATATATATATGGCAACAAATTGTGGAAGTTTTAAGAGAGGACAATGCATAATATCAAGTAGGTTTTCAAAAGCCATTCTTATCAAATTTCATTGTTAAAGAATCTAGTGTCAAGCCACCTAAGGTTCCAAATTCTCAGAATGACTAAAGTTCTGCTTAAGTTCAAAATAAATGGATCATGATAATCAGAAGAATTTTAGTCAAGTATAGGCAGCCCATGAGGGCACTTTTCAAAGCTTAAGATTGGCACATTTGAAACCAAGTCTCACATGGGCAAATTACACAGAGTTAGGTAGTTGAATCAAGTTTATAAGGTGACAAGAGATTCTCAAATGGTACTACAGGCAGAAATCAAGCAATATTTGGCCAGGAGAAAACATTAGAAACCAATTCATACAAGGTCATTCACAGTTCAGTTCATTTGAGACCTAAGTTGTCTTAATGAGTCAATTAGGTGAGCTATCATTACAATCAAGTGTCACTTTAAATTATTTTTTCTACTTCAGATTACCATCATCTACATTTTAGGCAGTCCAAGGACTGTAAGTTATGTGACAATGCTAGTCTTACTTTGCATTTTAAGGACTTAAACAGGTGAGACAACTCATAGTAGCAAGATGTTCTCAAAGGTTCATTCACACACTTAGCAAAACACATACTTATTAAGCAAGGATATCCAGTTTACCAGGCAAGAATGAATCAGAGTCCACTTAGCTAAGAAAACAAACTATAATATGCCCAATGTGGCCATATAAGGATATAAACACATAGTAACATGGTAAAAAAATGCACAAAAGTCACAGAATTAAGTAGCACCATGGTAGCTTCTCCCATGGACAACAAGTAAGGAAAGTCCAATGGCCTGCTCACATGCCACCCTTCCTATTTCTACTCATTTTAGCTTAGAGACTTCCAAAATTGGCTAAGACGGTAAAACAAACAGGTTTCTCTTCATTTTTACCCTTAAATTTATCCTAAAACTCTACTAGTTGACTAATCAGTAACGAGATGCCCTTATTCCATTTTAGACAGATTTCAACCTCAAACAAGCTTATAGAAATCAAACATCACAAACAGTAGCCAAAAACACCACTTTTCCTTCTATTTTTTTTTTACCATTTTAAGACATCACCTTTTCAAAGAATATCATCCAACTAGTACTAAACAGGTTTCTTATTTTTTAAAGAGTAGACTTAAACAAACTTCAAATTCTATTAAAAAAACAGTAAACCTATGCTAAAATGTGCACTTATCTCATTGTTTAAACCATTTATAACCTCATACTACTAAGAGAGCATTATAACATAGCCAACATAGAATTTCAGGACTTAAAGGAAACCAAACACAACTTTTACGACCCAGATGACATTCAATGGAACACTAAACCATATTAAAAAGACAAGTATCATCCTTTATTTTCTTGAACATCACATCTAGATTAGATTACCAAATAACTAAGAAATGACATCATAACAGCACAAAACAATATATTTGGTCAAAGATCAACAACAGGCAAGTATTTTAGCCATACCTCACATACAAAGTATAGAAATGGGATATTTAAGCAATTAAATGGAATAGTAAGGATGGAATAGGTTGTTACCTTTCTTGGGGGCAACTAAAAGATCAAAGGAGGGATTAGCAATTACAAATCAAGCACCAACAAAAACAGAAATCCTTTGAGATCCACCCCTTAATCAAAATACTTTAGTGTAGTATATGTAATATTTTTTTTTTTTTTTTTTTGTATTCTGTAGTATAGTATTTGTGTAGTAGTAGTAATATTGAGATAGGAATACCTAGAAATCAGAAAGAACTTCAAAAACTCCCATCCCCACAAATGAACATAGTGAGGGGTATGGTGGCACAAGTTGGCTAGAGCCTTTTGGCTCGCCCATGACATCCTACACTTCAGAAATGGTAGGGAAATACCCATTTTTGATCAACAATTGGGATACGGTGGTGGAAACATGGCGGCACAATGGTGGCGCCACCCAAGTGGAACCCTAGCCGCCACCCATTTCTCTCAAGAGGAGAGATGAAAAATAATTAGATTTAGAACGGGTGAGAGAAATGAAACATAGAGGGGCGGGGGGGGGGGGGGGGGGGGGGGGGGGGGTAAAGTTTATTTTGTATAAACTTTGCCCCCTTCTTTTAAATCATAATGGTCCCCCCCCCCCCCCCCCCCGATGTTTTTAAAATGATCTAAAATAGAACCCATATACACTTTTTTTTAAGCTTCTTAACCAATTTAAATTAAATAATAAATTTCGTAGAAAGTCGTATTTGTCTAGAAACCTATTGTAAACTTATTTTTTATAAAAATAAATTTGGAATACGCCATTTTAAAATACAAGCTTTAATATAAACCTAATATTGGCATAGTTCCGGGTAATATTTAAAGGCATGAAAGCCGGTCAAAAGTAAACCGTAATTCATACGTCGTCTTAATTAACAATTTTCTTGAGTTAGACGGAACGGGATGTGTGTTATTTATTTTTGACTTACATTTATGAAAATAAATAACTCGTAATTTCTTGTAATTTTTAATTTTCACAGAATAATAATTAAACTTCAATTTTACAATTTTCTCGGTATTTTAAATTTTTTAGGGGCATCCTTACCCCGTCTTGGACTCGGGAAATATGAAAATTAATATATACGTTTTATGAGGTGAAAATTAGATGTCAAAAATTGTGCCATCTAAGTTCAAGGATGGCAAGGCCATCCTCGAGCTACGATTTTGACAAACCTAATTTTTCACCGAATAATAGAAATTACAATCCTTTTTGCGCAATATTTCGGAAGTATGGTCGGACCCTGGCTTCTGGGTTTCCTACATATCTCAGGCTAAATGAGAATTCGAGCCGTTTGTAGTTCTGACTCTATGAGGACTATGAAAATATAAGAGTTTTCTTTAAACTATCTCGGGATGTCCTAAGATAACTATAGGAATATGCCCGAGCCTCGAATTTTGAGTAGCCTACATATCCCTAGCTTTGGGAATTAGGCCAATTGTAGTTCAACTCAATAGCCCGAAAAGGAATATCCCTTTATGTGGGAACCCCTTTGGCTATTTCCGATTGAAAATCTGAACCGGAGGCGGTTTTTGGAAAGGACTTATTAGCGTTGATGCTTGAAATGATCTCCAATCCCCGTTATAGAAAGCTTGACTCTCGTACACGGTTTTTGACCGGTTGCCCAAGAAAAAGTTCCACGTATGCTCTGCATGTTTTGAATCAGGCTTTTGCTTTCATCTTCGGTAGCTTCTAGCTCATTTCCAAATGTTGAGTCCTGCGTGTTAGTGTTTTGAAAATTTTTATTTTAATGTAGTCATACCTGTGTGGCATTTTACCATTTCGTTGACATTGTAGTCATTCTCCGATATCATGTCCGTCTTTTCGCAAATGCTTGTCCGTTTTCTTTCTTCTCTCCTGTAAGTGTGTGTTTTTCGTGGATTTTTTTTTTGAAAAAAAATGATCTACTCTGGATAATAATCACGATACTTCGACCGGCTTTTTTTCGTCGTCGTCAAATATTTTCATCGTTCAATGATAACTTATGTTGGGATCTGGGTCGGGTTATACCGCATTTCTGCGAACCTACACACCCCAGTCCGGTTGTCATTTTCGTAACTCGATATGTCAATCATGAAACCCATGTTTTGTCGTGTGGGGCCATTTTTGTTTCTTACGACGTCCACTGCTCTCGAAAATTTGGCGTCACATCATGATTGCATATCGTGATGACTGTCAAAATCTGGTGTCGCTCATCCCGTTATTTGCATGCGGTGAACGCGGTATACCAGTTGGTCTAACATCACCTACAGTCAAAAATACCTAAATGTAGACTGCTTATCAGAGTGCGGGATCATATTCCACTCATGATGACCGCTAAACCCTATGTCCAAAATTACAACATTTAGTCAGAGTTTTCAAGTTAACTACGGCACATTCAAAGGCAGAGCCTTTTCTCATGACTACCACTATCCCTGAATCATGATTTCGTTAACTTGAAATAGACTGCAATACCAACCGTAAATCTTGACGTAGGAATCACATTCGTATTTTAACGATTGCGGACATCAAGTTCGGAATTACGCTACCTATTTTTGGCTATATATATGGACGGCGACTCAGCCCCTTCGGCACGTAGTCTCTTAATCCATATCGTCATTTTGAGGAATGCAGCGTACCTCAGTGGCAAGACTTACACCTTCCTTTTTTAACTACGGGGAAGAATACCCACCAGCTGACAAGGTTTACATCTTCCAAAAAGACTAGACTTGATTGTGAGTAACGGCATTCAATCCCGCTATCAATGCGTCATTTTAAATTTTTGAATTTTTAGATGTCCACTCAGCCAGTGTACCAAGGTAAGCCATGCGACGTCTTGGCCAGGGTCTTAATACCTTGATACAATAACTGTTTTTAGTGGAAACCCGGCTTCTAATACCGTGATTATATCTCCCAGTAGTCTTTAAAAGTTTCTCTTTTGTAAAATCGTTGTGCTCTGCAAAATGGACAAACTTTTCAGTGTAATGAAAACTTCACTTGGGACGGATTTGTTACCCTTTTGCGAACTCTTTGTGTCGCTATCCTTGGAATCTTTTCTTCGCTTTGCTTGTCATCGTTATCCTGTAAAAATCTAGCAAACGCGTTAGTGTAAAAATCCATTCTTGTTTGCTCCTGCATCCATAGAAAAATTTGTCATTTTCCTATATGGTCAATCGCCTTCCATGCGTACGGAATTCTTCCGCTCATATCTCGTAGGAAAGGATGCTTATTTTCTTTAAAATCTTTTGTTCTTCCTTTATGAAAGTTTTTGTGCGATGATTTTCTTCTGAAGATATATGCATATATGTTTTGAAAATAATATTTTATATACACCCTTTTAATCTCATGACATTTAGTTACTCAAGCAAGGTCTCCCGTCTCTTCTTCTTTTTGTTGATCTTGACTCGTGAAAATTTTCGAATCTTTTCAAAAAAATTGCCCCAGTTTGCATACGTCTTTGTACCAACTTGAGTTTCGCTATGTCGAAGGAATTTTTGAGATCCTCTCAAATATTTTGCCCTTGTGTAAGTGTGTACTTGTCATTTCTTTCTTTCACCATGCTTGAGGAATTTTTGAGATCCTTCTCAAAAATTCTGCCCCAGTTTTCTTGTGGGGTTACCTTTATCGTTCTCTTGCTGAATCATTTTTTAAGTTTCCTAAGGTTTATTGGAAATTTTGTTTGGGATAACCGAGCTCGGGAGAGCACCTACGTATCCCAAATGGGAATCAAGTCATAACGTAGTTCATAATATATAATTTGGATTTTTAGTTTAAAGCGACCGAGAAAGAAAAGCGCCTACGTATCCCCTTATAAGTACAGGGAATCAGTTCCTTGCGTAGTTCATACATAATTTTGGATTTGGTTTTCTAAAAGAAATGCAAAAGTACACATAAAGGGAATGCAACTAAACTACACCTAAATTATGGAAACTCTAAATCCTCGCAGTCATCTTCTTCTTCACACGTAGTATCTTTTGATGTCATCTGAATTTATCGCTTTTGGCCATTCTTGACCATCTATTTCAGCAAGCACTATGGCTCCTCCTGATAGCACTTTTCGTACCATATAGGGCCCTTGCCTATTTGGTGCGAATTTCCCTTTGTATTCTTCTTGATTAGGAAATATTCGGTTGAGTACCAACTGCCCAATTTGAAACACCCTAGTTCTCACACGCTTATTGAAAGCACGCGCCATTCTTTGCTGGTACAGTTGACCATGGCAAACAACGATCATCCTCTTTTCATCTATCAAATCCAGTTGCTCATACCTTTTACGGATCCACTACGCATCGTCTAACTCAGCTTCTTGTATTATCCGAAGTGAAGGGATTTCAACTTCGGTTTGTATTACTGCTTCGGTGCCTTATACCAATAGGTATGGAGTGGCTCCAGTCGAAGTTCTAGCCGTAGTACAGTAGCCCAGCAATGCATACGAAAATTGTTCATGCCAATCTTTGCAGTTATCAATCATCTTTCGGAGGATTTTCTTGATGTTTTTGTTGGCAGCTTCTACGGCCCCATTCATTTGTGGTCGATATGCGGTTGAATTCCGGTGGGTGATCTGGAACTGCGCACACATGTCTCTCATCAAGTGGCTATTCAGGTTAGCCCCATTGTCTGTTATGATTGATTTTGGGATGCCAAATCGACATATGATGTTGTTACGTACAAAGTCCGTGACCACTTTCTTTGTTACTGACGAATACGATGTTGCTTCTACCCACTTGGTGAAGTATTCTATGGCAACCAAGATGAAACGATGTTTGTTTGACTCGACTGGCTCAATTGGTCCTATGACATCCATGCCCCAAGCGGCCGATAGCCAGGGTGATGTCATAGCATTTAGTTCTGTTGGAGGGACTTTTATCAAGTCTCCATGAATCTGAAACTTGTGGCACTTTTGGACAAATCTGCTGCTGTCATTTTCCATGGTCATCCAGTAATAACTTGTTCTCAAAAATTTCATTGCTAGCACGAACCCATTCATCTGAGGCCCGCAGGTTCCGGCATGTACCTCTTCAATAAATTTTGTGGCTTCAGAAGAATTAGCACACCTAAGCAATCCCAAACCTGGAGTTCTTTTGTACAGGACATTCTTGTTAAGGAAAAAGGTATTTTCCAATCTTCTGATAGTCCTCTTTTGATTCAAGGTGATTCCTTCGGGGTATTCTCCTTTCTCCAAGAACATTTTAATGTCAACATACCAAGGCTTTCCATCAGTCTCAGCTTCTACAAAAGCACAGTGGGCTGGCTGATCTTTAATTTCGATTCTGACAGGATCAATGTATCTATTATCGGGATCCTGGATCATGGATGCTATTGTTGCCAATGCATCGGTGAATTCATTTTGAGTTCTTGGTATATGTTTGAACTTGACTTCTTGGAAACGATCTGCCAATCTTTGCACAAGTCCGACATATGGTACGATCTTTTCATTTTTGGTGGTCCACTCTCCTCAAACTTGGTGGATTAGCAAATTTGAGTCGCCAATTACCTGAAGATCTTTCATACCCATGTCGAGAGCTAAATGTAGACCCAAGATATAGGCTTCATATTCAGCCATGTAGTTAGTATAATTGAAACTTAATTTGGCCACCACTGGATAATATTGGCCTGAGTCTGAAACCAAGATTGGGCTTCGATTCCTGATCCCTTAAAATTGACTGCTCCATCAAAGTATACTTTCCATCCCGATTCGTCTTCACCTTCTTCACCGTCAATTGCCATTATTTCTTCATTTGGGAAGTAAGTCTATAAGGGTACAGAATTGTCATCTATCGGGCTTCCTGTCAATAGGTCTGTCAATGCCTGCCCTTTGACTACCTTTTGCGTGACGTACTGGATGTCGAACTCACTTAAAAGCATTTTCCATTTGGCCAGTTTCCCTATGGGTATAGGTTGGCGAAAAATGTACCTTAGCGGATCCATTCTTGAAATCAGATGAGTCGTGTAGGCAGCCATGTAATGTCTCAACTTCTGAGATACCCAAGTTAGAGCGCAACATGTCTTTCCCACCAAGGAGTATCTGGATTCGCAAGGTGTGAACTTCTTACTGATGTAATAGACGACTCTCTCTTTCTTGCCTGTCTTGTCGTTTTGTGCTAACATGCAACTGAAAGCATTTTCTGACACCAACATGTATAGCAGCAAAGGACTCCTCGGCCTTGGCGGGACTAGAACAGGTGGATTTGACAGGTATCTTTTGATTGTGTCAAAGGATTTCTGACAGTCTTCCGTCCATTTGGTTGGAGCATCTTTCTTGATAATCTTGAAGATTGGTTCTATGATCACTGTGGACTGGGTGATGAAGTGTCCGATGTAATTCAATCTTTCTAAAAAGCTCACGACCTCTTTCTTTGTTCTAGTCAGTGGTAGTTCTTGGATTGCTTTGATCTTGGTGGGGTCCAACTCGATACCTCGATGACTGACTATGAACCTTAGTAATTTTCCAGCGAGCACTCCAAATGCACATTTTGCAGGATTCAACTTTAAATCATACTTGCGGAGCCTGTCGAAGAATCTTCGTAGATATTCGAGGTGGTCCTCACCTATTTGGAATTGGATGATGACATCGTCCACATACACCTCAATTTCTTTGTGCATCATATTATGAAAGACGACGGTCATTGCCCTTATGTAAGTAGCGCCGGCATTCTTGAGTCCAAAAGGCATTACCCGATAATGATACACTCCTCACGGTGTGATGAACGCCATTTTTTGAGCATCTTCTTCATCCATCAAGATCTGATGATAGCCTGCGTAGCAATCCACAAAATATTGTACCTCATGCTTGGCGCAGTTATCAATGAGTGTGTGAATATTTGGGAGTGGGAAATTATCCTTTGGGCTAGCGCGGTTGAGATCGCGGTAGTCCACAAAAATCCTTATTTTCCCATCTTTCTTTGGTACCGGAACTATATTTGCTAACCAATGTCAGGTATAGTCACCTCAACGACCCCTGACTGAATTTGTTTTTCTACTTCTTTAATTCGAATGCTGACATCAGGCTTAGGCTGCCTGATATTCTGTTTTATCGGGGCGAACCCTTCGACGATTGGCAACCTATGGGCAATAATATTCGCACTCAAACCTGGCATATCGGCGTATGACCAAGCAAAAACATCTTCATACTCTTTTATTAGACTCTGATACCCCTCTTTCTCGGCTTCTGCCAACTGCACACTTATTCTGGTCTCCTTTACCAGCTCCTCACTTCCTAGATTAACTGCTTCTATTTCCTCTATGTTTGGCGTGGGTCTGTTCTCATATTCTTCTTCGACATCTATTAACCCCTCTGGTTCAGTTGTCTCTTCTCCTTGATCGTCATTTTCACTCGCTTTGTAACATGTCATGACATTATTTTTGGCCTCTGTATTATTACTGTAAAACAAAATAGCATGGTTGTTATTCATGTAAAATTAATCTTAATTATGCATTAATATATAGTTGTATTATATATGTACTTATATAGGTGAAGTAAAACAGTTTTATTGCGAACTTTGAGGCATTTTCATTGAAATTTTATAAGGCAGTACAAGCGATGGTCCTAAATCGAAATGGAACATCGAGCCATTTCCTGTTATTTAAACAACACGTAAAAATAAGAAAACATAAAAAGGCCATAAGTCGTGCCTCAAAACCGACTTTTGCCATTTTTTCTGAAAATAGGCATTCTTTCTACTGCAGAGTGAACAACGGGGTAGAAGTCCATCCACATGTTTTCTCTCCTGGCTCAGCAGGGCAAATTTCTGATGCTTCAAAGCATTCTTCAATGATGGCTGCACATTCTCCTTCCCCGAACAGCGTCCTCAAACCCTCTTCTGGATTTTCGCCGTTGTGACTCAATGGGCATGTAGTGAAGGATTGGTACAGATGAGGGAATGGTTTCCTCATTTCAACGGGACCTCCTGGCCTATACTCTGCTTCCTCTTCCTCGGCCTGGCATGGCTCGTATCCAATCCCAAACCGGTACCTCCCGTGTTTAATACTTACTGGTTCTGTGATTCCTTGTAAGTTCTTTCCCAGACCTTTCCCGGTTTCAAACCCATTCCTCATCATAGTTGTAGCAACCATCTTGTAGACCGGTGGCATAGGGATGTCTTCATCATCTCCCCTACAACTTATCATGGCTAGCTTAACAGTGTGAAAATCAGCGCCTGCTAGCGATCTCTCTATGACTGGTACAGAGTTTTCTGGATAATTGTGGACACTTCCTTTGCCGTGAATTACGACTTCCTAATCATCCCATATGAACTTAAGAGATTGGTGTAACGAAGATGCTACAACTCCAGCGGCGTGCAGCCAAGGTCAGCCCAACAACAAGTTATAGCTTGTTTTGATGTCCATAATGACAAACTCCACTATGAACTCTGCGGGGCCTAGTTGTATGTGTAAGTCTATTTTCCCAATCGGGTCACTGGTTGCA
Source organism: Lycium barbarum (assembly GCF_019175385.1). Taxonomy (NCBI): domain Eukaryota; kingdom Viridiplantae; phylum Streptophyta; class Magnoliopsida; order Solanales; family Solanaceae; genus Lycium; species Lycium barbarum. The sequence goes on from NC_083345.1 coordinate 76,066,153, forward strand.
CCATCATAAGCCTTTACGTCGGTCCGACTCTGGCGGATTTTACCAATATCGTATCCAAGCTATTTCAGAGTCTTCACAGGGCACACATTCAGCCCAGCTCTGCCATCAATCAGTATTTGTGGAATAATTTTGTTACGGCATTTGACTGTTATGTGCAGGGATTTATTGTGGGACTTCCCCTCCCTTGTTAATTCATCGTCAGAGAATTACAGCCTATGGGCCCGCACAACATACCCCACACTTTGGGCCAATGTTTCTCTTGTGGTGCCAGCAGGTACTTGGACTTCATCCAAGGCTTTTATCAAGGCCAAACGATGTTGGGATGAACTTAGGAATAGTGACATCAATGATATCCTTACAGGAGCTTTATGCAGCTGCTCAACAATCGAGTAATCCTTGACAGGCATTTGCCCCGAAAATTCTCAACTTCACCCTTAGTTATGGGTTTCTTTTGAGGTTTTTCGCGACGAGATGCTTTGGGCACAGGTTCTTCTAGGGCGTAACACCTTCTTGACCTGGTCATACCCTGAACCATAGCAGCTATTTCTTTATCTTTGTTGATCATCATTTGGTGTGGCGGTTTGATCACAAAAGGCTCATTCTCAATTAATCCTGATGTTCTGAGTATGACGGGCTCGTTGTAAATTCGAGCGACAGTTGAGAGGTATTTGAGCACAAAAGGCTCTCTTTCAGCTAAGGCAGATATCTCAGATCCTTTCGTCAAAGGGTTTATTGCTTCTTCCCGCTCTTGCAGGGACAATGAGGTGACAGTGCTCTCTAATCTTTCAACATCTGGACGAATTATAGCTGGGCTTTCTTCCCACTCATCACCTCTCTCTATCATGTGAATTTGGTTCCCTCCATGCTTTGGGAGCGAATTTGTGTCCACATTTGGAGGTGTTGGCTCTAAGATGAGCTCACGATTGTCAATCATGTCCTGTAATTTGTGTCTCAAGTTTATACAATATTCAGAGGCATGGCCAGCTTGGTTAGAATGATAGGCGCAAGTGAGATCTGGCCTGTATCATCGATCAGTAGGGTTAGCAGGTTTAGGTGGGACGACACTTACTCGCCCAATATCCATTAGCTTGGCAAATAGACTTGTCCTCGATTCCGATAGAGGGGTGAATGGCCTCATAGGTTTCCTTTGGGGCGCCTCATAGTTTACCGGCGGAGGCTAGTTCTGGAAAGTCTGGTTTTATGAAGCTTGGTTATCGGGTGCTGGCATTCGATAATTTAGTCGTGGAGTTCGATTGTTTGGTGTTGGTATTTGATAGTTTGGTTGTAGAGGTGATTGGTAGTTATCTGGATTTTTATAAATTATTTCTTTTCCTTGGTTTTTTGGACTAGTAGTTCTAGAAACACAGGCGATGTCTTCTCTTTTCTTTTTGCCACTCATGGTGCCTGACGCACCTGATCTGTTTAGTACATTAACAATCTTGCCAGTTTTAAGGCCGTCTTCGATATCTTCCCCCACAGCAACTATATGTGTGAAGGAACTCCCTTTCATGGTTATCATTTTATCAAAGCAATCGGCTTCTTGGTATCGTATGAATGTAGCTACCAGCTCAACTTCGGTCATAGGATATTCTACACGTGCTGCTTCATCTCTCCAATGACTAGCATACTCTCGGTAGGTTTCAATTGATTTCTGACGAATTTTCTCCAACGAGAAGCAATCAGGTACGTTTTCTACATTGAAGCAGAATCTTTCCATGAATGAACTCGCCATTTCTTCCCATGTTTTCCACCGGCTAATATCTTGAGAAATGAACCATTCCATAGTTGTCCCTGACAGACTTCGACTAAACAACCGCACAAGCAAGGCTTCATTTCCGCCACTTTCGACCAACTGATCGCATTAAGCCCTTAAGTGGGCTCTAGGGTTGCCCGACCCATTGAAATGATCAAATTTGGGAATCTTAAAGCCTTCAAATAGGCCTAAATTCAGATGGATGCACAGATCAGAGTACCTCAACCCTTCTTTCTTTTTGGAGCCATGCTCCAGCTCGACAATCTTTTTACCCATCTCTTTCTCTATTTTGTCTATTCTTGCTTCAAAGAACATTTTCATATTTTCCAATTATGGTGAAGAGTCAATATAGGTGACATGCTCTTGAAAGGTGACATTAGGTTGTACGGGATGAGTCATCAGAACTGTTGTTGCCCGAGGGGCTTGATAAGCATTTACGTTTGTTGCGCGAACCGGTGTTTGAAATGCAGGGGTATGGTGGGAGGAGCTCCCCACATGGGTGGTTTTGCGGCGTAGTAGAGTCTGGAAGGTGGCCCCAGTTTAGGTTTGAGAAAAGTTATCGGGAATTGGTAAATCCCGATTTGGGAAAGTGGGTGGAGGTCTCCTAGCCTCAATATTAGTAGTGTTTTCTTTCTCGGCCCTTAGGCAGTCCGCCTCTTCTCTAGCCTCAGCTAATTGTCTCATCTGTAGACTAACAGCCTCTTCCAGAGGCATTCCGGCTATATCTGCAGTTGGGGTACCTTCTACTAAAGCATTCATGTTTGGTGGTGGAGTTTTAGGCATGTTTTCTTCTGGAGGGATTAAGGACGCTGTGGCAGCTTTTAATCGGGTGACTGGTGCCAGCGGATCGACCCCTATGTATAAGATAAAAACAACTCAAAATCTTTTAAGTTAGCGTTAGGCTTAAGCATGAAACACAAAATATCATGTTGTTTGCAGTTTATAGCATATAGAATCATATACTTTGTTTCAACTCCTTGATTGATTCACAGTCCAGGGTATTTTGGTCTTGTTTGTGGTAAAAAGTTTGTATAGTTGATTTGCTTCTACCCATCCTGTCCTAAGGGGGATTTAAATTTTTATCATAAAAGGACCGAGTCTTAAATAGACTGCGTATCCCACCAAAGGGAAATCAGGTCCATCCGTAGTTCAGGCATACACAGAATGGTTTTTCCTATGCTACCCGAAGCTTAGCTTTTCTTCCCAGACCAGGCCTTATATAGGCTTCCCACATATCCCCAATGGGACATCCAATCGACGTGGTTCCGTTTACATAAAAAGGGAAAGGGACACTCTATCCTATTGAAAGTGTTAAAGGGATACTTATGTTTTTCTACCCAGCCATACTAAGCAAGTCTTCATTTCTTCTTCTACCTTCATCTTCTATCCTTGTCTTCCTGCGACAATCCAAACATGGCCTTCATTTACGAGATGTTCTAGTTCGAGCTTGAAGTCCACACATTCTTCAATGTCATGGCCGGGGCAGCCATGGTGATATGTGCAAATTCTTTCTTTCGAGGATCCTGGGTAACCCTGGTAAGTTTGGGGCACTGCCCTTATCTTTTTCACTATGCATAGTAAAGAGTGAATCCTGACATATGATTCTTCAAATTTGGAAAAATCACTTCTCCAGAACCTGACTTTTGATACCCTTTCTAGGTGATTTCTTCTTTGGTCATGAGTCAGGAAAGAGTGAGGCCCCCACAGTTGACTGATCCTCCCCTGATCGATCCATTGGATAAGCTTTCTTTCTAACGACAGTGTGACCTGATTGACCTCGGTAGTAGAGGCATTTTTTGTAACCCATGGAAGGAGTGCATGGAGGTAACAAATTTTGGCTTTGTACATACACCCCAATGCTCCCCAAAAATTCCAAGAGTTCTTGTTTTGTCAATTCTATTGGTGCACCCCAATTGTGTGATCTTGTGCCTTTAAGAACAATTGTGCATGACACAGGAGGCTCCTCGAGTTGAGGGTCACGTGGGTCTCCATAAGCTTTCACGTTGGGGATAAGTAAGTCATCTTCTCCATATAGTATGGGGGTAAAGCCCTTCTTGTTGGCTAAGTGGGATATAACTCCCAAGCGGTGCTTCAGGCGTCTTCCCCCATTTTACCCGATTGGCGGGGTGTTGTTTTGTTAGTTCCTCAACATAAGCTAGGAGAGTCTACTTCTTTCATTTTCTCATTGGCCGCCTTAGTGGTTTGTATAGCCTCTTTCATTCTGACAGTGGCTAAGGCCATTCTTTCATCCCATTGACGATTTTTCTCCCTTGCTGCTTTTGTGCCCTCGTTGTCACTGACTAAGTTAATGTAGGGCGAAGTTGCACTCATGCTGTCCGGAGTCTCCATTTCCTATGGCGATTTTTCTCCCTTGATGGTTTTTTTTTTTTTTTTTGGGCAGTGGCCGGAATGTGGACCAATCAAGAATTTTGACAATGTATATGATTTTTCACACAAAGCAGTTATATCAAGTAAGCATTTAGGCAATATATAATTCGCTTTCCTATACCTCATTGTTCCGAGGCTACTAACGTATGAAGCAAAATTGTTCCATATATAAGATAAATGTATTGTTCCCAAAAATAAAATCCCAATGCTTTTCATTAATGATATTTTCCCAAGCAGGATTACAAGGCTTTTTAAAGTATATGCAATAATCAGGAAAAATCCACTTCCCGGACAGAAATCTGTTCTCTATCATCTCGCGCCTTCTCGGCCCTCCGAAGGGCAGTCTGAATGGCTACATGTGCTGGGATCAATGTTGTCCCAATCCATTGACCCCTCTGGTCATCAGGCAATGATGTCCCCGCATGGTTTCCTTAACAAAAGTGTCAAGTCATTCCAAGCTCTTCAATGAACCACCTGCCTCATCTGTCAAGCTCTCAATTATCTTCTGATCATTTTCTATCTTTGCTTGATGATACATTTCTCTTCCTTCTACTCGCCGTTTCATTCTCCTAACTTGGATGGCATTAATAGCTTCCCTGTCTTTGGGGAATTTGTACAGATATGGTCCTGGAGTGCCAATGTCAGCTAACTCAGCCCTAAGCCACTCATAGTAATTTTCAGCATGACTTGGGTTGTTTGGATCCTTGTCCAATTCATCTTCTCTTATCACATTCTTCCAATCGTTTTGAGCATCTTTTATACCTTGGATATGAGCTTTCTCATAATCTTGTTCAAATTCTCCCATATCACCCATACTTGGAACGACCTGTCTTATGCCAAACTGTCTGAATACTCTCAATGGTGTGTAAGGTCTGATTCCCCTGATGCCCATAAGTGGTAGATATGGACGCCTACGGCTTTTAATACAAACAGTCTTGGAGTGAAAATTCAGGTACCCTCCTTCTGATGTGTTCTTCTCTCAATCTGGAAAAGATGTGAGCCCATCCTTTTTTATCCTGAACCCTGCAGGGCATAGCAGCGACTCCCAAATCATCTTCTCTTAGGGCTGGATCTGGTGAGTAGGTAAGCCATTCCTATCCAAATGCTTAAGTATCTACCATTGGACTAGGCGGTTGCACCCTTGGAAGTAGTACTAATGATCATGACATTTTTCCAAAGCTCGGTATATGTCTGATAGAATAATAGGGGTGATGTCAAAATATTTGGTAACCCCATTCGTTGTGACTCCCCTAAGAACAACATGGGCGACAAAGACAACCCGAGTGTCAATAGCTAGGGAGGTATTTTGTGGAAATACCATGGTCCCTAATAGGCAAGTGATAAATGCTAGTGTTTGGTTGGCTTCCCAGGATTGGGGTGATGAAAACTCAAGGATATAGTCCTTGCACCCATGTTTGGATGAATACCTCCCATATAAATCTCTGAAGGCTATAGTGGATCCCTGCGCCCAATCGGCTTTGTTGATAGCAAGCATGTCTTTGATTTCTTTTGGGGTAGGTTTGTGAGGGATAAGGATATTTTGTGTCGCTTTCTTTTTGGATCTGTTAGCACTTCCTACACTCTCCAGAACATCTCTAATCTCTACTAAAGTGGGAGTCATCTCTATTTCTCCGAATCTGAATACCATTCTATCGTTGTCCCAATACCCGGTAATGATCTCTAGCAGAGCCGGATCCCCAATCATATTCATTAATGAAGTCAGATGCCCTACACAACTCTTAATTTCTTTCTTCTGATCATTAGTCAAACCCTTCCACCATATCACTAAACCTGGTGGTGGACCCATAACCATGTCAAACTGCACATCGTGAGACATCTGCAAGACAAAACACTGTTAGTTCCCCGCCCCTAGGAACAACGATTCATTTCACATTTGGCACAATAATGCTTCCAAATAGCAAATAGTGGGATGCAGTGCCTTCTGTTTTTTCATCGTCTGAACACAGTAGGGTGTCTTTCCTGTCCGATTCAGGTAGGTCTGAGATACCCAAACCGGTCTATGGTCAATATGCGCTATATTAGTACGGACTCTACGTTAATTATTCTAGAGTGGTTTTTAATCGAATGGCATAGGTTACCCAAGCGGACAAGCTGGGGGTGGGTTCTCTAAGGCTGTGGGATGACCGCATACCCACTCAACCTTAGAGAACTCCGAAGAATATATTAAAGGTTTTTTAGTGAAGGTATGACTGCAGTTCATCCCGCATCGTCATCCTTTGGAACAAAATGTAAAATAAATGTCAGGAGTGACGGAGTATGCATGCATGAATGACAGTTATATTTTGCGGAAATTTAAACACATAAACAACTTATATCACATAAATAATTTATATCATGTAAGGCAAACAATATTGGAACCCTTATGGTTAGAACCTTATATTGTCTCCAACAGAGTCGCCATCTGTAGCGGGCATTGGGAATTCTAAGTTTAACTGGCTCGCACATACCTCATAAAAGGAGGGAGGTGTCCCGGGGAAGTACGGTTGTGAATCGTACCGGGAAAGTCGGAAAAACCTGCCAACCACTTAATGATGCTCTAAAGGATACGTTTTAGAGTCGCCACCTAATTTTTAGGAAATTAGGAAAACCAGTTCGAAAAGGGTTCATTTAAAAGTATTTGAAAGAAACCTAACCTACCAAAGTCTGGGTAAGGGTTCTGGTGATCCCCCGGGGAAAGGTGTTAGGCACCCCAGTCTTAAGAATTCGCTCTATTGCGATTTACCTACGGGTTCTAATAGTTTACCTTATGATTATAAATTATTTATGACAAAAATTGCTTTAGATTTTCGCACTAAAAGGGTGTCATTTACATGCAAGAAATTCATTTTTTAAGAAATCGTCATTCTGCTCAAAATTGAGCGTGGGTGTCGGACTTGAACATCTAAGCTAATACCCGAAGTCTCTTAGCCTAGGTAGGACTCCACATAAGTCCACCCAAAATGATTTTTGAAACAACATATTTTAAGTTTATGAAAATAGTTTTAACATACTATCAAACTATATATACCGTAATTGATTATACTATGTTATTTATTTTTAATCTATCAATCATATTCTTCATTTAGCCAAATTTTAATCCATTTTTTATGCATATTTACATAAGTTTCGAACGTCCAAAATCAGTCCATAAGTTTTAAAACAGTCCAAAATTGTCACAGGCCGTTTAGTCCCCCAAAGTTTCAATAGTGTCAATTTAGTCCAGCAATCTTCCCAAATACAGGGTTCTAAGTCCAAAACAATCTTGGTCCATTTTTATCTGATTTCTACCCGAGTTTGAATTTAGTAAAAGATCAGTTTTAACGACTCTACGATACGATAATCTCATAAGGGTTCTAATTGATATAATAATTGCACAAATAATAACTTAAAATGCGTAATTAAGGGAGATAGAGAATCTGGGTGGACAAAGCCCAAATAAAAAATATTTATGCGATTGGGTTCATCTTAATTCCAATGTATGCTCCATTTCGCTCCAAGTTGGGATTGACTCGATCTATTACGCATTAATGGGCCTCGTAAAAGCCCATCAACCAGTTTTGGAGATTGAAAAATGCAATAAGGCATATTTGACATTAGTATTCATTCAATAATTAAATTTAAATGCGGAAATGAAGCTAAGTTAATTATTACAAAGCAAAAATATGAATTATAACTATATTGGGCCATTTCCTTTTAACAGCTAACAGGTAATCATAAATAAACAGCAGCCCAAACGGTTAATCAGGCCCAAAATAGCAAAGATGTTAAGGTATAGATGTTCGGTCAACAAGAGGCCCATTTCAGAGCCTAGAAAACTTTCCTCTCAAATTGTCTAGAGTGAAAATCAAATATTCCTGATATACAGTCCAGTATACATTTCCCCAGCCACTATTCTTTAAATTTTCTAAGTATAAATGACAAGATATACATGAATATACCCCTACAGACATGTTTTCCCAAGATTTTTGTAAGTGTAGGGCCTTGATATACCAAATATACCACTGATGCACCTGGATATAGAGGGAAAATCCTCCTAGAAGGGGCATACCCTTCTATGTCTAGCTAATTCCACATATATAATACACATCATTCTAATTTTGAACCTCTAAAATCAATAAAACAATCAAGCAAGTAATGCAAATCAGGGTTCAAAAAATGAAGTCATCACAACAAGACATAAAAGGCCACAGATCTCAACAAGGTCAAACAGATTGCACATCACATAGCATCTAACAACCAATATATATGGCAACCAATTGTGGCAGTTTTAAGAGAGGACGGTGCATAATATCAAGCAGGTTTTCAGAATCCATTCTTATCAAATTTCAATGTTAAAGAGTTTATTGTCAAGCCACCTAAGGTTCCAAATTCTTAGAATGACTAAATTTTTGCTTAAGTTCAAAATAAATGGATCATGAAAATCAGAAGAATTTTAGTCAAGTACAGCCAGCCCTTGAGGGCACTTTTCAAAGCTTAAGAGTGGCACATTTTAAACCACGTCTCACATGGACAAATTACACAGAGTTAGGCAGTTGACTCAAGTTTATAGGGTGACAAGAGATTCTCAAATGGTATTACAGGCAGAAATAAAGGAATTCTAGGCCAGGAGGAAACATTAGAAACCAATTCATATAAGGTCATTCACAGGTCAGTTCATTTGAGACCTAAGTTGTCTTAATGAGTCAACTAGGTGAGCTATGATTACAATCAAGTGTCACTTTAAATTATTTTTTCTACTTCAGAGTACCATCATCTACATTTTAGGCAATCCAGGGATTGTAAGTTAAATGATAATGCTAGTCTTACTTTTTTTTAAGGACTTAAACAGGTGAGTCAACTCATAGTAGCAAGATGTTCTCAAAGGTTCATTCACACACTCAACAAAACACATACTCATTAAGCAAGGATATCCAGTTTACTAGGCAAGAATGAATCAGAGGCCACTTAGCTAAGCAAACAAACTATGATATGCCCAATGTGGCCATATAAGGATATAAACACATAGTAACTTGGTAAAAACAAAATGCACAGAAGTCGCATAATTAAGCAGCACCATTGCAGTTTCTCCCAAGTACAACAAGTAAGGAAAGTCCATTGGCCGGTTCACGTGCCACCCTTTCTATTTCTACTCATTTTAGCTTAGAGACTTCCAAAATGGACTAAGACATTAAAACAAACAGGTTTCTCTTCATTTTTTCCCTTAAAGTTATCCTAAAACTCTAATAGTTGACTAATCAGTAACAAGATGCTTTTATTCCATTTTAGACAGATTTCAACCTCAAACAAGCTTATAGAAATCAAATATCACAAACAGTAGCCAAAAACACCCCTTTTCCTTCTATTTTTTTTTAACCATTTTAAGACATCACCTTTTCAAAGAATATCATCCAACTAATACTAAACAGGTTTCTTATTTTTTAAAGAGTAGACTTAAACAAACTTCAAATTCTATAAAAACAGTAAACCTAGGCTAAAATGTGCACTTATCTCATTGTTTAAACCATTTAGAACCTCAGACTACTAAGAAAGCATTATAACACAGCCAACATAGAATTTTAGGACTTAAAGGAAACCAAACACAACTTTTATGGCCCAGATGACATTCAATGGAACAGTGAACCATATTAAAAAGACAAGTATCATCCTTTATTTTTTAAAACATCACATCTAGATTAGATTACCGAATAACTAAGAAATGACAACATAACAGCACAAAACAAGATATTTGGTCAAAGATCAACAATAGGAAAGCATTTTAGCAATACCTAACATACAAAGTATAGAAATGGCATATTTAAGCAATTAAATGGAACAGTAAGGTTGGAATAGGTTGTTACCTTTCTTGGGGGCAACCAAAAGATCAAAGAAGAGATTAGGAATTACAAATCAAGCACCAACAAAAACAGAAATCCTTTGAGATCCACCCCTTAATCAAAATACTTTAGTGTAGTATATGTAATATTTTATTTTATTTTTGTATTCTGTAGTATAGTATTTGTGTAGTAGTAGTAATATTGAGATACGAATAGCTAGAAATCAGAAAGAGCTCATAAACTGTAGCCCTAATTTCTTCAACTTCAAAAATTCTCATCCTATCAAATGAATATAATGAGGGGGTATTTATAGGGTTTCCAAAATCAAAACCCCCCCAAACCCCAAAAACGACATATCAGTCCTAAAAAATCCCATATTTCCCCCCAAAAAAACTTTTCTCTTTCTAATACTCAAATTTAAATCAGAAATAGTACCATCCTACAACGGGTTTTTACCAATTCATACTAGGCCAGCGAAAATTACGCAAAAATAGTACGAAACCAGGTCATAAAGGATAAAATTCGTACCTAAGTAATGAGACAAAAATAGAAATCGTACTATATCAGCAAAAATTGGCAGAGAAAACAAAAATCGAGCCGTTAAAAATCAATATGAGCCTTACACATTGAGCAAACAGTACAAAATGGAGGTTTGATCGATGGCCAAATCGCCACCACACCATTTCTTATCGAGGTGTGGTGGCACAAGTTGGCTAGAGCCTTTTAGCTCGCCCATGGCATCCCACGCCTCAGAAATGGTGCGGAAATACCCATTTTCGATCAAAAATTGGGATAGGGCGGTAGAAACATGGAAGCATAGTGGTGGCGCCGCCCAATCGGAACTCTAGCCGCCACCCATTTCTCTCAAAGAGGAGAGATGAAAAATAATTAGGTTTAGAACGGGTGAGAGAAAATGAAACATGGGGGGGGGGGGGGGGGGGGGTAAAGTTTATTTTGTATAAACTTTGCCCCCTTCTTTAAAATCATAATGGCCCCCCTGATGTTTTTAAAATGGTCTAAAATAGACCCCATATACACTTTTTTTAAAACTTCGTACCCAATTTAAATTAAATAATAAATTTCGTAGAAAGTCGTATTTGTCTAGAAACCTGTCACAAACTTATTTTTTATAAAAACAACATTTGGAATACGCCATTTTAAAATACAAGCTTTAATATAAACCCAATATTGGCATAGTTCCGTGTAATATTTAAAGGTGTGAAAAAACCGATCAAAAGAAACTGTAATTCATACGTCGTCTTAATTAAAAAAATTCCCTAGTTAGACGAAACGGGATGTGTGTTACTTAGTTTTGACTTATATTTATGAAAATAAATAACTCGTAATTTCTTTTAATTGTCAATTTTCACAGAATAATAATTAAACGTCAATTTTGCAATTTTCTCAGGATTTTTAATTTTTTAAGGGCATCCTTACCCCGTCTTGGACTCGGAAAATATGAAAATTGAAATATACGTTTTATGAGGTGAAAATTAGGTGTCAACACGTTGGACAGCCGTACCCTGACCATACACCCGCAATGGGTGGAAGTCAGCATCAGAATCCACCATGTTATCATCAAGCCTCCTATGGACCCCAGCCCTCTTGCACAACAAAGTGATAAATGATGGAAGCAACAGACTCGAAGCCCCAAACCTCATAAACTCCTTCCATTCTTCGATCACCTGCGAACCTACATTCAGAGGCACATCATCTAGTATGCAGGGAATCAAAAGGCCCTGGGATAGGTCAGGAAGGTGACATTCCTCGAGTGATGGACCCGGTGGGAGATGATGTTCAGCCACATCCTAGCCTCAACAGTAAATTGCTCGCTCACTATCCCCACCCTGGATCGGCCCCAAGTGATAGAAGCTCTATCCTCCTCAGCCACTAATTTAGACACCAGCCAATCACCGTTATTGGCAGTATTCTTAGCCTCCAAAAACTCCACCGAATGATTATCCACTTTCTACACCCGATTTATCGTCCTAGCCCCCACCTTCACTGAGACCCCGCAAATTACAATCCTCGGATCAGGAGTATCCCAATCGACTGTAGGCAGCATGGCGTAGAATTCCCTTACCCAATTCTTATTGCATCATCCGGGATCCCTAACCAAACACATCCACTTTATCCTTTCCAACCTCTCCAGAAACTCAGGAGCACGTTTCTCCACATTATTCATGTCAATATCTCTCTCCAACAGTAGAGGCATGAGCCTCTACTCCAAGAAATGGCGCTCACATTGTGGATTGACGAAAATTTGATAGACGGGCACTTGCTTCTCTTGTTGATCTACTTGTTCAGCTTCTTGATTCTCGGCCATTGTACCTGTGAGGAATATTAAGTTATGATAATTCATGTACCACGTTTGAGGAATCTAATCATAAATTCTACGCTCTAAACCTCAGCGAAATCAGTGTAAAAAAAATAGAATTCTGGTGGCAGTTCTGTGCAGGCACCGCTGGAGCAATCACTCAGACCGCTGCAGCAGGGCCTCTATGGCGACAGTGGCCACTGCTTCAGCGCCCCTAGTCATTTCCCTCCCAACCGCACCAGCGACCCTTTGAGCGCTGAAGCGGGGCCGCTGAAGCGGTGTCGTCTTCCCCAGCAGTCCCGATTTTTTTCCCATCTCCCAAAAGCCTCAAAAACTTATTTTTATGAATGGATCGAGCAGATATATGGCATGCAAGATGTTTACAACTCTTCGTACGTAATTTCGAACCACAACAATTCCCAAATTTCGAGGGAAGCAAACACCCAATTTCAAACAAAAATTCTTTACTATGTTTAAGTTTTTCAGTCCAAATCTATGCATGAACTATTCAACATTATGTATAGCTGATTCTAACGGTAAACTAGTTGTGAAATTCAGCCTATCAACACCCCATAAACCCATCAACCAAAATCCCAAAAATTCCAACTTTTGTGTTAACAAACCTATTAATTGAAGCATGGGAGCCTAGAAATCCTATTTCATCACTCTATTACAAGTAGAGAGGAGTAATTTCTTACCTTGAGAGTTGCAGATTCAGGTGTGGTTGGTGGTGGCTGCGAATGACCTTGAAAGCACTTTCTTTTTCTTCCTCTTTGAGAGCAATTTGTTATAGTGAAAGGTTGGGATTAAAGTGTAGGTTGAAGTGTGGGTTGTTAAGGGGATTTTATGGGGTTTAGAGGGAGTTAAAAGGTTGTGTTGGGTTAGGAGTTGGACAGGCAGTCATGGGTGAAGGGGGGGGGGGGGGGTGTATTTGAGGGAAAAGGAAAGGCGGGGAAGGGAAAGAGGCTTTTATTTTTCTGAATTCCCCCCCCCCCCCCCAGGATTGCTTGACCGCTTTCGCGGTGCCGCTGCAGCGCTACTGTATGGCCGCCGAAGCAGTCACTCTGATTATTAATGCCCGTCATTCGATCGCTTTTGAGTTTGATCATCGTTGAAGTCTCACCTATGTGTTTTCCCCTGTGGACCTATGATTATAAATATATCCAATCCGTCTAAGCTATTACCTTTCCGATTCTTCTTCTAAGGCTAGCAAGTCATGCCACTGCGATTCGTATACCATTGGGGTTTAAATCGCGCATGTTGACCTTCCCGATAAGTCTAGATAAAAATGGTAGCACAATTTTTCGTGACAGAATAAATGTTACAAGTCAATGCCACCACGTCCATACATGAGCGTGCGTCTCCATGCGCCTTGGTTCGCCCTTGCCATTCGAGGACGAATAGTTGTTTAATTGGTATCTGATGTAAAGACCCGTTTAGTCATTACTGTAAAAAAATTCTGAAATATTCACAACCATGTCATCCTGGACCTTTCCGTTAGCTAAGTATTTCTGTCGAACATCTACCCGAGCGGGACCCATTGTATGAGAAGGAAGCAAAACATCAAATTTGGGTTGGACACCCAGTCAGATCGCTCCAGCGCTGGGCTGAGCGCTACAGCGGTCACGCCCCAGCGACCATGACCCCGCTGAACCGCTAGTGGGGTGGTGGCATCAGGCCGCTGCAATAGCATGGCGAGCGCTGAAGCGGCAGGTCGATCTCTACAGCGGTGACGCACAGTAAAATTCCATATTTAAGAATTCATTTTGAGAATTGGTCCCATTTTCTCATAACCCTAAATTCTAGCCGCCTCCAAGTCTTTTGAGAAGCCTAAAATAAGATTTTGTTGGGCATGAAAATCCTCCTAACCCCTTCTAATCCCTTCCTTCACCTAGTAAGTTGCTCTTAAAGTTTTCACCTAGAGAGTTATCAAAATGGGTTTTGCAAATCCCTAGATTTAGAGGAAGGATGGGTTAGCTTGTGTTTATATGGATTACATTAAGTTAATCTCTCGTGTTCTTCACCTCAGATTGGTTAATATTATAGATCCCTATCTTCTCCCTAATTGTAAATAAGTTTTTCCATGAATCTTGGAAATGGGTTTTCTCAAGGAAGGAGTTAAAAATGGCAATTTGGTCTAGTAATAACTCCTTGTGGATAGGACAAGATTTCTTTGGAAATGAAATCCTAGAAAATCTTAGGGTGGTCTAAATTCCTAAACTTTCCCTATCAAATCTGAAATCCCTCACAAGTGTGTTAATGGTGATTCCTATCCTTGGCTCTTGTGAGTATTCCAAGTTCCATCATGCGGGATACGATGTGATAATCGAATTGAAGAATCAGCGGATGATCGTGGCTGTCACGACCCAACCCCGAGGGCCATGACTAGTGTCCGACCTAGACACCCATATACGTACCTGTTAGATATAGTCAAACTGAAACTACGAACAATATGGAAACTTACAAAAGAACTCCGAAGGTTCATAACGTCATCACATATGTATATCCAGATAAACCGTCTCCTGAGGAGTCACAACTAATCATATCATAAAATGATACGCAAGCCGACAAGGATGCCACTACATACGAGCATCATATCATATGCAAGCCGACAAGGCTGCCATTACAAACGACATATCCATAGCACCTCGTATAGACACAACTGGACAGAACTTATACACAACCCTCACATATGTCTACCGACCTCTAAGAGTATCGATAGCGAAATATGGCGGGACAGGGCCCTACTGTACCCCTGGATAAACATATACATATACATTATAAGATCTGAACCAAAAGTCTAGACTCCGGAACAACGGAGCTCTCCAAGACAGCTGAATAGAAGTCCTATGCTGAAGGGTCACCAAACCGACTATCTGTACATGCGAGCATGAAACGCAGCCCCCCGAACAAAGGGGGTCAGTAAGAGATATGTACTGAGTATGTAAAGCATGAAATACAGTAAAGAGGATCATAACCGAAATAGGAAGTGCATGAGACAAGTATAACACCCAGAATACCAAAACACTTGCTTTTTTAAACATAAATCATGCATGTCAATATCATATATCATACCCGGCCCATTATGGGACTCGGTGAATAGAGTCATCATATGCCCTCCTGGCCGCCATAACATATCATCATATCATCATATCATCATATCATCATATATATATATATATATATATATATACCGTACCCGGCCCTCTAGTGAGGGACTCGGTGAACAATGCAGTGAAACTGTGCACGATAACATACCCGGCCCGGGACTCGGTGAAAGACATATTGAGACATGCACGAGCAGAGTAGTGAGCAACCATATGAAATTTAAAACATTATCAAGACTCAAACAGAATAAGAAGAAGGGATTTACACCTGAGTATCAATAGCGACAATCATATAAAATATCCCTCGAACATCATCATAAACAATATCAAAAGAGCCTTAAGAACGATAGACATATGTCAATATACAATGAAACAGCTTATAGAAGTCAAGGAAATCAGTTATCGTAGAGTTTCTAGGAATAGGAACTTATATATATATCGACTATTACCCAACGTATAGGAAATTGAAGAGGGATGCTCAATCACTTAAGAGTTCTAACATCAAGAAGTGAATAAGAATCATGAATCACACTCAAGACTTATGAATAGGATTACCCCAAAGCTCATATCATTCATCACTTAAATCTAAGACATGCCAAAAGAAAGAAGAGACAGCTTTACATACCTGTTAACGATTAATCGTAACCTCGTTCGCTTCGTCGCCCCTTTAGCATATTTAATATAAAATTAACGCTATCGTTAGTAAATTGTACTTCCTAGCTCATAAATCTGTGACCAATCGCCTATAAAACTTATTCTTTAACTTATACTTTCTCGATTAGGGTTTGTCATTAGTTCAGGACTTAACGGAAATCGGGCAGCATTTCCCCTATATATTCACCTAGCCCGAATTTTCAATTATTCTCCTATTATCACAGAAATACCAACAATGAAAACAATAGCAATATTCATATAGAATCCTTACAATTCAGCCCATAAACAACTCTAACAATCCAATAACCCTTTTTAATCCTTTTCATCCCACACTTTCGTATAACAACGATTTCATGCAATTTCTTACTTCCGATTTCATCCAATCAAATTTTAATCCTTCCATTACAACACCATTAATACAATTATACTACAAAACAAGAAAATCTTACCTTAATTTTCTCGGAGGAATTTTCTACACTTAATAGCTCCAATTTCACTATTTCTTCTTCCTCAATTCAATAACCAATGTTGTTATCACCTCCTTGGACTTGTAAATCACCTTAGAATTAAAACAATTTTTTTTTTGTGAGGGCTTCCATGGTCGGAGCTAGGCAGCCATGGCTAGGATTTTCTTTTAGTTCACAATTGAGTGAAATTTGCAAATGGAAAGGAATAGTCATTGTTAGTCATCAAGATGACTATATATCTATTGTCCATGCAAGAAACACGTGCCCCACTATAATGTCATCCATTAAATTTTATTTTATCACCACTTTTTTTGTTTTTTTTTTATACTCAAATTCAGTGGGGCCCACCTTGATGGTATAATTAATTAACTCAATTACTCTTAATTAATAACTAATCCCCACTTAATAATCTAATCATAATTAATTAGTTCCTAATCTCGAATAATATTTCTACACTAAATCAAATTTATGAACAATTTGTGTACTAATTAAAATTAAAAATTAAAAGTTCCTATTTCATGTCCGAAAGTAATCTCGTCTTTAACTTGAGTCGATTTGCTTTCGAATAATTCGACGTATAAAAATGCGGGATATAACATCCTTCCCCCCTTTAGAACATTCGTCCTCGAATGTTAAACTAGTCCTGGGCTCCCAATATTTCCTTAAATGTTCTCTTACTGAATTATACTCCTCACATGCCTCTTTCATTGGCCGATTTCCTTCAATCTGTTATAATGCATTTCAGATCTCTACGTAACCATTCCTGTAATACTTCCTTTTTCTATTGCTTCTCGAGGTAATAATTCCACGTCATTGTCTTTACTTTCCTCTTTATTTCGCAGTCGG
This sequence comes from Lycium barbarum, assembly GCF_019175385.1. Lineage (NCBI taxonomy): Eukaryota > Viridiplantae > Streptophyta > Magnoliopsida > Solanales > Solanaceae > Lycium > Lycium barbarum. Next base: position 76,083,498 of record NC_083345.1, read on the forward strand.
TTGTCAGTTTTATTGTGAGCTCTTCTGCTGAAGTTTTACTCTTTCTCTTGTCTGCTGAAGTTGTATTGCGAGCTCTTCTACTGTCACTGATTGATTCGGACTTGTACTCATGGTGCACTTAGTTATAACTCGACTCTTTCCTTTTATATAGTTACTCCCTTAAGATGATACATCGTTCACTTCACTTTACCTTCTAATCTTTAAATAAGATCTTGTAAACGTGCAGACATCCCTCATCAATTTGTTAGACTTTACACTTCTTGGAGTATTCCATACCTCCGGTAACTTGTATATCCTTCACAGACTCTACGAATAAAACGACATTTCCCAGGGTATAAAATTATTTTACTCCAATAACCTTATATTGCCCTGTTGTTCCAGTCTATATTCTGGAATCTTCACTCTCCGGTATCACTTCTCAGCTTTCTTTTTAACTGTCATTTTGCTTTTAGCTCTTAATCTCGATCTTTAGAGTTGGCTACCAAGTAGCGCTGGAGTTCCCTCATTTTATAACTCCACATAGCCGCTCTGTGCTCTGACTATCATTAACTGGTATAATTCTGAAAGAATTTCTCTTGATTTGACATATAAAGTCATTGCCATCCAGTAATCAGTAACTCGCTTGTTCTGATCGTCTTGGTTAAATTATTTCGTAATTTCCCTTAACCTACTTGTAACATCTTAGGCATATTATCTCGTGTCGTTTCTTTATCTTTACTTTAAACTCTTCTTTTGCCCCTTTACTCAAATTTGCTCTTAGTTCCCCTATCATGCCTCATATTGCAATCTTTACAAGAGTATGTGTAGGTGCTCAAATCAGCCCGAGAAATACCTTAGCATCGCCACGCTAGTCTTTATGCAGACCCTATATTCTTCTCTTATCTCTTTCCATTGATATCAAGGCTCAACTATGGCTTATGCCCTCAGTACTAATTTCATCTCTGTAGTTTTGCCTCAAACCATTTTACACCTTTTTTTTTAATGTACCCAAAATATCGCAACCGCCTTGTTATTACTGAATCCTTATTCTTTTTATAAACTACTCACTTGGTCTCATCCTTAGCATACAAATATGCGTAGGTTGCATAACTATTCATGTACAATTCGTACGAAGTGCATCCAATCTTAGTCATAGTCTTTCCTTCTCCTGGTTTATTCTGCTCTGCATATCTTATTGTACTAAAGCTCACTTGCTGTCTATTTCGTCATACTCCTTTCCCTTCCTTTACTACTTATGTGTCACAATGTCATTAGCCAATAACTCTGTTGCCAATATCTTAACCTTTAATTCAGTATAGCCTTGCTATCCCTTATAACATCTTTTAAGTTACTCGTTACATCCTCTTGTCGTATTCTTCCTTTTTATAAGCATCCACTTCCTGATGTCGTATTATCCAAGGTCTTTACCAATAATTCTCAGCACAGTCTCAAATACCATCTTGGCTTTTATCCGTTTATCGCTGGCTTTCAAATCTTACTAACGTATTTCAGCAAGGGATCTCACTTAAAGTTTAAGTTTCCACATTACACGTGTTGCAGTGTCAGTTGATTTCATCTTACATTTGCATTTCTCTCATCCGCTTCCCCCCTTTAGGGTATACCCACATCATTATCTATTTATATTCTACTCTATGCCCCCATTTTCAATTTTCAAATTCATATGATTCTTTTCCAATACATTTGGTATACTGCACCATATCCATGTCTTCCTTTATATCATCTATAACTTAGATTCCCCGTGTATGAAAACCCAACACAATCACGAGGCGATGAGAACTCTCGACATATAGTACAAAATCTTATCTGATGGTTGGTACTCAAGTAATGTAATTAATGTAGCAATTTATCTGAAGCCACATTCCATTCATTTCCAATCAGTAATTAGCTAGTGCTTATAGTCGTTTCAAATTCTTCATTAGGTAGCACTTATATTCTAATGATAAGTGTCCCAAGCTTTCCTACTACACTATATTTATCCCAACGGATATCATCTGTTTCTTCTAATAAATTCACAATACATCAGTTGTTTCGCAAATCCGCAATCCTTGTCCTTCAAGGATTTCACCATTTCTGAGGTGAAGTCACATACACGCAGTACTCCTTTATGCCTCATACTCTTTCATTTTTGTTGTATACCCAACGCTAACTTCTAACTTACTCAAAATCATATCAAATTTGTTTTAATAGTGGTCTTGTCTTATCATATCTTCGTCGTACTACATCTTTCAATTCGTAGCTATATATTTCCCTTTTATCCTATACTCATACTTAATTAATTACGTCTATCTTGGGTGCTTTCTTTAGTATTCCTTTCTGTGTCTCCAGTCTTTGTCCATCTTTTGTTCTGTGCACGAGGAATCTCATGCTACCCCTGTCTCCTTCGGAAAACACCACTCCTGCATAATCCCTTTCTCTTTTTCAAAGTGTATTTTGTTCATCCTTATGTGTTCTTACCATCCCAGTCCTTTTTTAGCACTTATTCTACCTCGTCGCTCATTTTTTCTATGGTTTGGTCTTTCACAGTCTCGTCACTTATATTACTCTTTTTCTTGGCTATACATGTCATAACCCATCACTATACTGTTATCCCGCTCTCTTTCTTCTTATTTCCTTCTTTAAATTAACTCCTTCTTTTCCTGTGCTCGCTTTCACTTTCGTTACCACATGATCTCTGTTCTAAACTTTCCCTATAGGACTTTGTTAGTATTTTTTATTTGTTCTATACTTTGCCTTTCTATTTCACATTTGCCCTTATATTTTAGTCGCATAGATCACGTCATCTCTTTTAGTCACTTCCTCACTAGGCTTTACTCATTTTCATAACAATCTTTATTGTATTCACATAATATCATGTTCGTAATCAATCCTATAGTGTAACACTTCTTAACCGTATTCATGATTCCTACTATGGTTTAGTTACACTCTGTGGAGTAGGCGTATTTAACCCTTCACCCTTTATGGTCAATCTTATCCTTAATATCTCACAAGCTGTCTTATCAATACCTTCATAATTTGTCATAATCCTTCCTCCTCTGTACTTTTATCTCAATCATACTATTACTCCTTTTAACTGTAAACTCGTCGTAATTTATCCCTACCTATCAGTTCACTCGATATCTCAATAAAATGTTTTGTTAAGATTTGCCACCTTTTTCTAAATCATCCCTTAATATCACAAGCCCTTCCGAATTAGTCTAGCATTTCATCAACAACACATGAAACACATGATCCTAGACAGCCCATAAGTTTGAGTTTTCCTTCCACAAATTCCATCTCCAATTAGTTGATTAAGAACTAATAAAATGTCACCATGAAGCATTCTCCAACCACCACCAGAAGAAAACTAGAATCCGACAAGCACCACAAGACTTCTTAGTGCTTGATTCACATGGTTTACCTCCAGGTTTATTCTTGAGTCGTGAACGAATTATTTAGTTCATAAACTACTTGCTATATGCTTTGTACTTTTCAATAAAAGTGAAACTTAATTATTATACATTTTTGCCCTTCAAATGAGCTTTTTCTAAGGCAAAATGTGGTTGGAAAATATTCTGGTCCGTCCAAATGAATTCCAAACTTTGCTGCTCATATATGCTTCTTCAAAATAAAATTTTCCAAATAAGAACGGTGCCTCTTACGGATGACATGGAGGGTACCTCTTAAAGCTTTAGTCCAACATAATAAATTTACCATATCGGTATCAACTTTCAAGACATATTATGAACTTATATCTCATTCTCTTCTTTTTCCTATTTCTGGGGAAAATTTGGGCAGAGTTTCCTCTGTACTTCTCACTATCCCAAAACATGCACGCAGGAAATACCAACAATGCCTCACAGGGCCAACATATATACGCATATATCATATCGTATCATAGCCACACAGGGCTGCCAATTTCCAATAAAAAGTATAAAGGCGTCGGGACTTACCTCACATATCGCACCTCGAGACGTACCTGATCCTTTAACGATCTGTTCTATTATACTTTCCTATCCACCTTCTCTTTCATCCTTCAACTTTACGTGTCGATCATACCTCAGTATTCTTACCTTATCCGACATGCCTCTTTCGCACCGTTACTTACCTGTGTACTTTGTAACTTCCAATATCATCAGTCGCTTCCTTCTGTCAATGTCGTTCTTCAGCTGAAATCAAAGGTTAGTATAAGGAATTTCATTTCCTATGGCTGGACTCTATTGCACGATCTTAGATATCAAAGAAAGGTAACATCCTAAATGTCCTGTAGCTTCCTGTTTATAGATGTGGTGCACAACACACCGATAAACAAGACTCTACTAGACACGGTCTGTAGACACTCCGAGGATGAACTACTCTGATACCACTTTTTTCACGACCCAACCCCAAGGGCCATGACTAGTGCCCGACCTAGACACCCATATACGTACCTGTTAGATATAGTTAAACCGAAACTACGAACAATATGGAAACTTACAAAAGAACTCTGAAGGTTCATAACGTCATCACATATGTATATCCAGATAAACCGTCTCCTGAGGAGTCACAACTAATCAGATCATAAAATGATACGCAAGCCGACAAGGCTGCCACTACATACGAGCATCATATCATATGCAAGCCGACAAGGCTGCCATTACAGACGACATATCCATAGCACCTCGTATAGACACAGCTGGACAGAACTTATACACAACCCACACATATGTCTACAGACCTTTAAGAGTATCGATAGCGAAATATGGCGGGACAGGGCCCCACTGTACCCCTGGATAAACATATGCATATACATTATAAGATCCGAACAAATATTCTAGACTCCGGAACAACGGAGCTCTCCAAGACAGCTGAATAGAAGTCCTATGCTGAAGGGTCACCAAACCGACTATCTGTACCTGCGGGCATGAAACGCAGCCCCCCGAAGAAAGGGGGTCAGTACGAGATATGTACTGAGTATGTAAAGCATGAAATACAGTAAAGAGGATCATAACCGAAATAGGGAGTGCAGGAGACAAGTATAACACCCAAAATACCAAAACACTTGCCTTTTTAAACATAAATCATGCATGTCAATATCATATATCATACCCGGCCCATTATGGGACTCGGTGAATAGAGTCATCATATGCCCTCCTGGCCGCCATAACATATCATCATATCATATCATATATATATATATATATATATATATATATATATATATATATATATACCGTACCCGGCCCTCTAGTGAGGGACTCGGTGAACAATGCAGTGAAACTGTGCACGATAACATACCCCGCCCGGGACTCGGTGAAAGACATATTGAGGCATGCACGAGCAGAGTAGTGAGCAACCATATGCAATTTAAAACATTATCAAGACTCAAATAGAATAAGAAGAAGGGATTTACACCTGAGTATCAATAGCGACAATCATATCAAATATCCCTCGAACGTCATCATAAACAATATCAAAAGAACCTTAAGAACCATAGACATATGTCAATATAGAATGAAACAGCTTATAGAAGTCAAGGACATCAGTTATCGTAGAGTTTCTAGGAATAGGAACTTATATATATATCGACTATTACCCAACGTATAGGAAACTGAAGAGGGATGCTCAATCACTTAAGAGTTCTAACATCAAGAAGCGAATAAGAATCATGAATCACACTCAAGACTTATGAATATGATTACCCCAAAGCTCATATCATTCATCACTTAAATCTAAGACATGTCAAAAGAAAGAAGGGACAGCTTTACATACCTATTAAGGATTAATCGTAACCTCGTTCGCCTCGTCGGCCCTTTAGCCTATTTAATATAAAAGTAACGCTATCGTTAGTAAACTATACTTTCTAGCTCATAAATCTGTGACCAATCGCCTATAGAACTTATTCTTTAACTTGTACTTTCTCAATTACGGTTTGTCATTAGTTAAGGACTTAACGGAAATCGGGCAGCATTTCCTCTATATATTCACCTAGCCCGAATTTCCAATTATTCTCCTGTTATCACAGAAATACCAACAATGACAACAATAGCAATATTCATATAGAATCCTTACAATTCAGCCCATAAACAACTCTAACAATCCAATAACCCTTTTTAATCCTTTTCATCCCACACTATCGTATAACAACGATTTCATGCAATTTCTTACTTCCGATTTCATCCAATCCAATTTTAATCCTTCCATTACAACACCATTAATACAATTATACAACAAAACAAGAAAATCTTACCTTAATTTTCTCGGAGGAATTTTCTACACTTAATTGCTCCAATTTCACTATTTCTTCTTCCTCAATTCAATAACCAATGTTGCTATCACCTCCTTGGACTTTCAAATCACCTTAGAATTAAAACATTTTTTTTTTTGTGAGGGTTGCCATGACCGAAGCTAGGCAACCATGGCTAGAATTTTCTTTTAGTTCACAATTGAGTGAAATTTGCAAATGGAATGAATAGTCATTGTTAGTCATCAAGATGGCTATATATCTATTGTCCATGCAAGGAACACGTGTCCCACTATAATGTCATCCATTAAATTTTATTTTATCACCTCTTTTTTTGTTTTTTTTATACTCAAATTCGGTGGGGCCCACCTTGATGGTATAATTAATTAACTCAATTACTCTTAATTAATAACTAATCCCCACTTAATAATCTAATCATAATTAATTAGTTCCTAATCTCCAATAATATTTCTACACTAAATCAAATTTATGAACAATTTGTGTACTAATTAAAATTGAAAATTAAAAGTTCTTATTTCATGTCCGAAAGTAATCCCGTCTTTAACTTGAGTCGATTTGCTTGCGAATAATTCGACGTATAAAAATGCGGGATATAACAGTGGCCCCTGCTGGGCATTGAGGCAGGTTACAGCTTTCCCTTGGTAGACTCTGGTTAGTTTCCATATTAGTATATTAGAAGGAACGGAGAATGCACGTGAAGGAATTGGAGATTTAGGATGGAATCATTGGATGATATTGTTGTGCGATTTATATGTTCGGGCTTGGGGCCTGTAGATTCCCTAGGGTTCTTGAATTGGTTTTCCTTGAGTATCGGTGGATTTTATGCGACTTAGAAGTAGTGGGTGGTACATACTTTTCTATGTCTCACTATGAGAATTCCCGTAAGTTACGGCTAATTGTGCTATGCCATTAATAGTGAATCTATTTGATAACTGGGCGGATAAAATGTACCAACAATTGTGAATTAGTTCTAGACTGAGTAGTAACGAATATCTTATGAGTAGAAGGTGAAATTACCTTGTATTAAGCTAATAGGCTAATAAAGGAAGTGTGGTAATAATGTGTTGTGCTTCGATTGTCCTATTGTTGTGGTCTTGATGCTGCGAGATAATTGTTGATGTTGGAAACTATTGAGATATCTTGTTCATGATATTGTGGTGCCCCATTTGTTGGCATTCGACCTTAAGGCTAGTATTCTATATGACTTGTATAGGCCTTCATGATACTATTGGTGCACCCATGTTTGGTGCTTGTGAAGTTAATCTCATTATTCATGTTGACTCATACATCGCATGCATTCACATCTCTCATGATATATTGTTGATAAATTGTTGGTACTTGATGAAACATTGTGATGAGCTTGGCTCAGTTTTTAAATGAGAGTGATGTGAGAGTCCGATATCCGATGTTAGTCCAGGAATCGTGGATTGAGTGAGTGCATGGACTCCGCGGGTCCCCCAGGGTGGTGCCGGTGAGAACCCCCGTGGGCAAAGATCCAGGTCTCGTCTGTCTGTTGGACAAAGATCCGGAACGAGTGGCACTTAGACTTCGCGAGTCACCTTGGGTTGTGCTACCGAGACGTTGATACTTCCGTCCGGAGTACATGTGTACACAACACTGCATTACATTTGCATTCATATATCATTGCATTGCATTGCATTATGGCTCATATTGTGATGATCTGGTGATTTACCTATGTTGTTGGGTTCAAGTTGGATGTATTAAGACTTGGCACACTTGGGTTTAGACGTTCTACTTAGGCGATGTGTGTACTTAGTAACTCTTATTATCGTCCTATACTTATTAATTTACCTCGTAGATCGTTCGTAGGAGCAGTTATATGTTTGACTTACAAGAAGATGTGGGATAAGGAATATTTTAATAGCGAGTGGACTCCCTTACTAAGCACAAATGACATAAGGATATATGACTAGCGTGGAACTCTTGTGGAATTGATTGTTAGCTACTAAAGAAGAGTTGCATGATTTTAAGAGTTTTGATGTTGTAACGAGTGGTAACTAGTTGTATGGTATTGATCTAGTTGCTTATACTGCTTATTTCTGAACTCTTTTGTTGATATGTGCTACTCAATACGTGCTGATTGTACTGATACTACTCTTGCTACACCCTTTTTAGGGTGCAGAGTGTTTCAGGTGGTTGATTATGTCATGTTCGGAAGATGTGCACACTGTCTTGAAGGCTTCCTCCCACTTATCTCCTGGATGGAGGTTGGGTCTTAGAGTTTTGTTGTAATCTGGATTACTTTAGTCGCTCTTGTACTAGACCAGGTCGTGGGGATCGAATGAGTCTTTGTATCTATTTAATTGTTGTAATCACTTCCGAAAACTTGATTAATATATTTATTTGATTACCACCGTTAATTATGTACTTATTGATTAAAAATGAATCTGTTCTTTATTTGGATAGTGCGTTATTTGATTGAGGGTTCGCCTATCGAGGTGGGATGGGTAGGTGCTCACGCGACTCTAAATTGGGTCGTGACAAAAGCCTTCGTGATCCAAAGTTCTAAGTAAGGGTTCTGGTGATCTCCTAGGGAAGGTGTTAGGCACCCTAGTATTAAGAATCTGTACTATACGGTTGACCTTCGAATTCCAAGGTATGAGTATTTGCATGAACTGTTTATTTAGTGTTTACTCCTGCATTTATAACATCTGTCAATGGCATATCATTGAATATATTCCCTTTACATATAGGGTATTTAGGTTTGGACTTATAATATACGGATAAATAATTTCCTTATATATATAAGGATAGTACATGTTATTTATAAAAGGGTATAAAATTGTTACGTTTTCAATAACAAGTGAATATAATTATGTTCATGCTCAACTCATACTTGGCTCAAGTCTGTCCGTTTAGAGCATTTAGATCGCCTTATCCAAGACCTTTACATTTACAAACGTCTCGTTATTTAAAAATACTACATTTAAAATAGTCCCATTTTATCCAAACTTCGGGTAAAATATAAGATTTATTTGGGTTTCTTAAAGGCAACACAATTTTTAAAAAGGAACTGGGCTTTCGATTTTCAGATTCTGCCTTTTTCTTTTGAAATCTAGTGGGCTTAGCCCGTTTCTATCTCAACTCTTTGAAAGAACAATTAATGGGTCTTTGGCCCAAAACTTAGAAATTCACTTTCTTATTTGGGGCTTGGCCCAAAAAGAAATGTTTTGTAAAAATTTTATCTGTTTGTATTCGTCCGTTTCAAAGTTGTATTTAAAGAAACAGTTTTTTTCCATTTTTAACTTGAAAATCTATCTATACTAAGCAGTCTTTTGAAAATTTGTTTTGGGGACCTAAAGTCGACTAACAGCATAAGTACCGTTGTCCTAAGACGGTTATTTCAAAACATAAAGATTCCAATATAATAGAGTTTTTACAAGTTTTACAAATACAATTACAACAAAATTGAAAATCAAAGGTAAGCATAAATAACTTAGTAGAGGCAGAGGGAGGTTAGGGGCGTACCAAGCTCCTAGTTGGCCATTTTTATCCATGACTGGGCTTTCTACACGTATAATATATATATATATATATATATATATATATATATATATATATATATATATATTCCCTTTCTTTACTGGACTCGATAAAAAATGCGAAGAATTGCCTGTTGGGCCTCGGCCCAACAGGTTGGCTTTGTACTCGGCCCAAATGGCCATGCGGTGATGAAGAGAAAAAAAAAAAAAAAGGAACCCGGTTAGTTTATATTTACTGAACTTGTCTCATATATAACTATACATATGTAAGTATATCAAATTCATTCGCAAGTCATGCAGTTAAAAGTATTTATATGTATGCTATTGGGCTCCACTGGTAGGGATTTAGACAGTAAAAGGGGGGCAGAAGGAAGTTAGGGGCGTACCAAGCTCCTAGTTGGCCATTTTTATCCATGGCTGGGCTTTCTACACGTATAATATATATATATATATATATATATATATATATATATATTCATATATATATTCCCTTTCTTTACTGGACTCGATAAAAAATGCGAAGAATTGCCTGTTGGGCCTCGGCCCAACAGGTTGGCTTTGTACTCGGCCCAAATGGCCATGCGGTGATGAAGAGAAAAAAAAAAAAAAAAAAAAAAAAAAAAAGGGACCCGGCTAGTTTATATTTACTGAACTTGTCTCATATATAACTATACATATGTATGTATATCAAATTCATTCGCAAGTCATGCAGTTAAAGTATTTATATGTATGCTATTGGGCTCCACTGGTAGGGATTTAGACAGTAAAAGGAGGGGGGGGGGGGGGGGGGGGGGGGGAGGGATCATCACAATCCGTATTCATTATGCCGCACAAGATCCAAGAGGTTTCATCAAACTCAGGCATGGCAGGACATCCGGGGAAGGCTAAGACTCTCATCCTCCCAACCAGTACAGCCATAGGAGAAATAATAGTAGAATATGATATATGGGAATTGTATAGATTGGTACGTATGGACATAGTGTACAAACAGAGGCAAAATCGAACAAATAGGCAATGTGTGATAGGAAGGAATTGACACACACAAATGTAGTATAACGAAGGGCAGAACTGAAAACAAATAGGCATAGTATGGACAGAAGCAGATTGCAACATGGATGTAGCATAACTAAAGGCAAAACTGAAACAAGTAGGCATGGTATGATCCTAAGCAAATTGACTTGCACAGATGTAGCATAATCAAAACAGAATTGAAACAAATAGGCTTGGTAGGATTGAACATACAAAATAAGGCCTTCTTGATTCCAACTAATCGTTGCAGGACACAACAATCCACACAAAACAACTAGTAAGCAGATAAACAGACAGAATTATCTATCTATTATTAAAAGCCAAGGACAAAAGCACCACATTCAGCCAAGTCGCATTATTAAGACAAAATAAACTACTTTTCTAACTAAAAAAAACTTCTCAATTTTGAATTGATAACTTCTTGAAAAAAACTGTACATAACCATGCATATTGTCAAACAAATACAATAAGTAAATAAGCATCTTTTTTCATTTAATTAATTGATTACTCATATCCATGATTTAACCTCTTTCAGCCACGTTGCCAAGCATTAGGAGAAGTTATTTTGTAAATTAAAGAACTGCCTCAAATGCAAAAAAAACGTGTGCTTTACTTTGACAAAGCAATTTACAGAAACTGAAAGATTGTGTGAAACACAATTCTACTCTCTATGTTAGTACTTCTCAATTAACATCAGTTTTCAGAACAAATCAACATATCTTCCAGATATTGGGAGTAAAAACCTACCACAAACATCAAATAACACAACTTTAACTAAGGTATAGATGGAACAGCTTTTGACATACTATAGCACCAGTTCTTTGAATTTTGTTAATTCAGATTAATTTCCTCATCATGTAGGATGCTTACATAATCAGGCCCTTGATCCTCACAATAACTCTGGCACCATGAACAACACTTCGAAATTTGGAAATCATGGCAAGTGCACATTTTTTTCTCCTGCTATTTGATGTGAATCTTCCTGATTATTTATCAATAGCAGTAAACCTGCACAGGAATCAACCATGTCTCAGTATTTGTGCACAGATACAGAGGAAAGAATCGTTATGACAAATAGGCAAGGTAGATAAACCTTCCTTTCCTTGAACTTTGACCCACCTAGAGGCCGCGTACTGCCTCATTTTTTTGATCATGCCAAACTTCGTCAAGTGAATGGACAAAAATTTCATAAACGCTTCATGTTGGAAAAATTAGCTCTATGTATCTTGGGTTTATCGTTTCTTTTATTTATAAAGAGGGTGGAAGATTAGCAGTCATTTTCTATAGAAGCAGTTTAAGGCTTCACTTATCTAGGGAAAAGAAATGACGGGTAAATTAATACTTAGTTTTACAACTGTATAACTTTGATATGAATTATGATTCTTAAAGCGTGAAGGAATTAAATCTCACATCCTATGTTTAGGAGACCAAATTAGTCGATTTTCAGTAGATCACGCTCATCTACCTCTATTTCATTGTGTTCTGAGCGTCTTATTTATCTGATGTGAGTAATCTCCTACGTCTTTTTCTGTGCAATTCTTGACTCCTTTTTCGCTTTGATTTCGATTCTCTTATTTTCCTTTCTACTTCTAATTTTTGCAAGTTTCTGCATTTCGTTCATGTTCGATTGTCTTTCCTTTTTCGTTTTGTTTATTTCTAAAAGAGTCTTCATTTATTTGTGGTTTCACTTTGATTTTTATTTGAAATATTGACAGCAAAGAGTAGTAGTGCAGACTGGAATGGATTTCCTCCAACCACACAATCTAATGGATTGCTTTCTTTTCTTCTTGATTTAGTTAGTCTTTCTTCAACCTTTTTAGTTGCAGATATATATTACCAATACTTATGCTGGTATGTTTTGTTTCATCTTCTCTATTTCAAGTTTCATCTTATATTGTGGTAATTACATGTTCGTGTGTGTGTATTCAGCATCTCAAACTTTTGGCAAGTATCACTCTTTTATTGGCTTTCACTTTTTTCCCCTTAGCTTCTTCGCATTGAGGAGATGTCACCTGCCCAAAAATCCATCGCCCTCTTTTGAATGCTGGATCAAGGTTTGTTTGATCATTTTTGAAATATCGGTCTCTCTGTTTATAGAGATCTTATTGTTGTTTTATTTCGTTGATAACGAGTTTGTTTACTTCAATGTCTCACAATCATATTTGATACCCTTTTGAATTAAAAGAGAGTAATTTTGATTGTTTACGTATAGATATTTTATAGCATATGTTTCTAGTGGGGTTTCCATTTTCTAATCTGAAGAGTTTCTATTTGTGGTAAGTGCCCGTAAAAACGAACTTACACTACCACTGTTAAGAAATCTGTATTGCAAAAAATACTTTTAAACAGTAACAGAAAACCAGAAACTGGACAGATTCTGCAAACTGCAGAAAACGAAATTAGCAGAAACTGAAAAATAATATGAACAGTATGGTAAATTATATGGAGAATCAAATCGAGCCCATTGAATTCACAGTGTGTCCTTAAGGAAATTATTCCCCTCAATGTACCCGAGGTGTTGGAATCTTTCCTCCCAGGATAGAACGATTTACTCACCAAAATAGCGGTACAACAAATTCTAATGACGACGAACCACTCGAAGGTAGTATATCACACGAGAGTTTTTAAGAAGTGCAGATAAAGTAGAAGAAGAATATCAGAAAATTTCGTAAGTAAAAATTCGGAGGATTAACGAAAATATATAGCCTATTAAAGCACTATTTGGGAAAAGGTTTGCAACCTTTCAGAAAAATTCCATTTAAAAACGGAGGGAAATTTTAAATTAATCCGGGAAAGAAACGGGTCGCTGGTCAGACACGCGGATCCGAGTCACTAACGGGTCAGGATCTGGAAATTTTAATTTAATTAATTACATAAATAATAATTAATTAAATAATTAAAATTAAAGGAAATTTGGTCCAAAAAGATTATCAATCAAATCATTTGACCAAATCCAAATCCAAATCCAAATCCGAGCCGAGCGACGACATCGCGAGGGGAGTGCTTGACCCTTTAGCAACAAGAAGGAGTGCTTTTACTTTGAAGTAGGAAAACTTTTCTTTCCACCACCTATGAGGGACAAATGCTTATTTCATAAAGCAAGAGGGAACAACCGATTTTCCCTCCACTTTTTTTCCCTCCATTTCCCATTCAACCTATCCATTAAACCCAACAACCACATGATCATATTAAATAACATTGACCATCTAGCTGAGTGAGAATCTAATTCCACTTACATATTTTTTCAAGGCTTTGTCTTAGAGAAATATTCCAACCTTTGGAAATAACAATTCCCACCTTTGAATCTGTCTGTGCAGGTTTCTTCTTCCACTGGAAACATATATCAGGCAACACGCAAAGTTTATATTTAGTTTAATCATAAAACAAAGTGGAAAACTATTCTCCTTTGATCTTATGTTGTGATCTAGAGAATCTGTGATACATCGGAGTATAGAATAAAAGCACTAAATATTCAGTTCCTTGGGAATTTAAACTGAACCAACAGTGAGGAAGCACTTTACAAATTCTTGGATGAAAATGATTTATACATGTTTAGCAAGCTCCATCAAAATCTAAATACATGTACGAATTTAAAATATGAATTTTGTCACTTCTGTACCTAAACTTCTACTTCTATCTGCTGTCACTTTCAGCCCAATCTAGCAACTAATCCTATGCAACTATATTTGTGTATTCTCACAACTTTGTTCTCACCGGAGTTTTTGAAGCATGCCAATTAATGTGAAACTACTGCTTTTTTTGAAAGCTCTACCAAAAGAAAAATATCAAAAAAAGTATGTCAATTATAATTGACTAATTTGACTCCATTGCTATTAATGTTCTCGGGCTCTGACTAACTAATAATCTCCACAAGTACCAACTTTTTGGTCAAACAGTACTGCAACGACGAGGCTTATTATCAACATGATGTTGTTTTAATGTAGGGAATTACCTTCTGTCAATATGTAAATAGGAGTAGTATACATGGAAATAACACTATTGTGATAGTTAAGGATGTGTGATCTGATAACCACACAACATCTGGGAATAGAGATGTGTGATCTGATAACCACACAACATCTGGGAATAGAGGCTTTGTTCATGAATGCATGTAAATAAAGTAGTTACGCAATGTTATCTTTATTTGGTTTGATAAACTTCCGTTTTATACGATTTCACGTTACTATATAAGTGATCATGAATCAAATAAACAACATAATCAAGCAATCCAATTCTTATTAATATTAGGAGTTGATCTATTTAGCTTTAATTTATTACAAGCTGTTATTGTACCATTATATTTTATCACATATGATCAAATAGATTTTGGAAGTACAAAAATTAGCTATTTCAATTCTAAAAATTAGGCCTATGCTTGGGATTTTTGTTCTTAAATTTTGTCATTTGTGTTTTTTGAAGAGTAAGTAGTCTATTATTTGTTGATACATTAATAATGAGATTAATTGTGAGACTTTGATATGAATTATGATTAGCGTGTTGTTTTTACTTTTATTTTTGGAATTTTTGGTTATTATTCTGCTTTCTGTGTCCGTATTTTTCCTTGATTTGTCTTTGTGAAATAAAGGGATGATAAGTTCTCCTCAGAGAATCATAGCTCATAAAGGTAAAGATATGATTTGCGCTTATGAAGTTAAAGTGTTTTTTTGAATGATTTTTTCTTTCTAAATTTTAATACTTACCAGAGGTTATTCACTATCTTAAACTAGGTGGAGATCAACTGTTCAGTTCAGTAACATGGTTTGTAGAGTAAGCGATTTCAATGACGATTCTTTCGTTTTTTAAATACCTCTACAATAATCGACAGGTTTGTGGTGTATCGACTTATTGTGATATTGGCTTCCTAAGTATAAAAAATTGTATACAACAACTACATGAATCATACAAAATGTTAGTCTGTAATAAGAATGATCCCAAAAATGAGAATAAAAATTCTGTAATATATCACACATGGTTTATATACATATGTTTCTATTTTCTCTCTCAACTCTTTTTTCCTCACAATCAACGCATCGCGCGGGTACCTATACTAGTGTATATATAAACAGGCAGGATTATCTAAGCTAGTGTCATAACCATTTCTCAGCCGCCTAAGGTCTCATTAAGTTATTTAGAGTCATAGCATGGGTCAGCTTGTCATTAGTAGGTCACTCAAGTCCTTTTAACTTCACAAAATTATCACAAGTAGGTCTAAACTCTCCACAGGTCATGCTATGTCATAAACTCTATTCAACCCAGTCCAAGAGATGCCTACAACTAGATGGTCAAGCAATTGGTAATTTATCATGTAGGCAAGACATTCTCAGAGATGCAGGGAGCCAAATAGTCAAATAGTGACACTAAACGGTGTAAGCAAGTCATTAGATTTTAGATCAAAGACAAAGACAATTGAAAAATAGGCATAGCACACAGGTTCCCACTTGAAGCACTGCACTAATTCATTTCAGAGAAGAGTCTTGGAAGAGTCTTGTAACTTAAAGCATACATTTGGAATAAATGGTTTAACTCATATTTCTTTTACAAATCCCAGCATATGACAATAGTACCTACTAACTAGAACCAATGCTAATTCCTGCATATATGTATACTCAAAACCTTCAAGAGGGGATTACAGAGGCATGTCATGTAAGTAATCAGTCAAACAATCTTGGATCAAATCTTAGTTCCTAAGAGTGATTCCTCAAAACATTAATCTAAGCAGATCTTAAAGAAAGATGATGGCATAGTTGTGTCCTCAAATCAAAGACTTAGTCAATCATCAAAAGGAAACAAGTTTTAAGATACAGATGCACACATTGCAGTTTTATGCAAAAGAAGTGGCATTAAAAAAAAATAGGATTTCATTAAACTCTAATGTTCAGAAATAGCATAGAGGTGGCAAAGATAGGCCTCATTCAGGTTCAGTAATAAAGATGCACAAGAAAGGTATGTAGATTTCACAGAGGGTGTGACTTGAGTAAGATGACAAAAGAAGAAAAGAACAATCATGCATTTCTATCTCAGCAGGCTTCCTAAAAGAAAGGTGTCACACTAGCAATTCAGGCAGTCCAAATGGCTTTCATGGTTTAGAATTTCATCCAAAATAGATATTAGTATTCAAGTCTCAATGTTTAGTCAAAACTCTTCTCCGTTTGCACAGAATCTCTCAATTACACATTCACAGTTTCACCATTTACTTTTAACTAAAGGAAAACAACTTAAACAAAATACTTGGCCTTAGTCCTTACTCCCCTGTGTCAAATGATGGAATTTATGAGATCACAATGCACTTATGTAGCAAACATAAACAAAATAGATATTAGTATTCAAGTCTCAATGTTTAGTCAAAACTCTTCTCCGTTTGCACAGAATCTCTCAATTACACATTCACAGTTTCACCATTTACTTTTAACTAAAGGAAAACAACTTAAACAAAATACTTGGCCTTAGTCCTTACTCCCCTGTGTCAAATGATGGAATTTATGAGATCACAATGCACTTATGTAGCAAACATACACCCCATATGCTCATAGAAATGCCATGGTGCCTCTTATTTGGAGGACAAATGTTATGAACCAAGTGGTATTTGATTCACTTGATCCTCCTCTAAGGCACCTTTTAAAAGGCTCCTCCACATGCCATGTGATCTTTAGTATGCTTCACAAGTCCACATGATTACATAAGATTCTTATCATTTAATCATTCCCAACTAAGTGCTTATCAAAAATTTTAATGAAAATGGACTCTTCAGTTATCTTACTATTAGTCTACAATCCCTAAACCATTTTAAGACTTCCATCACTCAAGAAATGTAGATGATCATGCATACTATTCTTCAAGACCAGTTAAGCTAAGGGTATGTATCCAGTTTCATTTTGTATTTCACCATAACCAAAATAAATGTCAAATGTCAAAAAAAAAAAAAAAAAAAAAAAACAGTTGTGGACATACTTTACTATCCAAGTCAGGAAAGATGCACAAGAACAGGACCCTTATGGACAACACAGACCTCAAACTCAAGATCCAACTACCTTCTTCTGAAGTTCACCCATTCTTTCATGTTAACTGTACATTACCTCTCTATTCATGGACACTTAGCAAATGAAATACCATTTTTAGATTATCCTTAGTTAGCTTAAGATGAGAATCAGTCAATCTTTTTACTTTAAATTCACATGGTTCAAACTGGGACTCTTGACCTCTTTTAGCCTTATCATATACCAGTTAGGTTGCATCAAGGCCATCCTTGTGCCATTTCAAGAGAATCTAACAGACTTAGGTAAACACAGGTAGATTTACACACATTTAGAAACAATCAGACCTCACTCAATCACATTCAAGCACCTTGATCACATCTTAAGGCTTGTATAAGCATGTTTAGACATCATTAAATCCTGTTTGGACCAAATATAACTCTTTACTTAATCTAGCTATGACCTATGCAATCAACATGATAAGAGAGCAAGCATGTTTAGATCAAAGTAGGTTTAAAATTCTCAAATCAGTGTACTTGAACCAATAAATTAACAAATCTTCTAAGTCAACTCAAATAAGTTACCACAATTTCATCTAATTTAAGCCAGTAAAGTCTTGTAATCCAAGCATCAGTGATTAAAGGGTTCAAAAAAGATTAAACAGTACCACTAGAGGTCACTCAAAGTCACTTATGTTGAGTCTCACAGTTAAGCATCACTCATATTAGGTAATTGAGCCGTGATTCAAGCAACATTTAAAAGAGACAGTTAAGTTTAAGATACCCTCATTAGCATATTACACAATCCAAGTTAGTACTCTAACAATAATGTGGCATTCCGTTGGTCATCTACCCAACTAAAACAAGTCTCCTATTCAAGTGTACTGTCCAGAATGAATCATATTAATCTTCCATAAACTTGAAACACATGCCAGGACAATAATCATGTTAAGCAACTAATATTTTAAACTAAACAACTATTAATTGAACACACTACATCACAGTTAAGAAAGATATAAACTAAAAGAGCAAAAACAAGATAAAATGTTACCTTTTTTGTGTGCAACCATGTGAAGAATTGAATTTGGAGCCTTTGATGCTTCCAATCCCAAACTCAGCAGCACAGATAGAGTAAATAAAATTTAGAAACTGAGAGACTCAACTCTTAAAAGAAAGTTTAAGTCTAAAATTATACTATTGAGCTTAAATTTCAAGCCGGACTTAAAATTCTAGCTTTTTAGGTAGTCCAAATTTTTTTTTTCCTTTCCCCCCCCCCCCCCCTCTTTTGTGAGGGTTCGGGGTTCTATTTATAGAACCCCAACACTATTGAAAACCTTAAAAACATCGATCTGGGACAACATGTTTTTTTCAAATGCAAACTTTCAGTACACGAATTTAGCGACCCGGATCTACAGAGAACGAACGTATACGGTTAGATTTGACCCATTCTAGGTAGATCCGCAACAATCCCTTGTGGACCAATGAAAATTGAGTTCGTACTATCACAATGTAACAACAAAACATAGAAAATTGTATTCTTGACTTGAAAATTAAAGGGAAAGTAAAAAAGGAAGAGGACTAATACCGTGTTTGGGGTGAGGTTGAGTGAAAACGGAGTTGAACATTAATAGTATCATGAAAATAGTTGTACAAAAGCTGATATAGGTGTCAGACCTCTGCGTATTTGCCATTCCTGGCATGAGAGTTGGATGGAGTTGATAAAGCAGCACGTAGGGTTTTCGTGGAAGTGGAAAGAGCGGCGGAGAGATAAGGGAGAGAGTGTTTGGTATGAGTGAAATGTTTCTTTTAGGGGCAGTACCCCTTCCCCTTATCTTATTTTGTTTTGGACCGGGTCGGTCTATCTAATTGGATTGGGCCTGGTCCGAATTTTTTTTGAAAGGAATGGGGCTTCTTCCACACGTATCATACATGTATATATACGTATATTAGGTGTATATACATATGTGAAGGGCAAGATGGGTAAAGCAAACAATGGGGAAAATTACAACATCGATCATTGACCCCAACACTTTAATTATAATAAATTTAGGACGTAATTATCCTACTAATTAATTTAAAAGTGCTGTCAATTACGGAAATGGCCTTAATTTGCAAATACGACCTTAATAGGTTTAATCCTAATTGATCATTTCAATTATGGCCATATTTATCCTACTTAGCCAATTAAAGGTTAAATTACATTAATGGCCTTAATTGATTTGAGCCAACGGATTTGGTCATTTCAATCAAAGCCACTCGGAGGTAAGTTTGCAAAAATGACCCCAATTGCCTTAAACCATAGCTTGATTAATTCAATTGTGATCATAACTAAAGCAACTAAATAATTAAAAATCAATTTGCATTAATGCCCCTCTAATTGACCGATTATCCTAATTAAATATTAGAAACAATAATGACTAATTTTAACAAATTATGTCAATACACAAAATTAAGGTTGAGGGACAGAATGGTCAATTCTTTTAATTAGTCAAATTCCTTAGATTAAAGAGAATAATATATTTGCTAACTTCATTTTTGACAATTTAAACAATTAAATGGATGATTATTTAAAATTGCATTTTCTTTGATTAAATCTAACAAATATTCTATAAATGTCATTAAATGTACCAATTAATTCCTAAATAATTTATAATATTATAGAAATTACTTTGCCAATTAAAAGGGGTAAAATATTGACCTAAACAATTTTATAAAATCATTTTGACCTCTAAAAATGCCTGGTTCACTTTGTTTTTTCATCCAAGGATTCTCAGTAATTAAAAATAATTACGGGAGGTTAAAAATTAGGTGTCAACAGTAGTAAGGTACCATTAGCACAAACAACAAGTATTGATCGGCATCATAGGCTGACAACAATTAGTTCACATATATAAAGAAAGAAATCAACGAATAGGCATATAAGCAATTAAATATAGTCACTAAGCACATCCATGTAAGACTTGCAGTAATATGAACAACGATAGATCCCAGTAGTCTACAGCCACAGCCTAAGCGGAAACCTCTAGTCCTCGAATCCATCAAGTGTCTAAGTAAGTGATCAACAAGCATACAGTACTCAAATGAATCATCAACCAGGAATTCAATACGGAAACGTACCATGCAATACAATAAATGCAACAACAAGAATCAGTGATATGAAGGGAGGTAATATGAATGCATGTGCGATGCAAGGTACTAGCCAACTGTCTCATACCGTACACACATGCTACGGACGGAAACCTCCACGTCTCAATAGTTATGACCTATAGGAGACCCGCGAAGTCCATGTATCAGTCACTCCCCACATAGCCTAGAGATGACTTCCACAACACTAGCCACTTCGCACACAGCCCAGAGAGGGTTTCCATATAAAAATTGTCCATAGTCACTCTGCACACAACTCAGAGGTGACTTTCATACATTCAAATCCTCATCATACGTTTTAGTAAATCTTTTTCCATTAATTTGTCCGTTGGAACCACACCACATTAACATGAGAAATGCTGGGTGAAATGCCTGCATGAATGTCGAATTACACAATAATTATGAGGGTGAATAAGCTTAACAATAGCTGTAAATCAACTACCAATACAAACTTATTACCAAATCTATGCAATGCCACATCCGAAACAATTTTTCTTCAGACCCCATAGGTAACATCAAACAATATATGCAAGAGATGCCATATAAAATATATATGTAGCAATCACCACAATAAGAAGCCTCGGATGTTTCACTTTATGTCCTATCATTTCTAATATCAAATCACGGTTCATATCAATGAATCATCTAGAATGTGTATGACTAATATACATCATATCAATCTCAAGTATAATCGTATCAATCTCAATCGTGCCTCGACATGAGCATATATCACAATATCAATACCAAATCAAGTTCTTTCCTTTATCAATGAATGTCAAGATAAGTGGAGTCGAACGTATCACAGCCAAGACATGACAATTAAGCAACAAGTCTAATACCACACACATGGCAACAAGCCAAATCACAACAAATGAGGCGACAAGCCCACAAAGTCAACAACTATACCAACCTAAGAATATCCATCCCAGCTTCATACCCAAAGGCTTAACATGCGTTCTCCGTCAATAACTAACTCTACATATGCTTCGCTAACTGGAGTCTAACTGAAAGGTAAGCCGTAACTTATCGAGCTACCGAGCTACCGAGCTGGGGCCACAAACCATCAAATGTGAGCTTTACCCTTCCGAAGAGCCTCTGAATACTCAAAGTCTTAAACGGGTATTTCAAAGATAGAATAGGTAACCCAAGTTCTACAAGTCCAATTCTACTCTCCAATTGCTAATTTAGCTCAAGTATTGATCAATTTCCTCATTCAAAACAAAAACCCCAAATTAGGCATAAATCACAGTTTTCCCATAATCAAATCATTAACCCAATAGGAGATTCAAGCTTATTACTACTAATTAATGAAATTCCATTATTAGATTATCCAAATCCATCAATTAATCTCACATTCATAGCCTAATATTCAACTAATAAAATTAAGGTTGTGTTACACCGCTTAGAACTAAGGTTAGACTCTTATCGTTAGAGTTTTAGCGGAAAATTTGAAAGTTTGCACGTATTACGA
The DNA here is from genome assembly GCF_019175385.1 of Lycium barbarum. Taxonomy (NCBI): domain Eukaryota; kingdom Viridiplantae; phylum Streptophyta; class Magnoliopsida; order Solanales; family Solanaceae; genus Lycium; species Lycium barbarum. The sequence continues at coordinate 76,105,835 of NC_083345.1, forward strand.
AAGTGGTTGACAAGCTTAATTTGGGCACCCATAACCCTTTGATTTGTTGAGAATTTGGAAAAGGTTCCTTAATGAAAGTTGTAGTACGTATAAATACCTTTTCAGGCATATAAGGACCTGTCCAACTTAAGTTGGAGCAAGGAGATATGATCGTCTCAAAATGGCTAATAGAGACGTGCTTAAGATTCGGTAGAATCGACTAAGTTTTCGATACGTCTATTTTCTAGCCAATTATAGGAAAATCCATGGATAATTTGAGAAGACTTAAAACATGAAAGTTGTAGCCCTTTGAAATATATTTCCAACGGTATATTGTGGACCCCTAACAGATCTCTGTGCTAGGAGTTATGCGTATTTGACTGAGCACTGTCGACTGAGTATAAAAGTGATAGAGGAGCTCACTGAGTTCGCCTCAAAGCTAGGCAAGGGCTCGCCTTGGGCAACGTTCAGCGAGGTAGGGATCCAAAAGTGCAAAAAAATCCAGAAAATTGTCTAAGTGTAAAATGGACAATGGACAAGGGAGCTCGCTGAGCTCGACCCAAAGCGAGGCAGGGGTAAGCCATAGACCGCGCTCGGGGAGCCTGGGTGTCCAAAATGCCCCATGCTATAAATTCAACACTTAACTCGAAATTTCATTTATCAGACATTCCAAATTCGTTCTAAAGACCTACGTAGTCGTTTTCCTCCTCTCCTCATCCTCCCACGTCAAGGTAAGATCGCTCTGACGATTCCTAAGTAATTCTAACATTAATTCATGAATTGTAACAATTTTTCTTCAACCAAAACATAGGAGAAGGTAAATCCTTCTCAAGTGAGTCAAAGCTAGAGTTTTGGTGTTCTTCGTCAGAGAAGTAGTTTAGTTCGTTGGATTGGAGCGTTTACTGGTTATGTAGAGTTTCTGCCTAGGTGTGGGAACATCTTAATTCTTCCCCACACCACGTTCTTCCATGATTATACAAGAGTTCATTAAACTATGGTTTTTAGACAAGTCCATGATAACCCAAAGTTCATGCCCCATGAATTACCATGTTTGAAATATATAGTCTGTCACGACCCAACCCCGTGGGCCGCGACTGGTATCCTAACTGGATACCCATACGTACCTACCTGACAAAATCGGCGTACCAGACAGAACATTTCAAATAGGTGTTTACAGATTCAAGCCAATACAGATACGGCGCGCGCGAAAATATATATATATATATATATATATATATATATATGCATACTGAAACTTTTGCATAAGCCGATGAGGCTAACATAACAGACAGAGTCGCAAAATCGTACGCACCTACCTGAACAGATGTAACCCGTAACCCACATACATATCTACAGGCCTCTAACAGACATACAGAGTCATATGACGGGACAGGGCCCCGCCGTACCCAGAGTTCCCATACGTACAGAATATACAGATGTCAGAAGATATATATACCAAAAGAACACGCTCCGGATCAAAGGAGCTCTCCAAAATAGCAGAATCTGTGCCCTAGACTGGCGGCGTATCACCGGGTGCGTCTGTACCTGCGGGCATGTAACGCAGCCCCCGAAGAACCGGGGGTCAGTACGAAAAATGTACCGAGTATGTAAAGCGGAAATATAACAAACATAATCATAGTCTGAATCAGAAGCACGGAAGTATAGCCAACGGAATCATAATCCAACGAACAGACAGAGGTATACCGGACAGAGTCGTAATTCAGACAGACAGGCGGAAGAATACCGGACAGAATCATAATCCGAACGGACAGACAGAAATGTACCGGACATAATCACAACCCAGACGGACAGACAGAATCATAGTCCAGACGGACGGATAGAATCATAGTCCAGGCGAACAGACAGAATCATGCATGCAGAGTCATACAGAGTCATATGCTTATACAGATACAGATAGCATATACATACATACATACATACAGATCCCGGCCCTCTCATGAGGGACGCGGTAACAGAACCCGGCCCTCTTAGTACGGGACGCGGTGGACAGACAGAATCAGATCATATGCCATCCTGGCCGCCATCCCCATACACAAATCATAATATCATACAGATATAAACAGATCCCGGCCCGCACACCGAGGGACGCGGTGAACAATGCAGAGGAGTATGCACGATAACAGAACCTGGCCCGGGCGCAGTGAAGGAAGCATTGAGACATCCACGAACAGATTAATGAGAAACCACATACATACAGATCATTATACAGACTCAATCAAACTGAAGTATTCCAAACGGCGAGTCAAATCAGAGTAATCGGATAGTGTTCATAATACGCGCCTATATCCTACTTGGGAAGGCACGACAGATTATTACCAGAGTAAGACTTTCAGATGTCAAAATCATTTTGTAAGATTTATAGAAAAATATCGTCATATCATGATTAGAATGTTAATCCAGATGTTGTCTGAGAAAGGCAGACAGAAACAAAGTAGTTAAAGTTATACAGAAAGTATCGGGCCTTGTGGGCCCCCCTCGGACCAACCTGAGGAGGCGTACGTAAATTACAGATAGTAGACCTTATGAGGTCGTCCATAATGATTTGGAAGTATTCCGACTCCATTTAGGAAGGTTGCATACTTAAGGTTCACTTTGAAGACAAGTTATAAGGAAATGGATTCAATCTTACTGAAGGAATTGGAGCGGATTTCCATCTCGAATTCCGAGGAACGGAGTCGTATTTAAGGCTCGCGGCCGAGCCTATTATGTTCAGAACATGCCTAAGAATGAAGGGGTAGGCTTTACATACCTCAGTTGCGCCTTATGCTCGCTTAGCTTCAATCCCAATTTCGTACAGAATCTACAAATGGTCATGTTTACCAATTGTCAAATTCGAGCCTTTAAGATTCCAAATTTCATTGCATACTTGCCTACCGAAATTTCGGCAGCATTTCCCCTATATATATAACATCCCCGAGACTTAGCTCGGCTTAATATATCAACACAGCACCCAACAACAACATCAATAACAACAACAAGTATTACAAAATATGCAATTTGGCATTACTAGCCATCTTTCCGACATAGCACAATATCTTTCATTCCGACGTTACACTTCCAACCCAATCTTACCATTTTCATATTCATCACTCATCAAGATCATTACAACATGAATCGGAGGCATATCATATCGTTTTCACCAAATATACATAAGATATACGCAATATATAAGTTTCCTACTAAGGGCATATTTCACCCGCAACCTCCAATCTTTAGCATAAATATCCATAGCATATTCTTACAATTTCATTCCCATAATCACATAAACTATACTAAACTCATCTACTTTCCGACAACCAATTAACAACACTTTTTCTCATTTTCATCACAAGATTACCACACAATTAACATACTAATTATAACAAATCCATGTTCTCTCCAACATATAGCACTACACGGCCACACACACATATTTATACATCCACACGGCCATGCACTAAAATTTCCAACTTTTATTAATTCATTCAACTTTCATTTCCAATACAAATTCCATCATCACCACAACTAGATTATAACATAAATTCGACTCATCATAAGTATACAACACACACACACACACGGTCAAAACCTCCCACACGGCCAACACATATTCATACACATAACACACAAGTTTCATACTCCTTACTCAATTCCACACTCTACAACATGCATACACCTTCCATAAGATAACAAAGGCATGAAATTCTTACCTTTTCTTCAAATTCTTCACTTGCCACTAGAGTTGTCCTCTTGCCAAAATAATTATACCAAGTTGTAGAGAATCTTGAGCTTGGTAATAATCCCACAAGAAATGAATTTTTGAACCCAAGATTAGGCTCAAAGATTTTTTTTTCTTTCTTTCCTTTTCTTTCTTTCTAGCCGTGAGCCTCTCTCTTTTTTTGTTCTTGATTTTTCTTGAAGCTTCTAATTGATAAAGATGACTTGCATATAATATGGTCCCTTATCCTTAATTATCACATGGAAATTAATTCCATGGACTTGGGCCAACCTATGGTCGGTTGGGCTCTCCCATTTTGGGCCTCATTTCTCTTATATTTTTTTGAGTCCAAATGGTTACATTTTGTAATTCATGAAGCAAATTTTCAAAATTCCAATTTTTGCCCTTGGCCTCCTTTCGTTATTCCACACCAATATATATTCATAGCCGACACATTCATACCAAGTAAGGTCCAAATATGGCCTTATTCATTACAAGTCAAGTTATCTCAATTTTTTTCGAACATGCAAAAATGCCGGATGTAACATCCTCCCCCCCTTTAAAACATTCGTCCTCGAATGTTAAATTGACCTCATGGGGCGTCATACTATTTCGGGAGGGTCCTTTTTATAATCGTCCTTTGTCGACTTTTTGATACGGACTCTTTACCAATATGGCGGAGTAATTCTTCACATTACTGACTCATATGCTCTCATAACGTGTTTTCTTATATCCCATATAATCGCTGGGCCATGAATTGTATTCTAGTAACAGATGAATGCTTTTCTCTCTTTCACAGACATTGTGTCCCTTCTTCCTTTCCGTCCAAGCTTTTCAGACATCATAATCCATATCCCTTCTTGTTACACTCCTCGATTCCTTACCACATCATAGTATCCCCATGTCATACCAATCAGATTCACAACTGGGATCGGGCGCATAGAAGCATATCGGACGGATTCGCAATCGGAGGCAGACGTACTAAACTATGGCGGACAGATTCGTAGTCAGAATCAGACGTATGAGAGTATGTCAGACAGATCCGTGTTCAGAGTCAGACGGACAGAAATGTATCAGACAGATTCGTGATCAAAGTCAGACGTACAGAGATATATCAGACGGATTCGTTATCAGAGTCGGACATACAGAGATGTGTTAGACAGACTCGTAATTAGGGTTAGACATACAGAGATATATCACACAGATTCATATCCAGAGTCAGTCGGACAGAGGCATATCAGACGGAAACGTAATCGGATTCAGAAGTACAGAGGCGTAATAGACAGAGCCTCATCAGAATCAGAGGTGCAGAAATACAACAAACAGAGTTTTGATTAGGACCAGACCACTCCTATTAAGGCTCCAGTGATTTACGAAAATTTCCCTTTGTCGACATTTCGTTATTCGCCCCGACCATTGTATCACAGGTTATCTCATCGAAACCTGTTCACTCATTCATAAACTTGTTCGTCAAATTGTCATATAAATCGTCTTACGTGTCGCTTATCGACCCTTTCGAAAGTTTTGCTTAATCACATCTCTTATCCTTCATCTTTCCTACTATCCATACTCATTTTCTTTTTCAGATATCGTCGCACTAAACCGTGTTGTAAGGTAATCGGGGTTTTTCTATTCTTTGACAACATTCGTGTCCTCACCTCCGCTTCGTTTCGTGTATTCGGTTTAGTAAGACCTTTCGTTTATCACAACGTTAGTCGCCGGGACTCGGCTCTTGATCCATATGGGTATCAGACGAAAATCACACACATACATATACATTTACTAATATCTTACTTGCGAACGTCTCCGACCATTATTCAAATTCGCTCAATTTCCGAGCGGTATTGCACCCTTTGGTCTTGCTTGTTTAAGTCAGTTTCTCAGACCCCACACACTTTTCCCTCGTTTCATATAACCATACTCCATCCTTTTCCGGAGGTTCAACTCGGTCATATTTCCTACCCTTCGTGTCCTCCTAATGTTTGACCTTTTTGCTTTTGCTTCCCTTAGTCTCTTTCCTTTCCAATATCATTATACTGGAACTTTCCAAACTTAACAGATAGAGGGGATGACAACAGCCTACCTGATAACATTTGCACCATTTACCTTTGTTGTGGTTACTTGGAGCTCGGTACCCTTATTCAATTGGTGTCTTTCGCATTCTAGCACCGGTCGCGGGGACACACGTATTCACTAGTACGATCACAGATAAAGCATCATACACATTCATATGTGCATACATATTTATTTTCAACTAGGCCACACATTATCCCCAAACATCGTTCAAACCTATTCTAATTCCCAAGCCGTAGCGTTCTTTCTGTTACTTCTCTAATCTATCTGATCGCGTGCTGTGTGGCCTTTTATGATCTTCAACCATCTCGCATATTCTAACCCCACTCGGGCTATCTTAACTTTCCATTCGTCTCTTATATCGGAATATATAAAATTCTTGCATACTTCCCAGGGGGTCACCCATCCCAGAATTGCTCTAGCATTAGCACGCTTAACCTCGAAACTTTCACGCGTTTTGACGCGTTAAGGCTAGTGTAATTTCGTCGACTGCCCCGCACGACCTTTGCCACGTAATTTAGGGCAGATCGGGATCTTAGTAAATTTTCGGAAAATTCTCGTAGTGGGTCCCACCCTGGGCTATACCATACAATTACCATGTTGTCTTTCTGAATCTTCAATATTCACCTTCATCTGGGGTTTCTAGATTCACACTAATAGTGGAGACATCTCAGTCACCCTTGCTTTTAACCACTAGGTCTTTAATCCTTTTAAACTTTCCGTCGTCGTCATCGAATACTATTTTACAGATATCATACACATATCGGAAATTCTAGGAAACTTATGTACTCGTAATGATCAATCTCGGGTCTAACCTGGGGAGCTGCCGTGGGAACTGTGTCCATCATCATCATCATCTGTCTGGCCCCTACTCGCTTGGCCCCCGCTATTACCTGCGTCCGAATCAGAGGAGTATAGGTAGCCCGGCAATTCCTGATTCACTGATGGCCAGGACAATGGACTGGAATAGGGCGTAACACTCTCCGGGGAAGCCTGTCTAACATAGTGCTCTATCACAGGAGCTGCTGGCACATCCCCGGAAACCTCCTCCTCCGGCGTCCCAGAGGAATGCTCGGGGGGATCTGCATCATGGCCATCCTCCTCCCTGGGAGTAAGAAGCTCTGGAGGTATCGTCGCCGGATCCTCCGAATGGTCAGTATCATAACTATCTTCTCTGGGATCCTCTGCTCGGGGAATCAGAAACTCCGGAGGAATTGTCTCTGGATCCTCCGAAGGGTCTGTCTCAATCGAGTAGCTGGGGATCTGCCTACTCGGTCCTGGTGATATCCTAGGGGCCTTCTTAGCACCCCCATCATCAGAAGCAGTCCTCTTCATTCTTGTCAATCTACAATCACCTGCAAGAAGAAGGTCAGAAACATTTTCCCCAAATACTGACACTGATGCTCTTTTGGAGCCCCGCTATAGATACAACAATTCGTAGGGAAGCAATATCCTAACCATACAGCTTTATCGCACGATCTAAGATCCAAAGAAAGGTAACATCCTAGATGCCCTATATCCTCCTGTTTATAGATGTGGTGCACAACACACCGATAAACAAGACTCTACTAGACACGGCCTGTAGACATTCCGAGGACAAACCCCTCTGATACCACTTCTGTCACGACCCAACCCCGTGGGCTGCGACTGGTATCCTAACTGGATACCCATACGTACCTACCTGACAAAATCGACGTACCAGACAGAACATTTCAAATAGGTGTTTACAGATTCAAGCCAATACAGATACGGCGCGCGCGAAAATATATATATATATATATATATATATATATATATATATATATATATGCATACTGAAACTTTTGCATAAGCCGATGAGGCTAACATAATAGACAGAGTCGCAAAATCGTACGCACCTACCTGAACAGATGTAACCCGTAACCCACATACATATCTACAGGCCTCTAACAGACATACAGAGTCATATGACGGGACAGGGCCCCGCCGTACCCAGAGTTACCATACGTACAGAATATACAGATGTCAGAAGATATATATACCAAAAGAACACGCTCTGGATCAAAGGAGCTCTCCAAAATAGCAGAATCTGTGCCCTAGACTGGCGGCGTATCACCGGGTGCGTCTGTACCTGCGGGCATGTAACGCAGCCCCCGAAGAACCGGGGGTTAGTACGAAAAATGTACCGAGTATGTAAAGCGGAAATATAACAAACATAATCATAGTCTCAATCAGAAGCACAAAAGTATAGCCAACGGAATCATAATCCAACGAACAGACAGAGATATACCGGACAGAGTCGTAATTCAGACAGACAGGCGGAAGAACACCGGACAGAATCATAATCCGAACGGACAGACAGAAATGTACCGGACATAATCACAACCCAGACGGACATACAGAATCATAGTCCAGACGGACGGATAGAATCATAGTCCAGGCGAACAGACAGAATCATAATTCATACGGACAGACAGAAGTATGATCCAAACGGACGGACAGAATCATGCATGCAGAGTCATACAGAGTCATATGCTTATACAGATACAGATAGCATATACATACATACATACATACAGATCCCGGCCCTCTCATGAGGGACGCGGTAACAGAACCCGACCCTCTTAGTACGGGACGCGGTGGACAGACAGAATCAGATCATATGCCATCCTGGCCGCCATCCCCATACACAAATCATAATATCATACAGATATAAACAGATCCCGGCCCGCACACCAAGGGACGCGGTGAACAATGCAGAGGAGTATGCACGATAACAGAACCTGGCCCGGGCGCAGTGAAGGAAGCATTGAGACATCCACGAACAGATTAATGAGAAACCACATACATACAGATCATTATACAGACTCAATCAAACTGAAGTATGCCAAACGGCGAGTCAAATCAGAGTAATCGGATAGTGTTCATAATACGCGCCTATATCCTACTTGGGAAGGCACGACAGATTATTACCAGAGTAAGACTTTCAGATGTCAAAATCATTTTGTAAGATTTATAGAAAAATATCATCATATCATGATTAGAATATTAATCCAGATGTTGTCTGAGAAAGGCGGACAAAAACAAAGTAGTTAAAGTTATACAGAAAGTATCGGGCCTTGTGGGCCCCCCTCAGACCAACCCGAGGAGGCGTACGTAAATTACAGATAGTAGACCTTATGAGGTCGTCCATAATGATTTGGAAGTATTCCGACTCCGTTTAGGAAGGTTGCATACTTAAGGTTCACTTTGAAGACAAGTTATAAGGAAATGGATTCAATCTTACTGAAGGAATTGGAGCGAATTTCCATCTCGAATTCCGAGGAACGGAGTCGTATTTAAGGCTCGCGGCCGAGCCTATTATGTTCAGAACATGCCTAAGAATGAAGGGGTAGGCTTTACATACCTCAGTTGTGCCTTATGCTCGCTTAGCTTCAATCCCAATTTCGTCCAGAATCTACAAATGGTCATGTTTACCAATTGTCAAATTCGAGCCTTTAAGATTCCAAATTTCATTGCATACTTGCCTACCGAAATTTTGGCAGCATTTCCCCTATATATATAACATCCCCGAGACTTAGCTCGGCTTAATATATCAACACAGCACCCAACAACAACATCAATAACAACAACAAGTATTACAAAATATGCAATATGGCATTACTAGCCATCTTTCCGACATAGCACAATATCTTTCATTCCGACCTTACACTTCCAACCCAATCTTACCATTTTCATATTCATCACTCATCAAGATCATTATAACATGAATCGGAGGCATATCATATCGTTTTCACCAAATATACATAAGATATACGCAATATACAAGTTTCCTACTAAGGGCATATTTCACCCGCAACCTCCAATCTTTAGCATAAACATCCATAGCATATTCTTACAATTTCATTCCCATAATCACATAAACTATACTAAAATCATCTACTTTCCGACAACCAATTAACAACACTTTTTCTCATTTTCATCACAAGATTACCACACAATTAACATACTAATTATAACAAATCCATGTTCTCTCCAACATATAGCACTACACGGCCACACACACATATTTATACATCCACACGGCCATGCACTAAAATTTCCAACTTTCATTAATTCATTCAACTTTCATTTCCAATACAAATTCCATCATCACCACAACTAGATTATAACATAAATTCGACTCATCATAAGTATACAACACACACACACACACGGTCAAAACCTCCCACACGGCCAACACATATTCATACACATAACACACAAGTTTCATACTCCTTACTCAATTCCACACTCTACAACATGCACACACCTTCCATAACATAACAAAGGCATGAAATTCTTACCTTTTCTTCAAATTCTTCACTTGCCACTAGAGTTGTCCTCTTGCCAAAATAATTATACCAAGTTGTAGAGAATCTTGAGCTTGGTAATAATCCCACAAGAAATGAATTTTTGAACCCAAGATTAGGCTCCAAGATTTTTTTTTTCTTTCTTTCCTTTTCTTTCTTTCTAGCCGTGAGCCTCTCTCTTTTTTTGTTCTTGATTTTTCTTGAAGCTTCTAATTGATAAAGATGACTTGCATATAATATGGTCCCTTATCCTTAATTATCACATGGAAATTAATTCCATGGACTTGGGCCAACCTATGGCCGGTTGGGCTCTCCCATTTTGGGCCTCATTTCTCTTATATTTTTTTGAGTCCAAATGGTTACATTTTGTAATTCATGAAGCAAATTTTCAAAATTCCAATTTTTGCCCTTGGCCTCCTTTCGTTATTCCACACCAATATATATTCATAGCCGACACATTCATACCAAGTAAGGTCCAAATATGACCTTATTCATTACAAGTCAAGTTATCTCAATTTTTTTCGAACATGCAAAAATGCCGGATGTAACATAGTCGTTGTTGTATTCCTAATCTTCCGCTTTGGTAATTGGGAATCCGTCTGCAATGCATGAAAACCCATATATTGCATTCCATGGGTTCCTACGAGCAAGTTATGAAATATTATGCTTACTTTCATGAATATCCTACATATCTACACATTTTCATGCAAATAAATTATATAATTTTTATCCATGTTATGATAAAAGATATCCATGTTATAATACAAGTCATGTTTTTATGAAATTCATGGGCTTCTCAGCCAACTATATCATGTTCATTGTGTTGGGAGTTGCACAGATTATCGAGAAGGTCTTATACCTGAAACTACGTATGCTAACGTAGGATAAAGATCGCTCTGCCTAGTAGGACGACTCCTTTATATATTCTCCATTGAGGGATTTTGGTCCATTCATGTCATGTTTACGTCTTCTACCCCGCCAAGGTACAGAACGACTTAGCTGATCGGGCAGAGATCAGACGCCACGTGTTAACGTGGTGGTTACATGTCGGTTATACTAATGCGCTCCCAAAAATATTTTTAATCATGTTATATATATGTATGTATTTATGTCCATGTTAATTACTAGGTTTCAGTTTCAGCTCTTATCATGTTATTTCATGTGCCATGTGTATTTCATTCAGTTGCTTTACATACCAGTATATTTAATGTGCTGATGTCCCATTTCTATTTCCTAGGGGCCTGCCTTTCATGATGCAGGTACGAATTTACAGGACGACGTATCTGCTCAGTAGGACTTTACACGTATCAGCTTGTTGATGAGCCTCATCTTCTTCGGGGTTTACTCATTATTTACTTTATGTTAGTTATGCATTTAAGGTATGCTGGGGGCCTTGTCCCAACAGTTATGTTTAGCAGTCCAGACTCATGTAAGAGGTTTCATAGACTAGTCAGTCGGTCATGTTATGTCAGATAATCTGAGTCGTTTAGCCATCTTTGGCTCAGCATTAATGACAATCCGCATTCATATTTTAAACAAGTATTTTGATTTGATATTTTTAAATCTCATGTTTATTAAGGCTTATCATGTTTTATATCATAGTCTACTCATGTTATGAGTCATAAAGATTCGGCAAGCCATGCAGTTCGCTCGGTCACATGCAGTAAAACACCAAGTGTCGTGTTACGCCCAGGCCATGGTTCCGGGCGTGACAAAGCTTGGTATCAGAGCCTAGGTTCAAGTGTCTTAGGGAGTCTATAAAATCGTTTCCAGTGGAGTTTCCTTTATATGTGTATGCCGGCCACGCATATAAATGGTTAACTACCAAGACAGTTAGGATTTTCTCACTTCTTTAATACTCTAGATAGTGCAATTAGAGCCATCCATTTAGGAACTTTCCTAACTCGTGCCACGAAGCTTAGAACAGTAACATTTTCTTCCTATAAAATTCAGAACATATCGAATGCGCAAGCGACAAGTAGGAAATCAAAGGTCCAATTGAGGATGATTACCCATCGGGTGGTGCATGTTGCTGACAGATGAGAGTTGAGAGGATATTGAGAGTGGGACAAAATTCATAGTCATTATAGACTAGAATATAACCCTTATCAGAAAGGACCAAGGTAGTATCATATTCTATAGTTATCAATTCACCACAGTTATCAGTTATACAATCTTGTAGTTAGCAGGGTTATGGTTATTCAGTAAGCCAATATTTAGTTATTTGGATATCCAATTTTCAGTGTATCTGGATATTTTTTGGGCATGTGAACATACAGTGACTCCTATGGGTGAAAAGGGAAATTGTCGGTAGCGACTACTACAACGAAGTCTCCTTATGTTTTAAGTCTAGAATAAGACCCATGACTCGCCAAATAATGCATGAACTAATTTACCTTGTGTTAGTACCCTCTGAAGGACAAGTTTCGGCACAGTAGTATATATGTATGTTCTATACCTTAGGGAATAAGTTTATTTTGAGTTAGGCCATGGTTCAGGGCATGACAAGTATGAGGATGACAGATCAAATTTGATACCCTAAGGAATAATAGGTTATGAAGTTGGCTGCAATAGGCATAAACTGCTCGCGGTAGTTTGGACAGAAAGGGCCTAATGGCAAAAAAAAATTCATAGGAGTCAGACAAGTTTGATGTTGTATATGAGGTGATTTCAGTTGGTTCAAGTTTAATCAGGTTAGAACTAGAAAGTGCAATGTTAGTAAGTTACTACAACAAGTAGGTATTACTATGAGATAAGAATAACTGATAGTTCTCTCTCAGGTCGTGTGATTAAATGATTACCCCAGATGTGTATAGTTTGACATGATTTTAAAGTGTATAGAAAGTTTGGGGATAGGTATTTAAATCTTTTATTTATGAGAGACATGATTGCCCTAAGATTGATCTATGACGATAGTCAGAAAAGATAGTATGCAATCGCAGAATAGGTAAGAGGATGAGGAAAGTTAGAAATAACATTATGCTTTACGCTAGTTATTAAACACAAAACAATAGAACATGATGATTAGCAGGTGGTTAGTAGAAAATAGTAAGTCGTGAGTAGATGCAGTGAATTACCAATTCTATCAGGGCTAGTAGAAGTACGATTTGGTATCCTTGGTCAGGTTAACGCTAGTAAGTGGGTCATAGTTGGAGTACACCAAGTGTATGTTAAATCCCATTGAGTTAAAGTTAAACTCGAATTACAATGTCAATGGTAGAAGAAAACCAGTGTTGAACCAACATAATGTCAGATAACGACTTATTGCTAAACTTAGGGAATCCTTACGCTTAAAATGTAAGCTTTTTAACTAAGGGGGAGATGGTACGACAAGGTACCAAATTATATCATATGTTCCTTATATTAATAAGCATTGAGAAATAAAAGTTGGAGGTACTGTTATGTTCCCAATCCTAGAGTAATTTATGTACTAGGTGGTACTTATGCCCAGAAGTACTCCACTCAGACCTTACATACAATATCGTGCCCATCTTAGCATTTTACACTCCATGAATATGATTCAAGAATGAAGACTCCATCACGATAGTGGTCTAAGCAAAAGAAGTGTTCTTTCATGTTTTGCATATCAGGTTGTGCTCATGTCTTAAAAAAATTTGTATCCATCGCGTTTTTTTACAGTTTTTTTTTTGTGCCCATGTCATGTCTATGCATTTAAAATGAAATGTCCAATATGATTCGTACCCATAATTCATTTTCCCTCAATCATTCATGATCCCCCCATGATAATAACCAAGATGATCCAAGGTATGAATATCTATGTTTCAGAGACAACAAGGTAAGGTTCGAAGTAAGGTACGTTCTAATTTCAAAGTGAGATATTTTCAGGTACTCTATGGTACTTATCTCAAAAGTATTCTACGCAGATTCAACGTATTCATATCATGCCCACGATAGAGCTTATGCTATATGTTAGGATCATATTTCTGTTATGTGACTCAAGTCTGTCTCATTCGCACCAAGTTGTGCTTACGTTCAAAGCCTAAGTAGTACTCCTACCTAATATGTCTATCGTAGTGATATATGAACATCTATGATCAAACCTCTAAGTGTTCGGATCCCATCTTCGCTCAGCATACAGATCTCCTGCTGTAACATAACACTTTTGTTTTTCAACATTGAGGTTTCATGTTAAGATATCCATGTTTTCACGCATTCAAATCCACATCGGTCAGTATTCATATTCCATGTCATGCTCCTCACGTCCATGCAATCGTGTAATGTCTATGCTAGTGTTCCAGTACTAATGTCATTCGTGCCTACGAATTCTTCTCAAATCTCGTGTATAATATCCATGTATCCTTTCTCTTCAGTACCTATGTGTTCATGTCAGATCGAGATTCATGAAAATTATCATTCACGTATTCATGTTAGCCACGTTCATATTTCGATACCCTATTATGCCATGTCATGCGTGTTATGATGCCCTTTGCAGTTTGTGTTGTGCTCTGGTTAGCTGGTAGGGGTTGAGTTGTTAGGGCTAGATTTGTTCTATTAGGCTATAGAAAAAGTCAAGTTGATCCACGGGCATTTGAGAACGACTCAGAGTCTCCAAAAGTCCTATACCATTGAGAGGAGAGGGACTTAGACTTTCAAGTTGATGATTGCGGGTTTTTAAAGATTTCACCTAGGAAAGGTGGGAGGAGATTTTGATAAGAAAGGGAAGCTTAGTCCCAGATATATTGGACCTTACAGAATCCCGCGGAGTGTTGGTCATGTAGCTTATAAACTTGAGTTGCCACAAGATTTGGTAGTTGTACACCCAGTGTTTCATGTTTTCATGTTGAGGAAGTGTGTGGGCGACCAGTCATTGGTTGTTCCTATTGAAACTATTCCGGTTAAGGATGGTTTGACCTATGAGGAGATCCCCATATCCATTATTGATCGTCAAGTTTGCAAGTTGAAAACTAAGGAAGTTACCTCAGTTAAAGTTTTATGGGGAAGTTAGAAAGTTGAGGAGACACATGAGAAGCCGCAGAAGATATGAAGTATCCATACTTGTTTGAGAAACTGGCAGAGAATGCTCAAGGTAACTAACTTCCATATCTATGTCATGTCCCTTACATATTCATGTCCCATGTTTCACATTCACGTTCATGTATTCAGCAGTCATGTCTCATGCTTCAGTATTCATGTTTCCACGTAATCACGTCATGTCAGATCAGTTCCTATGTGGCTTTTTTTTTAATTAAAGGCCACTAAGTATCACTTAGTGGTTGATATATTATTAAAATAGGCTAGAATATGTACAAAGAGAAAACAAAAGCCAAAAATAAAATGATAAATACAACAAAAAGGAAAAAAATCAGTAGTTTTTGAATTCCCCAAATCAGCCGACCAAACTAAGCTCTAAAATCTATCTAGCTTCACTTCATTGGAAAGACATCAGAGCTGGAATTATCCACTGGCAGAGCTACCCATCGGAGCTGGGCACTCGTCTGAGTTAGGATTCGACTCCGTTGATGTTAACTTCAAACGTCTGGGCTCTATTAGCATCCTTTCCGATCTGAATCGCCTTCCAAGGTATGAAATTCATCTTTTCTGGTATGACATCACTTTAATCGCACCTATTAACTCTCACCTGGTGCAAGTCCCTATGTCTCATGTCATGTTTCCTTCATGTTCATGTAATCAAACCATGTCCAGCCATGTTCTTAATCATGACCCATCATTCGGGGATGAATGATTCCCATGGGGAGACAATGTAACACCCCGTATCTTAGAACTAAGGTTAGACTCGTATCGTTAGAGTTTTAGCGGAAAATTTGAAAGTTTTTACGTATTACAAAAGTGGTTGACAAGCCTACTTCAGGCACCCATAACCCCTTGATTCTTTGAGAATTTGGAAGAGGTTCCTTAATAAAATTTGTAGTACGTAGAAAGACCTTTCATATAAGGACCAGGCCAATTAGAGTTCAGAGTAAGGAGATATGATCGTCTCAGAATGGCTAATAGAGAGGTGCTTAAGATTCAGTAGAATCGACTATGTTTTTGATACGTCCGCATTCCATCCCAATTATAGGAACATCCATTGGTAATTTCAGAAAACATAAAACATGAAATTTGTAGCCTTGTGAAATATCTTTCCAACGATATATTTTAGAGCCCTAACGGAGCTCTGTGCTAGGAGTTATGCCCATTTGACTGAACACTGTCAACTGAGGGTAAAAGTGACAGAGGAGCTCACTGAGCTCGCCCCAAAGCGAGGCAAGGGCGCGACTTGGGCCGCGCTTAGCAAGGTAGGGGTCTAAAAGTTGGAAAAATTCAAGAAAATCATCGAAGTGTAAAATGGACAAAGGAGATCGCTGAGCTCGCCCTAAAGAGAGGCAGGGGCAAGTCATAGACCACGCTCGGTGAGCCTGGGGGTCCAAAATGTCTCATGCTATAAATTCAACAGTTAACTCGAAATTTCATTTATCAGACATTCCAACTTCGTCCTAAAGCCCTAAGTAGTGGTTTTCCTTCTCTCCGCATCCTCCCACGTCAAGGTAAGATCGCTCTAACAATTCCTAAGTAATTCTAACATTAATTCATGAATTGTAACATGATTCTTCAACCAAAACATAGGAGAAGGTAAATCCTTCTCAAGTGATTCAAAGCTAGATTTTTGGTGTTCTTCGTCGGAAAACCAATTTAGTTTATTGGATTGGAGCGTTTGCAGGAATGTAGGGTTTCTGCCTACGTGTGGGTACATCTTTGTTCTTCCCTACGCCACGTTATTTCATGATTATGGAAGAGTTCATTAAACTAGGGATTTTAGCCAAATCCATGATAACCCTAAGTTCATGGACCATGATTTACCATGTTTGAAATATATATTCGTTGTTGTATTCCTAATCTTCTGCTTTGGTTATTGGGAATCCGTCTGTAATCCATGAAAACCCATATATTGCATTCCATGGGTTCTTACGTGCAAGTTGTGAAATATTATGATTACTTTCATCTCTTTCAGCTCTTATCAAGTTCTTTCATGTGCCATGTTTATTTCATTCAGTTGCTTTACATAGCAGTACATTCAATAAGCTGACGTCCCCTTTTTATGTTAGTTATGCTTTTAAGGTATGCTGGGAGCCTTGTCCTAGCAGATATGTTTAGCAGTCCAAACTCATGCTAGAGGTTTCATAAACGATTTAGTCGGTCATGTTATGTCAGATAATCAGAGTCGTTTAGCCATCTTTGGCTCAACATTTATAACAATCCGCATTCATGTTTTAAACAAGTAATTTTATTTGATATTTTGAAATCTCATGTTTATTAAGGCTTATCATGTTTCATGTCATATTCCGCTCATGTTATGCTTCATGATGATTCAACAAGCCATATGGTTCGCTCGGTCATATGCAGTAAAGCACTGAGTGTCGTGCTATGCCCAGGCCATAGTTTGGGACGTAACAAAGCTTGGTATCACAACCTAGGTTCAAGTGTCTTAGGGAGTCTATAAAACCGTGTCCAGTGGAGTTTCCTTTATATGTGTGTGTCAGCCACACATATAAATAGTTAACTTCCAAGACATTCAGGATTGTCTCACTTCTTTCATACACTAGATCGTGCCATTAGAGCCATTCATTCAGGAACTTTCCTAACTCGTGCCACGAAGCATAGAACAATAAGATTCTCTTCCTATCAAATTCAGAACATATCGAATGCGCAATCGTCGAGCAGGAAATCAAAGGTCCAAGTGAGGATGATTACCCATCGGGTAGTGCATATTGGGGACAGATGAAAGTTGAGAGGATATTGAAAGTGGGACAAAATTCATAGTCCTTATAGACCAGATCATAACCCTTATCAGAAAGGACCAAGGCTGTATCATATTTTATGGTTATCAGTTCACCTCTGTTATCAGTTATATAGTCTTGTAGTTAGTTGGGTTATGGTTATTCAGTACGCCAGTATTCAGTTATTGGGATATCAGATCTTCAATTTTCAGCGTATTTGGATTTTTTTTGTGGCATGTGAATATACAATGATTCCTATAGGTGCAAAGAGAAAGTATATGTAACGAATACTACTGCGAAGTCTCCCCATGTTTTAAGTCTAGAATAAGACACGAGACTCGCCAAATAACGGATGAAGTAATTTACCTAGTGTTAGTACCCTCTGAAGGACAGGTTTCGGCACGGTAGTATATATGTATGTTCTGTACCTTAGGGAATAAGTTTATTTTGATTTAGGGCATGGTTCGAGGAGTGACAGGTATGAGGATGATAGATCAGATTTGAGACCCTAAGGAATAATAGGTTATGAAGTTGGCCACAACAAGCATAAACTGCTCGCCATCGTTTGGACAAAATAGGGCCTAATGGCAAAAAAATCATAGGAGTCGGATAAGTTTGATGTTGCAGAGGAGGTGATTTCAGTTGGTTCAAGTTTAATCAGGTTATAACTAGAAAGTACTACGTTAGTAAGTTACTGCAACAAGTAGGTATTACTATGAGATAAGAATAAAGACAGTTCCCTCTCAGGTCGTGTGATTAAATGTTTACCCCAGATGTGTATAGTTTGACATAATTTTAAAGTGTATAGAAATATTGGGGTTAGGTATTTCAATATTTTTTATTTAAGAGAGACGTGATTTCCCTAAGATTGATCAATGACGATAGTAAGAAAAGATAGTATGCAATCGCAGAGTAGGTCAGAGAATGAGGGATCTTAGAAATAACTGTTACACCTCGGAATTTCGCGTCGTTCACATTATAATTAAACTAACGCAAGCTTGAAGTGGATATGAATCCCTTACAAGGTTAAGGAGGATATCCAACAATTTTAAGCATGCACTTTGAGGTTTCGGAGTTAAAATGAATCGGCGGAAGTAAGTTCGTTGAAGGCTAGGATTGGTGTCATGTTTTCGGGGAAGATTTCATGTCATTTGAGCCATACATTGCTTAGAATTACCTTAAGGGGGATTTATAGGTCTCCTTAGATGGTTGATGAAGTTTTTTACAAGTTTCAAGAAGGTCCATAAGGATTGGAGGTCTAACGAATCTAAAAGAATGCATTTTCGCGAAAATCGGAGTTTGTGGACCAGTATGCGGCCGCAAACTGAGTTTGCTGTGCAGCAAGCTGGCCAAAAACTTTCCATTTTTGCTTGAATTACTTCCCAACATCACTCCCATGTAGTGTATGGTGTATACGGCCGCATATCAAGTTTGTGGTGCCGCATACTCCCCGCAACACGGAGCGGTAGGGCGGTTTTCAACCCTTTTTAAACCCCAAAGGACCCCGTTTTTCATATCCACCTCCCACACTTCTCTCTCAACATTATTAGGGAGTTCTTGAATGTTATATAACATTCCAAAACTTTCCACACCATCGAAAGAGAAGATAAAACATCAAAACTCCAAGATAATCCATGCAAGATGATTATCCTTGCTTTTACTCAATGTTGTGATGAACTTGGTCTTGGAAGAAGTTGAGTGAGGTGAAATTCTTCTATTATAAGGGATTTTATCCATATTATTTATATGATTGAGTTTTTTTGAAGGTTTAGTAACTCTTGGGAAGGAAAATAATCAAAGTGAAGAAGTCACAAAGTATTGAATTGAAGTTGATGACTGTGAGGTGAATTTGAAAGGAGAATTTGGGTTGAGTTAATATTAATTTTAATATAATTCCTTGACTATGGTATTGTTGATGTTATTATTGTTGTTTGAGAGATGTTTTGGAATTTGGTGGAAGTTGATAAAATAGGGGAAGCGCTGCCCAGATTTTGCTAGCTCGTTAATTACACTAGTTGAACTTAAGAGTGTTTTCAAGACTTAAACGTAGTATGAATCCGCTAGAATGTAGATTTACGAATTTGGGAGGAGAAAGTTAAGTAGTTAAGGAGATGTAAAGGTATGTTAAGGCTAACCCTTTCATTCTTAAGACATGATTTCTTTGTTGCGAACGTACACACGATATCCATAATATCCCTATTCCTAGAAAGGCTAGAAGCTCATGATTCTCAAGGTTTTTATGATATTATTGATAGATGTTCTCTATAATGATGATGATTAAGATGATGATGATCATTCCATTTCTAGAGATACCAAATCTTAAAGTTCTTGATGTTCTCATGATATTATCGAGCTTGTTACATGATTATTGATTTTATTCATTGTTGTTGATCTTATCTGATGATAGTTGTTCTTCCAAGGTGAGATATAGTGATGATGATTCCATAATAGAAATCGGAAGTTATCGATTTTACGTCACTCTAATAAGAGTTATATCTTTCATTTGGGCTCTCATGCATGCTTTATATATATGTAGTTATTTTCTGACACCGAGCCGCGCTACAGTCGGCCGGGTATGGCACGTTGATGTGCACACCACTGCAGTGGGTACGTTATGATGTTACCCCGAACGTGGGATGCCCGGACGCGGGATGATATGATATACAGATCGGGCTGCACGTTCCGCAATACTAACACTTATATTATATATGTATGTATGAAAATATTTTTTTGAAAAGGCTAAACATGCATGATATCCGCCTCAAGAGGCAGTCAAATGTACAGGTTATCTCTCTTATCTCGTGCTTTCCCATATCCTTATTATGTCGTTTATCATGCCTTACATACTCAGTACATTATTCATACTGACGTCCTTTTTGCTTATGGATGCTGCGTTCATGCCCGTAGGTAGGCAGAGAGACGGATCAGATCCGTAGGTGCTTCATCAGCAATTGCACAAGAGCACTCTATGAGCTTCGGAGATGCAGTCTAGTGGTTTTATTCTTTTGTGTACATATTTGGGCATAACGGGGTCCTATCTCATCTTTATAATTCAATGCACTCTATGTAGAGGCTTGTAGACAATTGTATATAGTTAGATGCTCCGTAACCTTATCGGTTCATATTTTTCTATATCATTTTGGCGACCTTGTCGACTTGTGCATATTAACATAGTTGATGGTGATTATATTGACATGTAATTATTTATTGAACTAGTGACTCTTGAATTTTATGATAATTTTGAGTTAGCTATGTAGCCCACCTAGATATGATTATGAGAAGTATGTTAAGAGGTGCTCGATAGGTTAGCTCCGGGTGCCTGTCATGGCCCTCCGACTG
This sequence comes from Lycium barbarum, assembly GCF_019175385.1. Lineage (NCBI taxonomy): Eukaryota > Viridiplantae > Streptophyta > Magnoliopsida > Solanales > Solanaceae > Lycium > Lycium barbarum. Next base: position 76,127,011 of record NC_083345.1, read on the forward strand.
GGTCGTGACAAAAAGTGGTATCAGAGCAGTTCGTCCTAGGGTGTGTCTACGAACCATGTCCAGTAGAGTCTTTTTTATGCGTATGAAGCGCGCCACACTTATAAACAAGAGGCTGCGGGGCTTTTAGGAATGATTGACCTTTCTTTCTCATCTTAGATGGTGCGATAGAGCCATGCTATAAGGATTTCCCTTTTCCTAACCGTGTGTTATGATTTCAGCGATGCCTATGAAGAGAAAAGCTACAGCGGCCTAGAAGGGAAAGTCAGCGGTAGGTAGGAGGACTGAACAGGTACCGCCTACTGATGTGGAGGAGGGCGAGTCCCAGAATGAGGTTCCATCTCGGTCCTCTCATACTCTGCCTGCTCCAGAGGAGCAAAGAGGAGCCTCAGCTCCAGCTGCAGCACCCCCAATTCCTCCACCGGATGCCTCGGGTCAGGAGATGAGGGAGGCTATTCAGTTGCTGACCCAATTAGTAGCCGCTCAGGCTCAGTGGCAAGGTATGAGTTATGGTGATAGAGCTCTCAGTGCCAGAGTTCGTGATTTCATCAATCTAGAGCCTCCAGAATTCTTTGGGTCAAAACCAGACGAGGACCCGCAGAACTTCATAGATAAGATGTTGAGGCATTGCGGGTAATGCATTCTTCGGATGTTGAGTCGATAGAGTTGGCCTCTTACAGATTGCGAGATGTAGATGTTCATTGGTATAGTACCTGGATGTATTCTAGAGGAGTAAATGCACCACCACCAGCATGGCAAGAGTTTGTAGACGCCTTTCTCCGACACTATTTACCGCCAGCGGTTCGATGGGCCAGAGTTGATAGGTTTCTGAACCTCAAACAGGGGAACATGAGTGCTCGAGTGTATAGCCTTCGTTTTAATTCTTTGGCTAGGTATGCTCCCACTATGGTAGCTGATATGGGAGATCGTGTCCACCGGTTTGTGAATGGATTGGGACCCCATTTGATTAAAGATTGGTTGGCGGCCTCACTTCAGGAAGTTATGGATATCTCACACATTCAGACCCATGCCCAGAATCTGGAAGAGCGATAGCAACATCGGAGGAGTGAGTGTGAGTATAATAGGGGTCATAGTAGGAGGGCTGGATCTTCAGGAGCTGTTAGTGAGTTTAGAGGGGGTCAGAGGCATCAGTATTCTAGGCACGCAGGCCATTCAGTAGCTAGTGCACCTCCACGATTTGTAGGCAAGAAACTCGATCGACCCATTTATTCCGAACCAGGTCAGAGTTCCAGAGCCTCGGGTTCCCAGTTTAGGGGTGATTCAGGCAAAGTGAGGCCAATTTTACCACGATGTACTCAGTGTGGTAAGTTGCATACAGGACAATACTATTTAGGTATGGATGCTTGTTATGCCTGTGGTCAGCCCGACCATATAATGCGTGACTATCCATCGAGAGGTGGTAGAGGTATGGTTCATGTTACACCTCATAATTTTGGGTTGTTGTGTGGTCAATAGACTTACGCAAGTTAAGGTGTATATGATGCCTCTACAAGTAAGAAGGGACATTTAATGGTTTTAATTATGATTCCAAAAACATTTTAGGCAAGAGAAGAAAGCTCGTTGGAGAAAGTTAAGGTAAAAAGTGTCGTACCCCATGTACAAATGTACCAGCAGGTATTCCCAGTAATTTACGGGGTTATAAGTCGAACGGATCGGATCGACGCAATCTGAACTGCTTCAGGAAATTCTGCAGACACCAGTCAGTATCGACGGACTGTCACTGTGCACCGTCAATATTTTTCTACAAACTAAAATTTGCAGGCGTAAATCGACGGGATAAGTCCACGGACCATCGACACGTCGATGGGACCGTTGACACGTCGACGGGACCGTCGACCCGACCGTCGAACCGCCTCTCTAGAATTTTCTGGTACCATCTATAAATAGACGACCCTTGTTCATAATTTTCAGATTTCACTTCTCTCCAAGTCCTGAAAACTCTAGAATACTCTCCATATCATATTATCACAAATCCAAGAGGAATTAAAGAGTAAGCACCAAGAAATTAGTAGAATCTAGTGCAAGGATGTTCACTAGGGCTTGTGGGAACCAAGAACATAGGGTTTTCTCTCAAGTGGAGTATTTTCATCCAAAGCCCATTACTATGTGATCAAAGGTGAGTTTCACATTTAGTTCATGTTATTAAGAATATTGAGTAGTTGAAAGACTTGGATTATGGGAGAAAGTAGAGTATGAAGTTAAAATATGAAAAATAGTGGCATTCTTGAATAACAACTTGACTTGCTTCATAGTTCTTGACATACCATGAGTGTAATATTGTTGTGAATGATGTAAGTGACATTAAAGAAGTATTATATGAGAATGGATATGGTGCCATGTCATAGTCATGATCGTGAGGGGCATTGGAAGGGCATTTTAAGGATTGAATGACGCTTAACCTGAAGAACTTTATCGATTATGATGTCTTGGGTATTGTTAATGACGTTTAGGAGTTGTTTATTATATGGAGAAAGTTGTTGAAACAAAGGAAATGCTACCGAATTTTCGTTAGCCTTTAGTTGTTTTAGTTGAGGCCTAAGTATGTTCCCGGTTATCTAATCTTCGTACGAATTCTCTTGAATGTAGAGTCGTAAGCTTGGAAGGGGAATATTTAGTCGTGAAGAATCCATAAAGGTATGTAAGGCTAGCCCCCTCCTTCAAAGGCATGACTTCTATATTATGACTTCTTTCTATATTTCCATGACCTTCTTACATCCCTAAAGATGAAAGTTAAAGATCCTTAAGGGCTCCTTATGAAATAGAGATGAGATATATTCTATGATAATGATGATGATAACGATGCTTTCATGAGCCTGATAATCCTATGTTTATGATTTCATTGATGTTATTCCTTGTTGTTTCCTCACCTCATGATACTAGTTCTTTCAAGGTGAGGCATAGTGATGATGATGTTTCATAATGTAATCGGAGGTTCACGACCTTACGTCACTCTGATAGAGTACAAATTTTATTTGAGCTATTATGCATGCTTCATGATAAGTATATATGATGATTATTACACCGCGCCTATTTAGCCGGACATGACACCACTTCGGTGGGCGGCTTATGGATAATGATAACGTCGTGCCTATTTGGCCGGACATGACAGCACTTCGATGGGCGGCTTATGGATAATGATAGCATCGTGCCTATTTGGCCGGACATGACACCACTTCGGTGGGCGGCTTTTGGATAATGATAATATCGTGCCTATTTGGCCGGACATGACACCACTAGTGGGCGGCGCGATATGATTACCCCAGTCGCGGAAGGCCCGGACGTGGGCTAATGATGTTATTGATTCAGACAGTTTATGCACGTATGTGTGATTTGCTTTAAAGGTAAAAGTAAGCATGCATAATTCGCCTTAAGAGGCAAGTAGTTACAGTTACCTTTTCTTCTCATGCTTTCTATACTTCTTTATTATGTTATCGTATATGCCTTACATACTCATTACATTGTTCGTATTGACGTCCTATCTTTTATGGATGCTGTGTTCATGCCCACAAGTAGACAGGGAGACGGCCCGGACACCTAGAAGCCTTACCAGCAGCTGTACAGGAGCACTCCACTACTCCGGAGTCGCCGCTCATTGGTATATCCTTTTTTGTACACATTTGGGGCATGGCGGGTTCCTGTCCCATCCTTATGATCTCAGTATTCTAGTAAAGGCTCATAGATACATAAGCGTGGGTAGTAGGTGTTTTGTGATCTTATATTGTATATTATGTATATCATTTTTGTAACCTTGTGGGCCTATGCATATTTATATGTATAATTTGGGTGATGTTGGTGATCATTTCATAGTAAGTTTACTTTGAGAAATTAGTTTGTTTGAGATGAGTATGAAGACTAGAATGATATGGGGTGCTCGGTAGTCAGCTCCGGGTACCCGTCATGGCCGCCTAGTCGGGTCGTGACAGTTCAGCCCACAGGGTCCGCAGCTGGTTCTTCATCATTTGTACGCCTTTTAGGGCAGAGTTCACAGACGTCAACAGGCCGTGGTAGAGGTAGAGGGAGAGCATCTGAATCGAGTGGTCCTCAGAACCACGTCTATGCACTAGCTGGGCGACAGGATCTCGAGTCTTCACCTGATGTGGTTACAGGTTTATTATTAGTATCTTATCACAATGTATATATGCATTGATTGATCCAGTATCTACATTGTCATATGTTACTCTTTATATTGTCGTTCGTTTTGGGGTGAAACCTCAGTCAATTGAACCTTTCGAAGTGTCAACACCGTTGGTGACCCAGTAATAGCTAGACGGGTGTATAGAAATTGTGTGGTTGTAGTTTGTGACAGCCATACCATGGCTGATTTGATTGAGTTAAATATGGTTGATTTTGATGTTATTATACGTATGGATTGGTTGGCCTCTTGTTATACTAATGTTGATTGTAGAACGAAAATGGTTCGTTTCCAATTTTCGAGAGAACCAGTTCTAGAGTGGAATGGTAATACAGCATCTCCGAGAGGTAGGTTTATTTCCTCTCTCAAGGAAAGAAAGATGATTTCTAAAGGTTGTATTTATCATTTAGTGCGAGTCCAAGATATAGAAGCAAAGTCGCCGACTTTTCAGTCTGTCCTAGTAGTTAATGGATTTTCGGATGTATTTCCGAACGAGCTTCTAGGCCTTCCACCATAACGGGAGATTGATTTCTCCATTGTTGTGTTACCAGATACTAAGCCAATATCTATCCTTCCTTATAGAATGGCTCCTGCAGAATTGAAGGAGTTGAAGGAGCAGTTGAAGGACTTGCTCGAAAAAGGCTTTTATTAGGCCTAGTTCGTCGCCATGGGGGGCACCAGTGTTATTTGTGAGAAAGAAAGATGGCTCCTTATGAATGTGAATCAACTACAGACAGCTGAATAAGGTGACAATAAAGAACAAGTATCCACTTCCCAAAATTGATGATTTATTTAATCAGTTACAGGGTGCCAAATGGTTCTCAATGATAGACATAAGATCCGGGTATCACTAAATGAGAGTCAAAGAGAAGGAAATTCCGAAGGCGGCCTTCAGAACTAGATATGGTCATTTCAATTTTCGGGTAATGTCGTCCGAATTGACTAATGCATCGATGGTATTCATGAATTTGATGAACAGTGTATTCAGGCCTTTCCTAGATTTGTTCGTGATTGTGTTTATCGATGATATTCTGGTATATTCTCGATCCGAGGTAGAGCATGCAGATCATTTACATGTTGTCCTTTTAGGAATGGGGACTCTTTATGCTTTGCTCGTTACTCAATCATACAATAGACTCGACTATACCAAGTATGCTCATGTCAAGAAGTGAATAAGAATCGTAAACAAGCTCGGAATTAAAGAATAGAGTTACCCCAAAATGCGTGTCATACCTTACTTAGCTCTAGGACATGCCAAAAGAAAGAAAGGGTAAGCCTTACATACCTTGTCCGCTTCCTAGGCTAATCCGAACTTAAGTCTCGGCTTTCCCAAGATCTACAACAACGCCAGAAGATATCAAACATTAGCTATAGGTATTTAGGAACCCGATTCCAGGCTAGCAATTCACCTACAGAAATTTGGGCAGCATTTCCCCTGTAAATCCAACAAACCCCGAGAATTTAAGTCAGCCAAATCATCAACAACAATACCAACAACCACATTAACAACTTCAATAATTAACTTGTCACGACCCAACCCCGTAGGCCGTGACTGGTGCCCGAACTGGGCACCCGTGTACCAACCTGTTACATATATCATCAAACTGAAACTACGACAATGTGGAAACTTGTAAAGGAACTGCAAAATTCGTAACATCGTCACATATATACATACTTCCAGATCACTGTCTCCTGAAGAGTCACAACTAATCATATCATGAAATAATACGCAAGCCGACAAGGCTGCCATCACATATCAATATCATATGCAAGCCGACAAGGCTGCCACTATAGACGAACATCATACCACAGCACATCGTATAGACACAGCTGAACAGAACCCATACACAACCCACACATATGTCTACAGACCTCTAAGAGCATCAACTGTGAAATATGACGGGACAGGGCCCCGCCGTACCCCTAGATAACATATACATATATATCTCATAAGATTTGTACTAAAAGTCTAAACCCCGGAACAACGGAGCTCTCCAAGATAGCTGAGTAGAAGTCCTATGCTGAAGGGTCACCAAACCGACTATCTGTACCTGCGGGCATGAAACGCAGCCCCCCGAAGAAAGGGGGTCAGTACGGAATATGTACTAAGTATGTAAAGCATGAAATTCAGTAAAGAGGATCATAACTGAAACAGAGATTACCGTATGACTTTTGAAACATCAATACACTTGCCTTATGAAATGAAAGTCATGCATATCAATATCATATATCATGTATATAACGTGTCCCGGCCCTCTAGTGAGGGACTCAGTGGATAAAGTCATCATATGCCCTCCTGGCCGCCATAACATATCATCATATCATCGTATCATCATATATATATATATATATATATAACGTGTCCCGGCCCTCTAGTGAGGGACTCGGTGAACAATGCAGTGAAACTGTGCACGAAAACATGTCCTGGCCCGGGACTCAGTGAAAGACATATTGAGACAAGCACGAGCAGAGTAGTGAGCAACTACATGCAAATTAAAACATTTTCAAAGACTCAATGGAATAATCAACACGAGTTGTCATTTGAAAATCAAGACAATAGTCGTATCAAATATCTTTCGAATGTCACTCGGTACCATATCAAACATCCTTCGAATGTCATTATAACGTATATCAAAGAGCCTTAGGAATCATAGTCGTATGTCAATAAAGTATGAGGCATCTTATAGAAGTCCGAGCATTAGTTATCATAGAGTTCCTGAGAATAGGAACGGATGTATACCGACTACTATCCAACGTACAGAAAACTGCATAGGGAGGCTCATGAGAATTCTAACATCAAGAAGTGAATAAGAATCATGAATCATATTCGGAACTTATGAATGGAATTACCCCAAAAGTCCATATAAGTCATCACTTAAGTCTAAGACATGCCAAAAGAAAGAAGGGACGACTTTACATACCTGTTAGCGGTTATTCGTTACCCGTTCGTCTCGTCGCTCTTTTAGCCTATTTAATATAAGAATAACGTTATCTTTAGTAACTATATTTTCTAGGTCACAAATATATAGCCCATTTCCTATAGAACCTATATTTCAATTTATATATATTCTCGTTTAGGGTTTTCTATTAGTTAAAGACTTAATGAAAATCGGGCAGCACTTCCCCTATATATTCGTCTATCCCGAATTTCTAATTGCCCTCCTGTTGACACATAAATACCAATAATAACAATATATATAATAAATTCTCCCAATTCAGCCCATAACCATTCTAACAACCCAACAACTTCTCTTAATCCATTTCAACCCGCAATTTCCTATAACATCGATTTCATGCATTTTCTTAATCCCAATTTCGCCCAATCCAATTCTAATAATTCCATTACAATACTATTAACACAATTACACCATAGAATAACAAAATCTTACCAAAAAAATTTCGGAGGAATTTCTATCCTTAATTGCTCTAATTTCGCAATTTCTTCTTCCCCGATTCAATATCCAACGTTGCTATCACCTTCTTGAACTTGTAATGCACCTTAGAATTTAATCAAGCACAAAACCCAAATTTTTTTTGATCAGCCATGCTGGCCGAAGGCAGCAACCATGGCCAAGCTTCTTCTTTCTCTTTTCTTAACATTGAATTGCAAATGAAAAATGAATGCAAATTGATCTTTTACCTAACTATATATATGAATTGCATTAACCTTACACGTGTACTCCTTGGTGACTCACCACTTAGTGTATGATTTTTTTTTAAATTTATTTAATACGTTTTTTTTATAATTTCGGGTGGGGCCCACCAAGTCATTAAACATAATTAACTTTAATCAATTTAATTAATTACTAATTTTCACTTAACAATCTAATCCCAATTAATTAATTCCTAATCTCTAATAATATTTTTACACTAAATAGAATTTATAAGCTTGATTAAATTCTAAGGTGCATTACAAGTTCAAGAAGGTGATAGCAACGTTGAATATTGAATCGGGGAAGAAGAAATTGTGAAATTAGAGCAATTAAGGGTAGAAATTCCTCCGAAATTTTTTTGATCAGCCATGGCCAAGCTTCTTCTTTCTCTTTTCTTAACATTGAATTGCAAATGAAAAATGAATGCAAATTGATCTTTTACGTAACTATATATATGAATTGCATTAACCTTACACGTGCACTCCTTGGTGATTCACCACTTAGTGTATGATTTTTTTTAATTTATTTATTTAATATGTTTTTTTTATAATTTCGGGTGGGGCCCACCAAGTCATTAAACATAATTAACTTTAATCAATTTAATTAATTACTAATTTCACTTAACAATCTAATCCCAATTAATTAATTCCTAATCTCTAATAATATTTTTACACTAAATAGAATTTATAAACAATTTATGTTTTAATTAAACTTGGAACTTAAATGTTCCTATTTGCATAAATGTTCCTATTTTGCGTCCGAAAATATTTCCGTCTTTAACTTGGGTCGATTTGCTTGCGAGAAATTTGACGTAATATTGTACGGGGTATAACATAACTCAAAATGCATTCTAACATTAGTAACCCTTTCTACATAATTCGACGGCATTTCATTTACCTTCAAGTTAACCACAACCACCCAACTTACAATCTTCCAAACTCAATAAGAACAACAACAACATATTCCTCGCTTCCAAGTTCATGAATTATACCAACAAGCACACGTTAGCAACATCATTCATACAAATATAAGAAACTATGCTAGTGTCATATTACCTTCTTCAACAATCCCACAACGATTACAACTTCATTTCAAGCCATCAAACCTTCATTTTTATCATGGAATCCACAACAACAACAATCAAAATACTAAATAAAATCAATTCATCACACCTTACCAACATAGCCCCTATTCGGACACAACCAACACACACATATTTCATGAATTTCATCCATTTCTACATACTACAACACTCACAAATCATCCCTAACACATAGAAAAGGAGATTAAATACCTTTACCCTTTCACTTCTCAACTTGGCTAGGGTTGGTAAATTGCACAAATGAATGCTTTGCTTGCTCCAACAACTACTCCACGTTAATAAGGGCCTTCCAATTGGTTGGAATACTAGAAGAAAAATTATTTTTCTTGATCAATTTCTATGGCCTCAAATTCGGCTAGCCATGGCCGAATATGGCTCTTCCCTCTTTCTTGAAGTTTCTTGAATTTGTGGAAGATGATTAATGTTAATGTCTTGCTTTGGTCATCTCTATCTATATATATAGCTCTCACAAATATAAGGTGGACACATGCCCCCACTCATGGCTTGAGTTAATTGGCCAAGCCATGGGTGGGTCCCACTTGAGCCACACGACCATGGTGGCTATTATCATGAACCTTCTTGAATTTTTTTCCCTTTTTACCCCTAGCCTTTCTCAATATTTCCATACCATTAATAAACAACTTGTGTATTAAAATAAAATCGGAAGGAAAATAATAGCCTTGCCCTTAACTTATCGCGATTATCTTGAAACATCCGAATGTACAAAATACGGGATATAACATCCTTCCCCCATTTAGAACATTCGTCCTCGAATGTTGGACTGGTCTTACGGAGTCTTATAACACTTCGGGGGGATCTCTCTTATAGCTATTACATACAGTTCATTCATCAATCAGCATATTCGCTTTAGAAATTTAGATTACCTGTAGGCACAGGAAATAAGTAGGGATACCTCTTCTTCATCTCATCCTTGGCTTCCCAGGTCATCTCCTCTCTGTTATTGTTTCGCCACAATACCTTAACAGAAGCCACGTCTTTGGTACGTAATCTTCTCACCTGACGATCCAGTATGGTTATAGACCGTTCCTCGTAGGATAGCTCCTCTGTCATCTGGATATCGTCTATGGGAAACACTCTGGAAGGGTCCCCAATGTATTTACGAAGCATAGACATGTGGAAGACTAGATGTACTGCTTCTAAATCAGATGGTAACTCTAATTCATAGGCGACCTTGCCAACCCTACGGACAATTTGATAAGGTCCAATATACCTTGGACTAAGCTTTCCCTTCCTGCCGAATCTCATTATACCTTTCATGGGTGACACTTTCAGAAATACCCAATCGCCAACCTGGAACTCTAAGTGTCGACGTCGATTATCGGCATATGATTGCTGCCGACTCTGGGCTGCCAGTAACCGTTCCTGAATGAGTTTCACTTTATCAACTGACTGTTGAATCATATCTGGGCCGATTAACTTAGTTTTGCCAACATCGAACCAACCGATCAGTGACCTGCACTTCCTGCCATACAGGGCCTCATGCGGCGCCATCTGGATGCCAGAATGGTAACTATTATTATAAGTAAACTCAATAAGTGGTAAATGATCATCCCAGCTACCCTTGAAGTTAATAATACAGGCTTGCAGCATATCTTCTAACGTCTGGATAGTACGCTCGGCCTGCCCATCAGACTGTGGCACTAAGACTTACCTGGGTCCCCAATCCTTCTTGAAATGATCTCCAAATGTCGTATATATGTTCTTATGCTCAGGTAATATAATCTTCATCCCTAATCCTTGTATAACCCTGCTTTCCCTTGGGCTCACACTAAGCCGTCCACCGTCTTGATAACGCGAAATTTTCCAGGGTGTAACATCCTTCCTTAACTCTTTCATTGCTCCCAGTCATGGCTGGAAATTAACTAGCACCTCGCTCTCATTTTGCCTACAGTATTGGTCTGTCTTACCATGCTATAAATATTCATCGGCCTTTAAGTATTCTCTTTTCCTCGCTCCTTATTTCCTTGCTAGTGGGCAATTACCTTGCTTATATACGGTATACTCTTTGTGTTTATCTCTTCGGTACCATCTCGAGCTATCCTTTTTATACCGTTGATCTTAGGCGTACACTGCACCGACTCCCTGTAGTTTATTAATTCGACTCCCTGTTCCTTTACGTCTTTGTCACTACCCCTTTTAATCTTATATTCTAAATATTTATCCAATCGTGAATTTGTCGCTAATGAGCATAATGGTTATGTTCCTTTCTAAGGCCAGTTATATCAATATCCAAAAACGTATATACGTAATGTTTCTTTGCCATTTATTATCCTTCGCAGTCCAGTCACACTTATGGCAACTTATGATCCGAATTCAATTAATTTCTTAGCTCGCCACATCTTTGAGCTCTTGCTACAACTTTTTCTTTACTTCCTTCCCTAACCTCTCTCGACACAAGTATACTTGTCTTTGATTTCTTTGTATTGGCGATCGTTTCGTCAATCGTTATTCCTTGTTGGCTCTCCGGTGTGGACTTCTTACAATTATAATTGGGCATAGCTTCACGTTGATGGTTCATATAATTCCATAGCGTATACTCTCATGTTCAGTATAATTAGTGGTCAATGAACTGTTTTCTAATATCCGGTGAACTCTTTTATTTCCATTCATAGGAGCAGCGTTCTTTCTTTCCTCTCCAAAATTTCCAAACTACCAATCGTTGGTACTTTCATTATAATAGTCGTTGTCATCCGAAATATACTTTGAATTTTGTCATCCTCTCCATTATCCTTTGTGAACTTAGCTTGTAGCCCTTTTCTTGCTCTCTTTATTACCCTTTAGAACACGTCGCTGCATACTTAGGTACGGCGCAATTTTGCTCGATACGAGGGATTCAACCCATGGTCTAGAAATATCGTAGCTCATGTCGGCATGGGACATTCTCCTAAGGTGTCTTCCATACTTTCCCCTCATGTCTGCCTCATGATACATTCATTGTCAATTCATTTTTACTTCTTTCAGGTATCCTCCTGATGTGCCGATATATTTTGAACTCTAGCCCCGAGCTAATAAATTTTCCTCCTCTGAAGCTTGAAAATGCTGTGATTCCTTTTAAGCCTAATATAATATGTTCTCCCCCCTTATTAAGGAGATCCTTATATGCCAATAGTCTTCGAGTACTCATCGTCTTCGATAATTATCTACTGCCCTTCACTATCTTCTTAAGGCCGGGGTTCCGTCATCGTATAGTCTGCCTTATTTATCCCTTTTGCTAGTCACACTCTTGTGTTCAATTGGAGTATTCATGAGGGTATCCAATTCCGATGCCTTCCTTTTCGTCTTTCCATACCTCTGTCTTTTGTGACTAGCGGTGTCCTGGACTCACAAGTTCATGGGGACGTCGAGATTCACTATGTCCTTTTATGAAGTCTTCGATTATACCTTACTCCTCGTCTTTCTTTCCAACTCTGCGCATAATATATCGAAAACTTCTTACCATAAGTTTTTCTTTCATTTTATGGATATATCATCATTTTGTCAACATTTCCATACCCTTCCATCCACTATTAGTCCTTTCGCCTATTTAGCTCACTTACTCGTAAGTCTTCTTAACTACGCGTTTGTGTTGCAGCTGTGCATCCATGTTTTCTCGAGCGTCCTGCTGCTTTTCCTCTTGGCACAGAATTCTTACCGTTTACACTCTCTCTGTCCTCGTTCATCGAACCTTTATCTATCTTTATGATGCTACGGTCGAGCGGTCTCCCATGCACGTTCCTTGCATTTCATTCCATTTCCTCTAAGATCAAACCCCTCGGTCTTCACATGAATTCTCATTCTATGTCATTAATTTTCCAATCAATCGTGTCGACTCACCCTTTTTGTTCTTATCTCGGTGAGTAATCGGTTTCCTACCGCTAATTCGTTAAAGTATCCTCCTTACTCTCGTGATTAGAGATTTTTAATTACTTTCCTCCTATATTCTCTCCTTTTCCTTCAATCAGCCCCTTGGTACACCTTTCCTACTTTCATCCTTAACCTTTCTTGGGTTTCTTCCTCCTCGAGCACCATTCCTCTCTTGTTATTTGTAGTATCGGCTCTGAAGTCCGTGAAATATTACCTTAAACGCGTAAATCCGTTTCATTTCTAAGTCATCTTTTTAGGAAAGCTTCTCCATGTCCGAAGCTACCACATCAATATGGTTACACATTTTTCTTGTGCTTTGCCCGTCGTCCCTTTTGGAGGCTTTGCTCAATCATGTTTCTTACTTTTCACTTTTTCCGACATTTTGATCTCCTTGCCTTCCATTTACTCACTCTCTTTCTTTTCCAAATATCGTTGTATTAGAACTTTCCAATCTTAACCTGTAGTGAAAATAACATCAGCTTACCTTGTAACACTTGTACCATTTATTTTTGTTGTCACTTGAACTTCGGTACCCTTGCTCGATTGATGCCTTCAATAGACCACTACGCCGGTTGCTGGGGTACCCATACCCGTTGATACAATCACATGTGGGATATCATATGCATCCATATATATGTATATATAATTACTACCATCTCGTCTACAAAATATTTCCAAACGCTATTCAAACTCATCCTAATTCCAGAGCTGGGATGCACTTTCTTTCTCTTCACCGGTCTAGTCTGCCTCGTCTTACGCGACCTCTTAAGGTTTCCAACCATTCTGTATACTCTAATTTCCCTTAGGCTACTCTAGCTTCTCATATGCCTCTTATGTCTAAATCTATAGGACTTTTAGTACACTTCCCAGGGGGTCACCCATCCCAAGATTTCTCTCACCACAGCACGCTTAACCTTGAAACTCCGATGAAATCTGGTGCATTGATGCTGCTATAATCGCATCCACCTCATCACATGACCTTCACCGCATAATCTGGAACAAGTTGAAGTCTTAACAGACTCCAAAACATTCTCGTAACACATCTTCCTCCTTTAACAATTACTATTTTAACCTTTTCAATCCTCAATATTCACCTTTCACCTGTGTGTATGACTACCTTTCATCCTGGATTTCTAGATTCCCGATGGTAGCGAACACACCTTCGTCGCCGTTACTTATAAATACCCGATTATCCACCTCTTTGGGCTTCCGCTCGCCACTCTTATATAATAATCTACAATAGAACTCATTTATCGACTTTCCCTGAATCCCCCAACAGACCTTGCTCCTACTAAACTTTGAATGCAACCCATTTTAATCCTTCGAACTGCTAATCGTCTTTCTCGCAATTATTCTTCATGCCATGCCAAGTCCATAACTTCTCTAAAACAACGCATCCCACTTATTGTCTATTTACGATATTTCCTTTCCACGCTTCTTCCTGTTAGGTGTACCAAACTAAATGGCCTGATTTTGAAAAATTCTGGAAGAGTCTCCTTTACAATTCTTACTATCCAAATCCTGTATGCAGCAATTACCAGCAATGCCTCACAGGGCATATATATATACGACATATCCCAGCCACCCAGGGCTCCCAATTTCAGGTAAAAGAACAAAAATGTCAAAACTTACCTCTGTGACTTCCCATACCATTACTCACCTTCTCCCGTCGATACTGTGCTTCTGCTGAGATCAAAGGTCAGTGCAAGGAATCTCATTTCCTATGACTTGGCTCTATCGCATGATCTAAGACAGAAAGAAGGTCAATGATCCCTAGATGCCCCGCAGCCTCCTGTTTATAAGTGTGGCCGGCTTCACACCCATAAACAGGACTCTACTGGACACGACTTTGCAGACAACCCCTAGGACGAACTGCTCTGATACCAATTTGTCACACCCTAATCTTGATAGGGCATGATGGGCACCCGACCCCATACTCAGAGCCGAACGAACCCCTTTAACTCTCGTTATGTTCATAACCTCACTGGACTCTTAAGCTACGAAATGAAATGCATAATAAAAACTTGTCAATATCATTCTTTTCGTCGTTCTCAAGTCAAGTAAAATCTGTAACCATATGGAATTTGTAACATAAAGCATAATGGTACGTCGGCTTGCAGAGCCGCTTACAAGACTGACATCCTATACACGTGGCTCTGTCTGCAAAGTCTCTAACCTCAATCAAGATACCGTAACATGAATACTCTGACTCGGCAACACTCCAGAAGGAAATGGAGCTCGCCCATCCAGCTGATACGTCTCCTAGAAATGTCCTCTACTCATCTGTATACACATGGGAGGCATGAAACGCAGCCCCCGAAGAGCGGGGGTCAGTACGGAATATGTACTGAGTATGTAAAGCATGAAGTACAGTAAACAAAGCCATAATCGGAACAAGAAATATAAAACGTACGTACACTATCCAGAATACCAAAATGCTTACTTTTAAAACACAAATCATGCATGTCAATGCCATATGTCATATCTGGCCCATTATGGGACTCGGTGAACAAAACATGGTCGCCACCCCGTCGTTGGCGCCATAACACATCATACTCCAGAATAGGGAATAACTCCGTAACCCATCATAACGCCATAACGCATCATAACGCCATAACACATCATACTCCAGAGTGTATACATATAACGTGTCCCGGCCCTCTATTGAGGGAGTCGGTGAACAATGCAGTGGAGTACGCACGAGAACGTGTCCTGGCCCGGGACTCAGTGAAAGATATATTGAGGCATGCACGAGCAGAGTAGTGAGAAACTATATGCATATAAATCAATTTTAAGACTCGATAGGTAAGTACAATAATCGACACTTGAAGGATCATAAACACGTTTCGAGTCAATCCGAGTTAGTATAAGAAAGTTATGGACGTTATTCATTACATAAATCTCTATGAACGTTTCAGAGCAATCCGAGACTGCCTATGAAAGTTAGGGACATTAATCCTTATAGAACCCTTTTAGGAATGGGGACTCTTTATGCTTTGCTCGTTACTCAATCATACAATAGACTCGACTATACCAAGTATGCTCATGTCAAGAAGTGAATAAGAATCGTAAACAAGCTCGGAATTAAAGAATAGAGTTACCCCAAAATGCGTGTCATACCTTACTTAGCTCTAGGACATGCCAAAAGAAAGAAAGGGTAAGCCTTACATACCTTGTCCGCTTCCTAGGCTAATCCGAACTTAAGTCTCGGATTTCCCAAGATCTACAACAACGTCAGAAGATATCAAACATTAGCTATAGGTATTTAGGAACCCGATTCCAAGCTAGCAATTCACCTACAGAAATTTGGGCAGCATTTCCCCTGTAAATCCAACAAACCCCGAGAATATAACTCGGCCAAATCATCAACAACAATACCAACAACCACATTAACAACTTCAACAATTAACTCAAAATGCATTCTAACATTAGTAACTCTTTCTACATAATTCGACGGCATTTCATTTACCTTCAAGTTAACCACAACCACATAACTTACAATCTTCCAAACTCAATAAGAACAACAACAACATATTCCTCGCTTCCAAGATCATGAATTATACCAACAACCACACGTTAGCAACATCATTCATACAAATATAAGAAACCATGATAGTGTCATATTAACTTCTTCAACAATCCCACAACGATTACAACTTCATTTCAAGCCATCAAACCTTCATTTTTATCATGGAATCCACAACAACAACAATCAAAATACTAAATAAAATCAATTCATCACACCTTACCAACATAGCCCCTATTCGGCCACAACCAACACACACATATTTCATGAATTTCATCCATTTCTACATACTACAACACTCACAAATCATCCCTAACACATAGAAAAAGGAGATTAAATCTTACCTTTACCCTTTCACTTCTCAACTTGGCTAGGGTTGGTAAATTGCACAAATGAATGCTTTGCTTGCTCCAACAACTACTCCACGTTAATAAGGGCCTTCCAATTGGTTGGAATACTAGAAGAAAATTATTTTTCTTGATCAATTTCTATGGCCTCAAATTCGGCTAGCCATGGCCGAATATGGCTCCTCCCTCTTTCTTGAAGTTTCTTGAATTTGTGGAAGATGATTAATGTTAATGTCTTGCTTTGGTCATCTCTATCTATATATATATATATATAGCTCTCACAAATATAAGGTGGACACATTCCCCCACTCATGGCTTGAGTTAATTGGCCAAGCCATGGGTGGGTCCCACTTGAGCCACACGACCATGATGGCTATTGTCATGAACCTTCTTGAATTTTTTTCCCTTTTTACCCCTAGCCTTTCTCAATATCTCCATACCATTAATAAACAACTTGTGTATTAAAATAAAATCGGAAGGAAAATAATAGCCTTGCCCTTAACTTATCGCGATTATCTTGAAACATCCGAATGTACAAAATACGGGATATAACAAGGAGGTTCAGACAGAGCCACCATTGTCTTCAGGTGCGTAATGCTTTCTTTTTATGATTTCTAGGTCGTATGGGGCCATTATTGTTATTGTTGTTATAGCCCTATAAGGCGTTTTATATTTTGAGTTATTGTGACAGGATGGTAGTAGCATATTTACAAGGGAAACTATGCCGAAATTTTTATAGAATCCTTAAGAGTCTAACATTTGAGGACGAATGTTCTTAAGGGGGAAATAATGTTACACCTTGGAATTTCGCGTCGTTTCCATTATAAGTAAACTAACGCAAAACTGAAGTGGATATGAATCCCTTACAAGGTTAAGGAGGATATCCAAAAATTTTAATCATGTACTTTGAGGTTCCGAAGTTAAAATGAATCAGCTGAAGTAAGTTCATTAAAGGCTTGGATTGGTGTAATATTTTCGGGGAAGATTTCATGTCATTTGAACTATATATTGCTTAGAATTACCTTGAGGGGGATTTATAGGGCTCCTTATATGGTTTATGAAGTTTTATACAAGTACAAAGAAGGTTCCATAAGGATTGGAGGTCAAACGAATTGAAAAGAACGCATTTTCGCGAAAATCGAAGTTTGTGGACCAGCAAGCTGCCGCAAACTGAGTTTATTGTGTAAAAAACGGGCCACAAACTTTCCATTTTGGCTGGGATCACTTCCCAACATCGCCCCCATGTTGGGGAGGGAGTATGCGGCCGCATATCAAGTTTGTGGTGCCGCATACTTCACGCAACACGGAGCGGTGGGGCGGTTTTCAACCCTTTTTAAACCCCAAAGGACCCCATTTTTCATATCCACCTCCCACAATTCTCTCCCCATATTATTAGAGAGTTCTTGAAGGTTCTATAACATTCCAAAACTTCCACACCATCAAAAGAGAAGATCAAACATCAAAACTCCAAGATAATCCATAGAAGATGATTATCCTTGCTTCTACTCAATGTTGTGATGAACTTGGTCTTGGAAGAAGTTGAGTGAGGTGAAGTTATTCTATTATAAGGGATGTTATCCATTTAATTTATATTATTGAGTTGGTTTAAGGGTTTAGTAACTCTTGGGAAGGAAATGAATCATATGGAGAAGTCATAAAGTATTGAATTAAAGTTGATGACTATGAGGTGAATTTGAAAGGAGATGTTGGGTTCAGTTAAGATTAATTTGAATATAATTCCTTTACTATGGTATTTTTGATGTGATTATTGTTGTTTGGGAGTTGTTTTAGAATTTGGTGGATGTTGATAAAATAGGAGAAGCGCTGCCCAAATTTTGCTAGCTCGTTAATTACACTAGTTAAAATTAAGAGTGTTTTCAACACTTAACCATAGTATGACTTCTCTTGAATGTACATTTGCGAGCTTGGGAGGAGAACGCTAAGTAGTTAAGTACGTAAAGGTATGTTAAGGCTAACACTTTCTTTCTTAAGGCATGATTCCTTTGTTGTGAACCTACTCATGATATCCATAATATCCCTATTCCTAGAAAT
This sequence comes from Lycium barbarum, assembly GCF_019175385.1. Lineage (NCBI taxonomy): Eukaryota > Viridiplantae > Streptophyta > Magnoliopsida > Solanales > Solanaceae > Lycium > Lycium barbarum. The sequence goes on from NC_083345.1 coordinate 76,145,705, forward strand.
GTTAGAAGCTCATGATTCTCAAGGTTCTTATGATATTGTTGATAAATGTTCTCTATGATGATGATGACGACGATTCCATTTCTAGAGATACCAAAGCTTAAAGTTCTTGATGTTCTCTGTAACGACCCGTTTGGTTGTTATAGTGATTTGACCCATTTAAACTTCTTGACCCTTTCCCCAAGTCCCGTTAGTATGATCTATGACTTAATGAAGTCATTGGGTTGGGTTCCGCATGGTTCGAGTGTAAATTGATTAATTGATGGAGAAGCTAGTTAAGCTATTGAAATTACCAAGCCATAGCAAAAAGAATCGTCGTGTTTCGCCATTCGGATGAGGGAGTTATGCCTTTTTTAGTGCGGACTATTCCAACAAATCCGCTATAGCGATGAAGAGGCTGCTATACTGGTACCGCTGCAGCGGTCTGCAGACCGCTGCAGTGACCAACGGGGTCAGAAAGTCCTATTTTTATAGCCCAACTCTGAACCATTTACCACAACACCCCAAAGTCAGTTTTCAAGAGAGAAAGAGGCAAAATTTCATTCGATTCTTTGGTGAAAGCATCTGGGAGGGTAAGTCCCCATCTTTATTTGTTCCTATTCCTTTCTTCTCCAAGTTCCATGATTATTTTAAAGCCTCATTAATGGTGGGTGCAAGATTAGAACCCAAGAATTGATGAAACCTTCAATAGTTGAGGGGTTGGGAGATAACAATGGAAAATCATTCACAAGCACTTTGGGGTAAGATTCTAACCTAGTATTCATTATTTAATTGTCGATTATCATCATCTCATAGTCATCCTACACACTAATTGTGAAGAACTAATAGGTTAAGAACCTTAGGGCTAAAAATAGAAAAGATGAATTTGGATATCCTGTAACGAATAGAATTTCATGAAATTAAAATTGAGGGTTAACTAGATGATGGGTAACATAATTGTGCACTAAATTTCCCATTTTACCCTCATGAACCCGGATGCACATTGTAGGGGTATTTTGGGTATTTTTATAAAAGTATAGCATTATGGGTATCGTTGGACTCGTTTTGACTAGTAGAGTACTATTTTCACTATATTGTATCTGAATTTTTAATAAAATTATAGTTTTGCCCTTGTTGCTCGGGTTGGCTATTTTAGGTCTAATTTTGGGTTTTGGGTAAAATTATGGCGATATGGGTAATCTTAGATTTGTATTCTGACATAGAATTTATATTTGATAGCCGTTAATCATTTTGAGGTTATCCAAAGAGGAAGCCAAGGTCAAGGTTAGGCGATTCGAGATTGTTGCTCGGCATTCTAGGTAGGTTACGACTTCCTTTAGTTAGACTTTGATTAGTGAAATGCATGAATTCTGTAGAATTGACTGGAGAAAGCATGATTAGGTCTTCGGACATGGTGTTTCGGTTTGATATTAGCTAGGTCGGTATGACTTCTGATTTTGTGCGCTCGTCGCCATTACTTTATGTACTGAAATATTAGGTGTAGTTGTATTCATATTATAGCGATTCGGGATGGATTTCTATTAGGTTGATTGTTGTTGATGGTGGCTCGTTGCCCTATTATTGTGATTAGACTTATTACCTAAATTTTCGTGTTGTACTCAATTCTCTCTTATTGTGACACATATCATCGGAGAAAGGAAGGATACTGAGTTCATACCTGAATTGTGATTTATATAATTATGATAGTACGTAGATGAACACTTGATGAATGATTTACTGTTAATGATAACATATAGAAAAATGGAGCATCTTGGTGAAACAAGACTTAGTTGGGAGGCGTACTTGTTATATGTGGAAGTAAAAAGGGACGTAGACTTTTATGTTGGTTGAGACGGGTTGTATGATCCATTTCATGGTTGAGATGATACAAGTCTCGATATGACTTGTGGCTTTATGACTTGTACCTTCACTGTTGCTTTATTGATTGGCATTGATTTACCGTGTTTACATTCATTTATGCATTTATAAACTCATACATGATGGAAATTGTTTGGTAACGATTCTTGAAAGACTTGTGGCATGATGCCTTGTGTTTGACATTGATATTGCTATTGTTCATAGTCCTTACATACTAATGAACTGGAATACGTGGAGACATACACGGTGATGTGGAATTGGTGAAGAAGTTAATATAATTTTTCTGTTGAACTGGTGATACTATTTAATGCTAGTTGAGAGATCGTGGTCCAAGGTTCGTCCCGAAAATGAGAGGTACATTGATATGGCCTGCGTTCGAGGTTCGTTCCGGAGCGGAGGTTTATGCTCAGGTCCGAGGAGTGAATCCTGAACGAGTAGTACATAGACACCGTGGGTCCCCTTCAGGTCATGACTACTGAGCTTTGACATCAGTAGCATGTGTGTACAGTGTGTATTTGGCAAGTGCATTGCATTACATTGCACATCATCATATTTTGCATTGCACATCATTACATTTTATTCTGTATCATTATATGGTTCGTTTAGTTCTAATTTTGGTGTGTTTGCTGAAACGGTAATATGATCATTGACTGAGTTAAATTATGGATTAGTGATTCTACCGAGGGAAGGAACTTGGGCTTGTGGTCTATCAGGTGAGATTATTCAAACTTGATAGACTTGTGGGTTAGAAGCTTCATCTTAGGTTGTGACTCTATTATGGGATATTCTATGACTTGGAATTAAGTATTAAGTGCCTGTCTATCTTGTTGATTTTATGCTTATATACGTGAACTAATCTTAGTCGGCCTATGATGCTTACCGGTACATAGTGTTTGTATTGATACTACCCATCTGCACCCTTTTTGAGTGCAGATTGTGTTCCAGAGATTTCATCCAGAGTACATCTCTCGCTTGAAGCTACTTAGCTTGATTGGATCAGAGGGTGAGCTTCTATCCATGTCATGCCACCTGAAGATCTCTCTTACCAGATGTCTACTTTTACTGCAGACATTATTTGTTATTATATTTGAGATATACTTCATTCTTTAGACATTGTTGGTCAAAGTCCTTGTATGATGACTTTCAGATTATGGGGGTGTAATAGTTAGACTTCCGCACTTATATTATCTATTAATTATGACTTGTTTTATTTATTCATTCATTCACTTATCTATTGACCGTTAATAAATGATTAAAGAAGTTGAAATTGGCTAATGATTAATGGGTTAACGGGTAAGGGTTCGCCTACTAGTGATAATAAGGTAGGTGCCCGCACGATCGGTAATTAGGGTCGTGACAGTTGGTATCAGAGCCTTAGGTTCGTGAATCTCGTTGTAAAAGGCCGTGTCTAGTTGAGTCTTGTTGATTGGTATGAAGAGCTCTGTACCTATTTGCGTGAGGCTACTAGGAAACTTCCACTTCTTTCATTCTTTTTTGCTACTTCATTCAAATTGGTATCTAGTCGATTCCAATCGGTATTGGCACTTCCTTGTCTTATTCTTCCACGAATAGTGGAAACTCGTCCCCTAAACTCTTATGCGAGCGGTTTTCGATTATTGTTTGGTTGTATTGAGTCCATTGGGGGCTGGCGCTGGAATTTAAACCTCCGTTGGGGATTCCAAGGCCACGGGTGAGTTCGTATGGTGTTTTATGTCTTTGCGCATGGTTTGGTGTGTTTGTGAGGCCTCAGATGAAATGTTGGGTGGTAGAGTGAAAAATTGGGAAAAATTACGAGTTTACTTCCTCAGTGGTACCGCTACTGCGGGGTAGGTACCGCTATAGCGGTGATCCCCTCGCCGCAAGCAGCCTGTCAGGTTATTCGTGTCCGTTGTGGAGGGTACTGTACCGCTATAGCGATGTCGCTATAGCGGAAGGAGGCACGCCACAGTGGAGGTCAGTTTTATTTTGGTCCGCTATAGCGGGCACTTTGCCGCTATAGCGAGACCGCTGCAGCGGTGAATTGACCGCCACAGCGGTCGACGGGAAACAGTAGCCGTGTTTTAAAACACTTAGTCTGAATTATTTATTCTCTTAAATCCAACACAGTTCCCAGGAAACACTTTGGGTAACTTGGAGAGTTCTTGAATTTGTTTCTTCTGGGGTGAGTTCCCTTTCCGTATTTTATGATTATCTATCATCTTAGGCTTGAAATTAATGGTGCAAATGTATGGGGACTAGTTGGAGAATATAAGTATCTACCTTAGCATTGAGAATTGAATAATAGGCTTTAAATGTTAGTTTAATTTGTCAGTCTTGCCTGTAGTAAGGTCCGATTTCATGAGGTAGTAAATCATAAGCTTGAATCTCTAATCTAGACTAAGATTGAATAAGGATAAAAGGGGAATCGTTTGAAACAAGAGCTAATAATTTGAGATTTATGTTGAGGTTGTACAATGTGAAGTTGACTCGAGGGTTATGTCTGAATTGGTAAGTTCTAGTATGTCATAGGATATATGGGACATTTGTTGGATAACGGAAATGAAGACTTTAGTGATGATTGTGTTACTTATGGCTGGTGAGAGATGAAAATATTTATTGTATTATATTTTCGTAATTACCTATGTGGTTATTGAGCTTACTTATATGTTTGTTGGTTGGTGTTCCCGAGTTGTACGATATCTTGCTAAGATAAGGCTTATTTTCGCGATCTCTAGGTTAAATTCCGTCGTATTAAAGTAATAGTGATCTTAGTTAAACTAGTTGTCTAAGCCAGATAAGGGTTAAGCATGAACTTTGTGAAGCAGGTGTCTGAGCCCCCGGTTTGTTGAGATAGATATGAGGAATAATTAATAAATTGATGATAGTTGAGATTTGTCTAAGAGTTGATATATTGTTGTGACTTCTTGATAAATAGTAAATTTGTCATAATGTGAGAAATATAGGGATGTTAAACAGTTCCGATAGGACAAGATGTTAGGAAGAGTGTCCTAACGAATTAGTCTTGAGGAAAAGGGGTAAATGAGTTGGTGGAATAGATAAGGCTGTTGGGTTTCACGTGGTCCTTTTGTAGTATGAAGTAAGGGATAGAAACAGAGAGGTTCGGGTAAGTCCATGATAAACTGTTACTTGGCTTGAGTGGTTGATAGGTAAAAGGTTGACATAGTAGTATTAAACAAAGCGTGTCGAGATATGAAATCTTAGTCTACTAATCTAAGAAATATTTGTTGTTCGCGTTGGTGGTCATAGAAGTCTAGAGAAGTTGTAATCGTTAAAGTATAAATTGGGGTTAGTATGATCAGACTTCGATATATTAGATGACGCCTATGTGTTGTAGCAATTCCTATGGTAGGTCAGAGTACAGAAATATAGAAACTGGGTCTTTTAGCTAAGCTATAAGAAGCTTTGAATGATAGGATGGATAGATAGTGATTAGTGCGCACTTCGTGCCGTTGAGTTTCCTGTGTGGTTATAATGCATGTCCTTGGGTTATCGTCAACCTTCGTACTCCCCTTCTTCATTTAGGGACGAACGATGGGTAAATTGGTATCTGATGTAACGACCCATTTGGTCGTTATAGGGTTTTGACCCATTTAGCCTTTTGACCCTTTCCCCAAGTCCCATTAGTATGATATATGACTTAATGAAGTCATTAGGTTGAGTTCCGCAAGGTTCGAGTGTAAATTGAGTCAATGATGGAGAAGCTAGTTAAGTTAGTGAGTTAGAGTTGACCACGGTCAACGTCGGGTTAGGATGACCCCGTTTCAATGTTTTGGAAGTTCCAACATGTGTATATGATAATTTTATACTTGTCCACAAGTTTTGGTGAGGTTCCAAAGAGTTTTAGATGGGTTTGGGTTTTATCGCGCAACTATTCGATGATTACGCCGTAGGTCTGTGGATAGAAATGGCTCCAGATTGATCAAAATACCTTTTTTTAGTGAGGTTTGAACCATTGGATCCGTATTGAAATTACTAAGCCATTGCAAAAAGAATCATCGCGTTTCGCCTCCGGATGAGAGAGTTATGCCCTTTTTAGTGCGGATTGTTCGAGCAAGTCTGCTATAGCGACCAAAAGGCCACTATAGCGGTATCGCTGCAACGGTCTGGAGACCGCCGCAGCGACGAACGGGGTCAGAAAGTACTATTTTTATACCCCAACTCCGAACCATTAACCACACAACCCCAAAGTCAGTTTTCAAGAGAAAAAGAGGCATAATTCATTCCATTCTTTGGTGAAAGCATCTTGGAGGATAAGTCCCCATGTTTATTTGTTCCTTTTCCTTTCTTTTCCAAGTTCCATGATTATTTTAAAGCTCTATTAATGGTGGGTGCAAGATTAGAACCCAAGAATTGATGAAACCTTTAATAGTTCAGGGGTTGGGAGATAACAATGGAAAATCATTCACAAGCACTTTGGGGTAAGATTCTAACCTAGTATTTATTATTTAATTGTCGATTATCATCATCTCATAGTCATCCTACACACTAATTGTGAAGAACTAATGGGTTAAGAACCCTAGGGCTAAAAATAGAAAAGATGAATTTGGATATCTTGTGACGAAAAGAATTTCATGAAATTAAGATTGAAGGTTAACCAGATGGGTAACATAATTGTGCACTAAATTTCCCGTTTTACCCTCATGAACCCGGATTCACATTGTAGGGGTATTTTGGGTATTTTTCTAAAAGTATAGCATTATGGGTATCGTTGGACTCGTTTTGACTAGTAGAGTACTATTTTCACTATACTTTATCTGAATTTTCAATAAAATTACAGTTTTGCCCTTATGGCTCGGGTTGGCTATTTTAGGTCCATTTTTGGGTTTTGGGTAAAACTATAGCAATATGGGTATTCTTAAATTCATATTCTGACATAGAATTCATATTTGATAAACGTTAATCGTTATGAGGTTCTCCAAAGAGGAAGGCACGACCAAGGTTTGGCAATTCGAGACTGTTGCTCGGCATTCCAGGTAGGTTACGACTTACTTTAGTTAGACTTTGATTAGTGAAACGAATGGAATGTGTAGAATAGATGGGAGAAAGCATGATTAGGTCTTCGGACATGGTGTTTCGGTTGGATATTAGCTAGGTTGGTATGACTTATGATTTTATGGGCTCGTTGCCATTACTTTGTGTACTGAAATTTGAGTTGTAGTTGTATTCATACTGTGGCGATTCTGGATGGATTTCTATTAGGTTGATTGTTGTTGATGGTGGCTCGTTGCCATGTTATTGTGATTAGACTTATTACCTAAATTGTCGCGTTGTACTCAATTCTCTCTTATTGTGACACATGTCATCGGAGAAAGGAAGGATACTGAGTTCAAACCTGAATTGTGATTTATATAATTATGATAGTACGTAGATGAACACTTGATCAATGATTTACTGTTGATGATAACATATAGAAAAATGGAGCATCTTGGTGATACAAGACTTAGTTGTGAGGCGTACTTGTTATATATGGAAGTAAAGAAGGGCATAGACTCTTATGTTGGTTGAGACAGGCTATATGATCAATTTCATGGTTGAGATGATCCAAATCTTGATATGACTTGTGGCTTTGTGACTTGTACCTTCACTGTTGCTTTATTGATTGGCGTTGATTTACAATGTTTACACTCATTTATGCATTCATACACTCATACACCCATACATGATGGAAATGGTTCAGTCACGATTCTTGAAAGACTTGTGGCATGATGCCTTGTGTTTGACATTGATATTGCTATTGTTCATTGTCCTTATATACTAATGAACTAGAATACGTAGAGACATACATAGTGATGTGGAATTGGTGAAGAAGTTAATATAATCTTCCTGTTGATCTTGTGATACTATTTAATGCTAGTTGAGAGCTCATGGTCCGAGGTTTGTTCCGGAAATGAGAGTTACATTGATATGGCCCCCGTCTGAGGTTCATTCCGGAGCGGAGGTTTATGCTCGGGTCCAAGGAGTGAATTCGGAACGAGTCGCAGGTGATGACTACTGAGGTATGACATCAGTTGCATGTGGGTACAGTGTGTATTTGGCCAGTGCATTACATTGCATATCATCATATTTTGCATTGCACATCATTACATTTTATTCTGTATCATTATATAGCTCGTTTAGTTCTAATTTTGGTGTGTTTGCTGAAACAGCTGTTGTGGTGTTAATATGATCATTGACAGAGTTAAATTATGGATTGGTGTTTCTACCTAGGGAAAGAACTGGGGCTTGTGGTCTATCAGGTGAGATTATTGAAACTTGATAGACTTGTGGGTTAGAAGCTTCATCTTAGGTTGTGACTCTGTTATGGGATATTCTATGACTTGGAATTAAGTATTAAGCACCTATCAGTTTATCTTGTTGATCTTATGCTTATATACACGAACTAATCTTAGTCGGTCTATGATGCTTACCGGTATATAGTGTTTGTACTGATACTACATTGCTGCACTCTTTTCTTGTGCAGATTGTGTTCCATAGATTTCATCTAGAGTACATCTCTCGCTTGAAGCGAATTAGCTTGATTAGATAAGAGGGTGAGCTTCTATCCATGCCATGCCACCTGAAGATCTCTCTTTCCAGATGGCTACTTTTACTCCAAACATTATTTGTTATTATATTTGAGATATACTTCATTCTTTAGACATTGTTTGTTAGAGTCCTTGTATGATGACTTTTAGATTATGAGGGTGTAATAGTTCGACTTCCGCACTTATATTATCTATTAATTATGACTTGTTTTATTTATTCATTTATTCACTTATCTATTGATTGTTAATAAATGATTAAAGAAGTTGAAATTAGCTAATGATTAATGGGTTAACAGGTAAGGGTTCTCCTACTAGTGATAATAAGGTAGGTGCCCGCACGATCGGTAATTAGGGTTGTGACAGTTGGTATCTGAGCCTTAGGTTCGTGAATCTCGTTGTACAAGGACGTGTCTAGCAGAGTCTTGCGGATCGGTATGAGGAGCTTTGTATCTATCTGCGAGAGGCAATTGGACACTTAGGAAACTTCCACTTCTTTAATTCTTTCGTGCTACTTCATTCAAATTGGTATCTAGTCGATTCCAATTGGTGTATGCACTTCCATGTCTTATTCTTCCACGAATAGTGGAAACTCGTCCCCTAAACTCTTATGCGAGCGGTTTGCAATTATTGTTTGGTTGTATTGAGTCCATTGGTGTCACACCCCGATCTTACTTGGGTGTGATGGGCACCCGACCCCATATTCGGAGCCGAGCGAACCCGCTGACTCTTAGTACATACTTAATCTCTTTAGACTTTTACATCAATAAGAAATGAAAAACATAGTTAAGCTTTCAGAATCTTTCTTTCATTGTTCTCAAATCAAACAAAATCTGTGGTCATGTGGAATCTGTAACATAATATATATATAGACACGTCGGCTGGTGAAGCCGCTTTCAAGACTGACATACTACACCCACGACTCTGTCTACAAAGTCTCTAACTTCAACCAAGACATCATAGCATAGTACTCTGACCCGGCAACTCTCCAGGGCAAGTAGAGCTTGCCAACTCCGCTGGAACATCTTCTACTCGTCTGGGTGTACCTGCGTGACATGAAACACAACCCTCGAAGAAGAGGGGTCAGTACGAGCAATGTACTGAGTATGTAAGGCATGAATGATAACATGATAATATGGACAGATCATGAACAAAACATAATAAGGAAATATGGAAGATAAAAGAAAAGGTATGACTGTAACTGCTTGCCTCTTAAGGCGGAATCATGCATGCTCACTTTTACTTTCATACATACATAAACTGTTTGAGTCAAATAACATCATTATCCCGCGTCCGGGCCTCCCGTGTCCGGGGTAATCATCTCACGCCGCCCACTAGTGGTGCTGCCCGTGCCATATAGACACGATGTTATTATCCATAAGCCGCCCGCCTTAGCGGTGCTGCCCGGCCGTATAGGCGCGGTGTAATCATCCATAAGCCGCCCGCCTTAGCGGTGCTGCCCGGCCATATAGGCGCGGTGTAATCATCACAACTTAAGCATGCATAAGAGCCCAATCAAAAGCTATAACTCCATCGGAGTGACGTAAGGTCGGTAACCTCCGATTACATTATGGAATAATTATCATGACTTTGTCTCACCTTGAAGGAGCAATTATTATAAGATGAGACTAGGAACGAATAACAGCGTTAAGAGAACATGGAACAAATTTTTAAGACTCGATGGGTACATACATAAATCGACACTTGAAAGCTCAGTAACAAGTTTCGGGTCAATCCGACTTAGTATAAGAAAGTTATGAGCGTTTGAAGTACGGGACCTTCTACAAGCGTTTCAGAAGCTATTTTTGGAAAATCAAAGCAACAATCATATCAAGTACCTTTCGGATTTCGTTATGGATCAAATCAGATATAGCTTTTGGAACCATATGTACATATCAAAACATATCAAAGATTCAATGGAATAATCGAACGTGCTATCATTTGAAAACCAAAACTTTAGTCATATCAATTATCTTTCGAAAGCCGTTCGTAAACATATCAAATAGATCTTCGGACTTCATAAGTACGCATCAAAACCGTATGAGACAGCTTATGGAAATCAAGAACGTTAGCCATCCTAGTGGCTCTAAGAATAGGAATCTCTTTGAAGTCATACATATACATCATCTACTTGTTTCATAAGGATCATGCCAAAATAAAGAAAGGGTAAGCCTTACATACCTGCTCCACGTCCTATTAGCTACGCTTAATTGTCCAAGCTCGTTATCGCTAGTCTACATTCAAGAAGATTGACACAATCAATAGACTCATTATCATATACTTGTCTTAATCCTTCAAATAAATTCACTTATGATCTGTCGAAATTTCGGCAGCATCTCCCCTGTAAATACACCATCCCCGAGAATCTAACTTGGTCCAAATTATCAATCTACAATCCGAGAATTCAACTCGGCCAAAGTATCAACAACAATACCAACAATCGTGCCAACAACATCAACAATCAATTCAAGACGCATTCTAATATTAACAACCTTTGTCATACAATTCAACGACATTTCATTTATATTCAATTCAATTCACATAACATTCAAAACGACTCAATCAACATACTACTTCACCCGACACCTTCCAAATTCAACAAGAACAATAACAACATATTTCCTTCTTTCAAATTCAACCACAACAACCCAACTTACAATCTTCCAACACATGTCTCACTTCCAAATTCATGAATTGTATTTACAACCTACACATTAACAATATCATTCATACTATATAAGAAACCATACTAATTATCACATTAACTTCTTCAACAATCCACAAACGACTTCCACTTCATTTCAAACCATTAAATCTTCATTTTACATCATAGAATCTACCACAACAACAATTAAAATACTAAGTAAAATCAATTCATCACATCTCACCAATCCAACCCCTATTCGGCCACACTATATGCATACATGTTTCATGAATTCCATCCATTTCTACATTCTTCAACATACATAAATCATCTACAACACATGTAAAAGAAGATTGAACCTTACCTTCTTGCACTTGTCTTCTTACATGGATAGGGTTTGTAAATCACCCAAATAAATGCTTGGCTTGCTCCAACAATCACTCCATGTTGTTAGGGACATTCCACTTGGTTGAATTACTAGGAGAAAATAATTTTTCTTGATAAATTTCCATGGCACCAAATTTGGCCATGGTGGCCGAATACTCTCTCTTCCTTCCTCTTTCTTCTTTTCTTTCTCCAAGTCTTCTTATGTTATAAGGAAATGAAACCTATAGATACTTGTCTCTTGCTAATATATATATATATATATATATATATATATATATATATATATATATATATATATATATATATATATATATATATATAGGTGCCTCCTACAAGTAATAAGTGGACACATGTCCCCCTTCTCCAAGCTTCTTTAATATTAAAAATAAAGATGACTAATTGTTTTATTTTGTCATCTCTTTTCCATATTAATATATATATACACATGCCACACGGCCAAGTGGCCTTCTTCAAGAATTGTTCTTGAACATTTTTTTGAAATTCTCGTTTTGCCCCTAGCCTTTCACAATATTACCATAGGCCACCTTGTGAATTTCCCTTTTTACCCTTAGCCTTTCTCAATATTTCCATACTAATAAACAACTTATCTACTAAAATAATTTTGGAAAATAGTCTTGCCTTTGACTTCTCGCAATTGTCTCGAATTATCCGAACATACAAAATACGGGCTATAACATCCTCCCCCCCTTTAGAACATTCGTCCTCGAATGTTCAACTGACCTCATGGGGTGTTATAATACTTTGGGAGGGTCCCTCTTATAGTTGTCCTTTTCTTGGAGCCCGTTCCTTATCTTTTACCCTATTTTCCTCATAATCGAACTCCTCGGTCTCTACATGAGTCCTTATTCTGTGTCATGGGTCTTCTAATCCACTGCGCCAACTCATTATCCTTGTCCTTCCCGGATCATCTCTCCTCTGTTATTGTTTCGTCACCACATCTTAACAGAGGCCATGTCTTTGGTACACAATCTTCACTTGATGATCCGATTTTGCCACAGACTGTTCCTTGCCCTCATGGTGCACTTATAGTCATTTCACTTCTACTTCTTTCGGGTATCCTTCTGATGCGCTGATATGCTTTGAACTCTGGCTCCGGGCTAATAATTTTTTTCCTTTTCTGGAGCTTGAAAATGTTATGATTCCTTTTAGGCCTAATATAATATATATTCTCCCCCCTTTAAGGGGCTCCTTATACGCCAACAGCCTTTGAGTACCCTCATCTACCGTAATTGCCTTATTCCTCGTCTTTCTTTCCAACTCTGCACATCATATCGAAACTTCTTACCATAAGTTTTTCTTTCATTTTATGACCATATCATCACTTTGTCAACATTTCCATACCCTTCCATCCACCATTAGTCCCTTTCACCCATTTGGCTCACTTACTCGTAGTTCTTCTTTTTCCATTGTGGCATCGACTCTGAAGTTCATGAAATTTTTCCTTAACGCGCAAATCCGTCCTATTCTTAGGTCACCCTCTCAGGAAAGCTCTTCCATGTCCGAGGCAACCACATTAATATGGCTACACATTTATTCCTTTATATACCTTTCAAGGCCAAAGTCTTATAACATCGTCGCTAAGCCTAGTCATTCCTTCTCTTACTTCACATTCCTTGTCGTGGTTACTATTCCCTTATCCCTACTTATTGGAATCGGTCCTCGAACTTTATATACTTTTCTCCTGTTTCCTTTTACCACACTCTATCCCTTTTCACATGCCTACTTTGAGTTCTTACCCAAATAGTCTCGTGCTTTGCCGGTAGTTTCTTTCGGGAGCTTTACTCGCTGAGGCTTCTTACCTTTCACCTTCTTGCGACACTTTGATCTCTTTATTTTCCATCTGTTATAGCCCGTATTTTGTACGTTCGGAATTCCGAGATAGTCGTGGTAAGTTAAGGGCAAGACCATTTTAAAAAATTATTTTAATGTACAAGTTGTTATGAATATTACTTATGAATATTATTAGTATGGAAATATCGAGAAAGGCTAAGGGTAAAAAGGGAAATTCGCAAAATGGTTCATGGTAATATTGTGGAAGGCTAGGGGCAAAATGGGAATTTCACAAAAAAAGTTCAAGAGAGCTCTTGGAGAACCCCTTGGCCGTGTGACATATGTATATATATATATATATATATATATATATATACATGGAAGGGTGATGACAAAAATAAAATAATTAGTCATCTTTTATTTAATGTTTAAGAATCTTCAAGAAAAGGCCATGTGTTCACATATATGTAGAGAGATGACCAAAGTAAGACCATTATTCATCTTTACCATTTAAGAAATTTCAAGAATAAAACATAAGAGACCATTCGGCCACCATGGCCAAAATTTGAGTCCATGAAATTGATCAAGAAAAAATATTTTCTTCTAGTATTCCAACTAATTTGAAGGTCCTAATTAACATGGAGTGGTTGTTGGAACAAGCAAAGTACTCATGGTGCAAGATGGAAGCTCTATCCGAATAAGAGGAGCCAAAGAATAAAGGTAAGGTTTCACCCCTCCTTTCATGTGTTATAGATGATTTGTGAATATTGTAGCATGAAGAAACGGATGAAACTCATGAAATAGATGTATGTTGGGGGTGGCCGAATGGGATTGAATGGTGTAGGAAAGATGAATTGATTTTTATTTAGTAATTTGATTGTTATTGTTGTGGATTTCATAATAAAAATGAAGATTTAATGGCTTGAAATGAAGTTGTAATCGTTTGTGGATTATGGAAGAAGCTAATGTGATATTAGTATGGTTTCTTATGATTATAAGAATGAATGATATTGCTAAAGTATAGATTGTTGGTGTAGTTTATGAATTTGGAAGAAAGAAAATGTGTTGTTAGTGTTCTTGTGGAATTTGGAAGGTTTTGGGTGAAGTAGTATGTCAATTGGGTTGTTTGGAATATTATGTGAATTGTTTGAAGTATTCTTGAATCATGTTAGAATGATTTCAGATTAATACTTGAATGTGGGATCATTGGTGTTAGCTTGATTATATGTGATTGAATCGAATACAAATGAAATGCTGTCGGATTGTGTAGAAAGAATTGTTAATGTTAGAATGTATTTTGAGATAATTGTTGAAGTTAGAAGATATGATTGTTGGTATTGTTATTGATAATTTGGCCGAGTTAGATTCTCAGGGATGATGTGTTTACAGGGGAAATGCTGCCGAAATTTCGGCAGAATATAAGTGAATTGTTTGAGAAGCTAAGGCAAGTAAATGACAATGAATCTAATGATTATGTAAAATCTTCTTGAATGTAGAATAGCAAGCTTGGATAAATAAGCGTAGCTAATAAGGCGTGACACAGGTATGTAAGGCTTACCCTTTCTTTCTTTTGGCATGTCTTAGAGCCAAATAAGGTATGATATGCATCTTGGGGCTACTCTATTCTGTGATTCCGAGTTTGTTTATGATTTGTATCCACCTTTTGATATGTATCTATGATTTTCGAAGCTCTATTTGATATGTTTCCGAGTCTGTCTATGATTCTTATTCACTCCTAACATGAGTACGTTCGATATAGTTGAACTTATTGTATGGTTGAATAACGATAATCGATATGAATAAAGTCTTGATTTTTCAAATGTTAGCACGTTCGACTATTCCATTGAGTCTTTGATATACTTTGATATGTACATATGATTCCAAAAGTTATATTTGATTTGATCTATACGATATCCGAAAGATACTTGATGTGATTATTGCTTCGATTTTCCAAAAATGGCTTCTGAAATGTTCGTAGAAGGTTCTGTACTTCAAACGTCCATAACTTTCTCATACTAAGTCGGATTGACCCGAAACTTTTTTCTGAGCCTTCAGGAGTCGGTAAGTATGCTTGTCTATCGAGTCTTGATTTATGTGCATATGGTTTCGCATTATTCTGTTCGTGTAAGCCTCAGTTTGGATTTCACTGTGCCCGGGCCAGGACATGTTCTCGTGCATATTCCATTGCATTGTTCACCGAGTCCCTCTCACTTGCGGGCCGGGACACGTTATATGTATATGATGTTATGATGATATGGGGATGGTGGCCAGGATGGCATATGATGATTTATTCACCGAGACCCGCAAAAGAGGGACGGGACACGTTATATGTATCTACCGAGTCCCTCAAAAGAGGGCTGGGACACGTTATATGTATACATGATATATGATGTTGATATGCATGATTCTATTCACTGAGTCCCTCAATAGAGGGCCGGGACACGTTATATGTATATATGATATATGATGTGGACATGTATGATTTTATCCACCGAGTACCTCACGGGAGGGCCGGGACACGTTATCTGCATATATGTCTTATGATATGGATACGCATGATTTTCATTAAAAAGGCAAGTACTTTGATGTTTTAAAAGGTCATACTTGATTTTGGTAATTCTCTGTTTCAGTCGTGATTCTGTTTCCTATATTTCATGCCTTACATGCTCAGTACATTTTCCGTAATGACCCCCTTTCTTCGGGGGCTGCGTTTCATGCCACGCAGGTATACCCAGACGAGTTGAAGCTATTATAGAAGATGTTCCAGCGAAGTTGACAAACTCCAATTGCCTCTGGAGTGTTGTCGGGTCAGGGTACATGCTATGATATTTTGTTCGAAGTTAGAGACTTTGCAGACAGAGTCGTGGGTATTGGTTGTAAGTTCTGTAAGCGGCTCCATCAGCCTATATGTCATCCTGTGTTATGATATAAATTCTATATGATTATGGATTTTGGTTTGATTTGAGAATAACTGAAAGAATATTTCTGAAAGTATTACTATGTATTCCATTCTATTTGATTTAAAAGTCCGAAAAAAGTATGTATGTGATAAGATTCAGAGGGTTCGCTCGGCCCTAAGTAAGGGTCGGGTGCCCATCACACCCTAGGTAGATTAGGGTGTGACATACTCACTCTCTTTCTTTTCCAAATATCGCTGTATTAGAACTTTCCAGTCTTAACCTGTAGTGAAAATAATAGCAGCTTACCTCGTAACACTGGTACCATTTACTTTTGTTGTCACTTGAACTTCGGTACCCTTACTCGGTTGATGCCTTCCTTATCGTAGCGCCGGTTGTTGGAACTCATATGTCCACCGATACAATCACATATGAGGTATCATACGCATTCATATATATATATATATATATATATAATTACTATTAACTAGCCCACAAAATACTTCCAAACACTATTCAAGCCTATCCAAATTCCAGAGCTGTGACACACTCTCTGTCTCTTCACCAATCTAGTCTGTCCCGTCCTAC
The DNA here is from genome assembly GCF_019175385.1 of Lycium barbarum. Taxonomy (NCBI): domain Eukaryota; kingdom Viridiplantae; phylum Streptophyta; class Magnoliopsida; order Solanales; family Solanaceae; genus Lycium; species Lycium barbarum. The sequence goes on from NC_083345.1 coordinate 76,162,387, forward strand.
GCGACCTCTTATGGTCTCCAACCATTCCGTATACTCTAGTTTCCTTTAGGTTACTCTAACTTCTCATTTTGTCTCTTATGTCTGGATATATAGAATTTCTTGCATACTTCCCAGGAGGGTCACCCATCCTAAAATTGCTCCCACCTTAGCACGCTTAACCTCGAAACTTTGATGGAATCCGGTGCCTTAATGCTGATATAATCGCGTCCGCTTCCTCACATAACCTTTATTACATGATCTAGAGCAAATTGAAGTCTTACAGGTTTCGAGACATTTTCGTAACACGTCCTTTCTTTTACAATTACTATTTTACCCTTTTCAATTCCCAATGTTCACCTTTCACTTACGTGCATAACTACCTTTCATCCTAAATTTCCAGATTCCCGATGGTAACGAATATACCTTCGTCGCCGCTACTCGATTATCAGCCAGTTCGGACTTCCACTCACCGTTCTGATATCTTAATCTACGGCAAAACCGATTGTTGACCTTTTCTGAATCCTCCAGCAGACCTTGTCCTTACTAAACCTCGAATGTTATCTATTTTAATCCTCTGGACTTGCTAATCGTCTTGCTCGCTGTTATTTTTCACGTCATACCAAATCCATAACCTTTCTGAAACAACTCATCCCACTTATTGCCTATTTACGATATTTCCTTTCCACACTTCCTTCTGTTAGGCGTATCCAACAGTTTTGGCAGAATCTTCTTTACCATTCTTACTATTCCAAAATCTGTACGCAGCAAGTATCAATAATGCCTCACAGGGGATACAGTCATACGACATATTCCAGCCACCCAGAGCTCCCAGTCTCAGATAACAGAACAAATATATCAAGACTTACCTTTATAACTTTCCATATCGCTTCTCACCTTCTTCCGTTGTAGGTGTCACACCCCGACTTTACTAGGGTGTGATGGGCACCCGACCCCATATTCGGAGCCGAGCGAACCCGCTGACTCTTATTACGTGCATAATATCTTTGGACTCTTAAATCGAATACGAATGAAATACATAGTAAGCTTTCAGAATCTTTCCTTTCCCTCGTACTCAAATCAAATGGAATCTGTAATGACATGGACTTTATAACATAACATAAGATGACACATCGGCTGGTGGAGCCATTTACAATACCGACACTCTATACCCACGAATCTGTCTGCAAATTCTCTAACATTAATCAAACATCATAGCACACATACTCTGACTCGGCAGCACTCCAGGAACAAGTGGAGCTTGCCAACTCCGCTGAAACGTCTTCTATAATAGCTTCAGCTCATCTGGGTGTACCTGCGCGGCATGAAACGCAGGCCCCCGAAGAAAAGGGGTCAGTACGAGCAATGTACTGAGTATGTAAGGCATGAATAGTAACATAGTAAGGGATGTAAGTATAAACCATACAAGAATGGGAACATAAAGCATATCATGAGATAAAAAAGTAACCTGTACGTCTGAGTGCCTCTTAGGGCGGATGCCATGCATGCTTAGCTCTTTGAAAAACATTTCTTGTTCATATATAGAAAATAGAACATATGATATCATAGCGTCGAATACGTCGGCTCCCCCACATATGTCCTGCGTCCGGGAATCCCGCGTCCGGGATGATATTACGCCAACTGACCAGGTGGCAATGCGTCTATAGCGCAACATATCTCCCTTTTCCCCATCTTCCCCATATACATATACATATACATATACATATACATATATCATATAAGCAGCATGCAGGAGAGCCCAAAGAAAGTCATGTATCTATCGGAGTGACGTAAGGTCGGTAACCTCCGATTACATTATGGAATAACCATGGCCGCTTTGTCTCACCTTGAAGGAACAATTATTATAAGATGAGACGAGCAACGAATAACAGCATACATAAACCGACACCTGAAGGCTCAGAAACAAGTTTTAGGTCAATCCGATTTAGTATAAGAAAGTTATGAGCGTTTGAAGTACAAAACCTTTTACGAACGTTTCAGAAGCTATTTTTTGGAAAAATCAAGAAGTAATCGTACCAAGTACCTTTAAACATGAAATCATTCTTAGCATAGTTATCATAGAAATATTCTCATCCTCGACATCATCAATATCATTGTAAAACATATCCATCGTTTCTGTCATAAAACCTTACAATACCATAGACCTTTGTTTTGGAAAAATACGAACATTTTTGGAAAACATTGACGGGTTGTCGGAAAAGAATCACGCCTTGAAATCATAAACATCTAACTTTTGAAAACAAGGAGAATATGGAAGCAATTATGAGATCATAACATCGGAATCATGCCTTGGAAAGAAAGGGATGAGCCTTAACATACCTGTTCCGCGTCCTATTAGCTACGCTTAATCGTCCAAGCTCGCTATCGCTAGTCTACATTCAAGAAGATTGACACAATTATTAGATTCATCACCATATACTTGTCTTAATCCTTCAAATGAATTCATTTATAATCTGCCGAAATTTCGGCAGCATCTCCCCTGTAAATACACCATCCCCGAGAATCTAACTCGGCCTAAATCATCAATCAACAATCCGAGTATTCAACTCGGCCAAACTATCAACAACAATACCATCAATCATACCAACAACATCAACAATCAATTCAAGACGCATTCTAACATTAACAACCTTTGTCATACAATTTAACGACATTTCATTTATATTCAACTCAATTCACATAACATTCAAAACGACTCAATCAACATACTACTTCACCCGACACCTTCCAAATTCAACAAGAACAATAACAACCTATTTCCTTCTTTCAAATTCAATCACCACAACCCAACTTACAATCTTCCAAACAAATGTCTTACTTCCAAGTTCATGAATTATATTTACAACCTACACATCAACAATATCATTCATGCAATATAAGAACCCATACTAATTATCACATTAACTTTTTCAACAATCCACAAATGACTTCCACTTCATTTCAAACCATTAAATATTCATTTTTACATCATAGAATCTACCACAACAACAATTAAAATACTAAGTAAAATCAATTCACCACATCTCATCAATCCAACCCCTATTCGGCCACATCCCTATACACAGTTATTTCATGAATTGCGTCCATTTCTACATTCTACAACATTCACAACCATCTCCAACACATAGAAAAGGGGATTAAATCTTACCTTCATCCTTTGACTTCTCCACTCGGCTAGGGCTTGTGAATTACACCAATAAAGGCTTCGCTTGCTCCAACAACTCCTTATGTTGGTGAGGGCCTTCCATTTGGTTTAAATACTAGGAGAAAATAATTTTTCTTGATCAATTTCTAAGACCTCATTTCTTCTAGCCATGGCCGAATGGCCTTTGTTTTCTTTCTCCAAGTTTTCTTGTTGGAGTTTTTTCATGAATAATTGTCTTAATTTATGAGCAATTGTCCATATATATATTTATCCTCATCAAATAGCATGTGGACACATGCCCCTTCTCTACTTTTCTTGAAGTTTCTTAAAAATAACCAAAGAAGACTAATTATCTTCTTAAGCAAGCTTTGGTCCATATATCTTTATACTTTGCCCCATTAAATAAAATGTAGTCATATACTTATATGTCACACGGCCAACATGGCCCCTCCAAGAACCCTCTTGAATATTTTCTGAATTTCCCATTTTTCCCCTAGCCTTCCGCAATATTACCATAGGCCATATTGTGAATTTCCCTTTTTGCCCTTAGCCTCTCTCAATATTTCCATACTAATAATGTTCATAAATAATATTCATAACCAACTTGTACATTAAAATAATTTTGGAAGATGGTCATTCCCTTAACTTATCACGACTACCTTGAAATATCCGAACGTACAAAATACGGGATATAACAGTAGGTAAGGCTTGTATAAGGAATTCCATTTTCCTATGACTTGGCTCTATCGCACGATCTAAGACAGAAAGAAGGTCAACAATTCCTAGATGCCCCGCAGCCTCCTGTTTATAAATGTGGCCGGCTTCACACCCATAAACAGGACTCTACTGGACACGACTTTGCAGACAACCCCTAGGACGACCTGCTCTGATACCACTTTGTCACACCCCGATCTTACTAGGGTGTGATGGGCACCCGACCCCATATTCGGAGCCGAGCGAACCCGCTGACTCTTATTACATACTTAATCTCTTTAGACTCTTACATCAATAAGAAATGAAAAACATAGTTAAGCTTTCAGAATCTTTCTTTCATTGTTCTCAAATCAAACAAAATCTGTGGTCATGTAGAATCTGTAACATAATATATATATAGACACGTCGGCTGGTTAAGCCGCTTTCAAGACAGACATACTACACCCACGACTCTGTCTGCAAAGTCTCTAACTTCAACCAAGACATCATAGCATAGTACTCTGACCCGGCAACTCTCCAGGGCAAGTGGAGCTTGCCAACTCCGCTGGAACATCTTCTACTCGTCTGGGTGTACCTGCGTGGCATGAAACGCAGCCCCCGAAGAAGAGGGGTCAGTACGAGCAATGTACTGAGTATGTAAGACATGAATGATAACATGATTATATGGACAGATCATGAACAAAACATAATAAGGAAATATGGAAGATAAAAGAAAAGGTATGATTGTAACTGCTTGCCTTTTAAGGCGGAATCATGCATGATCACTTTTACTTTCATACATACATAAACTGTCTGAGTAAAATAACATCATTAGCCCGCGTCCGGGTCTCCCGCGTCCGGGGTAATCATCTCACGCCGCCCACTAGTGGTGCTGCCTGTGCCATATGGACACGGTGTTATTATCCATAAGCCGCCCGCCTTAGCGGTGCTGCCCGGCCATATAGGAGCGGTGTAATCATCACAACTTAAGCACTCATAAGAGCCCAATCAAAAGCTATAACTCTATCGGAGTGACGTAAGGTCGGTAACCTCTGATTACATTATGGAATAATTATCATGACTTTGTCTCACCTTGAAGGAGAAATTATTATAAGATGAGACTAGCAACGAATAACAGCGTTAAGAGACCATGGAACAAATTTTTAAGACTCGATGGGTACGTACATAAATCGACACTTGAAGGCTCAGTAACAAGTTTCGGGTCAATCCGACTTAGTATAAGAAAGTTATGAGCGTTTGAAGTACGGGACCTTCTACAAGCGTTTCAGAAGCTATTTTTGGAAAATCAAAGCAACAATCATATCAAGTACCTTTCGGATTTCGTTATGGATCAAATCAGATATAGCTTTTGGAATCATATGTACATATCAAAACATATCAAAGATTCAATGGAATAATCGAACGTGCTATCATTTGAAAACCAAAACTTTAGTCATATCAATTATCTTTCGAAAGCCGTTCGTAAACATATCAAATAGATCTTCGGACTTCATAAGTACGCATCAAAACCATATGAGACAGCTTATGGAAATAAAGAACGTTAGCTATCCTAGTGGCTCTAAGAATAGGAATCTCTTTGAAGTCATACATATACATTATCTACTTGTTTCATAAGGATCACGCCAAAAGAAATAAAGGGTAAGCCTTACATACCTGCTCCACGTCCTATTAGCTACGCTTAATTGTCCAAGCTTGTTATCGCTAGTCTACATTCAAGAAGATTGACACAATCATTAGACTCATTATCATATACTTGTCTTAATCCTTCAAATAAATTCACTTATGATCTGTCGAAATTTAGGCAGCATCTCCCCTGTAATTACACCATCCCCGAGAATCTAACTTGGTCCAAATCATCAATCAACAATCCGAGAATTCAACTCGGCGAAACTATCAACAACAATACCAACAATCGTGCCAACAACATCAACAATCAATTCAAGACGCATTCTAACATTAACAACCTTTGTCATACAATTCAACGACATTTCATTTATATTCAATTCAATTCACATAACATTCAAAACGACTCAATCAACATACTACTTCACCCGACATCTTCCAAATTCAACAAGAACAATAACAACCTATTTCCTTCTTTCAAATTCAACAACAACAACCCAACTTACAATCTTCCAACACATGTCTCACTTCCAAATTCATGAATTGTATTTAAAACCTACACATTAACAATATCATTCATACTATATAAGAAACCATACTAATTATCACATTAACTTCTTCAACAATCCACAAACGACTTCCACTTCATTTGAAACCATTAAATATTCATTTTTGACATCATAGAATCTACCACAACAACAATTAAAATACTAAGTAAAATCAATTCATCACATCTCACCAATCCAACCCCTATTCGGCCACACTATATACATACATGTTTCATGAATTCCATCCATTTACATTCTTCAACATACATAAATCATCTACAACACATGTAAAAGAAGATTGAACCTTACCTTCCTCCACTTGTCTTCTTACATGGCTAGGGTTTGTAAATCACCCAAATAAATGCTTGGCTTGCTCCAACAATCACTCCATGTTGTTAGAGACGTTCCACTTGGTTGAATTACTAGGAGAAAATAATTTTTCTTGATAATTTTCCATGGCACCAAATTTGGCCATGGTGGCCGAATACTCTCTCTTCTTTCCTCTTTCTTTTTTTCTTTCTCCAAGTCTTCTTATGTTGTAAGGAAATGAAACCTCTAGATACTTGTCTCTTTCTAATATATATATATATATATATATATATATATAGGTGCCTCGTACAAGTAATAAGTGGACATATGTCCCCCTTCTCCAAGCTTCTTTAATATTAAAAATAAAGATGACTAATTGTTTTATTTTGTCATCTCTTTTCCATATTTATATATATACACATGCCACATGGCCAAGTGGCCTTCTTCAAGAATTTTTCTTGAACATTTTTTTTGAAATTCCCGTTTTGCCCCTAGCCTTTCACAATATTATCATAGGCCACCTTGTGAATTTTCCTTTTTACCCTTAGCCTTTCTCAATATTTTCATACTAATAAACAACTTGTCCACTAAAATAGTTTTGGAAAATAGTCTTGCCTTTGACTTCTCGCAATTGTCTCGAATTATCCGAACATACTAAATACGGACTATAACAATTGGAGGGTGGCGCAGGAATTTAAATCTCCGTTGGGGATTCCAAGGCAACAGGTGAGTTCGTATGGTGTTTTATGTCTTTGCGCATGTTTTGGTGTGTTTGTGATGCCTCAGATGAAATGTTGGGTGGTAGAGTGAAAAATTGGGAAACATTGCGAGCTTACTTCCTCAGTGGTACCGCTGCGGCGGGGTAGGTACCGCTATGGCGGCACCGCTATAGCGGTGAGCCCCTTTTCGCAAGCGGCCTGTCGGGTTAGTTGTGTCCATTGTGGCGAGCACTGTACCGCCATAGCGATGTTGCTGTAGCGGAAGAAGGCACGCCATAGTGGAGGTGAGGTTTATTTTGGTCCGCTATAGCGGGCACTTTGCCGCTATAGCGAGACCGCTTAGCTGTGAATTGACCGTCGTAGCGGTCGACGGGAAACAGTAGCCATGTTTTAAAACACTTAGTCCTAATTATTTATTCTCTTAAATACAACACAGTTCCCAGGAAATACTTTGGGTAACTTGGAGAGTTCTTGAATGTGTTTCTTCTGGGGGTGAGTTCCCTAGCCTTATTTTATGATTATCTATCATCTTAGGCTTGAATTAATGGTGCAAACGTATGGGGACTAGTTGGAGAAGATAGTTTTTACCTTAGCATTGAGAATTGAATAATAGGTTTTAAATATTAGTTTAATTTGTCATTCCGGCCTATAGTAAGGTGAGATTTCATGAGGTGGTAAATCATAAGCTTGAATCTCTAATCTAGACTAAGATTGATTAAGGATAAAAGGGGGATCGTTTGAAACAAAATCTAATAATTTGAGAGTTATGTTGAGGTTGTACAATGTGAAGTCGACTCGAGGGTTATGTATGAATTGGTAAGTTCTAGTATGTCATAGGCTATATGGGACATTGGTTGAATAACAGAAATGAAGACTTTAGTGGTGATTGTGTTACTTATGGCTGGTGAGAGATGATATTATTTATTGTATTAAAATTTTCGTAATTACCTATGTGGTTATTGAGCTTACTTATATGTTTGTTGGTTGGTGTTCCCGAGTTGTACGACATCTTGCTAAGGTAAGGCTTATTTTCGCGATCTCTAGGTTAAATTCCGTCATATTAAAGTAATAGTGATCTTAGTTAAACTAGTTGTCTAAGTCAGATAAGGGTTAAGCACGAACTTTGTGAAGCAGGTGTCTGAGCCCCCAGTTTGTTGAGATAGATATGGGGAATAATTAATAAATTGATGGTAGTTGAGATTTGTCTAAGAGTTGATATATTGTTGTGACTTCTTGATAAATAGTAAATTTGTCATAATGTGAGAAATATAGGGATGTTAAACAGTTCCGATTGGACGAGATGTTAGGAAGAGTGTCCTAATGAATTAGTCTCGAGGAAAAAGGGTAAATGAGTTGGTGGAATAGATAAGGCTGTTGGGTTTCACGTGGTCCTTTTGTAGTATGAAGTAAGTGATAGAAACAGAGAGGTTCGGGTAAGTTCGTGATAAACGGTTACTTGGCTTGAATGGTTGATAGGTATAAGGTTGACATAGTAGTATTAAACAAAGCATGTCGAGATATGAAATCTTAGTCTACTGATCTAAGAAAGATTTGTTGTTCGAGTTGGTGGTCATAAGGATCTAGAGAAGTTGTAATCGTTAAAGTATAAATTGGGGTTAGTATGATCAGGTTTCGATATATTAGGTGACGCCTTTATGTTGTAGCAATTCCTGTGGTAGGTTCGAGTACAGAAATATAGAAACTGGGTCTTTTAGCTAAGCTATAAGAAGCTTTGAATGATAGGATGGATAGATAGTGATTAGTGCGCACTTCATGCCGTTGAGTTTCCTGTGCGGTTATAATGCATGTCCTTGGGTTATCGTCAACCTTATTATTCTCCTTCTTTATTTGGGGACGAACGATGGGTAAATTGGTATCTGATGTAATAACCCATTTGGTCGTTATAGGGTTTTGACCCATTTAGCCCTTTTGACCCTTTCCCCAAGTCCCATTAGTATGATCTATGACTTAATGAAGTCATTGGGTTGGGTTCCGCAAGGTTCGAGTGTAAACTGAGTCATTGATGGAGAAGCCAGTTAAGTTAGCGAGTTAGGGTTGACCACTGTCAACGTTGTGTTAGGACAACCCATGTCAATGTTTTGGAAGTTCCAACATGTTGATATGATGATTTTGTACTTGTACACAAGTTTTGGTGAGGTTCCAAAGAATTTCAGATGGGTTTGGGTTTTGTCGCACTCCTATTCGATGTTTTCACCGTAGGTCTGTGGATAGAAATTGCTCCAGATTGATCAAATGTCCTTTTTGTTTGCGTCCATATTGATAAAAGGACCTTTTTTTAGTGAGGTTTGAACCATTAGATCCGTATTGAAATTACGAAGCCATAGCAAAAAGAATCGCCGTGTTTCGCCTCCAGATAAGGGAGTTATGCCCTTTTTAGTGGGGATTGTTCCAGCAAGTCTGCTATGGCGACCAAGAGGCCGCTATAGCGGTACCGCTGCAACGGTCTAGAGACCGCCGCAGCGACGAACGGGGTCAGAATGTCCTAATTTATACCCCAACTCCGAACCATTAACCACACGACCCCAAAGTCAGTTTTAAAGAGTGAAAGAGGCAAAATTCATTCCATTCTTTGGTGAAAGCATCGGAGGGTAAGTCCCCATCTTTATTTGTTCCTTTTCCTTTCTTCTCCAAGTTTCATGATTATTTTAAAGCTCTATTAATGGTGGGTGCAAGATTAGAACCCAAGAATTGATGAAACCTTCAATCGTTGAGGGGTTGGGAGATAACAATGGAAAATCATTCATAAGTACTTTGGGGTAAGATTCTAACCTAGTATTTGTTACACCTCGAAAATTTTTCCGCTCATGCACACTGAATAGACTGACGAAGGGCGCGACGTATACAATGTTTTGATAAGTAAGAAATAGTGTTTGACTATCCTAATCGAAATTTGAAAGGCATTTGAGGTGAGGGAATAAGGTTGTCAAGGAAAGCAAGGGGTATGTTGTGTGTCGAGTAAGAATTACAAGTTACAAGTTAAGGATGGCGTAATGATGTCTTGGAGAAGAGTGATAATGTCCCTTAGATTGGTATTGAAGTGTTAAACAGGTGTTAAGAAGGCTCCATAAGGATTGGAGATCAAACGAAGTGACGAGAACCAAAATCAGAGAAGAGGTAGATTATACGACCGATTATACGGTCCGTATAATATTATACGGTCCGTATAACGTGTCGCATAATGGTCACCGAATGAAGTTGTTGAGGGGGTGATTTCATGGTCACTTATACGGACCGTATTAATTTATACGAACTGTATAATGTGCCATAAAATTGACACAGAGAGGGATGGTTACTGGAGCAGTTTCACGGTCACTTATACAGACTGTATAAATTTATACGGACCGTATAAGTGTCCTTATAATGATGTCGGGATAGCTTTTTCATTTATAAAAGAATATCCCAAGTTCATTTAATTCATTTTATTTTCTCTCTCCACGACTGACTAGCTCTCTAGAACTTTCCAACCTCCTCATATACAAGAATCCAGGTGAAATTAATGATCAACTTCATCAAATCAAGGAAAACAAGTGCAAGAAACTCACTAGGGCTCACCTAAGGCAAGAAAAGTTCATGGGAAGTGAACTAGGGTTTTGGTGAAAGAGAAATATTTCAACTCAAGGCTTCTTCCTACACTATCTAAGGTGAGTTTTATGGTATTTACATGTTATTTAAGGTATTGAAAAGTTGAAACACTTGGATTGTAGAAGGAGGTAGAAAATGGGTCGTGAATGTGTGAATAGTGTCATTGTTGAGTAGTAGTTTGGGGTGAATTACGAATATTGGTATGTTGTGATTGTAAGTATGCTGTGAACGACATTTAGAACATGGAATAAGTATTATATATGAGAAAATGCAATAATGAACTATGATCATGATTATGGAGAAATTAGAGTGAAACTACGAAATGTGGGTAATGTAGATGAATGATGATTGTTGCTGTGATATTGTGAATGTTGTTATCGATGTTTGGGAGTTCATATGGAAAATGGGGAAAGTCGTATAAACAAAGGAAATGCTTCCCAATTTTCCCTAGAAATAGTAAGCACGTTTAAGTAATCGATTAGCTAATGCTAATGTGAATTCTCTTGAAGGTAAAAACGTTAGCAATGAAGGAAAACAAGCAGGCGATAGATTAGTTAAACGGAAAAGGTATGCGAGGCTAGTCCTTTCTTTCTATGGCATGAATCCGATGGCATGATTTTTCCTTCTTCTCCATGAATTCTCTATATCCCGGAAAGCTAAGAGTCTATGTTCATGAATAGCTACATGAGATAAGAGATACATTACGAGCCCAATAACGATGATGATGAGCTTAAGTCTAAAGATTCTAGAGTTCATGATATGATGTTCCTATGTAGTTAATGATGCCGCTTATTGTATACACTCGCCTTATATGCTATTTCCTTCAAGGTGAGGCAGAATACTTATAAATGCTCCATAATGGAATCGTGGGTTCACGACCTTATGTCACCTCGATAAAGTATAGTTGTCTTTGAGATTCTATGCATGCATTATGATGAGTACATGTTGATGATATTACATCGCGCCTATATGGCACGGGCATCACCGCTAAGGCGGGCGGCTTATAGATGATTACATCACGTCTATATGGCACGGGCAGCACCACTAGTGGGCGACATGAGATGGTACCCCGGACGTGGGAGGCCTGGACGCAGGCTAATGATTATCACACTGTACCTATATGGACGGGTAGCTTATACACTTATGCATATATGATATGATGATGATTATGAAGTAAGCCAGCATACATTATTCCTTTTATAATTGACAGTCAGATACATTTGCTCCTTATTTGATGCTTCCTTTGTCTCATTGACGTATTATTATTATTATTATTATTATTATTATTATTATTATTATTATTATTATTATTATTATTATTATTATTATTTATGCCTCTCATACACAGTACAATGTTCGTACTGACGTCCGTTTTCTTTGGACGCTGTGTTCATACCCACAGGTAGACAGGGAGGTGATCTTGATCCAGACTCGTCGGAGCTAGTAGCTGATTTGAGAGCACTCCATTGTTCCAGAGGTGCTTTTGATTATTCTTTTGTGTACATATGTATATTTTGGGCACGACGGGGTCCTGTCCCGTCCCTATGTCTAGCACTCCAGTAGAGGCTTGTAGATACGCAGGTGTTGGTTATATGGTCTCACAATGTTGCTATTATGTATATATATATATATATATATATTATTTTGATAGCCGAAGGGCTTATGTGTATAAAAGTGATTATATTTCCAAATGAAAAATGATTTTTTATGATTTGAGTATGATGAGTACTAGAATGAGTGATGCTCGGTGGTAAGCCCCGGGTACCCGTCACGGCCTCTAGTTGGGTCATGACAGTATTCATTATTTAATTATCAATTATCATCATCTCATAGTCATCCTACACACCAGTGAAGACCTAATGGGTTAAGAACCCTAGTCTAAAAATAGAAAAGGTGAACATGGATATCTTGTGATGAATAGAATTCCATGAAATTAAGATTGAAGGTTAACTAGATGATGGGTAACATAGTTGTGCACTAAATTTCTCGTTTTACCCTTATGAACCCAGATTCACATTGTAGGGGTATTTTGGGTATTTTTCTAAAAGTATAGTGCTATGGGTATCGTTGGACTCGTTTAGACTGGTAGAGTACTATTTTGACTATATTGTATCTGAATTTTCAATAAAATTACAGTTTTGCCCTTATGGCTCGGGTTGGCTATTTTAGGTCTATTTTTGGGTTTTGGGTAAAACTATAGCAATATGGGTATTCTTAAATTCGTATTCTGACATAGGATTCATATTTGATAAATGTTAATCATTTTGAGGTTCTCCAAAGAGGAAGGCAAGGCCAAGGTTTGGCGATTTGAGACTGTTGCTCGGCATTCCAGGTAGGTTACAACTTACTTTAGTTAGAATTTGATTAGTGAAACGTTTGGAATGTGTAGAATAGATGGGAGAATGCATGATTAGGTCTTCAGACATAGTGTTTCAGTTGGATATTAGCTAGGTTGGTATGACTTCTGATTTTGTGGGCTCGTTGCTATTACTTTGTGTACTAAAATTTGAGTTGTAGTTGTATTCATCTGTGGCGATTCTGGATGGATTTCTGTTAGGTTGATTATTGGTGATGGTGGTTTTCCCTGTTGCTGTGATTAGACTTATTACCTAAATTGTCGTGTTGTACTCAGTACTCTCTTATTTGTGACACATATCATCGGAGAAAGGAAGGATACTGAGTTCAAACCTGAATTGTGATTTATATAATTATGATAGTACGTAGATGAACACTTGATGAATGATTAACTGTTGATGATAACATATAGAAAAATGGAGCATCTCGGTGATACAAGACTTAGTTGGGAGGCGTACTTGTTATATGTGGAAGTAAAGAAGGACATAGACTCATATGTTGGTTGAGACGGGTTGTATGATCCATTTCATGGTTGAGATAATCCAAGTCTTGATATGACTTGTGGATTTGTGACTTGTACCATCACTGTTGCTTTATTGATTGGCGTTGATTTACCATGTTTACACTCATTTATGCATTTATGCACTCATAAACTCATACATGATGGAAATGGTTCGGTAACGATTCTTGAAAGACTTGTGGCGTGATGCCTTATGTTTGACATTGATATTGCTATTATTCATACTAATGAACTGGAATATGTGGAGACATACATAGTGATGTTGAATTGGTGAAGAAGTTAATATAATCTTCCTATTGAACTTGTGATACTATTTAATGCTAGGTGAGAGCTCGTGGTTCGAGGTTCATTCCGGAAATGAGAGGTACATTGATATGGCCCGCTTCTGAGGTTCATTCCGGAGCGGAGGTTTATGCTCGGGTCCAAGGAGTGAATCCGGAATGAGTGGTACATGGACACCATGGGTCCCCCGCAGGTGATGACTACTGAGGTATGACATCAGTTGCATGTGGGTACAATGTGTATTTGGCCAGCGCATTGCATTACATTACATTGCACATCACCATATTTTGCATTGCACATCATTACATTTTATTTTGTATCATTATATGGCTCGTTTAGTTCTAATTTTGGTGTATTTGTTGAAACGGCTGTTGTGGTATTAATATGATCATTGACTGAGTTAAATTATGGATTAGTGATTCTACCTAGGGAAGGAAATTGGGCTTGTGGTCTATCAGGTGAGATTATCGAAACTTGATAGACTTGTGGGTTAGAAGCTTCATCTTAGGTTGTGACTCTGTTATGGGATATTCTATGACTTGGAATTAAGTATTAAGTACCTATCCGTTTATCTTGTTGATCTTATGCTTATATACATGAACTAATCTTAGTCGGTCTATGATGCTTACCGGTATATAGTGTTTGTACTGATACTACATTGTTGCACTCTTTTCTTGTGCAGATTGTGTTCCATAGATTTCATCTAGAGTACATCTCTCGCTTGAAGCGAATTAGCTTGATTAGATAAGAGGGTGAGCTTCTATCCATGTCATGCCACCTGAAGAGCTCTCTTTCCAGATGTCTTCTTTTACTCCAAACATTATTATTTTTTATATTTGAGATATACTTCATTCTTTAGATATTGTTGATTAGAGTCCTTGTACGATGACTTTCAGATTATAGGGGTGTAATAGTTAGACTTCCGCACTTATATTATCTATTAATTATGACTTACATGTATTTATTCATTCATTCACTTATCTATTGACTGTTAATAAATGATTAAAGAAGTTGAAATTGGCTAACGATTAATGGGTTAATGGGTAAGGGTTCGCCTACTAGTGATAACAAGGTAGGTGCCCGCACGATCAGTAATTAGGGTCGTGACATTCTCATGATATTATCGATCTTGTTACATGATTATTGATTTTATTCATTGTTGTTGATCTCATCTTATCATATTGTTCTTCCAAGGTGAGATATAGCGATGATGATGATTCCATAATAGAAATAGGAGGCTATCGACCTTACGTCAGTCCGATAAGAGTTATAGATTTCATTAGGGCTCTCATGCATGCTTAATATATATGCAGCTATTTTCTCACACTGAGCCGCACTATAGTCAGCCGGGTATGGCGTGTAGATGTGCACACCATTGCCGTGGGTACGTTATGATGTTATCCCGAATGCGGGATGCCCGGACGCGGGATGATATGATATATGGATCGGGTTGCACATTCCGCAGCACTAACACGTATATTATATATGTATGCATGAAAATGTTTTTTTAAAAGGTTAAGCATACATGATACCCGCCTCAAAAGGTAGTCAGGTGTACAGGTTATCTATCTTATCTCATGCTTTCTCATATCCTTATTATGTTGTTTATCATGCCTTACATACTCAGTATATTATTCGTACTGATGTCCTTTTTACTTGTGGAAGCTGCGTTCATGCCCGCTGGTAGGCAGGGAGACGGATCAGATCCCTAGGTCCTTCATCAGCGATTGCACAAGAGCGCTCCATTTGCTTTGGAGCTGCAGTCTAGTGGTATTATTCTTTTGTGTACATATTTGGGCACGGCGGGGTCCTGTCCCATCTTTATAATTCTATGCACTCTATGTAGAGGCTCGTAGACAGTTGTATATGGTTAGATGCTCTGTAACCTTATCGTTTCATATTTTTTTATATGATAATTGTGAGTTAGCCATGTCGCCCACCTAGATATGATTATGAGAAATATGTTAAGAGGTGCTCGGTAGGTTAGCTTCGGGTACCCGTCATGGCCCTCCGATTGGGTCGTGACAATAACCTTATGTTTCACGCTAGTTATTCAAAACAGAATAATAGAACAATGATGATTAGTAGAAAAATAGTAATTCGTGAGTAGATGCAGTAAATTACCAATTCCATCAAGGCTAGTAGAAGTACAATTTGGTGTACTTGGTCAGGTTAACGCTAGTAAGTAGGTAACAGTTGGAGTACACCAAGTGCGTGTTAAAGCCCAAGGAGTAAAAGTTAAACTCGAATTACAATGTCAATGGTAGAATAAAACTAGTGCAGAACCAACACAATGATCAGATAGCGACTTATTGCTAAACTTAAGGAACCCTCAGGCTTAAAATGTTAGCTTTTTAACTAAGGAAGAGATGGTACCACAAGGTACCAAGGTATATCATGTGTTCCTTATATTAATAAGCATAGGGAAAGAAAAGTTGGAGGTAATGTTACGTTCCAAACCCTGGAGTAATTCATGTACTACGTAGTACTTATGCCCAGAAGTACTCTACTCATACCTTGCATACAATATCGTGCCCATCTTAGCATTTTACACTCCATGAACATGATTCAAGAATGAAGACTCTATCACGATAGTGGTTTATGCAAAAGAAGTGTTCTTTCATGTTTTGCATATCAGGTTGTGCTCATGTCTTAAAAAAAATTTGTATCCATCGTGTTTTTTTTTGTACCCATGTCGTGTCTATGCTTTTAAAATGAAGTGTCCCATATGATTCGTACCTATAATTCATTTTCCCTCAATTATTCATGATCCTCCCACAATAATAATCAAGATGATCCAAGGTATTAATATCTATGTTACATAGAGAACAAGGTAAGGTTCGAAGCAAGGTACGTTCCAATTTCAAAGTGAGATCCTTTCAGGTACTCTATGGTACTCATCTCAAAAGTATTTTAAGCATATTCAACGTATTCATATCATGCTCACGATAGAGCTTATGCTATATGTTAGGATCATATTTCTGTTATATGACTCAAGTCTAGCTCATTCGCACCAAGTTGCGCTTATGTTAAAACCCCAAGTAGTACTCCTACCTAATATGTCTATCATAGTGATATAGGAACAACTATGATCAAACCTCCTAACTGTTCGAATCCTGTCTTCGCTCGACATACAGATCTCCTGATGTAACATAACATTTATGTTTTTCAACATTGAGGTTTTATGTTATGATATCCAGGTTTTCACACATTCAGATCTCATGGTCAGTTCAGTACTCATGTATCCACATTAGTCAGTATTCATGTATTTATTTTCCATGTCATGCTCCTCACGTCCATGCAATCATGTCATGTCTATGCTAGTGTTTCAGTACTAATGTCAGTCGTGCCTACGAATTCTGCTCAAATATCGTGTATAGTATCCATGTATTCTTTCTCTTCAGTACCTATATGTTCATGTCAGATCGGGATTCATGAAAATTATCATTAACATATTCAAGTCAGTACATTATTCATGTTAGCCACGTTCATGTTCCAATACCCTGTTATGCCATATCATGCATGTTATGATGCCCTTTGTAGTTTGGGTTATGCTCTGGTTAGCTGGTAGGGGGTTGAGTTGTTAGGGCCACATTTGGTCTATCAGGCTATAGAAAAATTCAAGTTGACCGTGGGCATTTGAGAACAGCTCAGAGTCTCCAGAAGTCCTATACCATTAAGAGAAGAAGGGGCTTAGAGTTTCAAGTTGATGATTGGGGGTTTTTAAAGATTTCACCTAGGAAGGGTGTGAGGAGATTTTGATAAGAAAGGGAAGCTTAGTCCTAGATATATTGGACCTTACAGAATCTTGTGGAGGGTTGGTCAAGTAGTTTATGAACTGGAGTTGCCACAAGCTTTGGCGACTGTACACCCTGTGTTTCATGTTTCCGTGTTGAGAAAGTGTGTGGGCAACCCGTCATTGGTTGTTCCTGTTAAAACTATTATGGTTAAGGATTGTTTGACCTACGAGGAGATCTCCATAGCCATTTTTGATCATCTGGTTTTCAAATTGAGAACTAAGGAAGTTACCTCAGTTAAAGTTTTATGGGGAAGTCAGAAAGTTGAGAAGGCACATGGGAAGCCGAAGAAGATATGAAGTATCCGTACTTGTTTGAGGAACGATAGAGAATTCTCAAGGTAACTAACTTCCATATCTAGGTCATGTCCCTTACATATTCATGTCCTATGTTTCACGTTTACGTTCATGTATTCAACAGTCATGTCTCATGCTTTAGTATTCATGTTTCCATGTAATCATGTCATGTCAGCTCAGTCCCTATGTCTCATGTCATGTTTTCTTCACGTTCATGTATTCAAGCCATGTCCAGCCATGTTCTTAACCATGACCCATCATTCGAGGATGAATGATCCTAAGGGGAGGAATAATGCTACACCCCATATCTTAGAACTAAGGTTATACTCATATCGTTAGATTTTTAGCAGAAAAATTTGAAAGTTTGTATGTATTACAAAAGTGGTTGACAAGCCTACTTGGGGCACCCATAACCCCTTGATTCGTTGAGAATTTGGAAGAGGTTTCTTAATAAAAGTTGTAATAGGTAGAAATACCTTTTCAGGCATATAAGGACCAAGCAAATTGGAGTTTAGAGCAAGGAGATATGATCGTCTCAAAATGGCTAAAAGAGAGGTGCTTAAGATTCGGTAGAATCGACTAAGTTTTCGACATGTCTACATTACAACCCAATTATAGCAATATCCATTGATAATTTGATAAAAATTAAAACATAAAAGTTGTAGCCCTTTGAAATAGCTTTCCAACGATATTTTACAAAGCCCTAACGGAGCTCTGTGCTAGGAGTTATGCCCATTTGACTGAACATTGTCGACAGAGTGTAAAAGTGACAGGGGAACTCACTGAGCTTGCCCCAAAGCGAGTCAAGGGCACACCTTGGGCCACACTCAGTTAGGTAGGTGTCCAAAAGTGGTAAAAATTCAAGAAAATTGTCTAAGTGTAAAATGGACAAGGGAGCTCGCTGAGTTTGCCCCAAAGCAAGGCAGGGGCAAGCCATAGACCACACTTGGTGATCTTGGGGATCCAAAATGCCTCATGCTATAAATTTAACACTTAACTCAAATTTCATTTATCAGACATTCCAACTTCGTTCTAAAGCCCTAAGCAGTCGTTTTCCCCCTCTCTTCATCCTCCCATGTCAAGGTAAGATCGCTCTAACGATTTCTAAGTAATTATAATATTAATTCATGAATTGTAACATGATTCTTCAACCAAAACATAGGATCTCCAAGGTAAATCCTTGTCAAGCGATTCAAAGCTAGAGTTTTGGTGTTCTTCGTCAGAGAAGCAGTTTAGTTAGTTGGATTGAAGCATTTACAGGTATGTAGGGTTTCTATCTATGTGTGGGAACATCTTTGTTCTTCCCTATGCCAAGTTCTTCCATGATTATACAAGAGTTCACTAAACTAGGATATTTAGCCAAGTCCATCATAACCCTAAGTTTATGCACCATGATTTACCATATTTGAAATATACATTCGCTGTTGTATTCCTAATCATCCGTTTTGGTTATTGGGAATTTTTCTGTAATCCATGAAAACCCATTTATTGCATTCCATTGGTTCCTCCGTGCAAGTTGTGAAATATTATGCTTATTTGCATGAATATCCTACATGTCCACACGTTTTCATGCAAATAAATTATATAATCTTTATCCATGTTATGACACAAGATATCCATGTTATAATACAAATCATGTTTTTACGAAATTCATGGGCTTCTCAGCCAACTATATCATGTTCATAGTATTGGGAGTTGCACAGATTACCGAGAAGGTTTTATACCTGAAACTACGTATGCCAACATAGGATAGGGATCGCTCCGCACAGTAGGACGATTCCTTAATATATTCTCCATTGAGGTATTTTGGATCCATTCATGTCATGTTCACGTCTTGTACCCCGGCAAGGTACAGGACGGCTGAGCTGCTTGAGTAGAGATCAAACGCCACGTGTTAACGTGGTGGTTACATGTCATTATACTAATGATCTCCCACAAATATTTTTAATCATGTCATATATATGTATATAGAGTCCATGTTCATGACCAGGTTTCAGTTTCAGTTTCAGCTCTTATCATGTTATTTCATGTGCCATGTTTATTTCATACAGTTGCTTTACATACCAGTATATTCAATATGCTGACGTCCCTTTTTCTATTGCCCGTGGGCCTGCATTTCATGATGCAGGTACAAATTTACAGGACGACGCATCTGCTCAGTAGGACTTTACACGTATCAGCTTATGATAAGCCCCATCTTCTTCGGGGTTTAGTCATTATTCACTTTATGATAGTTATTCATTTAAGGTATGTTGGGGGCCTTGTCCTAGAAATTATGTTTAGCAGTCCAGACTTATGTTAGAGGTTTCATAGACTAGTCAGTCGGTCCTGTTATGTTAGATAATCAGAGTCGTTTAGCCATCTTTGGCTCATCACTTATGACAATCCGCATTCATGTTTTAAACAAGTATTTTTATTTGATATTTTAAAATCTCACGTTTATTAAGGGTTATCATGTTTTATGTCATATTCCGCTCATGTTATGCCGTATGATGATTTAGCAAGCCATGTGGTTCGGTCGGTCACATGCAGTAAGGCACCGAGTGCCGTGTTACGCTCAGGCCAGGGTTAGGGGGATGACAGGTTGAGACTCATCTTCTTCAACTAGCTTTCTAGATTTCCACCATAGATTCAAGCTTAGGAAAGGTAAATAATGAAGAAAAAGGTGGAAGAGACTTACCCCAAGAATAATCCACTCATGAAAACTTCAAATCTCCCTTGAGACACTTTGGAGAAATATTTTGGGAATGGCAAATGAAGGGTTTAACTTAGGCATTTAATGAATCTGAAATAGCATTATCTGCTCCAACGGAAGACGGTCCGCTGCCACGCCTTTACCTCAGTGAAATTCTATCTACTAGGGTGGAATCCCATACTTCCGCGCCCGCGGACCATGCCTCGCTGAGGGGGGTCCGCTGGGGTGGGACGCCATAAACCAGAATTTCCTGTTTTTTCACCAAGTCCTTCCCAAATCCCGACAATAACTAGAGGCCTCCCAGATGAAAACCAGACAGGTAGACACATGTTAAAACACACTACAAAATCACTCTTGGTCTCAGAATTCCCATCGGAGGTCTATTTGACCGGGTCAACACCCAATGGTCAAAAGCCAACTTTTCATCCAATAACACAAAATGCTCCCGAGTGCGTTGGGAACTGAACTAAACATCCTACCAGGTAATAAATGACCCTCCGGACCTCAGGAAATCGATGGATTTCTGAAAAAATCCCATCTCTGCAAAAGTCAACTATCAGTCAAACTCGCTTGATTAACTCGCGTGTCAAAATCATAATAACAAGGTGTTACACCTCAAAAAATTTTGTGTCATTTGCGTCGTAAGTAAACTAACGTAAGCTCGAAGAGGTCATGGAACACTTATAAGGTTAAGGAATATTTTTAATAAGTATTAAGCAAGGGTCTAAAGGTTCCGGGATCAAGTGAATCGAAGAAATTAAATTTGTTGAAATTTAGGAAAAACTTGGCATAATTTTGGACAAGAAATTTTGGGTCAACTTGAGAAAGGTATATCTCCTAGAATACGAGGGGTTATGAAATGCATAACCTATGTAAGCTAAAGTTCAGCGAATCTGCTTTCCAATGCAACTGACATATTACAATTTGTAGATGTACGGTGGGAGATACGAGCCGTCGAAAATCGACGGAACTGTCGTTGTACATCGACGGTTCCGTCAATGTGAGGCAGTGAAGAGCTTTCTGGAATGTTATATATTTATCTATTGCATGTTAAACCTCATTTTCTTCATACCAATAGACCCTAAGCTTCCTAATACACTTCATAACCCTCTCCTAATCCCCTCCCATCATCTAAGTAAGTTTT
Organism: Lycium barbarum; assembly: GCF_019175385.1. Lineage (NCBI taxonomy): Eukaryota > Viridiplantae > Streptophyta > Magnoliopsida > Solanales > Solanaceae > Lycium > Lycium barbarum. Next base: position 76,184,134 of record NC_083345.1, read on the forward strand.
GAGCCCGTAAAACTCGAGACTAGTTAGGATATCCTAGTAGCTCGTGTTGGCAGCAAGTTGTTGGCCTTGTAGCTTGAAAGTGGAGTGTTGCAACTGGAGTTTCTGGACTAATAAGGTTTAGGTGAAGGGCAAGCATCGGAATAAAGGATATGAATAAGGTATGTAAGGTTTTCGCTATCGCTTTCCTTGGCACAAAACAATGGAGCACCTAGCGTGCATTATCAATCCATTCGAGTCTATTCCAGATTTTCTACATTTTATGAAAAATATGTATTTTCTGAAAATTACATATATTTTATGAAAGATGCATATTTTTTCGAAAATCCCTATTTTTTACGAAAATTTCTGATATTTTACGAAATTAAGTAAACTTCCATAGCTAAGTCGTTCATTGACTCCTATTGAACTATTCATATACTTTATGAAAGATCCTTAGGATGTTAATGTGAGTTTTATCGTTTTAGTCATTCCTTGGCCTCGATATGTGTCCCATAATATATTCGGAGGTATAACGACCTTACGTCACTCCGAAAGGCCCAATGTCACTTCTTTGACTCCTCATGCATTATATAAATATGTATTGCACAGTTTTACTACACCGCGCCGCGCTATAGTTGGCCGGGCAGGCGCATAGATGCGCACACCACTACAGTGGGTATGTTATGATGATTTCCCGGACGCGAGATGATATGATATATGGATCGGGTTGCACGTTCCGCAACACAAGCATGATTTATATGGATCGGGTTGCACATTCCGCAACGCTAACATGATTTATATGGATTGGGTTGCATGTTCCGCAACCCTAACATTATATATGGATCGGGTTGCAGGTTCTGCAACAGTAACACTTATATTATTGTTACACCTCGGAAAATCTTCCGTTGGTACGCAAGTGAATGAACTAGTGATGAGTACGAGTGTACGATGTTTCCGCGAGTAAGAAATAACATTTGACGACCCAAAGTGAGATTCCGAAGGCAATCACAATAAGAGAGAGGTTATGCTCCATAATGAATAATTATAGGTTTTGGAAATGTGAAAAGTTGCAAGTTTGCATTCTGGCCAGTTGGTCATACAATGAAATACGAACCGTAAAGTGGTATACGGTCCGTAAACTGCCATGTCGTATTTTGGCTTCCAAAACTTCAACTTTCTGCCAAATGAGCAAATGGTTAAAAACGACCCAAAATACGGACCGTAAAGTGCTTTACGGCTCGTAAACTGCGTCCGTAAATCACCACATCTCAGTTTGAGTTTCTGGTTCTGATATGATTAAATACGACCACGAAGGACGGTCCGTAAACTGGAATACGGACCGTAAACCAAGTTTACGACCACTATGCACTTCAACTCAGATTTTTAAGTCATTAAATAAGGGGACAAAGGTTTATTTCATTTCACTTCTACATCACGCCCCTTCTCTCTAGAACATCTCTCTACATTTATTCCATAAGTTTTCAAGGATTATTAAGGATCAACAACACAAATCAAGTGAATCAAGTGTGAGCAAACCCATTAAGATCATTCAAAGTCAAGAGACCCAAATGGAGATAAACTAGGGTTTTGCTCAAAATGGAGTATTATTAACTAAAGCTTGTTCCTACAACATTTAAGGTAAGATTCATGATATTTCTATGTTGTTTAAGGTAGTTAAGAGTTGAAATACTTGGATTGTAGAAGAGTATAGAAAAATGAGTCATGAATATGGAATAGTGTCATTTTGAGAAATAGTATGAATTGAGCTATAGGTCTTGATGTATTGTGAGGTAAATACGATATAAATTATGTTGGGAACATGAGATGAACAATGTATGTAAATGGATGTCGTGTGTGTTATGGGCATGGTTATGGATGAATTGAATGTAAGTCTAGAAATATGGATAATGTGAATGAGTAATGGCTATTGTTATGGCATCGTGAATTTATTATTAATGTGTAGGAATTGAGATACGTTATGGAGGAGATGCTGTCCGATTTTCTCTAGCTTTAGTCATATATGCTAGCTATCGATTCTAACGATAGTATGACCTTTAATGAAGGTATAAACGCAAGCGTTGAAAGAGAACGTGCAAGTGATATATATTCGAACGAAAAGGTATGTAAGACTAACCCTTCTTTCATAAGGCATGGTTCTTTGGCCAAACGTCTAAATCTCCTATAAGACTATGATTCCTTCAAATGATTTGATCTTCCGAGCTAGTAATCTCACGATGCTTAATATGCTACGATTGTACTAAGTTCCTCATATGCCGAGTAGGCCTATAAGATAGATGTAATGATAACGACGATGATAGTGATAATGATAGTAATGATGATGAGAATAATATGATGCTAAAAATGCCTATGAGCTATTATATGTATGTGTGCCTATGAAGGGCTATAATAAGACCCTGAGCTTATGATGCCAGGTAGAATGTATGTATATGAATATGTATAGAGTATGTGAATGATTACGTAACGTGCGCGCACTTCTGCAGAAGGTACGGATAACCCTGAAGCCTTGGTAGGGCCAGGTAGGTATAACCTTGAGCCTTGGTTGGCCAAGTATGTATGAAACACCTATCCTTCATGGTCGGGTACGCTATATAAAGGCTATATGTATATGTATATATATGACATCAATATGAGTACGAATATGTTGAGTATATGTGAATGTTGCGCAAATGCTATGTATATGCAATGTATATGAGATGTAGACGATATGAATATGAGTATGAATACGAATGAATAAGACTATGTATACGGATACGCGATAAGAAAGAAACGTCCCTATGGAAAGCAAGTAAGTGTCGTGGCGACGATGCTATTGTCTTCCCTCATATGCTATTTCATATGTTATCTATTACGCTTTTATATTGATGATGATCATGCTTTACATACTCAGTACATTCTTTGTACTGAGGTCCTTTTGTTTGTGGACGCTGCGTCATGCCCGCAGGTGGCCAGGGAGACAGAGTTGATTCGTAGCTACATTCTCAGTGATTAAATAGCGGAGCTCCATTTCATTCAGAGCCATAGCTTTGGGTACTTATTCTTTTGTGTACATAGTATGGGCATAGCGGGGTCCTGTCCCGCTTATGTGTTATGTTATACTTTCCTTAGAGGCTCGTAGTCGCGTGTATATGGGTAGATATGTCTGGCCTTATCGGCCTATATTTTGTATATCATTTTGTTGGCCTCGTCGGCCCATGTACATTGATGTGGCATAAATGCCTATCATGATATAAAGAATCTTGTTGTCCAAGGGGACTAGTATGATGGGTGAATAGAAATGTATGTTTTAAATATATGGCTCACCTAGATATTATGCAAAAGTCTGTCAAGGGGTGCCCGGGTGGGATAGCACCGGGTGCTCGTCGCGGCCCCTTAGTTGGGTTGTGACAATTATATATGTATACTTGCATATAAAAAATGATTTGATCATGCATTGCATCTCGTACGATTTCCAAATGTCCAGGTTTCTCCCATCCACATTTGTGTTATATTATGTCTTACTTATGTCATTACTTCCCTTCATTACATACTAAGTACTTTTATCCGTTCTGATGTCCCATCCCACGGGATGCTGTATTTTGTGCTGCAGGTCCTGATAGACAGAGCGGAGGACCTCTTCAGTAGGACTATCAGCTTCAGCGGGTGTCAGCAAGTACCACTACTCTGGACTTGCTATCTTTTGGTATATCTATGATATTATGATATATGTTCATATGTAGACTCTTAGAGGCTCATAGTTTTATAACCCGTATTTTCATACGTCGAATTATTCGCAAGCAAATTGACTCAAGTTAAAGACGAGATTACTTTCGGACAAGAAGTAGAAACTTTTAATTTTCAATTTTAATTAGAACATAAATTGTTTATAAATTTTATTTAGTGTAGAAATATTATTGGGCATTAGGAACTAATTAATTACAATTAAATTATTAAGTAGGGATTTTTTATTAATTAAAATTAATTAACTTAATTATTATTGTGGGCCCCACCCGATTCAAATAAATAAATAAAAAAAAGAAGGATGATTCATGATGGGAGGGGCACGTGTTATGTGCTTAGGCAACACATAAGTATCAACAAGTGATGACTAAACTTATCAACAAGTGATGACTAAACTTAGTCATTTAACACATTTTGATTTCAACCAAAGTTGAATAGAGAAAAAGAACATTTCATCTTCTTTCTTAAAATAGAAAGAGAGGTCACGGCCATGGCTGCTAGCTTCGGCCATGGCATCCCCATTATAAAAAAAAAATTTGTTCTTGTTAAATTAATTCTAAGATGATTTGCAAGTCCAAGGAGGTGATAACAACATTGGATATTGAATTGAGGAAGAAGAAATTGCGAAATTGGGGCAATTAAGTGCAGAAATTCCTCCGAGAAAATTGTGGTAAGATTTTCCTATTTTATGGTGTAGTTGTGTTAATAATCTTGTAATGAAATTATTAAAATTTAATTGGACGAAATTGGAAGTAAGCAAATACATGATATTGTTATTATGTGAAATCGTGGGTTGAAATGGATTTAGAATTGTTATGGGCTGAGTTATGAGAATTTTATGCATATATCGTTGTTGTTGGTATTTCTGTGTTGACAGGAGGATAATTAGAAATTCGGGTTAGGCGAATATATAGGGGAAATGCTGCCCGATTTTCGTTAAGTCCTTGAATAATGAAAAACCCTAAACGAGAAATATAAGTTAAATAATAAGTTCTATAAGCGACGGCCTACGGATTTACGAATTAGAAAGTATGGTTACTGACAATAACGTTACCTTTATGTTAAATAGGCTAAAAGAGCTACAAAGCGAACGGTTTTGCGATTAGTCGTCAATAGGTATGTAAAGCTGTCCCTTCTTTCTTTTCGCATGTCTTAGATTTAAGTGATGAATGATATGAACTTTGGGGTAATCCTATTCATAAGTCTTGAGGGTGATTCATGATTCTTATTCACTTCTTGATGTTAGAGCTTTTAAGTGATTGAGCTTCCCTCTCCAGTTTCCTATACGTTGGATAATAGTCGACATATCTAAGCCCCTATTCCTAGAAACTCTACGATAACTAATGTCTCTGACTTATATAAGCCATTTCACACTATATTGACATGTGTCTACGATTCCTAAGACTTTTTTGATATGAACTATGATTACATTCGAGGGATACTTGATATAATTGTCACTACAGATACTCAGGTGTTAATCTCTTCTTTTTATTCTATTTGAATCTTGATAATGTTTTAAATTGCATATGGTTGGTCACTACTCTGCTCGTGAACGCCTCAATATGTCTTTCACCGAGTCTCGGGCCGGGTATGTTATCGTGCGCAGTTTCACTGCATTGTTCACCGAGTCCCTCACTAGAGGGCCGGGTACGGTATATATATATATATGATGATATGATGATATGTTATGGCGGCCAGGAGGGCATATGATGACTTTATTCACCGAGTCCATCACTAGAGGGCCGGGTACGGTATATATGTATATGATGATGATATGATTATGTCATCGAGTCTCATAATTGGACGGGTATGATATATGATTTGGACATGCATTATTTATGGTTCAAAGGCAAGTGTTTTGGTATTTTGGACATTGTACTTGTTTTCTGTACTGCTTATTTCAGTTATGATCCTTTTTACTGTATTTCATGCTTTATATACTCAGTACATATTCCGTACTGACCCCATTTCTTCGGGGGCCTGCGTTTCATGCCCGCAGGTACATATAGTCGGGTTGGTGACTCTTCAGCAAAGGACTTCTATTCAGCTGTCTTGGAGAACTCCGTTGTTTCGGAGTTTAGACTTTTGGTACAGATCTTATGATATATATATGTATGTTTATCCAGGGGTACGACGGGGCCCTGTCTCGTCATATTTCCCTATTCGTACTCTTAGAGGTCTTTAGACATACGTGTGGGTTGTGTATAAGTTCTGTTCAGCTGTGTCTATACGATGTGCTATGATATGATATCTGTCTGTAGTGGTAGCCTTGTAGGCTTGCATATGACATGATATTGATGTGTAGTGGCAGCCTTGTCGGCTTGCGTATCATTTTATGATTTGATCAGTTGTGACTCCTCAGGAGACAGTCTATTTGACTATACATATATGATGACTTTATGAACTGTTGGAGTTCTTTTGCAAGTTTCCATATTATTCATAGATTCAGTTTGATTATATGTAACAGGTTCGTTTATGGGTGTCCAGTTCGGGCACTAGTCATGGCCCACGGGGTTGGGTCGTGACAAAAGTGGTATCAGAGCAGTTCGTCCTCGGAGTGTCTACAGACCGTGTCTAGTAGAGTCTTGTTTATCGGTGTGTTGTGCACCACATCTATAAACGGGAAGCTATAGGACATTTAGGATGTTACCTTTCTTTCATCTCTAAGATCGTGCGATAGAGCCCAGCCATAGGAAATGAAATTCCTTGTACTGACCTTTGATTTCAGCTGGAGAACGACTTCGACAGAAGAAAGCGACTAATGATATTGGCAGTTACAAAGTACACAGGTAAGTAACGGTGCGAAAGAGGCATGTTGGATAAGGTAATAATATTGAAATATGATTGAACTATAAAGTTGGAGGATGAAAGAGAAGCAGGATAGGAAAGTATAACAGAACAGATCGTTAAAGGATCAGGTACGTCTCGAGGTGCGATATGTGAGGTTAGTTCCGACACCTTTATACTTTTTACTGGAAATTGGGAGCCCTGTGTGACTATGATACGATATGATATATACGTATATATGTTGGCCCTGTGAGGCATTGTTGGTATTTCCTGCGTGCAGGTTTTGGGATAGTAAGAAGTACAGAGGAAACTCTGCCCAAATTTTCCCTGAAATACGAAAAAGAAGAGAATGAGATATATGTTCATAATATGCCTTGAATGTTGATACCGATAGGGTAAATTTATTATGTTGGATTAAAGCTTTAAGAGATACCCTCCATGTCATCCGTAAGAGGCACCATTCTTATTTGGAAAACTTTATTTCGAAAAAGCATATATGAGCAGCAAAGTTTGGAATTCATTTGGACGAACCAGAACACCTTAGAAAAAGGCTCACGTTGAAGGGCAAAATGTCCAGCAATCAGGTTTCACTCTATTGGAAGAGTACAAAGCATACAACAAGTAGTTTGTAAACTAAATAGCTCGTTTATGACTCAAAAAAAAAAAAATTCTGAGGGTAAACTATGTGAGTTAAGCGATGGAAGTCTCGTGGTGCTTGTCGAATTATAGTTCTTCTTGTGTGGTTTCGGAGGACGCTTCATGGTGACGTAACCTTGGAGTAGAAGTGTTCTTGTGTTCTTTGAGTTTATTAGTTTTAACTAACTAATTGGAGATGGAATTCGTGGAAGGAAAACTCAAACTTGTGGGCTGTCATGGATCATGTGTTCCATGCGTTATTGATGAAATGCTAGGATGATTCGGAAGGGCTTGTGATACTAAGGGATGGTATAAAAAAAGGTGGCAAGTCTTAACTGAATGTTTTATTGAGGTATCGAGTGAACTGATAAGTAGAGAGAAATTACAACGAGTTTACAGTTAAAAGGAGTAATAGTATGATCGAGAAAAAAGTACGGAGGAGGAAGAATTATGACAAATTGTGAAGGTATTGATAAGACAACTTGTGAGATATTAAGGGTAAGATTGATCATGTTATATCCCGCATTTTGTACATTCGGATAATTCAAGATAATTGCGGGAAGTTAAGAGCAAGGTTATGTTTTAATCTTGTTTAGCACACAAGTTGTTATGAAATTTTTTGAAGTGGAGATATTAAGAGACGCTAAGGGTAAAAAGGGAAACTCGCAAGATGACTCACTGAAATATGGAGGAAGGCTAAGGGCAAATTTGGAATTTGGAAAATAAATTTTCATGAATTACAAGACAAAAAAAAAAGAAATTGGGCATAAATAAAAAGGCCAAGGTGGCCGGCCAAGGTATGGGCCAAGGCCCATATGGAGGCTTAAAATAAGTAGTATTGGATCATTTTTATCATCTTCAATTCAAGAACATTCAAGAAAACTTGAGAGAAGCCAACCATAAGGGGCTATTCGGCCACCTCAAGCAAAATTTGAAGCTTCCAATTTTGATCCAAAAAAATATTTTCTCCTAGTATTCCCACTAATTTGAAGGTCCTCTTTAACGTGGTATAATTGTTGGAGCAAGAAAATTACTCTTTGTTCCCAGTCCAAAATTCTAGTCAAGTGGGAAATTAAGGAAAAAGGTAAGATTCAATCTTCTTTTATATGTTATGGATGGTTGTGTATGTTGTAGTATGTAGAAAGGAATGAAATTCATGAAAATATGGAAGTTGTGTGGTGGCCGTGTATGTGTGTGTGTGTAGGAATAATGACTCAATTATTTTATCTAGTGTTTTGGTTGTTGTTGTTGTGGATGCTATGTTGATAATAAAAGTTTGATAATTCTAGTGAAGTTGTGATGGTTGGAGAGTTGTTTTAGAAGTTAAGGTGATGTGAATATAGTCTTCTTGTATTTATGGAAAAAAATGTTGTTAGTGTGTGAATTGTTGGTGAAGTTCATGAAATTAAAGAAAGAAAATGTGTTGTTATTGTTCTTGTTCCATTTGGAAGGTTTCGGGTGAAATGGCATATGGATTGGATTATTGTGAATATTTTACGGATTGTTTGAAGTATTCTTGAATATTTTTTTAATGGTTGCGGATTAGTACTTGAATATGTAAGCAATTATGAATTGAACGTAAATGGAAAGTTGTTAAAGTTTGTAGAAAGAATGTTGCTAATGTTGGAATGAGTTTTGAATTGACTGTGGTATTGTTGTTGATAATTTGGCCGAGCTGAATTCTCGGATTTGTTGTTGATGATTTGGCCGAGTTGAATTCTCGGGGTTGTTGTATTTACAAGGGAAATGCTGCCGAAATTTCTGTAAATAAAGTGTCGGCTTAGAATTGGACTCTTAAGTGTTTATGGCTAATGTTTGGTACATGCTAATATTGTTGTAGATCTTGCGAAGCCAAAGACTTAAGTTCGGATTAGCGTAGGAAGCGGGCAAGGTATGTAAGGCTTACCTTCTCTTTCTTTTGGCATGATCTTTATAAAACGAGTAGATGATGTATATGTATGATTCCAAAGGAACTTCCATTCTTAGAGCCACTAGGATGGCTAACGTTCTTGATTCCCATAAGCTGTTCCCTATGGTTTTGATGCGTATTTATGATGTCCGAAGTTTAGTTTGATATGTTTCCGAATGGCATACGAAAGATAATTGGTATGACTAAAGGTTTGATCTTCAAATGCTAGCACGTACGATTATTCCATTGAGTCTTTGATATATTTTGATATGTATATATGGTTCCAAAAGCTATATTTGATTTGATCCATATTGATATCCGAAAGGTACCTAACCTGATTGTTGCTTTGATTGTCCAAAAATGCGTCTGAAATGTTTGTAGAAGGTTCTGTACTTCAAACGCTCATAACTTTCTTATACTAAATCCGATTGATCTGAAACTTGTTTCTGGGCCTTCAGATGTCGGCAGGCATACTTGTCTATCGAGCCTTGGAATTGATTTATGTGCATATAGTTTCTCACTACTCTGCTCGTGCATGTGTCATGACCTCCTTCACCGAGTCCCGGGCCGGTATGTATCGTGCGTATGGTTCGCCGAGTCCCTTGCTTGAGGGCCGGATTCCACATATAAATTCCGGAGTATGATGTGTCCGGTCCCGGGGTACTGTGTATATGTGTCCGGTTCCCGGGTACCGTGTATATGTTACGAAGTATGATGTGTCCGGTTCCCCGGAGTATTATATGTCCCGGGTACCGTGTATATGCTATGATGTGTTATGTGACGGAGATGTTCGGAGATATGAAATCTTCTGGAGTATGATGTGTTATGGCGCCAGAGACAGGAGTGGCGATGATGTTCCTGTGCCCTATGCATGACTTTGATATGCATCATTTGTGATTCAAAAGTAAGCATTCTGATATTCTAGATAAGCTACTTACCTTCTAAATTTCTTCTGATATATGATGTCGGCAATATAATATGTCATAAATGGATCGGCCCGTACGTTCCTCGGCACTAATATGTCATATATGGATCGGGCCGTACGTTCCTCGGCACTATCATATAACATATGGATCGGTTATGTATACATGTATATAATGACATATGATGTCGGCACACATGATTTGTGTTTGGAAAGTACAGACGTTCACGTGAGTGACCCGACAGCTTAGGCCATCCATTCTGCTGCTTTGGAGTGCTCTCTTGTTCTGGAGCCTACAGACTCTTCCGTTGTATATATGTATATATATTCAGGGGTACGGCGGGGCCCTGTCCCGTCATATGATTCTGTTGTCGTTGTTAGAGGCCTGTAGACATGTGTGTGGGTCATGGGTCGTTATTGTTCGGTTATGTCTCTGTGATATGCGTCCTAAGCGGTTCCATTTGCTATGACGGCCTTATCGGCTCATATATATGTATACGTATATATATATATATATATGTTTTGGATGATATGTTCTACGACAGCCTTGGTGGCTCTGTATGATATGTATGTTACATGTGACCGCTTAAGATGACATCTGTTCTCAGTTTCTATATAAATTAATATATGTTAAATATGGATAAGTCATTGATATGACGATTTGGTAAGTGAGTGTGTATGGGTGTCCAGCTCGGGCACTAGTCACGGCCCACGGGGTTGGGTCGTGACAAAAGTTGTATCAGAGCGGTTTGTCCTCAGAATGTCTACAGGCCGTGTCTAGCAGAGTCTTGTTTATCGGTGTGTTGTGCACCACATCTATAAACAGGAGGCTACAGGACATTTAGGATGTCACCTTTTTTTTCAATCTTAGATCGTGCGACAGAGCTGTATTATTAGGATGGTTCCTCTTTAACGAATTCCTATGTTTTTAGCGATGCCTCTGAGAAAAGCGACAGCTGCCCAGAAGGGCAAGTCAGTAGCAGTTGGAGAGAATAGCCAGGCCCAGAGAGTTACCAGGGCCCGTGCCCAGACTATGCCCGATATTATGCCCCAGTCAGCGGGCTCTGCTACGCCATCACCATCAGAGAAGCCTAGAGCAGCAGCCGCTGCCACCATGGATAAGGGGGCGGCTCCACCATTAGCTCAGGAGGCTCCAGCGCCTGAGCCTTCAGCTCCTCAGCCAGGGGCGGAGGATAGGGCGATGAGAGATGTTGTACAGTTGTTGACGAGATTGGTAGCAGGGCAGGCTCGCAGACGCGGGCTAGGGGGTGATGATGTGGATAGGCGTGACAGCCTGAAGGTTCGTGACTTTTTGACTTGTAATCCCCCAGAGTTCTACGGGTCAAAGCCCGAGGAGGATCCCCAGGACTTTATTCGACAGATGCAGCGTACGCTGAGATTAGTCAGAGCTTCCGAGACTGAGTCTGTCGAGCTGGCTTCATATCGATTGCGTGATGTAGCAGTTAATTGGTATGAGTCCTGGGAGTTGTCCAGAGGCGAGGATGTCCCTCCATCCGTGTGGGATGAGTTTACAGCAGCCTTTCTCGGCCATTTTCTGCCTCCCGAGATGTGGCGAGCGAGGGTTGACAGATTCTTACAGCTGAGACAGAGGGGCAGGAGTGTTCGAGAGTACAGCCTAGAGTTTGACTCTCTGGCCAGATATGCGCCCACCATTGTAGCTGATATGGCTGACAGGATGCACCGGTACGTGATGGGGTTGGATCACTATTTGGTTGATAGTTGTATGGCGGTGGCATCCCAGCCCGGGATGGATATTGCTCGGGTGCAGGCGTACGCACAAGGAATGGAGGATCGACATAGAAGGCGCCAGCCCAATAGAGACCATGATAGGAGGCAGCCCAAGAGGGCTAGATCAGCTGGTTATTCTGGAGAGTTTCGAGGCGGGCAGCCTCAGCAACAGTATATTAGATATCCTTCTCAGCCCGCGCGGAGTACCCCCCTCACAGTTTGCGGGCAGGAGACCAGATAGGGCAGAGATTTCAGGAGTAGGTCAGGGCTCCAGGGCTTCGGGTTCGCAAGTAGATAGAGGTTCCAGTCAGATGGGGCCACCCATACCTCGGTGTCCTCATTGTAGGAGGCATCACCCTGGAGAGTGTTATCGTGCCACTGGTGCTTGCTTTTCTTGTGGCCGTCAAGGCCATACTATGAGGGAGTGTCCATATAGGGGTGGTCCAGGTGGTTCAGCCCAGCCCATTGGGTCAGTTGCTGGTTCATCTTCCCATTCTGTAGGTATGCGCCCTACGAGGCAGGGTATGCCGACACCAGCAGGCCGCGGTAGAGGTCATGGCGAAGCTCCCAGTTCTAGCGGTCCTTCGAACCGCATATATGCTTTGGCTCGCCGACAGGACCCAGAGGCGTCACCAAACGTGGACACAGGTATATTATTGGTCTTTTCTGAGGTGTATATGCATTGATAGGTCTAGACTCTACTTTATCATATATTTTCCCCTCCTGGTTACTGGTAGAATTGGGATACAAACCCGAATCGATAGAACCGTCTGAGGTAGTCATACATGCAGGTAAAAAGTGAATGTTAAGGATTTAAAAGGCTAACTCGATAACTGTATAGTCATAAGAGTAAAAGATCCTCTCTAGAACGGAGTGAGACACGTTACGAGAACCTTTCGGAAGTTGTTAAGACCCCGACTTGCCCTAGATTACGTGATAAAGGTTGTGCGGGGAAGTGGATGCAATTATACTAGCATTAACACACCAGAATTATCCGGAGTTCCGAGGTTAAGCGTGCTAGGGAGAGAGAAATCCTAGGATGGGAAGTGTACAAAAAATTCCGTAAACATAGAGATAAGAGACAAATGCGAAATTAGGGTAACCTAAAGGGAATTAGAATATGCGGAGTGGTTAGAGACCTTAAAGAGGTCGGGTAGGCTAAGACAGACTAGGCCGGTGAAGGAGAAGAAAGCGCAACGCAGCTCTGGAATCAGAGTAAGTTTGGATAGCGTTTGGAAATGTTCTATAAGCGAAATGGTAATAAATGTATATGTATGCATATGACATTCCATTTATGACTATATCGATCGATAGGTGGACCCTAGAAACCAGTGTTGTAATGTGTGGAAGACATTAACTGAACGGAATTCAAAAGACAAAGCGAAGGGTACGGTACCGAGGTTATGAAATAGACTGATACTGATTTCACTACAGGTAAGATTGGAGAATTCTAATACAACAATATTTGGAAAAGAAAGAAAATGAGTACGTAGAAGGTAAAGAGATCTGAAGTGTCGGTAATGTTAAAGGAAAGGAATATGAGTGAGTAAAACCTCTAAAGGAAACGATAGGCGAAGCATGAAACTATCTGAGTAGAAATTCGAAGAACAGGTCTGTAAAAGAATTAGAGTGTGATAGTAAGGGACAAAAAGGGGAGTACGAAGGGTACTTTAATAAGTTGGAGATAGTAGACCGATTACTTGCCAAGGGAATGACAAGGATAGTGAGTTGGTGCAATTGACAAGAAAACCTATGACATGGCAGGAGGATTCGTGTGAAGACTGAGGAATTTGATTTATTAAAATAATAGAGTGAAAGAATACTTTGCGAACTTCAGAGCCGATGCTATAAATAACAAAAGGGGAAAACTACTCCCTAAGAGGGATTAAGGATGCTAATGGCCTGATCGAAGGAAAAAGAGAGTGGTTAGAAAGAAGGTAACTGGAAATGGATACGCATCAAAAGGTTAATGACACCGTTAGACATAAAGGGCAGAGGTATGTCAAAATGGAAAAAGTAAGTGTTGGAAATGGATTCCCTTATAAGTATTCCGATTAAATACGAGAACGTAGTTAGCAAGGAGATAGAGATGACAGACTCCGCGATGAAGGAACTTCAATTGTAAGAAGATCGCGTAAGGCGAGGGTTACTTAAAGGGCATAGGCGTATGTAGACCCTCGTAATAAAGGGGGGGGGGGGGGGGGGAGAACACACTAGACTTAAAATGAACTATGACGATTCAGGCTCCATAAAAGAAGATTTATTAGCTCGGGGCCAGAGTTCGGGACATGTTGGCATATTGTGAAGGTTACGAAAGGACGTAGAAATGAAATGACCATAAGTGTACCACGAGGAAGTTAGGGAGAAAATATGGAAGATGCCTGGAGGGGTCGACAAATATAAAAAGGACAACCCGAAACGGCACCATATGAGGCTCTGTGTGGCAGGAAGTGCAAGTCAGTGATCAGTTGGTTTGATATTGACGGAATTAAGTTAATCGGCTTAGATATGATTTAACAGTCAATCGATAAAGTGAGACCCATACGGGAACGGTATGTGATAGAAAAGAAAATTCCCTTAAGTATTTCTAACACCCTATGAGGCCAGTTCAACATTCGAGGATGAATGTTCTAAAGGGGGGGGGGGGAGGATGTTATATCCCGCATTTTGTACATTCGGATAATTCAAGATAATTGCGGGAAGTGAAGAGCAAGGCTATGTTTTAATCTTTTTTAGCACACAAGTTGTTATGAATTTTTTTGAAGTGGAGATATTAAGAGAGGCTAAGGGTAAAAAGGGAAATTCGCAAGATGGCTCATAGAAATATGGAGGAAGGCTAAGGGCAAATTTGGAAAATAAATTTTCATGAATTACAAGACAAAAAAAAAAGAAATTGGGCCTAGGTAAAAAGGCCAAGGTATGGGCCAAGGCCCATATGGAGGCTTAAAATAAGTAGTATTGGATCATTTTTATCATCTTCAATTCAAGAACATTCAAGAAAACTTGAGAGAAGCCAACCATAAGGGGCTATTCGGCCACCTCAAGCAAAATTTGAAGCCTCCAATTTTGATCCAAAAAAATATTTTCTCCTAGTATTCCCACTAATTTGAAGGTCCTCTTTAACGTGGTATAATTGTTGGAGCAAGAAAATTACTCTTTGTTCCCAGTCCAAAATTCTAGTCAAGTGGGAAATTAAGGAAAAAGGTAAGATTCAATCTTCTTTTATATGTTATGGATGGTTGTGTATGTTGTAGTATGTAGAAAGGAATGAAATTCATGAAAATATGGAAGTTGTGTGGTGGCCGTGTATGTGTGTGTGTGTAGGAATAATGACTCAATTATTTTATCTAGTGTTTTGGTTGTTGTTGTTGTGGATGCTATGTTGATAATAAAAGTTTGATGATTCTAGTGAAGTTGTGATGGTTGGAGAGTTGTTTTAGAAGTTAAGGTGATGTGAATATAGTCTTCTTGTATTTATGGAAAAAAATGTTGTTAGTGTGTGAATTGTTGGTGAAGTTCATGAAATTAAAGAAAGAAAATGTGTTGTTATTGTTCTTGTTCCATTTGGAAGGTTTCGGGTGAAATGGCATATGGATTGGATTATTGTGAATATTGTATGGATTTTTTGAAGTATTCTTGAATATTTTTTGAATGGTTGCGGATTAGTACTTGAATATGTAAGCAATTATGAATTGAACGTAAATGGAAAGTTGTTAAAGTTTGTAGAAAGAATGTTGCTAATGTTGGAATGCGTTTTGAATTGACTGTGGTATTGTTGTTGATAATTTGGCCGAGCTGAATTCTCGGATTTGTTGTTGATGATTTGGCCGAGTTGAATTCTCGGGGTTGTTGTATTTACAAGGGAAATGCTGCCGAAATTTCTGTAAATAAAGTGTCGGCTTAGAATTGGACTCTTAAGTGTTTATGGCTAATGTTTGGTACATGCTAATATTGTTGTAGATCTTGCGAAGCCAAAGACTTAAGTTTGGATTAGCGTAGGAAGCGGGCAAGGTATGTAAGGCTTACCTTCTCTTTCTTTTGGCATGATCTTTATAAAACGAGTAGATGATGTATATGTATGATTCCAAAGGAACTTCCATTCTTAGAGCCACTAGGATGGCTAACGTTCTTGATTCCCATAAGCTGTTCCCTATGGTTTTGATGCGTATTTATGATGTCCGAAGTTTAGTTTGATATGTTTCCGAATGGCATACGAAAGATAATTGGTATGACTAAAGGTTTGATCTTCAAATGCTAGCACGTACGATTATTCCATTGAGTCTTTGATATATTTTGATATGTATATATGGTTCCAAAAGCTATATTTGATTTGATCCATATTGATATCCGAAAGGTACCTAACCTGATTGTTGCTTTGATTGTCCAAAAATGCGTCTGAAATGTTTGTAGAAGGTTCTGTACTTCAAACGCTCATAACTTTCTTATACTAAATCCGATTGATCTGAAACTTGTTTCTGGGCCTTCAGATGTCGGCAGGCATACTTGTCTATCGAGCCTTGGAATTGATTTATGTGCATATAGTTTCTCACTACTCTGCTCGTGCATGTGTCATGACCTCCTTCACCGAGTCCCGGGCCGGTATGTATCGTGCGTATGGTTCGCCGAGTCCCTTGCTTGAGGGCCGGATTCCACATATAAATTCCGGAGTATGATGTGTCCGGTCCCGGGGTACTGTGTATATGTGTCCGGTTCCCGGGTACCGTGTATATGTTACGAAGTATGATGTGTCCGGTTCCCCGGAGTATTATATGTCCCGGGTACCGTGTATATGCTATGATGTGTTATGTGACGGAGATGTTCGGAGATATGAAATCTTCTGGAGTATGATGTGTTATGGCGCCAGAGACAGGAGTGGCGATGATGTTCCTGTGCCCTATGCATGACTTTGATATGCATCATTTGTGATTCAAAAGTAAGCATTCTGATATTCTAGATAAGCTACTTACCTTCTAAATTTCTTCTGATATATGATGTCGGCAATATAATATGTCATAAATGGATCGGCCCGTACGTTCCTCGGCACTAATATGTCATATATGGATCGGGCCGTACGTTCCTCGGCACTATCATATAACATATGGATCGGTTATGTATACATGTATATAATGACATATGATGTCGGCACACATGATTTGTGTTTGGAAAGTACAGACGTTCACGTGAGTGACCCGACAGCTTAGGCCATCCATTCTGCTGCTTTGGAGTGCTCTCTTGTTCTGGAGCCTACAGACTCTTCCGTTGTATATATGTATATATATTCAGGGGTACGGCGGGGCCCTGTCCCGTCATATGATTCTGTTGTCGTTGTTAGAGGCCTGTAGACATGTGTGTGGGTCATGGGTCGTTATTGTTCGGTTATGTCTCTGTGATATGCGTCCTAAGCAGTTCCATTTGCTATGACGGCCTTATCGGCTCATATATATGTATACGTATATATATATATATATATGTTTTGGATGATATGTTCTACGACAGCCTTGGTGGCTCTGTATGATATGTATGTTACATGTGACCGCTTAAGACGACATCTGTTCTCAGTTTCTGTATAAATTAATATATGTTAAATATGGATAAGTCATTGATATGACGATTTGGTAAGTGAGTGTGTATGGGTGTCCAGCTCGGGCACTAGTCACGGCCCACGGGGTTGGGTCGTGACAAAAGTTGTATCAGAGCGGTTTGTCCTCAGAATGTCTACAGGCCGTGTCTAGCAGAGTCTTGTTTATCGGTGTGTTGTGCACCACATCTATAAACAGGAGGCTACAGGACATTTAGGATGTCACCTTTTTTTTCAATCTTAGATCGTGCGACAGAGCTGTATTATTAGGATGGTTCCTCTTTAACGAATTCCTATGTTTTTAGCGATGCCTCTGAGAAAAGCGACAGCTGCCCAGAAGGGCAAGTCAGTAGCAGTTGGAGAGAATAGCCAGGCCCAGAGAGTTACCAGGGCCCGTGCCCAGACTATGCCCGATATTATGCCCCAGTCAGCGGGCTCTGCTACGCCATCACCATCAGAGAAGCCTAGAGCAGCAGCCGCTGCCACCATGGATAAGGGGGCGGCTCCACCATTAGCTCAGGAGGCTCCAGCGCCTGAGCCTTCAGCTCCTCAGCCAGGGGCGGAGGATAGGGCGATGAGAGATGTTGTACAGTTGTTGACGAGATTGGTAGCAGGGCAGGCTCGCAGACGCGGGCTAGGGGGTGATGATGTGGATAGGCGTGACAGCCTGAAGGTTCGTGACTTTTTGACTTGTAATCCCCCAGAGTTCTACGGGTCAAAGCCCGAGGAGGATCCCCAGGACTTTATTCGACAGATGCAGCGTACGCTGAGATTAGTCAGAGCTTCCGAGACTGAGTCTGTCGAGCTGGCTTCATATCGATTGCGTGATGTAGCAGTTAATTGGTATGAGTCCTGGGAGTTGTCCAGAGGCGAGGATGTCCCTCCATCCGTGTGGGATGAGTTTACAGCAGCCTTTCTCGGCCATTTTCTGCCTCCCGAGATGTGGCGAGCGAGGGTTGACAGATTCTTACAGCTGAGACAGAGGGGCAGGAGTGTTCGAGAGTACAGCCTAGAGTTTGACTCTCTGGCCAGATATGCGCCCACCATTGTAGCTGATATGGCTGACAGGATGCACCGGTACGTGATGGGGTTGGATCACTATTTGGTTGATAGTTGTATGGCGGTGGCATCCCAGCCCGGGATGGATATTGCTCGGGTGCAGGCGTACGCACAAGGAATGGAGGATCGACATAGAAGGCGCCAGCCCAATAGAGACCATGATAGGAGGCAGCCCAAGAGGGCTAGATCAGCTGGTTATTCTGGAGAGTTTCGAGGCGGGCAGCCTCAGCAACAGTATATTAGATATCCTTCTCAGCCCGCGCGGAGTACCCCCCTCACAGTTTGCGGGCAGGAGACCAGATAGGGCAGAGATTTCAGGAGTAGGTCAGGGCTCCAGGGCTTCGGGTTCGCAAGTAGATAGAGGTTCCAGTCAGATGGGGCCACCCATACCTCGGTGTCCTCATTGTAGGAGGCATCACCCTGGAGAGTGTTATCGTGCCACTGGTGCTTGCTTTTCTTGTGGCCGTCAAGGCCATACTATGAGGGAGTGTCCATATAGGGGTGGTCCAGGTGGTTCAGCCCAGCCCATTGGGTCAGTTGCTGGTTCATCTTCCCATTCTGTAGGTATGCGCCCTACGAGGCAGGGTATGCCGACACCAGCAGGCCGCGGTAGAGGTCATGGCGAAGCTCCCAGTTCTAGCGGTCCTTCGAACCGCATATATGCTTTGGCTCGCCGACAGGACCCAGAGGCGTCACCAAACGTGGACACAGGTATATTATTGGTCTTTTCTGAGGTGTATATGCATTGATAGGTCTAGACTCTACTTTATCATATATTTTCCCCTCCTGGTTACTGGTAGAATTGGGATACAAACCCGAATCGATAGAACCGTCTGAGGTAGTCATACATGCAGGTAAAAAGTGAATGTTAAGGATTTAAAAGGCTAACTCGATAACTGTATAGTCATAAGAGTAAAAGATCCTCTCTAGAACGGAGTGAGACACGTTACGAGAACCTTTCGGAAGTTGTTAAGACCCCGACTTGCCCTAGATTACGTGATAAAGGTTGTGCGGGGAAGTGGATGCAATTATACTAGCATTAACACACCAGAATTATCCGGAGTTCCGAGGTTAAGCGTGCTAGGGAGAGAGAAATCCTAGGATGGGAAGTGTACAAAAAATTCCGTAAACATAGAGATAAGAGACAAATGCGAAATTAGGGTAACCTAAAGGGAATTAGAATATGCGGAGTGGTTAGAGACCTTAAAGAGGTCGGGTAGGCTAAGACAGACTAGGCCGGTGAAGGAGAAGAAAGCGCAACGCAGCTCTGGAATCAGAGTAAGTTTGGATAGCGTTTGGAAATGTTCTATAAGCGAAATGGTAATAAATGTATATGTATGCATATGACATTCCATTTATGACTATATCGATCGATAGGTGGACCCTAGAAACCAGTGTTGTAATGTGTGGAAGACATTAACTGAACGGAATTCAAAAGACAAAGCGAAGGGTACGGTACCGAGGTTATGAAATAGACTGATACTGATTTCACTACAGGTAAGATTGGAGAATTCTAATACAACAATATTTGGAAAAGAAAGAAAATGAGTACGTAGAAGGTAAAGAGATCTGAAGTGTCGGTAATGTTAAAGGAAAGGAATATGAGTGAGTAAAACCTCTAAAGGAAACGATAGGCGAAGCATGAAACTATCTGAGTAGAAATTCGAAGAACAGGTCTGTAAAAGAATTAGAGTGTGATAGTAAGGGACAAAAAGGGGAGTACGAAGGGTACTTTAATAAGTTGGAGATAGTAGACCGATTACTTGCCAAGGGAATGACAAGGATAGTGAGTTGGTGCAATTGACAAGAAAACCTATGACATGGCAGGAGGATTCGTGTGAAGACTGAGGAATTTGATTTATTAAAATAATAGAGTGAAAGAATACTTTGCGAACTTCAGAGCCGATGCTATAAATAACAAAAGGGGAAAACTACTCCCTAAGAGGGATTAAGGATGCTAATGGCCTGATCGAAGGAAAAAGAGAGTGGTTAGAAAGAAGGTAACTGGAAATGGATACGCATCAAAAGGTTAATGACACCGTTAGACATAAAGGGCAGAGGTATGTCAAAATGGAAAAAGTAAGTGTTGGAAATGGATTCCCTTATAAGTATTCCGATTAAATACGAGAACGTAGTTAGCAAGGAGATAGAGATGACAGACTCCGCGATGAAGGAACTTCAATTGTAAGAAGATCGCGTAAGGCGAGGGTTACTTAAAGGGCATAGGCGTATGTAGACCCTCGTAATAAAGGGGGGGGGGGGGAGAACACACTAGACTTAAAATGAACTATGACGATTCAGGCTCCATAAAAGAAGATTTATTAGCTCGGGGCCAGAGTTCGGGACATGTTGGCATATTGTGAAGGTTACGAAAGGACGTAGAAATGAAATGACCATAAGTGTACCACGAGGAAGTTAGGGAGAAAATATGGAAGATGCCTGGAGGGGTCGACAAATATAAAAAGGACAACCCGAAACGGCACCATATGAGGCTCTGTGTGGCAGGAAGTGCAAGTCAGTGATCAGTTGGTTTGATATTGACGGAATTAAGTTAATCGGCTTAGATATGATTTAACAGTCAATCGATAAAGTGAGACCCATACGGGAACGGTATGTGATAGAAAAGAAAATTCCCTTAAGTATTTCTAACACCCTATGAGGCCAGTTCAACATTCGAGGATGAATGTTCTAAAGGGGGGGGGGGGGAGGATGTTATATCCCGCATTTTGTACATTCGGATAATTCAAGATAATTGCGGGAAGTGAAGAGCAAGGCTATGTTTTAATCTTTTTTAGCACACAAGTTGTTATGAATTTTTTTGAAGTGGAGATATTAAGAGAGGCTAAGGGTAAAAAGGGAAATTCGCAAGATGGCTCATAGAAATATGGAGGAAGGCTAAGGGCAAATTTGGAAAATAAATTTTCATGAATTACAAGACAAAAAAAAAAGAAATTGGGCCTAGGTAAAAAGGCCAAGGTATGGGCCAAGGCCCATATGGAGGCTTAAAATAAGTAGTATTGGATCATTTTTATCATCTTCAATTCAAGAACATTCAAGAAAACTTGAGAGAAGCCAACCATAAGGGGCTATTCGGCCACCTCAAGCAAAATTTGAAGCCTCCAATTTTGATCCAAAAAAATATTTTCTCCTAGTATTCCCACTAATTTGAAGGTCCTCTTTAACGTGGTATAATTGTTGGAGCAAGAAAATTACTCTTTGTTCCCAGTCCAAAATTCTAGTCAAGTGGGAAATTAAGGAAAAAGGTAAGATTCAATCTTCTTTTATATGTTATGGATGGTTGTGTATGTTGTAGTATGTAGAAAGGAATGAAATTCATGAAAATATGGAAGTTGTGTGGTGGCCGTGTATGTGTGTGTGTGTAGGAATAATGACTCAATTATTTTATCTAGTGTTTTGGTTGTTGTTGTTGTGGATGCTATGTTGATAATAAAAGTTTGATGATTCTAGTGAAGTTGTGATGGTTGGAGAGTTGTTTTAGAAGTTAAGGTGATGTGAATATAGTCTTCTTGTATTTATGGAAAAAAATGTTGTTAGTGTGTGAATTGTTGGTGAAGTTCATGAAATTAAAGAAAGAAAATGTGTTGTTATTGTTCTTGTTCCATTTGGAAGGTTTCGGGTGAAATGGCATATGGATTGGATTATTGTGAATATTGTACGGATTTTTTGAAGTATTCTTGAATATTTTTTGAATGGTTGCGGATTAGTACTTGAATATGTAAGCAATTATGAATTGAACGTAAATGGAAAGTTGTTAAAGTTTGTAGAAAGAATGTTGCTAATGTTGGAATGCGTTTTGAATTGACTGTGGTATTGTTGTTGATAATTTGGCCGAGCTGAATTCTCGGATTTGTTGTTGATGATTTGGCCGAGTTGAATTCTCGGGGTTGTTGTATTTACAAGGGAAATGCTGCCGAAATTTCTGTAAATAAAGTGTCGGCTTAGAATTGGACTCTTAAGTGTTTATGGCTAATGTTTGGTACATGCTAATATTGTTGTAGATCTTGCGAAGCCAAAGACTTAAGTTCGGATTAGCGTAGGAAGCGGGCAAGGTATGTAAGGCTTACCTTCTCTTTCTTTTGGCATGATCTTTATAAAACGAGTAGATGATGTATATGTATGATTCCAAAGGAACTTCCATTCTTAGAGCCACTAGGATGGCTAACGTTCTTGATTCCCATAAGCTGTTCCCTATGGTTTTGATGCGTATTTATGATGTCCGAAGTTTAGTTTGATATGTTTCCGAATGGCATACGAAAGATAATTGGTATGACTAAAGGTTTGATCTTCAAATGCTAGCACGTACGATTATTCCATTGAGTCTTTGATATATTTTGATATGTATATATGGTTCCAAAAGCTATATTTGATTTGATCCATATTGATATCCGAAAGGTACCTAACCTGATTGTTGCTTTGATTGTCCAAAAATGCGTCTGAAATGTTTGTAGAAGGTTCTGTACTTCAAACGCTCATAACTTTCTTATACTAAATCCGATTGATCTGAAACTTGTTTCTGGGCCTTCAGATGTCGGCAGGCATACTTGTCTATCGAGCCTTGGAATTGATTTATGTGCATATAGTTTCTCACTACTCTGCTCGTGCATGTGTCATGACCTCCTTCACCGAGTCCCGGGCCGGTATGTATCGTGCGTATGGTTCGCCGAGTCCCTTGCTTGAGGGCCGGATTCCACATATAAATTCCGGAGTATGATGTGTCCGGTCCCGGGGTACTGTGTATATGTGTCCGGTTCCCGGGTACCGTGTATATGTTACGAAGTATGATGTGTCCGGTTCCCCGGAGTATTATATGTCCCGGGTACCGTGTATATGCTATGATGTGTTATGTGACGGAGATGTTCGGAGATATGAAATCTTCTGGAGTATGATGTGTTATGGCGCCAGAGACAGGAGTGGCGATGATGTTCCTGTGCCCTATGCATGACTTTGATATGCATCATTTGTGATTCAAAAGTAAGCATTCTGATATTCTAGATAAGCTACTTACCTTCTAAATTTCTTCTGATATATGATGTCGGCAATATAATATGTCATAAATGGATCGGCCCGTACGTTCCTCGGCACTAATATGTCATATATGGATCGGGCCGTACGTTCCTCGGCACTATCATATCACATATGGATCGGTTATGTATACATGTATATAATGACATATGATGTCGGCACACATGATTTGTGTTTGGAAAGTACAGACGTTCACGTGAGTGACCCGACAGCTTAGGCCATCCATTCTGCTGCTTTGGAGTGCTCTCTTGTTCTGGAGCCTACAGACTCTTCCGTTGTATATATGTATATATATTCAGGGGTACGGCGGGGCCCTGTCCCGTCATATGATTCTGTTGTCGTTGTTAGAGGCCTGTAGACATGTGTGTGGGTCATGGGTCGTTATTGTTCGGTTATGTCTCTGTGATATGCGTCCTAAGCGGTTCCATTTGCTATGACGGCCTTATCGGCTCATATATATGTATACGTATATATATATATATATATATGTTTTGGATGATATGTTCTACGACAGCCTTGGTGGCTCTGTATGATATGTATGTTACATGTGACCGCTTAAGACGACATCTGTTCTCAGTTTCTGTATAAATTAATATATGTTAAATATGGATAAGTCATTGATATGACGATTTGGTAAGTGAGTGTGTATGGGTGTCCAGCTCGGGCACTAGTCACGGCCCACGGGGTTGGGTCGTGACAAAAGTTGTATCAGAGCGGTTTGTCCTCAGAATGTCTACAGGCCGTGTCTAGCAGAGTCTTGTTTATCGGTGTGTTGTGCACCACATCTATAAACAGGAGGCTACAGGACATTTAGGATGTCACCTTTTTTTTCAATCTTAGATCGTGCGACAGAGCTGTATTATTAGGATGGTTCCTCTTTATATGTTATGGATGGTTGTGTATGTTGTAGTATGTAGAAAGGAATGAAATTCATGAAAATATGGAAGTTGTGTGGTGGCCGTGTATGTGTGTGTGTGTAGGAATAATGACTCAATTATTTTATCTAGTGTTTTGGTTGTTGTTGTTGTGGATGCTATGTTGATAATAAAAGTTTGATGATTCTAGTGAAGTTGTGATGGTTGGAGAGTTGTTTTAGAAGTTAAGGTGATGTGAATATAGTCTTCTTGTATTTATGGAAAAAAATGTTGTTAGTGTGTGAATTGTTGGTGAAGTTCATGAAATTAAAGAAAGAAAATGTGTTGTTATTGTTCTTGTTCCATTTGGAAGGTTTCGGGTGAAATGGCATATGGATTGGATTATTGTGAATATGGTACGGATTTTTTGAAGTATTCTTGAATATTTTTTGAATGGTTGCGGATTAGTACTTGAATATGTAAGCAATTATGAATTGAACGTAAATGGAAAGTTGTTAAAGTTTGTAGAAAGAATGTTGCTAATGTTGGAATGCGTTTTGAATTGACTGTGGTATTGTTGTTGATAATTTGGCCGAGCTGAATTCTCGGATTTGTTGTTGATGATTTGGCCGAGTTGAATTCTCGGGGTTGTTGTATTTACAGGGGAAATGCTGCCGAAATTTCTGTAAATAAAGTGTCGGCTTAGAATTGGACTCTTAAGTGTTTATGGCTAATGTTTGGTACATGCTAATATTGTTGTAGATCTTGCGAAGCCAAAGACTTAAGTTCGGATTAGCGTAGGAAGCGGGCAAGGTATGTAAGGCTTACCTTCTCTTTCTTTTGGCATGATCTTTATAAAACGAGTAGATGATGTATATGTATGATTCCAAAGGAACTTCCATTCTTAGAGCCACTAGGATGGCTAACGTTCTTGATTCCCATAAGCTGTTCCCTATGGTTTTGATGCGTATTTATGATGTCCGAAGTTTAGTTTGATATGTTTCCGAATGGCATATGAAAGATAATTGGTATGACTAAAGGTTTGATCTTCAAATGCTAGCACGTACGATTATTCCATTGAGTCTTTGATATATTTTGGTATGTATATATGGTTCCAAAAGCTATATTTGATTTGATCCATATTGATATCCGAAAGGTACCTAACCTGATTGTTGCTTTGATTGTCCAAAAATGCGTCTGAAATGTTCATAGAAGGTTATGTACTTCAAACGCTCATAATTTTCTTATACTAAATCCGATTGATCTGAAACTTGTTTCTGAGCCTTCAGATGTCGGCAGGCACACTTGTCTATCGAGCCTTGGAATTGATTTAAGTGCATATAGTTTCTCACTACTCTGCTCGTGCATGTGTCATGACCTCCTTCACCGAGTCCAGGGCCGGTATATCGTGCGTATGGTTCGTCGAGTCCCTTGCTTGCGAGTCGGGTTCCACATATAAATTTCGGAGTATGATGTGTCCGGTCCCGGGGTACTGTGTATATGTGTCCGGTTCCCGGGTACCGTGTATATGTTACGAAGTATGATGTGTCCGGTTCCCCGGAGTATGATATGTCCCGGGTACCGTGTATATGCTATGATGTGTTATGTGACGGAGATGTTCGGAGATATGAAATCTTCTGGAGTATGATGTGTTATGGCGCCAGAGACAGGAGTGGCGACCATGTTCCTGTGCCCTATACATGACTTTGATATGCATCATTTGTGATTCAAAAGTAAGCATTCTGATATTCTGGATAAGCTACTTACCTTCTGAATTTCTTCTGATATATGATGTCGGCAATATAATATGTCATATATGGATCGGCCCGTACGTTCCTCGGCACTAATATGTCATAGATGGATCGGGCCGTACGTTCCTCGGCACTATCATATCACATATGGATCGGTTATGTGTACATGTATATAATGGCATATGATGGCGGTACACATGATTTGTGTTTGGAAAGTACAGACGTTCACGTGAATAACCCGACAGCTTAGGCCATCCATTCTGCTGCTTTGGAGTGCTCCCTTGTTCTGGAGCCTACATTTTGGTACAGACTCTTCCGTTGTATATATATATGTATGTATATTCAGGGGTACGGCGGGGCCCTGTCCCGTCATATGATTTTGTTGTCTTTGTTAGAGGCCTGTAGACATGTATATGGGTCATGGGTCGTTATTGTTCGGTTATGTCTCTGTGATATGCGTCCTAAGCGGTTCCATTTGCTATGACGGCCTTATCGGCTCGTATATATATATATATATATGTTTTGGACGAAATGTTCTACGACAGCCTTGGTGGCTCTGTATGATATGTATGTTACATGTGACCGCTTAAGACGACATCTATTCTCAGTTTCTGTATAAATTAATATATGTTGAATATGGATAAGTCATTGATATGCCGATTTGGTAAGTGAGTGTGTATGGGTGTCCAGCTCGGGCACCAGTCACGGCTCACGGGGTTGGGTCGTGACAGATCAGAAAGGATGAAGGGTCAAGTACGCCTAGCCCACAGAGTGTAATTAAAACATAGTAAGAATCATGAATAAGATTAAGACGTGTTACGTTATAGGATGGATTACGAACAGGATGCAATATGAATACCATAAGGATGGTTATAGAAATGAGTAAAGACTAGCGAGGAATTAACTAAAGGATATGATGTGATTAGTGGGAAACGGAAAAGCAAATATAGAATGAATAAGGAAGACCTACCAAGTCCTATAGAGAAAGTTCAGAATAGAGATCAAGTGGTAACGAAAGTAGAAGTGAGCACAGAAAGAAAAGAAGTGATTGAAAGAAGAAGATAGAAAGAAGGCTAGTGGGATTACAGTGTAGCGAGGTGTTATGACGTGTATAGCTAAGAAGACGGGTAATATAAGTGATAGAATTGTGAAAGACCAACCTAAAGGGAGATGAGTAACGATACAGAATGAATGCCAGAAATGAGGTATGATAAGAATATATGGGGATGAACAGAATATACTATGAAAATGAGAAAGGGGTTATGCCGGAGTAGTGTTCCCGAAGGATATAGGGGTAGCATGAGATTCCTCGTGCACAAAATAAAAGATGGGCAAAGACTGGAGAAATGAAAGGAATACCAAAGTAAGAACTCAAGACAGAAACAATTAATTGAGTATGAGTATAGGATAAAAAGGGGAAATATAAAGCTATGAACTTAGAGGTATAGTATAACGACAAGGTGATAAGACCAGACCACTATTAAGACGAATTTGATATGATTTTGAGAAAGTTAGAAGTTAGCGTTGGATATACAACAAGAGAGAAAGAGTATGAGGCATAAAGGAGTACTGCGTATATGTGACCTCACCTCGAAAAAAGTGAAATCCTTAAAGGACAAGGATTGTGGATTTGTGAAACAACTGATGCATTGTGAGTTTACTAGAGGAAACAGGTGATATCCATTGGGATAAAGATAGTATTATAAGAAAGCTTGGGACACTTATCATTAGAATATAAGCGCTACCTAAATGAGAATTTGAAAGGACTATAAGCACTAGCTAATTATTGATTGGAATGAATGGAATGTGGCTTCGGATAAATTGCTACATTAATTATATTACTCGAGTACCAACCATCAGATGAGATTTTGTACTATATATCGAGAGTTCTCATCATCTCGTGATTGCGTTAAGGTTTCGTACGTGGATAATCAAGTTATAAATTATAAAGAAAGACATGAGGATGGTGCAGTATACCAAGTGAATTGGAAAAAGGGATCGGATGAATGTGAGATTAGAAATAGGGACATAGAGCAGAGTATAAATAGATAATGATGTGAATACACCCAAAAGGGGGGAAGTGGATGAGAGAAATGCAAGTGTAAGATGAAATCAACTGGCACTACAACACGTTTAATGTGAATACTTAAACTTTAAGTGAGATCCCTTGCTGAAACAAATTAGTAAGATTTGAAAGCTAGCAACAAACGGATAGAAGTCAAGATGGTATTTGAGACAGCGCTGAGAATAATTGGTAAAGATCTTGGATAATATGACATCAGAAGGTGGATGCTTATAAAAAGGAAGAATACGACAAGAGAATGGTAACAAGTAACTTAAAGGATATTATAAGGAATAGCAAGGCTATACTGGATTAGAGGTTAAGATGTTGGCAACAAAGTTATTGGCTAATGACATTGTAACACATAAGTATCAAAAGAGAAAGGAAAGGGGTATGACAAGAAAGGCTACAAACGAGTTTTAGTACGGATATATAAAGCAGAATGAACCAGGAAAAGGGAAGACTCTAACTAAGATAATATGCCTAAAGTAGTGCTAGTTACGTTAAGGGAAATTACGAAATGATTTAACCGAGACAATTAGGACAAGCAGGTTACTGGTTACTGGATGACAGTAAAGCTATAAAATGAAGGGTCCTAGCGCTATTTGATAGCCAACCCTAAAGATCGGGATTACAGAAAGTGAAATCCCGTAAAAGAAGTTGAAGGCCTTTAAAAGAAATCCCGTAAAAGTGACAAGAAGTTGAAGACCTTTAAAAGAAAGTCAGAAAGTGACACATGATGCTGAGGATTTTAGATCACGGACAGTCACAGCGGGGTAAAGCAAAGATATTGGAGTACAAGAATGTTACCCTCTGGAAAATTTCGTTTTACTAGTAGAACCTGCGAAGGGTCTACAGGTTACCAGAGGCATGCAATACTCCAGGGATATTAAAGTCTAATGAATCGATGGAGGATGTCTGCGCGTTATAAGATCGTGTTTAAAGATAAGAAGGTAAAGTGAAGTGAAGGATACATCATATTAAAGGAGTAAGCATAGAAAGAGAAAGAGTCGAGTTATGACTACGTGCACCATGAATACAGGTCTGAATCAATCGATGACAGTACAACTGAACAGTAACACTTCAGCAGAACAACCCGAAATACACCTGATAACCAACTATGAAATAAATAGAAGAGCAAAGACAACAACGTGGGATAATTACCTCGGGAAGCACAGAAAGAGGAAATATGACAGGAATGACTACGTAGAGGCCTGGAATGCGTTATAATAAATTATAGCGAACCCAAAAACGAAAGAGGTATGTGAAGGGCATAATTAGGTAAGAGACCACTTGAGAAGGTATTGGGAGTTTAGGACCAGTTTAACATTCGAGGACGAATGTTCTAAAGGGGGGAAGAATATTATACCCCGTATTTTCATACGTCGAATTATTCGCAAGCAAATTGACTCAAGTTAAAGACGAGATTACTTTCGGACAAGAAGTAGAAACTTTTAATTTACAATTTTAATTAGAAGATAAATTGTTTATAAATTTTATTTAGTGTAGAAATATTATTGGGGATTAGGAACTATTTAATTACAATTAAATTGTTAAGTATGTATTTTTTATTAATTAAAATTAATTAACTTAATTATTATTGTGGGCCCCACCCGATTTAAATAAATAAATAAAAAAGAAGAAGGATGATTCATGATGGGAGGGGACGTGTTATGTGCTTAGGCAACACATAAGTATCAACAAGTGATGACTAAACTTATCAACAAGTGATGACTAAACTTAGTCATTTAACACATTTTGATTTCAACCAAAGTTGAATAGAGAGAAAGAACATTTCATCTTCTTTCTTAAAATAGAAAGAGAGGTCACGACCATGGCTGCTAGCTTCGGCCATGGCAGCCCCATTATAAAAAAAAAATTGTTCTTGTTAAATTAATTCTAAGATGATTTGCAAGTCCAAAGAGGTGATCGCAACATTGCATATTGAATTGAGGAAGAAGAAATTGCGAAATTGGGGCAATTAAGTGCAGAAATTCCTCTGAGAAAATTGTGGTAAGATTTTCCTATTTTATGGTGTAGTTGTGTTAATAATGTTGTAATGAAATTATTAAAATTGAATTGGACGAAATTGAAAGTAAGAAAATACATGATATTTTTATTATGTGAAATCGTGGGTTGAAATGGATTTAGAATTGTTATGGGCTGAGTTATGAGAATTTTATGTGTATATCGTTGTTGTTGGTATTTCTGTATTGACAGGAGGATAATTAGAAATTCAATATATAGGGGAAATGCTGCCCGATTTTCGTTAAGTCCTTGAATAATTAAAAACCCTAAACGAGAAATATAAGTTATATAAGCGACGGCCTATGGATTTACGAATTAAAAAGTATGGTTACTGACGATAATGTTACCTTTATGTTAAATAGGCTAAAAGAGCGACAAAGCGAACGGTTTTGCGATTAGTCGTCAACAGGTATGTAAAGCTGTCCCTTCTTTCTTTTGGCATGTCTTCGATTTAAGTGATGAATGATATGAGCTTTGGGGTAATCCTATTCATAAGTCTTGAGTGTGATTCATGATTCTTATTCACTTCTTGATGTTAGAGCTCTTAAGTGATTGAGCTTTCCTCTCCAGTTTCCTATACGTTGGATAATAGTCGACATATGTAAGCCCCTATTCCTAGAAACTCTACTATAACTAATGTCTCTGACTTCTATAAGCTATTTCACACTATATTGACATGTGTCTACGATTCCTAAGACTCTTTTGATATGAACTATGATGACATTCGAGGGATACTTGATATAATTGTCGCTGCTGATACTCAGGTGTTAATCTCTTCTTTTTATTCTATTTGAGTCTTGATAATGTTTTAAATTGCATATGGTTGCTCACTACTCTGCTCGTGCACGCCTCAATATGTCTTTCACCGAGTCCCGTGCCGGGTATGTTATCGTGCACAGTTTCACTGCATTGTTCACCGAGTCCCTCACTAGATGGCCGAGTACGGTATATATGATGATATGATGATATGGTGATATGATGATATGTTATGGCGGACAGGAGGGCATATGATGACTTTATTCACCGAGTCCCTCACTAGAGGGCCGGGTACGGTATATATTTATATGATGATGATATGATTATGTCACCGAGACCCATAATGGGCCGGGTATGATATAAGATATGGACATGCATGATTTATGTTTCAAAGGCAAGTGTTTTGGTATTCTGGACATTGTACTTGTTTTCTGTACTGCTTATTTCAGTTATGATCCTTTTTACTGTATTTCATGCTTTATATACTCAGTACATATTCCGTTCTGACCAGCTTTATTCGGGGGGCTGCGTTTCATGCCCGCAGATACAGATAGTCGGGTTGGTGACTCTTCAGCATAGGACTTCTATTCAGTTGTCTTGGAGAGCTCCGTTGTTTCGGAGTTTAGACTTTTGGTACAGATCTTATGATATATATATGTATGTTTATCCAAGGGTACGACGGGGCCCTGTCCCGTCATATTTCGCTGTTCGTACTCTTAGAGGTCTGTAGACATACGTGTGGGTTGTGTATAAGTTCTGTTCAGCTGTGTCTATACGATGTGCTATGATATGATATCCGTCTGTAGTGGCAGCCTTGTCGGCTTGCATATGACATGATATTGATGTGTTGTGGCAGCCTTATCGGCTTGCGTATCATTTTATGAGTTGATCAGTTGTGACTCCTCAGGAGACAGTCTATTTGACTATACATATATGATGACGTTATGAACCGTTGGAGTTCTTTTGCAAGTTTCCATATTATTCATAGATTCAGTTTGATTATATGTAATAGGTTCGTATACGGGTGTCCAGTTCGGGCACTAGTCATGGCCCACGGGGTTGGGTCGTGACAAAAGTGGTATCAGAGCAGTTCGTCCTCGGAGTGTCTACAGACCATGTCTAGTAGAGTCTTGTTTATCGGTCTGTTGTGCACCACATCTATAAACAGGAAGCTACAGGACATTTAGGATGTTACCTTTCTTTCATCTCTAAGATCGTGCGATAGAGCCCAGCCGTAGGAAATGAAATTCCTTGTACTGACCTTTGATTTCAGGTGAAGAACGACTTCGACAGAAGAAAGCGACTGATGATATTGGCAGTTACAAAGCACACAGGTAAGTAACGGTGCGAAAGAGGCATGTTGGATAAGGTAAGAATATTGAAATATGATTGAACTGTAAAGTTGGAGGATGAAAGAGAAGCTGGATAGGAAAGTATATCCGAACAGATCGTTAAAGGATCAGGTACGTCTCGAGGTGCGATATGTGAGGTAAGTTCCGACACCATTATACTTTTTACTGGAAATTGGGAGCCCTGTGTGGCTATGATACGATATGATATATACTTATATATGTTGGCCCTGTGAGGCATTGTTGGTATTTCCTGCGTGCAGGTTTTGGGATAGTAAGAAGTACAGAGGAAACTCTGCCCAAATTTTCCCAGAAATAGGAAAAAGAAGAGAATGAGATATAAGTTCATAATATTCCTTGAAAGTTTTTACCGATAGGGTAAATTTATTATGTTGGATTAAAGCTTTAAGAGATACCCTCCATGTCATCCGTAAGAGGCACCATTCTTATTGGAAAACTTTATTTCGAAAAAGCATATATGAGCAGTAAAGTTTGGAATTCATTTGGACGGACCAGAACACCTTAGAAAAAGGCTCACGTTGAAGGGCAAAATGTGCAGCAATCAGGTTTCACTTTGTTGGAAAAGTACAAAGCATACAACAAGTAGTTTGTAAACTAAATAGTTCGTTTATGACTCAAAAAATAAATAAATTCTGAGGGTAAACTATATGAGTTAAGCGATGGAAGTTTCGTGGTGCTTGTCGAATTCTAGTTCTTCTTGTGTGGTTTCGGAGGACGCTTCATGGTGACGTAACCTTGGAGTAGAAGTGTTCTTGTGTTCTTTGAGTTTATTAGTTTTAATTAACTAATTGGAGATGGAATTCGTGGAAGGAAAACTCAAACTTGCGGGCTGTCATGGATCATGTGTTATTGTTGAAATGCTAGGATGATTCGGAAGGGCTTGTGATACTAAGGGATGGTATAAAAAAAAAGGTGGCAAGTCTTAACTGAATGTTTTATTGAGGTATCGAGTGAACTGATAAGTATAGATAAATTACAACGGGTTTACAGTTAAAAGGAGTAATAGTATGATCGAGATAAAAGTACGGAGGAGGAAGAATTATGACAAATTATGAAGGTATTGATAAGACAGCTTGTGAGATATTAAGGGTAAGATTGATCAGAAAGGGTGAAGGGTCAAGTACGCCTAGCCGACAGAGTGTAATTAAAACATAGTAAGAATCATGATTAAGATAAAGACGTGTTACGTTATAGGATTGATTACGAACAGGATGCAATGTGAATACCATAAGGATTGTTATATAAATGAGTAAAGCCTAGCGAGGAATTAACTAAAGGATATGATGTGATTAGTGGGAAACAGAAAAGCAAATATAGAACGAATAAGGAAGACCTACCAAGTCCTATAGAGAAAGTTCAGAATAGAGATCAAGTGGTAACGAACGTAGAAGCGAGCACAGAAAGAGAAGAAGTGATTGAAAGAAGAAGATAGAAAGAAGGCTAGTGGGATTACAGTGTAGCGAGGTGTTATGACGTGTATAGCTAAGAAGACGGGTAATATAAGTGACAGAATTGTGAAAGACCAACCTAAAGGGAGATGAGCAACGAGACAGAATGAATGCCAGAAATGAGGTATGATAAGAATATATGGGGATGAACAGAATATACTATGAAAATGAGAAAGGGGTTATGCCGGAGTAGTGTTTCCGAAGTATATAGGGGTAGCATGAGATTCCTCGTGCACAAAAAAAAAGATGGGCATAGACTGGAGAAATGAAAGGAATACCAAAGTAAGAACTCAAGACAGAAGTAATTAATTGAGTATGAGTATAGGATAAAAAGGGAAATATAAAGCTATGAACTTAGAGGTATAGTATAACGACAAGGTGATAAGACCAGACCACTATTAAGACAAATTTGATATGATTTTGAGTAAGTTAGAAGTTAGCGTTGGATATACAACAATAGAGAAAGAGTATGAGGCATAAAGGAGTACTGCGTATATGTGACCTCACCTCGAAAAAAGTGAAATACTTAAAGGACAAGGATTGTGGATTTGTGAAACAACTGATGCATTATGAGTTTACTAGAGGAAACAGGTGATATCCGTTGGGATAAAGATAGTATTATAAGAAATCTTGGGACACATATCATTAGAATATAAGCGCTACCTAAATGAGAATTTGAAAGGACTATAAGCACTAGCTAATTATTGATTGGAATGAATGGAATGTGGCTTCGGATAAATTGCTACATTAATTATATTACTCGAGTACCAACCATCAGATGAGATTTTGTAATATATATGGAGAGTTCTCATCACCTCGTGATTGCGTTAAGGTTTCGTACGTGGATAATCAAGTTATAAATTATAAAGAAAGACATCAGGATGGTGCAGTATACCAAGTGAATTGGAAAAAGGGATCGGATGAATGTGAGATTAGAAATAGGGACATAGAGCAGAGTATAAATAGATAATGATGTGAGTACACCCAAAAGGGGGGAAGCGGATGAGAGAAATGCAAGTGTAAGATGAAGTCAACTGGCACTGCAACACGTTTAATGTGAATACTTAAACTTTAAGTGAGATCCCTTGCTGAAACAAATTAGTAAGATTTGAAAGCCAGCAATAAACGGATAGAAGTCAAGATGGTATTTGAGACAACGCTGAGAATTATTGGTAAAGATCTTGGATAATATGACATCAGAAGGTGGATGCTTATAAAAAGGATGAATACGACAAGAGAATGGTAAGAAGTAACTTAAAGGATATTATAACGAATAGCAAGGCTATACTGGATTAGAGGTTAAGATGTTGGCAACAGCGTTATTGGCTAATGACATTGTAACACATTAGTAGCAAAAGAGAAAGGAAAGAGTGACAAGAAAGGCTACAAACGAGTTTTAGCACGGATATATAAAGTAGAATGAACCAAGAAAAGGGACGACTCTGACTAAGATTAGATACACTTTATACAAGTTGTACAAGAATAGTTATGCAACCTACGAATGTTTATATGCTAAGAATGAGACCAAGTGAGTACTTGATAAGAAGAGTAAGAATTCAGTAACAACAATGCGGTTGCGATATTCTGGGTACATATAAGGAAGGTGTAAGATGGTTTAAGGAAAAACTACAGAGATATAATTAATACTGAGGGCAAAAGCCATAGTTAAGCCTTGATATCAATTGAAAGATATAAGAGAAGAATATAGGGTCTGCATAAAGACTAGCGAGGCAACACTAAGGTATTTTCCGGGCTAATTTGAGCACCTACACATACTCTTGTAAAAATTGCAATAGGATGCGTGGTAGGAGGACTAAGAGCAAATTTGAGTAAAGAGGCAATAGAAGAGTTGAGTCAACAATAGCAAAACGACACGATATAATATGCCTAAAGTAGTGCCAGTTACGTTAAGGGAAATTCCGAAATGATTTAACCGAGACAATTAGGACAAGCAGGTTATTGGTTACTGGATGATAGTAAAGCTATAAAATGAGGGAACCCTAGCGCTACTTGATAGCCAACCCTAAAGATCGGGATTTCAGAAAGTGAAATCCCGTAAAAGAAGCTGAAGACCTTTAAAAGAAATCCCGTAAAAGTGACAAGAAGTTGAAGACCTTTAAAAGAAAGTCAGAGAGTGACACATGATGCCGAGGATTTCAGAACATGGACAGTCACAGCGGGGTAAAGCAAAGATATTGGAGTACAAGAATGTTACCCTCTGGGAAATTTCGTTTTACTCGTAGAACCTGCGAAGGGTCTACAGGTTACTAGAGGCATGCAATACTCCGGGGATATTAAAGTCTAATGAATCGATGGAGGATGTCTGCGCGTTATAAGATCATGTTTAAAGATAAGAAGGTAAAGTGAAGTGAAGGATACATCATCTTAAAGGAGTATGCATAGAAAGAGAAAGAGTCTAGTTATGACTACGTGCACCATGAATACAGGTCTGAATCAATCGATGACAGTACAACTGAACAGTAACACTTCAGCAGAACAGCCCGAAATACACCTGATAACCAACTATGAAATAAAGAGAAGATCAATGACAACAACGTGGGATAATTACCTCGGGAAGCCACAGAAAGAGGAAATATGACAGGAATGACTACGTAGAGGCCTGGAATGCGTTATAATAAATTATAGCGAACCCACAAACGAAAGAGGTATGTGAAGGGCATAATTAGGTAAGAGACCACTTGAGAAGGTATTGGGAGTTTAGGACCAGTTTAACATTCGACGACGAATGTTCTAGAGGGGGGAAGAATGTTATACCCCGTATATTCATACATCGAATTATTCGCAAGCAAATTGACTCAAGTTAAAGACGAGATTACTTTCGGACAAGAAGTAGAAACTTTTAATTTTCAATTTTAATTAGAACATAAATTGTTTATAAATTTTATTTAGTGTAGAAATATTAGTGGGGATTAGGAACTAATTAATTACAATTAAATTATTAAGTAGGGATTTTTGATTAATTAAAATTAATTAACTTAATTATTATTGTGGGCCCCACCCGATTTAAATAAAAAAATAAAAAAAATGAAGGATGATTCATGATAGGAGGGGCACGTGTTATGTGCTTAGGCAACACATAAGTATCAACAAGTGATGACTAAACTTATCAACAAGTGATGACTAAACTTAGTCATTTAACACATTTTGATTTCAACCAAAGTTGAATAGAGAGAAAGAACATTTCATCTTCTTTCTTAAAATAGAAAGAGAGGTCACGGCCATGGCTGCTAGCTTCGGCCATGGCAGCCCCATTATAAAAAAAAAAATTCTTGTTAAATTAATTCTAAGATGATTTGCAAGTCCAAAGAGGTGATAGCAACATTGCATATTGAATTGAGGAAGAAGAAATTGCGAAATTGGGGCAATTAAGTGCAGAAATTCCTCCGAGAAAATTGTGGTAAGATTTTCCTATTTTATGGTGTAGTTGTGTTAATAATGTTGTAATGAAATTATTAAAATTGAATTGGAAGAAATTGGAAGTAAGAAAATACATGATATTGTTATTACGTGAAATCGTGGGTTGAAGTGGATTTAGAATTGTTATGGGCTGAGTTATGAGAATTTTATGTGTATATCGTTGTTGTTGGTATTTCTGTGTTGACAGGAGGATAATTAGAAATTCGGGTTAGGCGAATATATAGGGGAAACGCTGCCCGATTTTCGTTAAGTCTTTGAATAATGAAAAACCCTAAACGAGAAATATAAGTTAAATAATATGGTTACTGACGATAACGTTACCTTTATGTTAAATAGGCTAAAAGAGCGACAAAGCGAACGGTTTTGCGATTAGTCGTCAACAGGTATGTAAAGTTGTCCCTTCTTTCTTTTGGCATGTCTTAGATTTAAGTGATGAATGATATGAGCTTTGGGGTAATACTATTCATAAGTCTTGAGTGTGATTCATGATTCTTATTCACTTCTTGATGTTAGAGCTCTTAAGTGATTGAGCTTCCCTCTCTAGTTTCCTATATGTTGGATAATAGTCGACATATGTAAGCCCCTATTCCTTGAAACTCTACGATAACTAATCTCTCTGACTTCTATAAGCTATTTCACACTATATTGACATGTTTCTACGATTCCTAAGACTCTTTTGATATGAACTGTGATGACATTCGAGGGATATTTGATATAATTGTCGCTACTGATACTCAGGTGTTAATCTCTTCTTTTTATTCTATTTGAGTCTTGATAATGTTTTAAATTGCATATGGTTTCTCACTACTCTGCTCGTGCACGCATCAATATGTCTTTCACCGAGTCCCGGGCTGGGGATGTTATCGTGCACAGTTTAACTGCATTGTTCACCGAGTCCCTCACTAGAGGGCCGGGTACGGTATATATATATATATATATGATATGTTATGGCGGCCAGGAGGGCATATGATGATTTTATTCACAAAAGTCCCTCACTAGAGGGCCGGGTACGGCATATATGTATATGATGATGATATGATTATGTCACCGAGACCCATAATGGGCCGGGTATGATATATGATATGGACATGTATGATTTATGTTTCAAAGGCAAGTGTTTTGGTATTCTGGACATTGTACTTGTTTTTTGTACTGCTTATTTCAGTTATGATCCTTTTTACTGTATTTCATGCTTTATATACTCAATACATATTCCGTACTAACCCCCTTTCTTTGGGGGGCAGTGTTTCATGCCCGCAGGTACAGATAGTCGGGTTGGTGACTCTTCAGCATAGGACTTCTATTCAGCTGTCTTGGAGAGCTCCATTTTTCCGGAGTTTAGACTTTTGGTACAGATCTTATGATATATATATATATGTATGTTTATCCAGGGGTACGACGGGGGCCTGTCCCGTCATATTTCGCTATTCGTACTCTTAGAGGTCTGCAGATATATGTGTGGGTTGTGTATAAGTTCGGTTTAGCTGTGTCTATACGATGTGCTATGATATGATTTCCGTCTGTAGTGGCAGCCTTGTCGGCTTGCATATGTCATGATATTGATGTGTAGTGGCAGCCTTGTTGGCTTGCGTATCATTTTATGATTTGATCAGTTGTGACTCCTCAGGAGACAGTCTATTTGACTATACATATATGATGATGTTATGAACCGTTGGAGTTCTTTTGCAAGTTTCCATATTAGTCATAGATTCAGTTTGATTATATGTAACAGGTTCGTATACGAGTGTCCAGTTCGGGCACTAGTCATGGCCCACGGGGTTGGGTCGTGACAAAAGTGGTATCAGAGCAGTTCGTCCTCGGAGTGTCTACAGACCATGTCTAGTAGAGTCTTGTTTATCGGTCTGTTGTGCACCACATCTATAAACAGGAAGCTACAGGACATTTAGGATGTTACCTTTCTTTCATCTCTAAGATCGTGCGATAGAGCCCAGCCGTAGGAAATGAAATTCCTTGTACTGACCTTTGATTTCAGGTGAAGAACGACTTCGACAGAAGAAAGCGACTGATGATATTGGCAGTTACAAAGTACACAGGTAAGTAACGGTGCGAAAGAGGCATGTTGGATAAGGTAAGAATATTGAAATATGATTGAACTGTAAAGTTTGAGGATGAAAGAGAAGTTGGATAGGAAAGTATATCCGAACAGATCGTTAAAGGATCAGGTACGTCTCGAGGTGCGATATGTGAGGTAACTTCCGACACCTTTGTACTTTTTACTGGAAATTGTGAGCCTTGTGTGGCTATGATACGATATGATATATACGTATATATGTTGGCCCTGTGAGACATTGTTGGTATTTCCTGCGTGCAGGTTTTGGGATAGTAAGAAGTACAGAGGAAATTCTGCCCAAATTTTCCTAGAAATAGGAAAAAGAAGAGAATGAGATATAAGTTCATAATTTGCCTTGAAAGTTGATACCGATAGGGTAAATTTATTATGTTGGATTAAAGCTTTAAGAGATACCCTCCATGTCATCCGTAAGAGGCACCATTCTTATTTGGAAAACTTTATTTCGAAAAAGCATATATGAGCAGCAAAGTTTGGAATTCATTTGGACGGACCAGAACACCTTAGAAAAAGGCTCACGTTGAAAGGCAAAATTTCCAGCAATCAGGTTTCACTTTATTGGAAGAGTACAAAGCATACAACAAGTAGTTTGTAAACTAAATAGTTCATTTATGACACAAAAAAAAACTTATGAGGGTAAACTATGTGAGTTAAGCGATTGAAGTCTCGTGGTGCTTGTAGAATTCTAGTTCTTCTTGTGTGGTTTCGGAGGACGCTTCATGGTGACGTAACCTTGGAGTAGAAGTGTTCTTGTGTTTTTTGAGTTTATTAGTTTTAATTAACTAATTGGAGATGGAATTCGTGGAAGGAAAACTCAAACTTGCAGGCTGTCATGGATCATGTGTTCCATGTGTTATTGATGAAATGCTAGAATGATTTGGAAGGGCTTGTGATACTAACGGATGGTATAAAAAAAAAGGTGGCAAGTCTTAACTGAATGTTTTATTGAGGTATCGAGTGAACTGATAAGTAGAGATAAATTACAACGAGTTTACAGTTAAAAGGAGTAATAGTATGATCGAGATAAAAGTACGGAGGAGGAAGAATTATGACAAAATTATGAAGGTATTGATAAGACAACTTGTGAGATATTAAGGGTAAGATTGATAATAAAAGGTGAAGGGTCAAGTATGCCTAGCCCACAGAGTGTAATTAAAACATAGTAAGAATCATGAATAAGATTAAGACATGTTACGTTATAGGATGGATTACGAACAGGATGCAATGTGAATACCATAAGGATTGATATAGAAATGAGTAAAGCCTAGCGAGGAATTAACTAAAGGAGATGATGTGATTAGTGGGAAACGGAAAAGCAAATATAGAACGAATAAGAAAGAACTACCAAGTCCTATAGAGAAAGTTCAGAATAGAGATCAAGTGGTAACGAAAGTAGAAGCAAGCACAGAAAGAGAAGAAGTGATTGAAAGAATAAGATAGAAAGAAGGCTAGTGGGATTACAGTGTAGCGAGGTGTTATGACGTGTATAGCTAAGAAGACGGGTAATATAAG